>NC_133808.1:639375-1278750 GCF_043250625.1 Sebastes fasciatus | reverse complement strand
TGAACAGGAATGGACAACACTCAGCCCAGCCTCCTATCTGTGCATGTGTGTCAGCGTAAACGGATGGTATGATTATTAGGACTAATTGAATTAGATCTGTCTGCATGAGCGAAAACAGGCTAGCAGTGAGGGGGGTGGGGGTGGGGGTGGGGGGGTGGGGGGGGGGGGGGGGGGGTGGACAGCCTAGTCCTTTTGCAACAGCAGCCACAACATATAGCCAGTACAGCTGGTGCTGTATTTCAATGGGTAAGTGCTTAATATAGTATACCCTAAATAAAGACCTGCGAGGGAGTGTGTGTCAGGTATCACAAAGAACCCACATGCTCACAAAAACACAGGCCAAAATCACAGGCTGCCCACCCAAGAGACCTTGCAGTTCAAATATAGTGAGAATATGCCACCGTTAATATGAAAATGATTTGAATAAGTGAGGATCAAAGAAAGCCTTCCCTAACAGAGCTGCCATCACACTTTTTGTTGGCAGCTCTGTCTGCCGTCATATTCATATATAAATATCAGTTAGGCAATCCTAGAAATATTGTTTAAACTTCAGTGTAATTCTCTCTCTCCCTCTGAAAACTGTGCTCCCCTTATGACCATTTGTGTAATCTCATTCTCTGCCCAAGATCTTGTTTGGGGAGCCTCTGAACTTGACAGAGTATATTCATCAGTAAACTGAGTTGATGTGTTTTGGGGCAGCTCCCACAGAGTGTTGTAACTTTGTCCTCTTGGATGTAATAAACAAAGTTTCACGTCTCAAAAGAAGGTCATCTCAGGATGTTTTCAAGATTTCCTTTGAAGGATAGTTTTTACTGAAACATTTAATAATTTTTTTTTATTGATAATATTAATGATATAATTGTTTTTATTCAAACACAAAACCCAACCCATGGTCAAATACTGGAACACTGAACAATACTGTCTTGTATTCTTTCACACTTTTCAAAATATTGTTAATCTTTATGTGAGACGCTTACAACTAAAAACGAAATAAAGCTCCTATCTGATTATAGTTTTTCCAGCTAAGCCTAAACATTGTAGGTACAGTAAAAATTGAATTAAATTTAAATATTGATGGAAACGAGAAAGTTGACTTACTAATAATAGTTTTAATTGCTTACCAATTAGTATTATTATTATTTTTTAATTAAAATTGAACTGAATGTTGATGGAAATCTATTTTGTATAACCCTGGAATATATGATTTGATATAACTGGGTGTTTACATGAATTTTGTAAGTTGCATAAAAACTGTTTTTCACCTTGCAAGATGTTTTATTAGCACAGTTTGGACATTGCGTTGAAAGTGTCTTCAATATTCCCTCCGGAGGTTTAAAGAGAGGAGATTAACCCCTGTGTTTACTTGTCTGATTTAATTGGAATGACCTCTGCCCCTTGTGAAGCTGTGCTGTGTACCCCTCACATGACCTACCTCGCTTCAGTCGCCGGGAACGACCGTCAACATACATTCCGCACTTGCAATCTCTCTTCGAGGTAAGAAGCAATGCCACTCGTCTCCTGAAGGCTGAGTAATGTCCCAAGTTGACTTCAGATTTAGACACATGCTCTCCTCAAAGGTCCCAAGTTCTACTCCAGTACATCTTTGTAGACGTTTGTCCGGTAGGAGGAAAAGAAAACAGAACTTCAGCACACTAGCTTCCCGTTTAACAACTTCAGAGTGGTCCCCCAATCTCTGTGTCGCTCAGGCCATAGACACCCCAAGTGTCATTGTTCGTGGAATACCGTTAAATGCTTTTGCAGCTGCTGCTGTCCCCTAAAAATACTGGCTGCCTCGATGACAGCAGTGAAGATAAGTCAGGCACTTCCATTCACTTGCCAGCAGGGGCTAAAGATAGTTCAGGTGGCTAGTGCATGGCACACTGCTTAGCTTACTTGAGGCTTTGCAATACAAATCTAAGGAGAACAACAAGCTTCTGGTCTCCAAATATTTTAAAGCTCACCTTCATTAAGTCTCCAACATTTGTTTCATTTACAAGTTGTGCACAAGTTCTACAGTCTATAACTATTACACAGTGTGCTGCTGAAAGGAGGAAAACAAGTTTTATTTGCAACATAAATTATAAATTATGACTAAAATAGATAAATAAGACTCAAAGTTCCACCCTATGGTGCATTCTCGTTAGGCTGGTAAATATGAACAGATAGCGAAGAAAAACAGCAAAAATAACATGAATTATGAGCTGGTTCTTAAACACTGTTTACCTCAACAGGTCTATATTGATCAGCATGTACAGATCTGAAAACAGTCCAGCATCGCAAACTTTATTATTTACAAGTTATAGAAGAGGGGAAAGCCTTTGCTGCTGCCGCTCCCTGTACTATTATAACTTCTCTATTATTCTGCTGACAAACTCCCACTGATGCTGCTGCCGCTTAAGGCAAGCGATGTTGTGATGTCACTTGAGTCAGCGTCAGGACTACAAGTTTGAAAATGACAATAATCTGGGGGTGTGGATTTGGATAAAAGTGTGTATATATATATATATATATATATATATGTTTATACAGTATATATGTATATATATATATATATATATAGTATGTGCAGTATGTAAGTGTATATATATACATATATACTGTATATACAGTAATACACACATGCGTGTTATAAATATTGATCTGTGTATTTTTGTCAATTTATGTATTTATTGTTATTTAATTATTGTGTAATTCCACCATCCAGTATTCCATCCCAGTATTACGTGGAGGCAACGTGATCTTGAATTTGGTAAATAAGAGATGTAAACTTCCTGCATTGCACTGATCATCCACTAGAGGGCAGTTAACATGGGCCGGATTGATTGATGATGTAGAGGTCATACATATACAAATGGCATTATAGATTTAAAGTATCAAAAGTAAAAGTCGTAGAATGGCTCTTGTCAGCATTATGTTATTATAATATTGGATCTTTATTATTGATATATTAACATGTAACTTGGTCAAGGGGGAGCTAATTTAAACTATGTATCTTTATTGTTTCAGTACGTCAACTTTTAGTTTATAAAGTATCTAGTACTGTTACTATAAGTGGTAAATAAATGTAATGCAGTTAAAGGAACAATATTATCCTCTGACATGTAGTGGAGTATAAAGTATAAAGTGGCAGCAATTCTCAAGTTATAAGTACCTCAAATGTACAAGTACAGTACTTGAGTAAATGTACTGACTTGCTAGTAAGTAATGTATGCTGTTTAACCAGTTTGATTTCAAGTTTGCATCTCTGTGTCAGAGCTGTGTCAGTAGTGATACTATCATTCATTCAGTGGCAAAGATGGAAGTCTAACTGAAAACTGTAGATGAAAATGAAATGTCAGTAGCCTACTGTATGTCAGATATTTTAGTCCTCGTAACATGACATTCTTTTGTCTTCTCAGTAAACTGCTGTCAAGTTGGTAAACCCTGAGTTTGAATTCAACCAGTGAGTTTGTTTACAGTATGGTAAACGGGTACGGTTGGGTCATTGCTTTTATACCACTTATATACCTCTATCCACTCCAGGATCAACAGTTTATGCAGTTTGACCTTACTTGTCTTTCTTTTACACGAGCCAATAGGCAGTATTTGAATCCTATGCCTTGTGGTAATGAGGGTATTGGACAGCACGTTTTTCAGTGTGTGAGTCTGTTGTGTGATTGTGAGACGTGGTCTCAGCGTGGGCTGCAGTGTGCCTTCAGCTGTTTAGTGGCTCCACAGCCCCCCCCTCTTCCCTGATTTCAGCTGTTGGAGGTAATCTGATATAACTCAGACCCCTGTAGCTGGTTATGAAACGCTTTGTGCCTACAACTGAGTAACAACTTGGAGGGTTGTTCCGTTATCAGAACTCACATATCCTCATTCTCTGTGTCGTGTCAGATCCAGGTAAAAGTGTTTTTTAATGTATATTGACTATAAGAACTCAAAAGGGTTTGGGTTCAAGTAATGTTTTCATACTTTGCTGATAATGACATTCGTGATATTGTTCTAAGGGCAAATTGCAATCTATTTCTTTCAAACAGGCTAAAATACATTCCAAATGATCTGCAAATTAAATCTGCCCTCTGTCCCAGTCCCAGAGCTCAACATTCACCATCATGCTGATGCTTTCACTTCTACACAAATAAACACGGACATGTTTGTATGCATGTTTTTTTGGCGTGGATGATGAGAATGGTTTCTGTCTCAGCATGTATATTTCCTCTACCAAACTCTTCTGAATTACAAACTGATTACAGTAGAAACATTTTTGACATTCTCTGGCATCCATGGTCAAGAACGGTGTTGACAGGATGAGCAGAACGACTACCTGGTTAACACTGTTTCATCAACAGTGACTCTGCCAAGAAAATACAGTGAGATCATTTTTGCCATCAGAATCTGGACAGTTGGTTACATCTATCAGTACAGTCTAATGAAGCTTGAAGCCAAAGTTCAGAAAGGAAGACCCTTAAACTCTCTCATTCACAACCTTTCTCTCTCTCTCTCTCTCTCTCTCTCTCTCTCTCTACTGGCTCCTACTCTATCAGCTGACTGTGGGTGGTTCACTCTTAGATAACCAAACCGATTCTACCACGCTCTCCATGAGCCAATCAGATAAGATTACAAAGGATTTATCTGAACCCTGAAATAAATGCTTGGAAAGATAGAGGCACCATAGAATACTACTGTTTTACCTTTTAAGATCAATTGCAAACACATTTCATCTCAAACTCATTTTTGAAATTCAACTCAAAATGACTCATTCTGTTTTGCATTTGTAAAGCCACGTCAACCATTTACGTTATCCAATAAAGCTGTTCATTCCAATGTGGACTCAAGAATGTTTTTTAATGGATACCTTGAAGGACAAATGACTATCAAATAATTCTTAGGTCAGAGGAATAATTTATGGTATTATCAGGGCTGTCAATCGATTTAAATATTTAATCGTGATTAATCGCATGATTGTCCATATTTAATGACGATTAATTGTAAATTAATCGCACATTCTTTATCTGTTCAAAATATACCTTAAAGGGAGATTTGTCAAGTATTTAATACTCTTCTCTGCTTTATACAAATATATGTATATATTTATTACTGGAAATCAGTTAACAACACAAAACAATGACAGATATTGACCAGAAACCCTCACAGGTACTGCATTTAATATTAAAAAATGACTTGCCCCAAACTGCATGTGATTATCATAAAGTGGGCATGTCTGTAAAGGGGAGACTCGTGGGTACCCATAGAACCCATTTACATTCACTGATCTGGAGGTCAGAGGTCAAGGGACCCCTTTGAAAATGGACATGACAGTTTTTCCTCACCAAAATTAAGCGTAAGTTTGGAGCGTTATTTAACCTCCTTCATGAAGAGCTAGTATGACATGATTGGTACCAATGGATTAAGTTTTTTAGTGTTATATGATACCAGTATCTTCACTCTAGCTTTAAAACTGAGCCGCTACAACCTAAGAATTGCAAGTTGCATTAATGCATTGAAAAAAGGAGTTGCGTTAAAACAAATTGACGTTAACGTGAACGCGTTATTGCGTTAACTTTGACAGCCCTAGGTATAATGTGACAAAACAACATACCTTGTTACCCTATATTTACCTTTAACACAGAAATTCTAGACTTGTTTTCATTGAGCAGCTGGACACTGAACCTGTTACTAGCATTTAATGTCTTATTGATAACATTTTTATGTAGATAATATTACAAAAACAATAATACATCCACAGAGCTTTTAGAAAGGTGCTGAATCAAATTATGTCTTTTTCTGAAAAAAAAAAGAAAAGATTATGATTGTGATTAATCATTTAAATGATGTAGGCGGGTCAAAATGAATGTTTTGTTTATCTCTGAGGAAGATATCTGACGTTTGATTCCAACTTCTGAAAAGGCTTGTGAGCCAATAGTAAGACAACGTTGGTATCACGTGGTGTCTCTGTGTTGTCAGTTAGTGTGGAAAAATGGATATATGGCTGAGATTGACGGTAAGTACCTGTTGTGAAGTGAATCCAATAGAACAGGGAGGGAGAATGTGACATCTAGTCGCTGAATGTTATCAACAGCACCTTTAAGACCACTTGGGCTGCTGTGGGATTCCAAATAGAGTTGGGATTGTATGATAAAGCATATTTATCAGATTAAAATACATTCATATTTCAAAATAATGAATGATTTATAAATAGGAAATAAAAAAGTCATTTGACTTTTTATACCTTTGTGATCATCTACTGTAGAAAGTCTTCTATTGTTGCTCCCAGTATTAAAAAAGGACAAAACAATTAGCATGACTACAGCTGTGACTTATTGCTCGTCAGATAATAATAACTGAAGTTATGTTTTTATTATAGAGCTGCTGTTGGCACTATGTATTACTGTATGTGGAAAGAGTCCCGCCCTGCTCTCTGTAAGGTTACACAGCAACACATAGTATTTAACAGACAATTTTGCCTTTCTTTTCCCTGACATTGGAATGTGAGCAAAGCAGACATTCACAGAGACATGGACGTGTTCAGACAGTAGCCTGGAGGCCTACAGATAGAGCCACTAATACAGTCTAATACATAGTGCCAGAGGACTGAACCCAGTGCCTTCTCCTGTGATTACAAACTCACCTTATATGCTGAAAGAAGTCCTAAAGGAGGTAGTAGTACCTGTAAAGGAAATACCATGTTTTATTAATGATATAAAATGGTCCAATCAGAACAGAAAGAATCAAGACATGTATCAGTAGATGTACAGTATGTGCTTCTACCTGGAACTGCTGCATTGATACACATTCATATCTCTCTTTACCATCATTTTTAATATTGTATTCTCTTTTTATAATTGATTAAGGTATGCACTGGAGAGTGCCCTGATCAAGCCCCTCTGAGGTTTTTTTGCACCTCTCCATCACATTTGTTGTTTATGTAATATCAACTTGTACCTTTTTTATATGTGTAAACACATACAATCTAAAAATCTAATAAATGGGTAAAGTTTTCTTTCTTGTTTGTGGCAATGGGGACAAAAGCCAATCTGTGATTAATAAATTGCAGTGCTTATATTTATATTCTGCATCCTCTTTTTCACTTTTTTAGGTTTGGTGTATTTGACATACAAACATTCATGTCAATTTAAAAAACAAACATATACAACTTCATGATTTTTCACAATAAAGGTTTTAACACAGACACAAAAAGAAAAGAAAAAGAACAGAAACCAAAGCCAACCACCAGTGTTTACTAGAATGGAGGTTGACAGCAGTGCAACAGGACCAGAATCAGATCCTTCCTCTGCACAAAAGAACACCAACTTCGTCCTCTGGTGGTCATCTTGTGTCAGTGCAACATGTCACATCTCAGCTCATGTTAAAGGTCACATATTATGCTCATTTCCAGGTTCATAGATGTATTTTAATGTTGCACTAGAACATGTTTACATGCTGCAATGTTCAAAAAACCCTTTATTCTTCTCATACTGCAGCCTGAGTCTGCCTGCCTCAGAGCCTAATTCAGCCTCTGTCTGAAAACCACTGATTCACAGCCTGTCTCCTCCCACTCTGCTCTGATTGGTCAGCGTTTTCTGTCAATCAAACTTCCTCAACAACAACAGCGTCACCCTCCCCCTCCCTCCCGGAGAAGCTCTGGAGAGAGGAGTGGAGGGAGAGGCAGCTAGAATAGAGCTTATAAACCACTTTAAAGTTTATAAACCAGAAACTTCACCCAGCGCACGTTACCGGAGGAATCTGATCAGAAATCGGCGACACATGATGAACATCTGCGGTTCAGATTCCAGGTTTTCCTGACGGTTTCTCTCAGGTAAATAATACTATTTATAGCTCTGTTAGTTAACTCAGTGTTTACCTCATGCATCAACTCTGTAAACCGTAAACATACACTCTGTTTTACGTCTGTCTTTACAGATCCATCTGTGAGAAATGACCGACAGAATCATCCCAGAGGAGAGCAGATAGCTGAAAGCAGATGGGAGATACAGAGCTAACCCGTTAGCATGTAGCTACATGCTAACGGGTTAGCTACATGCTACCGCTATGACACGGTGTGTAAACACAGCGACCATCAGGGTGGAAAATAGAAGATGTGAAACAGTAGTCAGTTCATTATTTCTGCTAAAAGATAAATGTATGGAAGATCAGAGTAATGGTATATTATTTACAATAGTAGCTGTCTCTGTGTTACCATGACTACAGACCACCGGAGCTTAGCTTACCATAGTTTACCAGAGCTGAAAGACTTTCTCCTGTACCATGTCACATAACTAACTAACAGGTGAGATGATTACAAATGCTGTGAATAATTAATATTGTCATCTGTCAACTCAAATAAAGTTTGACTGTGAAACAGAAATGTGTTGTGTTGCTTACAAGTCACTATTTACTACCTGTACTCTGCTACATGCATGACATCAAATATATATAATATATAAATATCATCTGTTTAAACAGTGTAATTACATAAAGCCTTTGTGAAAGAACATGTTATATTTAGATGATGGGAGTACATGAAGCCTGTTCTGCTGGTTCTTGCAGACTTTGCTCAAGTTAGGTTGAGGAGGAGAGACAGTGACGCGCTGTGGGGCGGGGTCAGCTACTGAAGGTTCTCTCTGGTTCGACCAGGAAACCCTTACATGGCTTGCATTTCTCTAATGACGTCAGAAGAGAAGGAAAAAAAGCGATTTTTTTTTCTGCACCCATTTCCGGACAAACGGAGGAGGAGAAAAAGAGAGAGGATGGTCTTTTATGATACTATGGTGGCCTGTAGACACACTGGGGACAGATATTGATGTTTAAAAGACATGGAAAAGTGCATTTTGCATAATAGGTGACCTTTAAAGCTTTTCACAGGTTCTATTTGAGTATGATTCGATTGTTTTATCTGATCATTGAGCAGAATGGAGGCTGAAGATGTAAGTGGGACTAAAAGATCCCCCTTGGAAGCATGTTTTACATACAGTATGTAGTATGTAGTGTTAATAGCTCCACCACCTCTCACTTATGCAGCTGTGCACATATTTACATCCCTTGTCATACATTGTTTTTTTGCTAACATCTTGTGGGTTTATGTTCTGCAGCGTGTGAATTTGAGTTGCTTTGCTTGTTATACAGTATGTGTTGTAGGGGTGATTTAGAACTGATGTTGCATGTAAAGCTCAGCCCAGGGGTCAGCAACCTGCGTCTCTTTAGCCCCTCTCCAGTGGCTCCCTGTGGACTTTTAAAAATGGAAATGAATAACTGTTTTTTGTTTACATTTTTATTTATCATTGTTGTAGGTCTATGGTACAATGGTACGACAGAGTATCAGGGCCACATTGAGGAAAAAATCTGAGATTTCGAGAATAAAGTCATAATATTACGAAAATAATGTCAGAAGTTTAAGAGAAAAAACTTGTAATATTATGAGAATAATGTCATAATATTATAAAGTAGTAATTTAGTAGTTTTTTTATTTTTTTTCGTGAAGTTATGACTTTATTCTCGTAATATTACAACTTTTTTTCTCATAAAGTTCTGACTTTATTCTGTAAATCTCAGATGTTTTTTCCCTCAATGTGGCCCTAATACTTCGTAGCACATTGTCTCTTTGGCCCTCACTGCATTAGACTTATATACTATATACTTAGACTATAAACTGTGTTACCGTCATCACAATAATCAAATGTTTTGCGGCTCCGGACAGATTATTATTATTATTATTATTATTTTTTGCCTAAAATGTCTCTTTGATAGTAAAGGTTGCTGACCCCTGAGTTAGCCAGTATGATCAGACATGAAGAATACAGAAGGTGATCTTTTGAAGTCTTAAATGGAATGACTCACTAAATGTTTGTGTTGCTATTGAAGGAATAGCCTAATATTGCATTTCTTTTTATATTGCTAAAAAAAGAGAAAGAAAGAAACGTGTGGAGGTCTCACCTTTCTCTTACCTCCAAGCAGGATAAACCAAAGTAAACAGGCCTCCACTGAGACTACATGTGGTCCTTATCTGGTCAAGTCTGTTCTTGTGAGCCCACTACAGCTGGAGGAGGTAGTGTAAACTGTGTAAACTCTGCATGAATGACACAAGATGTTCTGGTGGAAAACTCAAGTTTACACAGCTCCTGCTGTAGTTTTTCACCTATTCACATCCAGTCCAGCTGATGACAGCAGAGGGACATAACCCCTCAGGTTGGACAGGTCTGTCAAGAGACACAAGCTGTCTGTCCTCTCAGCATTGTTAAAAGGTGAGAACCAGGGAAAAAGAAATACATAATAGTCCTATACATTTAAATATGTGTTAAATTATTACACAAAATAATAAAAACACAATTATTATCCTTATTATATTATTATTGTCATTTTTATTATTATTATTATTATTATTATTATTATTATTATTATTATTATTATCATTGTAGTAGTAGTAGTAGTAGTAGTAGTAGTGTGTATTATGGGATGGCATGGCTCCAGCATCATACAAACGACTGGAAGTTGACAACCGGTGTAATTTGTTCCCTTTTAGGACCTGGCGGAAGTCCCTGATGTGAACTGGTGCAGGTCACCTCTCCTCTTCCTCTCCTCCTCCTCTTCCTCTCCTCTTCCTCTCCACACTTCTCCTCCGTCTCCAGCAGACTGAGTCCCCATCAGCTGTTGGAGCCGCGTGCAGCAGCGGAGCCGGACCGAGGAAGCCCCCGTTACCCCCCGTTAACCCCCGTTACCCCCGGTACACCGGACCGGTCCATGTAGCTTTCCTACTCGACATCAGCGAAAGAAGAGATGAAGATGAAGATGAGGTACTTGTGCGTTTGCATTTCAACTTGTTGCAGCAGTTTAGTGGATGGTAGAGTTGTGATGTGACTGTGATGTGACCGCTGCCTCTGCAGGTGTTCCTCCCGGCTGGAGCTGGAGCTGGAGCGGCTTCACTGCTGCGTCCTGGTCCTGGTTGTGGTTGTGGTCGGCTCAGCTGCAGCGCAATGGCCAGGTAAGACCTCATCCTGACAACATGCATGTACCGGGCTGCTCTGATGGCATGCTAACCGTTGTTAAGAACCTTTGTTAAGAACCCTTGGTAAATACATCTTCTAGGGTTCCTTCACAATAACAGTTTGAAACAGTAAGATATGGGCTTACATTGAGAAATATCCCTTTTGGGAGGCTGCTGGACTTTATCTCCCCAATTTAGCACCAATATTAGTTGAATAATTGTTGCAGATTACTTGTGCAACCTTTATAGAACAGTGTGGATTGAGATAAAGCACTACTGTGTGTGTCCCTGTTCTAGTTCTGGGATGTTCTAAACAACTCAACTATAGAAAGTTGCAGCAACACTTCAGTTATGGCACTACTGTATGTTGAGCATGATGTTTGCTCAATACCATCTTTCTTTTCTTGTTGGATCACATTTGTCTGCTGCGTATTCTTCGCTCCTTAAAGCAGACTTCTCCAGCACTCTTTAATGTATGATTCACAGACTGACCTGCTCCAGAGCTGTGATGACACCTTGTTAGGATTCAGTGATAAAACGCAGCAGTTTGTCCATTGGGAAAAGGTCAAAGTGGCTTTGGGACTGTTTACAAGTTTTCTCAAGTCCAAAGTCTGCTCTGCTCAGAAAACCTCCATTCCTCCTGTGTTTGTCCTGTGTCTTGCTCTGTGTTTGTCCCGTGTCTTGCTCTGTGTTTGTCCCGTGTCTTGCTCTGTGTTTGTCCCGTGTCTTGCTCTGTGTCTGACCACAGGCTGTTGTTTGTGCTGGCTGCATTGAAATACTGAAGGATGCTTTTTTCCCCTTCCCCTCCGTGTAATGACCTGTTAGCACAAGTAGAACTCTTACTCTTATCTTTCCAGCTGTTGTAACATCAGTACATTTGAACAAAGAGGGGCTGACAAAGGATCATTTCTTTTACACACACAATGGTAATGGTGTTAGAGGGCTATATGAGCCACTGAATGAAAGAACTCTCTTCTGCTGCTGAATAATTGATCTTTGAACCTCACTGATGTCCTTCATTTCATTTAGTAAACGTTCAGTAAGAGAACTGTGTCCCTGTCAGATGATAGGGAGAAGAAACTGAGAGGACATTGATTAATATTTGATTGACTGTGATCACTAGCAGCTAGATGCAGTGTTTTAGGGGCTTTGGGAGCAGACACACTCTGACTCTACTCCTCTAGTCCTCTTGGTATGGTCTTTTCTAACTAACCCGTCCCATGTAGTACTATGGACAGGTCTGATCAAACATTGTTTGCCATTCACCTCCCAACTGTTGGTCCTTTTTTTTTGTTCTCCTTTATGCCGGATCTTGATGATTCTCTGTCTTTAACCTCAGTGGAGATCAGAACAGGTACAAAAAAACGTGAAAAGGGTAAAACATATTTCAAACAACGTGACATTTCCACAAGAATGCCGTTCCGTCTGTGTGTGTCCAGGTTTAAAAGGCCTGCCACTCTGCCTCAAGAGCAATGCCTTTGGCCACCTGCGACATGGTTGAATTAGGTCCGATTCATTCCCGGTCCCTGGCTGGCTCAGGAATCCCTATTGTCATGTGATCTTTGACATGCACCCAGCGTGGCTTTGCCTGGGGGGAGCAGGGGGAGGGGAACGGCTGTAGGGGGACACCCCACTGGGCCATTTAATGGCTGAATTAGATGCCACATTAAAAATCACAGCTGGCTTGGGGTTTTCTCCTCCTCAGTGCAGGGGCATGATGGCCAGAAGTACAGGAGAGCCATTTGAAACATTTGAACAAGTGGTAAATGAGACAGGCTCTCAGTGTGCTGGGAAACGGTAACAAAACCCCTATATTACTTTATTTGCTCAGAGCATATAGTATATCCTTTATTTGAGTTTGCTATCTGTTTTATACAAGGGGTGGGGAAAAAATCGCTTAACTTGTATTGCGTTTTTTTTTTTTACTTTTATGAAATCTATTTTTTTAATGCCAGAATTGATATATTTGCTTTCTTTGAGTCTAGACTGAGGTAAGGAAAATACTGCTTTTATTGCTCCTAATCTGCAAGATTTCATAGACCGAAGGAAAACAACCAATCAGAGCCAAACTGGAGTCTGCTGTCTATGAGAGCCGGCTGTCAATCACTCGCGAACTCCGACCAAATGGTCAAACTAGGCAGCGCTGATCAAATATGATACGATATATTTGCTTTCTTTGTGTCTATGCTGAGGTAGAAGGAAGTTACCGCTTTTATTGTTGTAGTCTGAGTAACGTGACGTCATCTGTTCTGTATCCATCGACCAAAACAAACCAGCCGGCCGCAACGACGAAGAACAAACCGTTGGAGGGTCAGCGTGGATAGGACCTGCACCCTCACATGTTAAATTCAGCGTGGTAAACACTACACATCCAGTAAAGGATGGAAACACTTTGGGTTTCACACATTGACAGGAAAAGCAGAGCTAGACATCACGGCTAAAGCTGCATGCTAACTCTGTCACGGACAGGAAACGTTATGGTATTACGGTAACTGGCGGTCCAGCCGGCCGTCGCTCTCATCTCCGTGGTCAAATGAGCCGACGCTACAACTGTAGAGCACCCAGATACTGACATTTCTGTTCTCTGCATTGAAACGGCCCCGATGGAGCTGACCATGGATGGATAAAGAGAACGGAGCTGACGGGAGAGCTAGAGACCACCTTGGAGAAGTTGACTGCATACATGCTGAAAAGCAAATATTTTTACTGTATCAATTTAGATATTTTCCAAGGTAAAAGTCCCTAGAAGTGTATGATTCAACTTTTCCCCATGGTCTAGTGCTAAAAAAGTTAAAAATAGCAATAAATCGTAATGTCAAATCGCAATACTTCTAGAACCGCTATACTTAAAAATCACAATACATATTGAATCGGCGCCCGAGTATCGTGATAGTATCGAGTCGGGAGATACGTGTATCGCCCAGCCCTATTTTATACAAAGATTAGTTGCCAGTTTTTCGATTGACAGTTCACTTACTTGAAGCCTATAACATGTCTGTTTGCTGTGTGAATGGAACGTTTCAAGCTTTAACAGCGGCGACCATCGTGGTTTTCAAGGGAGGTCAGTTAAGGGAAAACAGTAGAATGATAATCGTTGTAAGGAAAAGGACTGTAGTATGAAGAAACAATTCTTCTGGCATTTAGTCTTTATTAGATGGCAGAGAGACTGATATAGGGAAGGGAAGGTCCCTGACTGAGTTCAAACCTGACACATTGTGGTGACATGTACATTATGTGCTTTGGCCCTCTGTGCCAACAGGATGTCCTACCTGTGCCATATTATTTTTAGTGATAACCCAGATGGCAGCCAATGAATTGTAGCATTTTAATAAAGCACATACTACATTGAATAACCACAAAGATAATTCAGGTATACATTGTGTGAGCTCTATCAAGAAAGAAGGAGAGAGCTGGAACATAAGTGAAGAGCAGACAATGAAGTTCAAAATGAAAGTGTAAAACTAGTTACGTTCGGGCGAAAAAAACAGCTTAGTATCAGGGAATATCAAGGAATTAGAAAACCAACCAAAGTATTTAATGACTTTAATTCAAATTTAAAAAAAACACATTTCGACATCCAAGATGCCAAAGTGGATATGTAGAGGACAAAGTACACAATAAACTTTGCACACACAAAATTCTTATAAAGTGGCTTTTGCTTAAGTTTTTTGCTTTTGGAATTGATTAGGGATGCTAATTTTGAAAGATTTTCTTAACCGATAACTGACCCTCATTAACCGATTATTAACCGTTAAATGACAAGATATTTGTGTACCAGCTGCAGTGTATGAGCACAACAGACAGTCCCCAGTTCACCGTCCGGGAGCGTTAACTTAGCAGCTACGATGCTGCGTGTAGTGTCGCGGACATGTAGCCACTTTCCCAGTAAACGTCTCCACCGCACATTTAGTTTAGTTTAGCAGGTTTTCAGCTGTGTGTCTGTCCGGCGTAACGACACTCTGTCGATTGACCGACAAACAGTGTGTGTGTTTGTGCTACGTTAGCATCTGTAGCTATGCCGGTAGCTTCGTGCTCACCATTGTCACACACATACAGTCTGTCAGCGCAGCGTGACTTCAGCGAGTTTCCGACAGACCGTGTGTGTGTTGTTGGTGGCGTTCTAGCTGTGAACGTAGGTGTAGCAGACAGTGTGTGTACAGTTTATCTGTCGGTGGATAAATGCTACGAGGCTTCATCTCCTCCACTCAAGCGAGCTATAGACGGGATCCGACTTCCTGTATCTGTAACGCCGGCTCAGACTCTCTTAAGGTGGACCAGCTTTTCACCTTAAGATGACGAGTTTTTCTCAGCTTTTTAATTAATTATTAACATTTCTTTTAATCATTTTAACCGATTGTGTTAATCAGTTAAGATGCTTAATGTCGGTTAACGGTTAAACGGTTCATTATTAACATCAGCAGTCGGTAGAAATGCAGCAAATATGATTACAAAATGTTATTTTTATAAAACGGTCACTATATCGTGACAGTAGTACATGAGACAGATAAACTGAAAAAAATCTTGTGCCTCTGTGTCCTCCGGTGTCCTCTGGTCCTCCGGTGTCCTCCGGTGTCCTCCGGTCCTCCGGTGTCCTCGGGTGGTCCTAACGGCATCTGCACGATTTCACAGACCAGAGGGAAACAACCAATCAGAGCCGAGCTGGAGCCTTGCCGTCTCTGAGCAGCTGTCAATCACTCGCGAACTCTAATCAAACGGTCATACTAGGCAGCGCTGATCAAATATGAATCAATATTGTGTTACTGTAATGACTATTTCTGTCCTCAAATGTTTTCAGAATCATCTTGTAGTGTACTGTTGAGCTGTAGAATGAGTACTTTGGGACCCGGCCGCCATGTTGAGTTACTTTGGAATTTTTTCCCAATGATGCCAGAAATATACTGCCTACTGCCACTTTAAGGACAGTTTGCAAAAATACATAAATACAAAATCATCAAATGCATTTTGATTGAGAACATGTGATTCTGCACTTTGTGTTATTTGAAAAAGCACAGAAACAGGTTCTCAATGGAGAAGATAGACGAACGGTGAATTCCTGAAAACACAATTTTCATAAACTCCAGACCTCACATGTACTGTGATTTGTAAAAGTCCACCCCTTCAAGAATAAAAGTCAGCTTTTCTGTGGTGAACGACTATTAGATTGAGGCCTCTGTTAGGATCATTGTAGCTCTCTACTGAAATAAATAGACCGACTGTGCACCGATTGGGCTGACTCAGTGAACCTTGTGATGTCTAATCCCTGGATTTTCTAGTCAGTAAACCTACTTATTCATGATCGACATCTCCGGAGGTGCCTCATATCAGGGCTCGGAAGTTCCACCTAGTAGTGTTTTGTTGTGCTGTGTCAGCTACAAGCATTTTACAGGTTATTAAACCACTGCTAGGAAAACGGTTTATATCTCTGAGTGTGGAGATCGCTCGGCTTGTGACTTTCAGTGTTGGCTATGTGTGTGGGGTTGTGGGTGGGGGTCATTCAAAATGTCAAGTGGGTGTCTGTACTTCCCTTTATGGCTCCTTTTTCAGCATTTTTAAAAGTTTGACATAAGGGATTGACACTTCCTTTATGCATCTATGTTCTTACTTGTGTCCGTGTGGCAACTGTCTTTTGTCCGTCGCTCACAGAGACAACAGGCTCTCTGCTGATCAGTTGAGTTGGATGTTTCAGACGCTTCAGTAATGGGCTGAACAGGCCTTTTAAAGTCCCATTTGATGCCTCGCTGTAAAACCACTCGGGACCCCATATGTAGCTGCTTTTTCTGTTTCATAAAGACTGTCACAACAATGTTTATAAGGTCATTTCTGTCCATCTCTTAAAACTCACACAGCGTAACTGGACCACGCTCTTAACGCAGCGCAGCTGTCCAACAGCAGGACAAAAAACGTGTCTCTATATGAGAAACACTGACTACGGAGACTGAAAAGGAAGTCTGGATATGGTGTAGTTTACTTCAGTGTGGATGTGTTTTTATAAGAAAACCACGGTGGTCACATCCTGCTTTGATCACTTTAATTCAACCCATCTGGATCCTGTAGTGAATCTGAAGAGTTGTATATCTGAGCGGGTCATTGAATAACACGGCCCAGTTTGAGCATCAGCCCAGCGTCACCAGACACACTGTTTGAATTAGGGTGGATGTACACATCGGAAGCATGAACTTAATGCGATTGTAACTTTGTTTTTTATGATTTCTATCTATCAATTAAATATTGTGTATTTCCAGAAATTCTAATGTTTTTAGACCTACAGTTCTACAAAATATGTTATCATTTTAAATTCTTTAGATTTGACCAAAGATTACCCCATCCAACCACACGCATACACCACCACCACCCCCACCACCACCACCACCACCACCACCACCACCACCCCCCATACCTGCCAACCCTCCCGATTTTCCCCGGGAGACTCCTGTTTTTCATTGCCCTCTCCTGGTTTCCTCCCGCATTTCTCCCGATTTATGGAAATTTGTCACACCTTCTTTTTCTTTTCGTTCTCTCAGCCCGTTTGTGGCACTGCACAGAGTGTATAAGCCTTACTGTTTCCACCCGGAAGGCAATAGAACTACACCAAATGTGTTTTTCTGGCAGAGAAGAGCTGCCCGTGATGCTGCGCCGCAGTTTGAGCTGCGCTCACCACAATTCACAGCATCACAACAAAGTCGTCATGCCGTGGTGGAAGCCATTGGAAATAAGGGGTTTCAGAGCGCAGTGGTGCCGTTGTCACGTTGTGTCTGAAAGGACCTTCAGTGAGTGAGAGACGGAGAGAGAAACACTCAAGCAGGGGAAAACTGATGAATATTAGTGTATACCAGAGATTCACAAGTTCATGCCGGAGGGGTGAATTCTTCTCTCCTGAGAATTAAAAGTCAAATTAAAGGTAGGCCTTTTTAACAAAATATGCTGTTGCAGTCTACTTATTATTTTATTATTTTCATTGTTTTAAAGTCATCAGAATGCAGGAAACAAAGTCTCTGAAACTCATATTTTTCTAGAGGAGGACCCCCAGACCTCCCGCTTTGGTTTTGAAATCCTTCCTGTTGTTGAAGTCTCAACGTTGGCAAGTCTGCCACCACCACCACCACCACCTCAAATATTGTGGTTACCTTATGTACAACCCAGATAAGAGACACCTGGATGTGTCAGGTTTGACCCCTACAGTATGTACCAGTAGGGTATGACCAGCTATCTGTTGCCTTTACATTTGAACGTATGATGTTAAACTTACTGAGTTCATCATTGTTTTGATCTGTCAAAGGGGGAGGAAGTGAATTTGGCCAGAGTCCAAGGAAAACATGTATCTGCCAGATAACTGATCACACTGATAGCAACATTGAGAGTTCATTTATGTATCACAGTAAAGCAAGCTTCTGCTTGCTGTATTCATTTGAAATGCATCAGTTTGACTGATGCACCGTATGAATAATATGAAAAGGAGGATTATGCATGTTTGTTATCGCCACATGACCTGACTAGAAGAACTTTCCTTGATTAGTGGTTCTGTTGTTGTAACTCTGAAGGTGAGGTTGTATTTAGTGCATCTAGCACAGGGTTTTAACTGAATGTTAGGTGGCGTTCTGGATCGGACTACAGGAAAACAGCATTGTGTTAACTATTTTAGATTTAAAAAACTCCCCACGGTCAAAAGAGTGACTTGATTATGTAGACATAGTTTTGTTAGCATAGAGTGCTCCAGGGATGACGTGTTTCTGTAAGCCAACCAGGAAGTGAGCTTCGCCCTGGGTTCCCTCGACAAAAAGCCAACGGGATTTTCAGAAAAAATATGAGAAAATATTGCAGAAAATACGATCTGTGGCAAACATATGTTTATGATACTTACATGTTTTGTTCAGCAAGATAATCTCCAGTGGGGTATTTATTGATGTATTTTATGACACATGATCACAAAACGTTCAAATCTCTTCAGCTCGCAGGGCTTTGCTCAGTATTTGTGATACCCTATCATCCTGCTCTCAGGCCAGAGCAGCCTTCTGAATGTAGCTGACAGCTGTTACTTGTATTTTTATGTGTTCCCAACACTCAGCATTTCAGGTGCGCTCGGCTGTTCTCTCATGCTGTCCCTGATGTCATAATGCCGGGTTGACAGCGGCAAAATACAGAGGGACACCATAATTACTGCTTATGTTCCAAGAGAAGAGGATTTGTAGGGCCGCTTGCTCTGTACACCCAACTATCTCCAGCACTAATGGCACACTGAGTGCCCTCTTACCTCTCAGCACCTCTTTCCTGTTTGCGGTGAAACCCTCACTTATTTGCTTGTCTTTCCCAGCCGCAGTTGAGGTAACAGTTAGTGGAAGGTGTGAAGCTCTGCAAATAACAGGACTACAGTATATGCAGGTTTTGTTTTAAAGACCTGAACACAGGGCGAGATGGAAAAGTTTAGGAATTACCAACAAAAGTCAAAGCCTTGTCCATCTCTGTAACCAAAGTTATGCATATTTCAAGATGCTTTTGAAATGCATTAGCTTCAGGAAAACATTTGTAGACATTTGAAACAGATAATAATTCATTCACATTTCACATTGTGGTCAGTTTGTCAGCTGTAGGCTGTAGCCTGGGTGAACACTGGTTTCCATGGCCACCAGGTGCAGATTTTTCCACCACAAAGCTGTATTTGGCTGTAGCAAAGGAAACCAGATCCATCTACCTGGCACTTTGTCCCCGTCTCCAGCTTTAGGGAGTGTTCACTTGTCCTCACTGACAGCCTGCTGAACACAGGGAGGCATGAAACCAGAGACACCCCCCCCGCCGCCCCCACCACCACCACCCATTTACATTCTCCTGTCCTAAGAAATCTATACCATAAGCTTTTCACTCTCCATGAACGAGGGCTGGTCCACAGTGACCAGGACTAGGCTATATAGAGCGCCTACAGTTATGATGAGATCATCTGACATTATTTCAAAGGTACTTTTCAGATTCAGACCTGAAGTAAACATCTTTTAATCTGCCAAATGTGAACACTGTTAATACAGGCAACAGCTACCACCCAATGCGTTTTTTTTAATGAATGAATAGACCATTCAGCATTTCATGAGGCCCCTCTCGGGAATGCCATTGTGTGTTTCGACCCTCACTTTGTGGTTATATCCCTCTTTTTGCTCTCCACGTCTTCTTATCTTCTGATTGACTCTCATGATGTGCAGGCCGCTTTTCAAGGCATCCTTGAATTCCACTTATTCACCCGTCCTTCAAGAGCTGCCATGTCTGTAGGCACTTCTCTTTTTACCCCCTCACAAATCTCACACCATGGGGGTGTGAACTGAGGAGAATCCCATGGGACAGAGAGATTACCATCAAGCCCAGAGCTCCTGTGACAAAAGAGGGATTTGCTGAGTCCTGTACCTCTGTCCTCCACTTTCCTATGGTCTTGCCGGAAGTGGGACTTTGGGCGAGGTTCGGGATTCGATGACATGGCCTGTCTTCACTGTACCTGTCCCAAAATGAGAGGTGGACTTTCCAGGTGCACTCAGTATTGGATGTAATCTCGAGTTGTGGACTTAAATTTAAAGAAACAAAGAAAGGGAAAACAACAGTTTCTGTTGAGTGATATAATAAATTACATTACAGTAAAACCACTTGTAATGATCACGGTTATAGTGATCAACCACGTACTGTATATATGTCAAAAAGCTTGGGACAGGATCATCCCTATACAAATGCTATTTAAATCATTTGCTTATAGTAATCAAGTAGTCCACTTACAGTGTTCATTTTGGGTCTTTTCATGCATGACAACATACAGTATGGAAAAACATTTTAAAGCTACAGTGGGTAGAAATGGAGCAAATATGATTAAAAAAAGTTATTTTTAAAAAAGGTCACTATATCCTGACAGTAGTGCATGAGACAGGTAACCTGGAAAAAAACCATGTGCCTGTTGTCCAGCTGTTGTCTATGAGCCGGCTGTCAATCACTCGCGAACTCCGATCAAACAGTCGTTCAACGTTATCGTAGCGCAGTAACGTGCGGTGGAGCCGGCCGTCCCTCTCGTCTCCGTGGTCAAATGGGCTGACGCTACGACTGTAGAGCACCCATATACTGACATTTATGTTAAAAACATCCAAACGGCCCCGATGTAGACCGATGATGACCATGGATGGATAAAGAGAACGGAGCTGATGGGAAAGCTAGAGACGGACTTGGCGAAAAATAAGGTGTTAACAAAGGGAACTGTTTATTCAAAATACATCTATGAAAATAAGATTGATGGATTATATTCACCAGAAGGATAAAACATTACATGTCCCTTATAAATTAAAAAGAAAATACCACTAATCTGTGATGGAAATGTCTTTATTCTTTGATTTTTGGGTTGCTGTAAAATCTGTAATAAATAATACCTGACAATGACTGATATATTTGACTTCAGGACATCTCTGACTACATACATGCTGAAAATGAAAACATTCTTACACCATTCTTTCCAAAGTAAAAGTCCCAAGTGTATGATTCAACTTTTTCCCATGGTCTAGTGTTAAAAAAGTTAACAAAAATCAAAATAAATCCTAATATCGAATTGCAATACTTAACAACTGCAATACATATCGAATCGGCATCCAAGTATCGTGATAGAGCAGATAGGTGTTTCTAGAGTAGAAGTATCAAGTAGAATTTTAATTAAAAGTACCTCAAAAATGTTACAGTACTTGACCAAATGCACCTGGTTCCATTCTATCACTGCAGAAGACTAAAGCTCCTGTCGGATCATGTGCTGAGCCTGGACTTTTACAAAGTGAATGCCTCGGTTGCTCGTAACTTGGAAGCTGCTAATTGTTGTGTGAATCATGAGCTCGCAGACAATAAAGGGTGCCCTCTATTCACTCGGTGGTTGTTACGGGCCAGGTGGCACGGTGCCATCCATTGAGAGGTTTAGAGAGGAGGAACATAGGCCAACCATGGGGACGTTAAATATTTAGAGGTCCAGTGAAAGATTTGCAGGGCCATTCCTCTGCTGAGACAGTGGCACTGTCAGTCGGGGAGCTGGGCTGAAAGGTCTGCAGTCCAACTCCTCCCTTGGTGGCCACTTGACTTACTGAAACAAACTCAGTTAGTGCCATGTTCAACAGAACCCTGTGGTTTCACAGCTCCACTTCATGACCTTATTATTTGGGCGTGGTAATAGACTTGGCTGTGTAAAGTTTTTGTAACCTTGAGTTTCCTGTCTTGAATGTGTCCGTGAAAGTTAAAAGCAGAATAAAGGGTAAGAATGCAAGAGGATAATGCACATACTGCAAATAAAGGTGTCATTATCCATCCCGGCTGCACAGTACTGTAGTGGACGGATCTCTGCTCACAACTCTGGGCACATGTGCTCTATTCTCTCTTTACTAATGGCGTGTCTACATAGGAGGTGTCACGTTTTTCAGTCGTCCATCTCAACCTCGTCTGACAGAACAGAAACACTTCTATTTCAATTAGGCCTGTCAATCGATTCAAATATTTAATCACAATTTATAGCAAATTTATTGCACATTTGTATCTGTCCAAAATGAACCTTAAAGGGAGTTTTGTCAAGGATTTAATCCTCTTATCAACATGGGAATGGACAAATATGCTGCTTTATGCAAATATATGTATATATTTATTATTGGAAATCAATTAACAACACAAAACAATGACAGATATTGTCCAGAAACCTTCACAGGTACTGCATTTAGCATAAAACAATATGCTCCAATCATAACATGGCAAACTGCAGCCCAACAGGCAACAACAGCTGTCAGTGTGTCAGTGTGCTGACTTGATTATGACTTGCCCCAAACTGCATGTGATTATCATAAAGTGGGCATAGAACCCATTTTCACCCCTTTGAAAATTGCTATGACAGTTTTACCTCGCCAACATTTGGCGCAAGTTTGGAGCGTCACGACAAGCTAGTATGACATGGTTGGTACCGATCGATTCTTTAGGTTTCTCTAGTTTCATTTGATACCAGGATCTTCACTCTAGCTTTAAAACTGAGCCGCTACGACCTCCTAAAGATCGATTGTGTTAATGCGTTTAAGAAATAAGTTGCGTTAAAATTAATTTACATTAACGTGTTATTATCGCATTAACGTTAACAGCCCTAATTTTAATCAATACCGTTGTCTACATGGGTCACGGAAAGGCTCATGTTTCGCTTGCGTTGTATGTGCATAAAACGTGACGTTTTACACTCGTAACTACAGTGATTGTGTGTTGGGCTCTGACGCTGCCATAATGCATGTGACCTACTGGGCCTGAACACATCCTGTGTATACACTGAATGAGCACTGAAAGTGCTGCTCTGCTAATGCGCTGCTGTCGCTACACAGGTTGTGTAGACATATAGTAATTCATAAAAGATACTAATGTATTTTATGAGCTTGTTGGGAACTCGACACAGCACGGGAATACGCTCAGCCAGCTAGCACCAACCGCTCACATTTACCAAAACTTTATGCACTAAAAGTTGTGGAGCTCATGTTGTTCCTTTACTGATTAGACAAACATGTTTGTAAAGCAATGTCAGAAAAAATGGATTCATATTTATCCACTGTCCATCATCCATCTATACAGTACATGACCCAGCTGAACCTGGCAGCCTACTGTTGGCTCCAAGTGTGTGGAACCCAAAACAGGCACACGCTATAGCCTCGGGCCTTGGCTGCTTTGGTGCTTGTTTTCACTGAAGCCTCTTGTTTCCTCCCGTCTTCTCTCTCTCTCAATGAAACTCTGAAGGCGTGATAAGGTCACTGCTCTATGAATGCCTTCGGGTGAGAATAACTAGATTTGTGGATTGGCACACTATACATAGATCAGATCAGAGGGAGAGCTTGTATTCCACTCTCTAACCTTGGTTTATATTTTGATCTCTATCCGACTCTTTTTGTGTGTCTGCATTCTGAAACTAAATGTTTCCTGTCGCTTATCTAAAGGGTTGGCAGAGCATTATCCATGTTTACTTTGGACAAGAGACATAATATTTATATAGGAATGATCAAGATTATTCTGGCATAGCTCTTATGTTGGTTATCATTTTTGAAATACCTAGCTAAATAGCAAAACTAACCAGATGTAGTCATAGATCTCAAAATATGTTTCAGCTGGTTCGCTAAGTTCACTTGTTTTAGATCAAGTTGGTGTACCAGCTCACCAAAGCCCCATCACGTGGATTATAACATGCCTTTGCTTGGCTTAAGCTAAACCAGAGGAAGAGCATGACCTGTGGGCTTTTTGTGCTGAAGTGCCCAGTGGAGGGGGGGGGGCAATGAACGCTGGCACCCTGGACCCTAGTCTGGCCTGTACTAATTGAGGGCCCTGATATTGTCTTGTCGATGAAAGCCCTCTTTGTCCCGCTTACTTCTCTTCATCTACTGTATCCCCCGGGCCTCTGATATAGCCATAGGCATAACGTCATACCCTTCCAGCCATTGTCACCATTAATTACAGGGGATTACAGTGTCAGTTGAAGGTGAAGTATGAGCCAGCCAGCATTATTCACTGAGGGGCGTTTGAAGGTGTTGTGCCTCGTAAGCTAAAAGTTTGTGCCCCTGTCAACACTCCTCCTGCTGTAGAGGATGAGACTTTGCCTTTTGGGGTCTGGGCAAAGGTCAAAGTCTGTGCTTCTCATTAATCTATGTGAGTTAGATGTGACTGGTGCTCGGCAGCCAAGTAACAAGGATTCGGACTGAAGAAATGGGTAGTGTCCCTCAGCGGAGAGCTTCGTTCAAATATGGTGACAACTTTGAGCGTCAATTCAACCAACTCAATGATTGTCCACTTAAAATACATTTACATATGTCATTTTCCATTGAAGGGTCAACAAGTGGGGGGTCACACATCCCCTGCTTTGATTTGCTTTCATTTATTGTAGCGGCGTCCTCACTCTGGAATTTGTATCAGTCTGCTGCAGATGTCAAGGGTTTGGGCCTGTGATTCCCTTCCATGCAAAGAGGAAGCTTTGTGACAGAAAAGAAGTGTTGTACCCCTCTTTCATGGTCCGATTTACTGTCAAAGTGTTGATCTGCATTGACACGTTCTTGAAGTGCTGTGCAAAGCTGAAACTCAACACTTGAGTGAGGCCTAGCGGGTTCAAAGAACCAGCAAAAGGACAAAGAGACGGGGCTGGCCAACAGACTGATCTAACAATCTGCTCCTTACACAACCTGGCTAACGCACAAATGAGATCTGCATGCACATTCTTTCCACACGAAGCCCACGTCTTCAGTGGAGGATGTTATTTACTTATGCATTCAGGAGCAACACCAGGAATGGCAGGAAATATAGTTTTTGGCTTACGCTGAAAGCTGATGGGATGTGCATATGCATTTGCACCTTTGCCAGCATTTTTAGCTGCTTTTGTAAACCTGTGTAGGCAGGTACAATTTATCCATTCATGGTGAATGTGAAGATCTGATGGGCAATTAAATGAATTGAGTTGGAATGGCATAATTATTAAATACGATTAAATATATATATATATATATTTGATCATTTAAATATATATATATGTATATATATATATTTATATATAAATATATTATATATTATATATATATATATTTAATCGTATTTAATCAAGATTAATTACACATTACTTACATTTATCAACATGGGATCGGGCAAATATGCTGCTTTATACGAATGTATGTATATATGTATTATTGGAAATCAATGTACAACACAAAACAATGACAGATATTGTCCAGAAACCCTCACAGGTACTGCATTTAGCATAAAACAATATGCACAAATCATAAGATGGCAAACTGCAGCCCAACAGGCAACAACAGCTGTCAGTGTGTCAGTGTGCTGACTTGACTATGACTTGCCCCAAACTGCATGTGATTATCATAAAGTGGGCATGTCTGTAAAGGGGAGACTCGTGGGTACCCATAGAACCCATTTACATTCACACATCTGGAGGTCAGAGGTCAAGGGACCCCTTTGAAAATGGCCATGACCGTTTTTTCCTCACCAACATTTAGCGCAAATTTGGAGCGTTATTTAACCTCCTTCATGACAAGCTAGCATGGCTGGTACCAATGGATTCCTTAGGTTTTCTAGTTTCATATGATATCAGTATCTTCATTCTAGCTTTAACACTGAGCCCAGTACAACCTCCGGAAGATTGATTACGTAAAGTGTCATATTTTCAAAGCTTTCCACCTCCAGGGAAGACCAAATCTCTAAAGCTCACAGCGAAGGTTTCCTTATAATTCAAGGTTTCAAAGGTGTTCAAAGCTTTAAAGCTGTGATAGAATCTAAATTAGATTGTGTCAAACAACTGTTTTTAACATACTGTAAGTAGAGGAGACCAGAGTTTATAGCATAGAAAAGGTTCTAATCTGAGAATACTCAGAATGATGAAATAGGGGGCAAATTAGAGGTGGTTTAAATTACAGACAGCTGCCCAGGAATGATAACTCACTTCATTTATAACCATGAATGCATGAAGACATCATACAGCTGCCCTAACATACTTTAATTCTCTATATTTGAACTAAAAACCAAAATATGCACATAGTTCTGTATCTTGTCACTATGCTGCATAGAGAGTCAAAACCGTAGAAATGTCAGCATCTGTCAAGCATTGCAAAATGTCGCTCTGAAATCACTGAACGAGTGTGTAAATGTTAACGCTCTATCTCATAACTATATCTCAAATATTCATTTGAAATTCTTTGAGCAAAAAATGTGCTTTTTGCTGACAATTTGACTTAATGATTGTTGATGATTATTCCTGGTCTATCAGGCCAAAGCATTCAAGGTCTTTGTCAGACGCTCACAAAACACTGCACAAGATCAAATCCAGCATGCAAACACTGTCTGCGTCTCTCTTCTTTTGGACGACAGCATCTGAAATTGCTTGAGCAATCAATGTCTCGGCACATGCCCAGACATGGCCTTTATTATTTGTAGCTAATGATCCAGACTTCTTTCTTCGTCATTTGATCTTTGAGTCCTTGTCTTAAGTCTCAGGGTGATGAAAACTAACATATTCCAGCCAAACCCCCCAAAGTCTCAGTGTTATGGAGTTGTTGAAATATTGTTACTGTGCAACACACTTCATTGATGCGACTGTCATTTTGAAATATAAACCTTGAGTTTTCTGTGTTGAAACATTGCATCAAGGTTGTTACATGGTCAGTCAATAAATTGTCCTGTGTGACTGGCAGGAGAATCTGAAGAATGCTGATAGCCTGGGAAGTTTGTCAGTGGACATTCTGCACACCAAAGAGGTGGGCCTCCTATTTTATTAGATATGAGCTAGTCTTGGAATGTGACCGTAATGTACCTCATAGAGCCAACAAGCAACAGCAAGTTGTAGAGTTCTCAAGTCCTTTGAGTTCCCAGTTTTGGTCAAAAATACCCATTTATAGCAGTTTGATTATTGATTTTAAGACAGGCCAGTTCTCCATATGCTCAGTGAAATATCTTGTAGAGGATAAGCCTCTAACAACCATTTATTCTGTCCACATTGCTATTAGTACACTTCCCCACCAAAGGGTTTTCTCTCTTGGCTGGAAGGAAACAACACGGCCTGTAGGAGAGACCTGTTGTCATAAAGCAGGAGCATTCACTGATAGTATGAAGTCAATGCAGACTCAACACTTTCTGCAGCTGCTTCACAATAAAAGCCCTGAAGAAAATAGGGCTGGATATCGGCACCGCTGATTCCATTCAAAGTCCAGAATATTATTATTCAATTTAATTCATAATTCAGGTACATCAGATAAATACCATTATTGTATGAAGCGACTCTCAGAATTTACTCTGGGATTTAACATCTTTTCTACATTCAACAAGTGAGTCTTGGATATAAAATGGTATAAAGTTCACAGTACAGGCTAAATATACACACATATCCCGGTGGATTATAAACCTGTGAACCTGTCCTGTAAAGTGCAGTGAGTGTGCATAGAATGGAACTATTGACTTCACAGTTTACGGGACTGTCACGACTCAGGGTGACTAATATAACCAGCTATTATCGACATTACTTTTGAACTTTAAACAACCTTTTTGTGCATGTTGTAATGACATAATTTCCACAAAGTAGCATACATCATGCCGCACTAACTGAACCACTTACAACAAGTAACCACTGCCTACACATAACATTTGATGTACACGTTTACTCAGAAAAGCCTAAAATGCAAAGATCGATCGCAGGACTTTAAGAATCAATATTGGATCTTTCAATTAATCGGAAGAGTTTTTTTTTTTACTGTGAAACAGAAGCATCCTGTAATGTGCCAATGTGAACTCATTTTCCAGTGTGTAATTGTGCTCAGGGGCATGTATTCCGACAAAACATCAGTGAGTCAGAGGCTTTGCAGTCACCTGGGGAAACTTGGCTTGGATGTCTTTGATTTTAATTTGAGGTTAAAACATTTTTAATGCTTCTCTGTTGCTGGATAACACTCATTATCATGTGAGAGAAAACCTCCCACAATCATAAAACCAGCTGAGGAAATGTCTAACCAGTGACAGACATTGTCCGGGTTCCCAAATCTGCCTAGGGTATCAATTTCCACATTTTTTTTTTAGCTTTCTCTGTTCCTGGAAAACTGTCAGGTACTGCTGTGATAGTTAAATGTGGGAAGTTGAATGAATTATATGCCAGTGACCTTTTAACAAGTCTCCGTGCAAACCGAGTATCTGTCTGGACCTCGTGGTCAGTCTGTGAGTTTGTGGCTAAATTGTTATTCAAATAGTCAGTGGTCATGTCTATAATGTTAAATTCAGTGCCACATGTCCACCGGGTCCTGTGAGGACACTAGGGGACGCGCTGCTCCACTCAACTGGCCGTGTAAGCGCTGACATATCCTATCGTGGAATGCACCTGATTGGTCCCTGGTTTTCTGCCCGCCGTTTAAACAGGAAACAACATGGCGGCCTGCTCGTAAACTTTCTGTTATTCCGTCTAAACAATCCACCAAAATCTACTTCTGAAAACATTTTAGGTGAGAAATAGGCGATGATGCCCCTGCTGAATCTGGTTCATTTGGGAACCAGATCGCCTAGTTTGACAGCTTGGTCCAAGTTTTGTGAGCCGGACGCGTCGTGCTGGACGGGCTCATTGAGGAAACTCTAACAGGCCGACCAATCGAGTAACTTCATCACTCAGTCACTCAGTCAGTCACTCATTGACAGACTTTTGCGTTTGTAGGGCTGGCCCTCTGCGGTCAAGCCAACAGTTAATTATTGATTAAATTTAGAATTGAATTTAGAATTAAATTTATTGTTATTATTTATTTTATTATGTATGTATTATTTTATTGCCTTTTCTAGAACCTTATTCTGTATGGACAGATTCAAACCTTCATTTTTCTTCCACCAGTCCATTGTTGGTATGTTCTTGGTGGCTTCCTGTTTGAGTGAAATGGGTTACGAAGCTGCTGTGAAAATGGGTCAAGTGGGAAGATTAGAGAGCTCAAGTACACAATGTGTGAACGCTATGGTCTGTGATTTACATTCACGTTGTTTAGTGGTTTATTTTATAGCTGCACTTTCTGGCTGGACTGGGTACAGTTTTTTTTTCCCTTTCCATTTGTTTAGGAAAACCATGTGTCTCCCAACATTTATTACAAGTCAGACTGGTCTTAGAAAAGCTGTCTGGAGCTCTTTGTTTCACTTCTAACAATTGTTGTTTTAGCTTATGAAATCTGGCATGCTGTTACAAGTTCACACTGATGTCAGATAATCAAGAGTTTCAGGTGATGCATACATGCAGTCAGAAAAGAACCCGCCTGTGTTTTATCTCACTGAATGCAGTCTGCCAGTTAAAAGGGATTAATGGAAGCAGTGTTTTACTTCATAAGATGTGCATGATTTTAAAACATATTTTGAAATATTTGAAATACACAACTCTACGGAGGTAAAAGGAAGTTACCGCTTTTAATGCTGTAGTCTGAGTAACGTGACGTCGTATCCGTTCCGTATCCGTTCCGTATCCGTTCCGTATCCGTTCCGTATCCGTCAACCAAAACAAACCTCAGCCAGTCGCAGCCAGCCGAAACGAGAAAGTAGGAAACGTTGGAGGGTCATCGTGGATACGACCTGCACCCTCACATATTAAATTCAGCGGGGTAAACACTACACATCCAGTAAAGGATGGAAACACTTTGGGTTTCACACATTGGAGGAAAAGCAGAGCTAGACAGAGCAGAGCTAAAGCTGCATGCTAACTCTGTCACGGACAGGAAACGTTATCGTACCGCGGTAACTTGCGGTCAAGCCGGCTGTCGCTCTCGTCTCCGTGGTCAAATGGGCTGACGCTACAACTGTAGAGCACCCAGATACTGACATTTCTGTTCTCTGCATTGAAACGGCCCCGATGGAGCTGACCATGGATGGATAAAGAGAACGGAGCTGACGGGAGAGCTAGAGACGGACTTGGAGAAGTTAGAGGAAGTAGACACGTGACTACGTCCGCTTTTCAAAATAAGGTGTTAACAAAGGGAACTGTATATACAAAATACATCTATGAAATAAGATTGATGGATTATATTCACCAGAGGTATAAAACATTACATGTCCCTTATAAATTAAATAGAAAATACCACTAATTTATGAGGGAAATGTCTTTATTCTTTGATTTTTGGGATGCTGGAAAAAATGTAATAAAGAATTCCTGACAATGACTGATATATTTGACTTCAGGACATCTCTGACTACATACATGCTGAAAATCAAACATTTGAATGTATTAATTTAGATATTGTCCAAAGTAAAAGTCCCTAGAAGTGTATGATTCAACTCTTCCCCATGGTCTAGTGTTAAAATAGTTAACAAAAATCGCAATAAATCGTAATATCGAATCGCAATACTTGTAGAATCACAATACATATTGAATCGGCACCCGAGTATCGTGATAGTATGGAATTGGGAGATGGGTGTATCCTCCCAGCCCTATAGCACAGTAGCCAACATGTGGCTTTCATCTTTAGTAAATATGAATGTACCATATAATTTTGTTTGTTGGCTCATTTATATGGTTTGCTCATGATAGTCTTTTATTGTTTTGAAAACCCTTAATCATAACAAAGTGACTTGTGGAAAAAATACAGAGAAGTGTATTTCTAATATGTTGAATCCCATTTGGATGAGAAGAGAGGTCCCACCCTCCAAGTTAAAGCCATTTAACAAGCTTGTTGGCTGCTTATTAGATCTCCCATCAATGTGGTTCAAACCTTATTATGGAACTTAGTAAGGCCAGTGGTGGCCCTCAGACCTCTTGCGATTTCTTGTCATTCTTATTAGTTAACAATGTAGGACTGTGGCCAGAAGGGCTCTCGCCTAATCCAATTGTGACTCCTGATATTGGATTGACCTAGATCAGATTCCAGTATTTTGGGCCTAGCACGAGGAGCAACAGGAAGTGATGTAGCCTCAGTTTAGAGGCACACATCCCACCTCAGTCATTTCACAGGCTTCAACTCGTTCACAACAAGCCACTAAAAGACTTCTTCATGCTGAAGCGCTTCTCTGCTTCTGGTCTGCAACTGTATGCTTATAAAGTCTCCCTCCAGCCACAAGATGATTTGATGTCATTTATGGGTTTTTTTCCACGGTCATATCAGTTAATGTGCGTAGATTACATGTTGTTTTACAGACATGCATCCAGCCGAGCATTTACTCTGTTTGAGAGTAAAGACCAGTTGACGTTATTGTGATATCAATTTAGCATTCAGACATGTTAGTATCTTCTGTAAAAGTTTCAGAATGTGAAGAGGAGTGCCCTGCTGCAACACTGCTTTAGCCCCAACAGCACCTCAGTATGTCACCCTTAGGGCAAGTCAAACCTCTCACTTCCCCACCCTGTAAAACCCAAGTCTCGCCTCAGGCTCCTGACTGTGTCTCAGGCCAGGACAAAAAGAAGTGGTGAGGTGTGTCTGTGTGGGTGGTGGGGGGGGGGGGGCTTAGGGGTCTACAGGGCCTTGCTTTAAGAGGCTGGCCGCTTGCCAAGAGTTTAATACATCACTGGAAATTCACAATGGGGTGAAAAGTCCACTGGCAACAAATGACTCCTTGATAAACTCAGCGGAGAGCTGAGCTAATGGCAGACCATTTTTCAAAGGATATAGGACGAGGTGGATCTGTGGGTGTTGTTAATAGTGTTTGAACTGTGTCAGGAGAAAAAGCCATCAGGACGTGTTGGCTCACATGAGGTGTGTGTTTGCCTCCACTTCCTGCTCCTTACCTTCCATACGCCTTTTTCCTTCCTGCCTCCGCTCAGGTATTCGGACACATTCCGGCCATGCATACCGCCGCTCAGCCCATAGAGCGAGGCAGCGCTATTGGGTTACTGCAGCGTTACCTAATAGGTCTGATCTGGGCTCGAAAGCGGCATAGTTATAAGATCGGCTTCCTTATTAAGCCGAGGAGGCAGAGAAGTCTGCACCTCCTACCTTTTTGCAGGTTAAAATGGCAGTGCCAGACTTTTCACAGACTGTACCTTGACTTGAATCATTTTTTTCAGGGAAACCAGAGAACTGTACCATTTCCTTCACAATAAAAACCCCAAAGATGAAAGTTGGTCAACTGAAGGTGCAAGACGTCATACAAATGAGCCCAGAGCCCTCCCAGGGGTTATTAAATGCTTCTGAATGCTCATCACATACTAACAAGCCATGACAGATAGTTTCCTGGACTTTTATTATGAAGGTGGGATCATACCTCTATTTTTCTTGCAGAAGGAGGAGGTTGGAAATGTGTTTGCTACTCATCTTGGGCTGCTGAAGTAGTTAGTTTTTAATTATTCTCATCTTGAACTTGGTAGTAAATGTTAAAGCTGCAGTTGGTAGAAAAACATACGATTAAAAAAAAGTTATTTTTATAAAATGGTCTCTATATCGTGACAGTAGTGCATGAGACAGGTAACCTGAAAAAAAATCATGTATCCTCCAGTGTCCTCCGGTGCTCCTAACGGCATCTGCAAGATTTCCCAGACCTGAGGAAAACAACCAATCAGAGCTGAGCTGGAGCCTTGCTGTCTCTGAGCAGCTGTCAATCACTCACAAACTCTGATCAAACGGTCAAACTAGGCAGCGCTGATCAAATATGAATCAATATTCTGTTACTGTAATGACTATTTCTCGCGTAAAATATTTTCATAATCATCTTGTAGCGTACTGTTTAGCTGTAAAATGATAAAGTTTGTGACCCAGCAGTCATGTTGAGATCAGTTGAGGAAATACCAAGCACCGCCCACCAGCCGGAGCAAACTGTCTCATTTTACAACTAAACAGTACACTACAAGATGATTCTGAACACATTTTACGTGAGAAATACACATTACAGTAACAGAATGTTAATTCATATTTGTTCAGCGCTGCCTGGTTTGACCGTTTGATCGGAGCTCACAGCTGCCTCCGTTGAATGAACAGCCAATAGGAACGCTCTCTCTCTGAAATGACCTGTGATTGGTCAAAGTCTCCCGTCACAGGCTAGATGTTCTAAAGCCTGAAAACAGAGCCATGAGGAGGAGCAGAAGTCTAGTTTTCTCTCAGAACACTTGAATTACAATATGCTGAAAGGTTATTATGGAGTTTTTTTCCCAATGATGCCAACTGCAGGTTTAATCTTGAAACAAAGAAAAAAAGGAAACCTAGAGAAGAGAAGTACAACTCATCCTGCTGCTTCATGAAGCTTTTATCTCTTGTGTGTGTGGCTTCATGAAATCCAGCCTCTGAATGTCCTTCCTGTAACAATTTGTAGCTGCTGCGGCATACCATTTATAGTGTTTGTTGTATTTAGTCTCCAGTTGAATGGTGCATTGTTTGTCAGAAAGAAGAAAACGAGGCCACACACACACACACACGCACACACGCACACACGCACACACGCACACACGCACACACACACACACACACACACACACACACACACGCACACACACATGCACCTCCTCCCAACTGGAGTTCACCTTCCTCCGCTGCCAGAAATGCCATGGCAAATGTGTGTGTGTGTGTGTGTGTGTGTGTGTGTGTGTGTATGCGTGTGCGTGTGTGTGTGTGTGTGTGTGTCGCCCCAAATTCCGGTGTGTGTGCTTGTTCTTTAGGTTAAGGATTTCTGTCACTCGCAACAAAATGGTCCCTCACCCGTCCCTCACCCCTCCCTCACCCCATCTCTAAGTCCTCACTTCATTCTATCTCTGCTCCCCCTCAGTGAGTCCAAATGGCCATAAGCTCAGTGGCTAAAGTCGAAGTGAGGGGTGGGCATGCTTTCTCTGTCTCACCCACACACAGTGGAGTCTCCTTGGTGAATAGTCGCAGCTCGTGGGGAATGCCTCGGAGCAGACAATAGCCATGTATTCTTACTTACTTCTCCCACCATCCAGCTGAAACACTGCAGGACTCTGTCATCTAGTCTGTGTTCCCCCTTGGCTCCAAGTGTCCCAGCCTGACTTGTTTTCCTCTTGTGACACAGATATCTGAGTGAGTAAGTAGGTTTTTAACCAGTGAGAACAGCTAAATGCTGAATTGCGTGGATATGTAGCACCAAAGTTAAGTAGACATGTAACCTAAAACATTGAAGAAGTAAATGCCCAGGCATGTAACAGTAATGATGATTACAGTTCACCTCTCTTCATTCTGGCAGCCAGGGCAGTTGGACCATAAGACCAAACCAAAACGTCTTCTGAATCATTTGAAAGGAAAAAAAAAAGTATTTCGATCACTTGTTTGTATTTCTTTAAACCAATCACAATCATCTTGGGCGGCACTAAGCACAGGATGCAGCCATGGTGCCCTTGCAAGTTAGATAGTTCAGATAGCATAAGGGCTGGAGAATGGCAGACTTAAACCCCCAGTCTACATCCGGTGAGTCTGACTACAAATGTCATGACAACAACTAAAAACAGAAGATAAAGTTGAAACAGTCAGTATGAATACAGAACAGGATGATAGCATTGCAAACATTGGCCGTTACAGTGCATGATGTCAGCCACAGTACAAAGACAGCAGGCCATTATGTGCTATGTGAAGGGACAGTACAGCTTCTCTGTAGCAGTGGTGGTAGTGTTGTGTCTGTGGTGGCCCACTGCTGCTGAATGATACGCTGATGTGTGTGTGTGTGTGTGTGTGTGAGAACAGTGGACTGGAATGTGATAGTTGTTCCGCTCTGTACTTGTGGGTCTGGGTTTGCCCACTCAGCGCTGTCAAATCTTTGATGTCTAGGGATGAAAGGATGTAGCCTTCCCATCTTGTCTTTCGTCTCCAAGGACAGCCTGCGTACATTTAAGTGTCCTCCACACCCAATGCATTTCTCCTTGGACCGGGTCATAAAAGTTAACTTGCAAGGGACAGAAAGGGGGACAAGTAAAGAGAGCAGGTATTCAGATGGCCAGACTTGTATACCACACCCGGACTTTAAAGGTAGCATTGTGTCTAGATGACACAATCCTTTAGGACGCTTCCTGTTTTTTTTTCCCTCACTGCTCCCTTGTAAGTCTTTGACGATGTTTGATTTGTTTTGTTCAGTTTTACTGTATGTTTAGTTCTCCTTGACACATGTCTTTAAGGTTAAAGATCTCCCTTTTGCTAGTATGGCTACGTATAAAACGTTTAGGTACAGAATGAAATGTGTAATACAAAGTATCCGACTGTAAAACTGTCAAGTATTTGAAGTTGGCAGCAAAGGCTCGCTCAGATTCTGCATATACTTTATACTATACTAGACTTTTGTTCTACTTGTTTTAGGGTATATACATCTCTGAAAATGTCTGTGTGTTTATATGTCAACATGTTATATTTATTATTGAAAAATTGCACCAAGACTGTGGAACTGAACTGACTCTGTAGTTCACTGCAATATGTGGTATTGCAGCATATAGAAAAAAAAATCTGCATGTGTATGTAGTAGGGCTGATCTCCCGAGTCGCTACTATCACAATATTGGGTGTTGATTCAATATGTTTTGCACTTTTTAAGTATTACGATTCAATATTACAATTTATGGCGATTTTTGTTCACTTTTTTAACACCAGACCATCGGGAAATCAAACACTTCTACTTAATTTAATACAGTCAGAATGTTTGATTTCCAGCATGTATGTAGTCAGAGATGTCCTGAAGTCAAATATATCATGTATATCAGTATATTCCTGTCATTGTCAGGCATTATTTGTTAATTTTTTTCCAGCAACCCAAAAATCAAAGAATAAAGACATTTTCCTCACAAATTAGTTGTATTTTCTTTTTAATTTATAAGGGACATGTAATGTTTTCTACGTCTGTTAATATAATCCATCAATCTTATTTCCATATATGTATTTTTTATTTTGAAAACCGGGCGTAATCACATGTATACTTCTTATCTCCGTTCTCTTTATCCATCTATGGTCAGCTCCAGGAACATAAATGTCAGTATATGGGTGCTCTACAGTTGTAGCGTCGGCCCGTTTGACCACGGAGACGAGAGCGACGGCCGGCTCCACCGCCACGTTAACGTAATACAATAACGTTTCCTGTCCGTGACAGAGTTAGCATGCAGCTTTAGCTCTGCTAGCTCTGCTTTTCCTGCAATGTGTGAAACCCAAAGTGTTTCCATCCTTTACTGGATGTGTAGTGTTTACCACGCTGGATATAGATAAAAAAAATCGCGATACATAAATGAATCCATTTTTTCCCCACCCCTGGTTACAAAGTATTTCGACAGTGACACATGTTTTTGTAGCGTTGGCTTTTCTACTGCAGCTCATTCACAGGGACTATGAGATTAATGTGCCGACTCTGTATTTAAGTGTGTCTTCATCCACTTTAACTGTGTGTGAATAGAGCCCCGCAATTTAGGGAAGAGAAAATGATTGGACAGGTGAAAATAAAGTCAAATGAAGTTTTAATATTTCTGCATAAATCATTTAGTGCATGCCTCAGGTTCTCCAGTGATGCTCTGTCAGGACAAGACTGAAGCCAGCTTCACTTGTGGAAATGCTTCAGGGGCTTTTTGCTCTCCATCTGGTCTTTAGTAAAGAAAACACATGCTCAGCTGGATTGACGTGAGGTGATTGACCTCGGCCAGTTGTGGACAGCTGAGGACCAAACAGTCATAAAAAAACTTTCCTTGTCTGTATGTTTGTCTGTAAAGGTGATATTCAGACCATTAATATAACAGCAAACAAGTATTTGCTATGTAAAGAAATAGAGGAATAATGTCTACCTGAGCAGAGAATGAAGTCACTCTCCCCCTTTGTATGTTGTAATCAGAGTTTCTCTGTGCTTTGTTGACATTGCCGGGCCGGCCGTGCGTGCCTTTTAGTGCATGTTTGTTAGGGCTGCACAATTAATCAAATATTAATGGCTATCATGATTTTGGTGTCCCACAATTAAATGAACATGATCGACTGCTATATTGACTATTGACGTTGTGTGCTCCACTGCATATTAGAGATGCACCAATCGATTGGCTTTCAGATTTTTTTGCCGGTCACATGTACACACGTGCTGCTGACGCATGATAGTTTTACTTTGGCAAACAGCGGCACAGACAGTAACGTCAAAGCCACACACACACACACACACACACACACACACACACACACAACATGTCGGCGGTGTGGAAGTTCTTCAGTGAGTGAAGAAGACATAAAGCTGTAATTAGTCACAACTGCAAGTCCAAAATAAGCTGTGGAGGAACAACCTTAAAAACATTTGGAACAACTAACTGAATCAGACATTGGCCTTATATTACATTATATTGTAATTCACTCCCATGATGCAGCTCAGAGTGATCACAGTGACCGACTTGTCTGCCGACAGCACGGAGCTAAGGACCTCCGTTAGCGGAGGTTGCATTGGGTTACATTATGGATCAAACTGAGCTCTCTTCAGTAAAAATGAGTATTGAGCAAAGGTAAATTATAACACTATCATGATGTGTTCAAATGTAATCTTGTAAATTGTAGTTTTTTGCAAGAAACCTGAATTGTTTGAAGGACATGTTTTCACAGCAATATAAAGTAGATAATAGAGAAGGAATTATGACCTATTTAACTTCCTAACACTGGCTCTAAGCATCTACACCGATCAGCAATAACATTCAGACCACTGATAGGTGAAGTGAATAACATTGATTATCTGGTTACCATGGCACCTGGCAGTGGGGGGGGGGATATATTAGACAACAAGTGAACATTTTGAACTTTATGTTGGAAGCAGAAAAAATGGGCCAGTGTTAGGATGTGAGCGACTTTGACGAGGACCAGATAGTGCTGACTAGACGACCAGGTCAGAGCATCTCCAGAACCGCAGCTCTTGTGGGATGTTCCCAGTCTGCAGTGGTCAGGACCGACCAAAAGTGGTCCAAGGAAGGAGAACCGGTGAACCGGCGTCAGGGTCAGACCCGAGGCTCGTTGATGCACGTGTGGAGCGAAGGCTGGCCCGTGTTGTCTGATCCAATAGAAGAGCTACTGGAGCTCAAACTGCTGAAAGAGTTAATGCTGGTTCTGATAGAAAGGTGTCAGAACACACAGTGAGGAGCAGTTTGTTGCTTGTGGGGCTGCGTAGCCGCAGACCGGTCAGGGTGCCCGTGCTCTCCTAATGTTATGGCTGATCGGTGTATAATAAAACTACTAATGCCAAGATTTATTTTTAATCAAAGGAAATATTTTAATAAAAATACAATCATTGATTTCCCAACCATTTGGCCTTTAGCTGTGAGCCACCAGCTCAGCTGAAGCGATATCGCAGAGGCGAAAGAAATGCTCATAATCTGGCATGTAGCACCTTTCATTGTCCTGCGGCATTGTTCACCCAGAATGAATGTTAACACCCTGAAACACCCATGAAGGTCAATATCAGCACTTCAACCAAAATGATTAAACACATTTATTGAAAATACATCATGTTCATTTTTGCCTTATTTAAGATATGCATATGGTGATTTTAGGAAGTATAGAACATTTTATTTTAATTAAGACTGCAGAAATAAAATAAACGTTCAGCCATTCAGTGAAATGACTAATGCCAAACAGCGATGAAGGAAATCCCTGTATGTCTGTTGAAATGATTGAGGCCCATAGTAATCCAGCTGCTGTGTGATGTGTCTGGAAGATGACAACTTCTCTTATTCTGTCTCACTCTCCTCCTACACTATCAGCTGTATTTTTCCTAATGCTTCATGAAATTGTTACAGATGTGAAGTAAATCACATATTGTTTGAAAACACCTCCATCTTTTCCGTCTCCCAAATCCCTCAGAAATCATTTAGACATGTTTTATCAATCACCGACACTCGACTCTCCGACTCCCCCGCTGGTACGTTTGTGCTGCAGAATAAAGATTCATTATTTGCAGCAGTTTTTTCCTTCTTAAAGGAAATAGGAGGCGTTTGCAATGACTAATGCTGCTCTCTGATATTCTCATTTTACGACTCAGGGGCATAGTTTTTGAAATTTGCTTTTATTTAGTGCTTGGCGACCTGGCCTGGACCTGACTTGGCAAGGTTTGAGAGATGCGATGTGGCATTGGCTGTAACACTGTTGATGTGCCACTGTTTCCATGTCAAAGACAGAAGAAGCACTCGTTTGTTGTAAGGGCATATAGATTTCTGGCTGACAATGGAGCTGAGTCAGACTGTCTTGTTTCCAGGAGGCTGTAGGTGGTAGAAAACTCCACCCTCTGACTGACCACACAAAACCTCAGCCCCGGGGCGATGCCTTTGGTGCGCCTGCCTGCCGTTCCTCTTTCACATGCAGTATTTTGGTATTGCAAAGCTTGAACCAACATGATTGGAATGCACTTTTTCCTCTTTTGTTCCATTTTTTTTTGTAGAGAGGCTCTTTTGTTCTAATGGGATCATTTAAGTAGGAATGTTCTCACTTTGGGGTTTGGAGCTGAGGGTGGGGGGGCTGTTTAGGGCTGCGAGTGAAGATTGAAAAGATGGACATTGCAGAAAGACCTTTGTTGGACAGAGATAGCCTGTCTTGTTTTTGATTCAGTCCAGTCCCTATTGCCTTATTGCTTTTTGTCTTTCATTAAAATCATAGAATTGGGCCATTTTTCTTGACTGCTTACACAGCTTTGACACAACATCCAAACAATGCTGTCCTTTCTTGGTATCACATCTTTCCAGTGTTACTGGAGGCCACGCTCACTTATACTGTTAAAGGAACACTCCACTAATTTGACACATAAAGGTCCGTCATGGTTAGTACTCATTAACTTGTAAAAAACTCAAGTTTGAGGAAATGACCCAGATAATGCCAAATGTATCCAGTTCTAATCCTAGTATTGTTTTCCTTTTAGAACAGGAAGCCTAAAGCTCGCAGTAGTGTCTTGTGGTGCGTTTGTTTTGTCTGCTGGCTTGACTGGGGTATGATTAAGGGAAGGGGAGTCCTAATATAACTGAAGGGAATGTAAGCCACTGCATTAGTTGAAACAATAAAACACAAATCATAGGAACTGAAGTAAGGAACATTCATGTGTGTTCACAAATTTCTGAAATAATGTGATTTGAATTTGATTCAAAATGTTAAGTATATACAGTTATGGAGTAAATGAATAAAAATATTCTTTAATTCTTGAATTGTACCACACTCTTGCAACAGCTGTCCTTATCATTATAGCAAAACAAAGTAATTAAAGGAACAGTGTGTAACAATTAGAGGAATCTATTGGCAGAAATGGAATATCATATTAATAAGTATGTTTTCTTCAGTGTATAAATCACCTGATATTAAGAATCATTGTGTTTTTGTTACCTTAGAATGAGCCGTTTAAATCTACATAGGGAGCAGGTCTGTAGCTCTCAACACGCTTGGCACAGGGGAGAGGCTTCAGTTGGTTGCAATCTCTTCCCCTCAATGCTACCGCCAGATCCTACACACTGAAGCTCTAAAGGTGCTAAATTCGATAGTCAGAGCATTTCTATTGCCTCCACGCGGCTCTCAACATGCCGACAGCTGAGCCCGCGGCCGGCAGCTAACGGTGCTAACAGTGCAAGCAATACAAACAATGCAACAGTACTGACAGAGCTAACAGTGTAAACCCGAAGGGGGAACCGCGACGGCGTTATCAGCTGTAACCGCCATATGAGAGCAGTGCAGAGCGGCGGCCGTTAGCTAGCCAGCGGGGCACGCTCACCTGCATGAACATGTACTAAAAGGCACATGCAGCCGGCCCGACTATGTAAACAAAGCACAGAGAAGCTCGGATTACAACACACACAGAGGGATAGTGACTTCATCCTCAGCTCAGGTAGACATTACTCCTTTATATCTTTACATAGACAATAGTTGTTTGATGCTATATTAATGCTCTAGATATCGTATAGAGAACCTTTAATTACAATTATGAACACAGAAATCACAGAATGATTTTTTTTTAACATTACTTTGTTGGTTGTTGTCATCTTTAAGTATCCCAACATTAAAGTATAATGATGACACATATAGTATAGTATAATGGTGCTAAGAGCACATTTAGCCGTTGTCCTCATCCGTAACCCTGGTTTCTGTGGCTCGGGAAAGTCTGCTGTATGCTGATAATGAGTCAGCAGTATTCTGGGGTTCTATTACCTCTGCCTTTGCATGCTTGTATTGTCTTGTCTTGCACAAGGGCTTTCATCTGCAAACAGTTTCTTTGCTTACAGTAGATTATGGAGATGAAGTTCGACTGAGCATGCAAAGCCACAGAATTTCCTCTTTTTTATCCCGGTTCTTCCTCCACAACTCGCTCTTTATAATTGATCCGCTGAACTAAGGGAACAATTTCCTTTGATATCTCTTTTATGGAAAATGTATGTTACCTGCTTTATGCTTGTGAATATGTATGTATGGTGGATGCTTTGTGCACCTCAGGGCTCCATGCTGAACCTCTTGCCATTGCATGTGTTTATGAAATATTTCCATAAAGAAAGTGAGTCATATACAGTGAGTATAGCCTCCGTCTGTGACTCTCACATAGCGTTACATTAGAAGGATTCTGGAAATACTTTCAGAACAGCGGTTGTTAAACAACCTTCTTTGTTTTTCAGAAATTGCAGAGTATATGTATCTCTAAGAGAAAGGGATGGTTACCACTGTGACTTGAATGTAATGCTAATTCATGAGAGGCACAAAGTCACAGTGATTAACATCCTATGGTAGGGTACTTAGTAGTGATCAACTTGAATTCATGATAGTGTGGTTTCCAATAGTGACAACACAGTGGAACAAATCTATCAGAGCATCCTTAGAAACATTTCCAACCTCCCCTGCAGCATAATCTACTTCTCTGTTGTCACGGAATTATGGTTTAAACTGTCATCTTAATCATTACACACTAGCCTGCAAAGGTCATTGTGTGTGTGTGTGTGTGTGTGTGTGTGTGTGTGTGTGTGTGTGTGTGTGCAGCCCAGTTTAATGGCACCGTTTCTGTCCACCGGAAGAAAGCATGTCAGTGTCACGTTTTGGCGTGATTATAAAAACACCCACATGAAGATGTAGTGTTCTGTAGTGACTGTTGTAGTGTTGTAGTTAGGTAGCGAAAATGTACATTTCAACTGAATTTATGCTTCTCACAGTACTGTAGTCTGTATGAAATGATTATTATGTTATCACACGTTGTTAAATATTTGACCCTTTGTTGAATAAATGCTTTAAAATGATAATTTTTAACATCAATGGTGCGCACTGCTTGGCGCTGCAGCAGCAATTCTGTCAACACAGACGCTGTTTGCACGTCATCCTGCGCCCAATATTGATGTTGCAGCAATGTTTTTAATAAAACATAAATAAAGTTAACATGTATTACATCAATTGAATATTTTGAGATTTAAAAAAATGTCATTAATCGCTGTTGTAATGATGTTATGCGCTCTGTACGGAACCGCGTTAAGCTTAATGATCTTCCTACACAGGCGGAGGCGTTACTTCTCACCACTTTTCTCAAAAACTCTTGGTCCAAAAGACATCAGTCAAAGTGTAGCTCTGCTGGGGGATGATATTGGAATAATCCTCCGGAGAATGAGCACACAAACGTGTCTGGCTGTTAACAAGCGTAAAGGAGGAGTGCTGCCTGGCGTGGCGCTGATGAGCGTAAAGTGTATAGAACACCGTACCACAGCTCCGCAAGGACATTTCACAAAATTTCAATTTAACATTAGTTAAATATCTGTTAAAGATAAAAGAGGATTTTGTAAAATGAAGGTGAATTACTTTTCAAAAGAAGTGCCGTTGGTGGTTAGCCGCTATGGTTAGCCGCTATGGTTAGCCTATGGGACTAACTAGTTTACTGCTACCTCACCAGAAGTTACGGACATAATCATTTCTACAGTAACGCCCCTGAGAATAAGGTGCATACTTTGTGATCATTTTATACAGTTATAGAGTTGTAAAATTGTGTCTACCACGTGCCACTGTTACAGTTAGAGGTTCTCTATACAATATCCAGAGCATTAATATAGCATCAAACAACTATTGTCTATATAAAGATATAGAGGAGTAATGTCTACCTGAGCAGAGAATGAAGTCGCTCTCCCTCTGTGTGTGTGTTGTAATCTGAGTTTCCCCATGCTTTGTTGACATTGGGCTAGCTGCGTGCGCATTTCAGTGCATGTGAGTCCCAGTGAGTGTGCCCCACTGGCTAGCTCACGGCCGCCGCTCTGCATTGAATTCATACGGTGGATACATCTGATAACGCCTTCCCGACCCACGGAGTGGTCATGGAAGCGTAGCAACCACCTTCTTCCTCAGGTTAACACTGTCAGCTCTGTCAGCACTGTGGCCGTTGTTTGCACTGTTAGCGCTGTTAGCAGCATTAGCTGAGAGCCGTGTGGAGGCAATGGAAATGTTCTAAATTCCGTATTGATTACCTTTAAGGGACAGCAGTATATTGGTGAAAAGCGTTTTCCCTACATTAGTTACAATATAATATGGATTATATGAGAATATTACACATGTTTTCTATTATAACAGTATAATATAGGTCACACATTTCTTTTCTTTGTTCTGTATCAAATACAGTGTGTTGGAAGTATGTTAAATGAGCAGGAATGTGACGCCTAATGAAAGTTCATGATTTCAGCGTGATATGTTGATGGCGCTTCCCTGTACTTCTCCACTAAACCAAAAGGTTTTCATTTACTTCATAATCAGTTTCTTCTAATGGACTAATTGAGGGCTCTTAATGCTTGGCCGGCTGAGTAAAGCTTCTGGAAATGACTCCCATTCATTGGCACGGCCGCAGAAGAATGCTGCACTAACGGCCACAGTCCCAGGACCTTTTGATGTTTAAACACATGCTTCACTCATTTTGGGATTAAGAGGCTGAGGAAATGGCCTGGTTGACATTGCTGGAATTACCCAATGATTTGTAAAGTCCGAGGCTTAATTCCTGCTCCTCTACAGCATCTACTGGACTCCCTCCCTGGCTTGTATGTGCACAGACACACATCCACACATCATGTACCTAAAAGTGTCAAAACCAGACGTACTCTTCTTTGCTTTTAATCTTAATCTCTGTTAGCTAGAACTACCAGCTGGGTGGTTCCCACTCAGCACATCTGTGAAACTATCTACAAATAAGTTGTCATTCGATGTAGAGATTTTCCAGGATAAAATCATAGTGTCACGTCTCCAAATCTTCTGTATCCTGAAAGATGACCGGATTGAACAGATAATGTGTTGGCTAGCAGGCATCTTTGTGAACATTGCATAAATGTTTGTTAAAGCATATCTTTTTGCAAATACTTCTCGCACGGAAGGCCTTTAACTGGTAATATCGCCGTCTGGATTTCCCCTCCATCTGTTTGCAAGTAGGAGACATTTCCGATTTTCCTCTGCTTATCCATGACTCTTGTTTTACTCACTTTGGCATGAGTCAGTGAACGGAAATAAACACTGTCTGAGACCGAGACTCATCTGTAATGAATCTAGAATGCTGTGTTTTGATTGTTCTGTAGTATCCGTGACACATGAATTGACTGTTGAGCTTTACAGATAAAGCTGTTTTACTCTGGACAGTGACAGTAGTCAGACTTTGACAGCATGTGTGCGTGTTATACATAAGGCGGTTTTATAAATTAGACAAAATACTTGACTCTTGAAGTGTGCACAATGTGTGAGATGAACGTAATAGCCACAAATGACGCATGAACAAAGAAACACTTCTGTAATTTCATGTCGGAGCATGGCGGTCTCAATCCATTCCTGGCACAGTGATGATGGTTGGTTTCCATTACCCTGAGACTACACTATACACAGAAATTCTCATAACCCACACTCATTGTGCCTGTTCTCATCTGGGAAAGGATAATAATAAAAACAACAGAAACAAATATGTGCACGGACGAATCCTCAGGGGACAAATAAAGTGTACTGTATATATTAGCAAAGACATGTCAGAGTCACAGACGGGTCCTTTTTGAGAGAAAACAAAAAGGTCAAAGGATTATTTAAAGGATGTTTAGTTCTGTTTTCCATTTCCCTGCCGTCACTTACAGATGCCTCTCAAAGAAGTATCTGGATAATTTGCTCTTTTTCTGCCCATCCGGTTATGGATCCTAATCCCCAAAGTCAACACTCCTAATGCCGGACTTCCGATCTCCACATTGTTTCATCTTTGTGGGAAGTGAGACTGACGACGTTGTCATCACCAGCTGGCCCCAAACACAACACTGTAGCTGATCAGGTAGCAGGATCAGGATTTCTCTTTGATTGGTGATGAGCTGCTATTGCAAAACCTGAAATGATTTACCTCTGATCCTCAGCCAGTGGTTTAAAAGTAGTGGCAGCAACGCATCTGCTGTTCAGTTTTGCAGCATTTTTTGTAAAGTTGACTTTCTTAAACATGGCTTTGGTTGGAATCTGACATTTTTTATGAGGTGACAGAAAATGGCTCAGCATTTGGCCCCAAATTGGCCCCCTTGGCCTCTTTCATGTGTGTCAGATGTCTGACGAAGGAAAAGTTGAGACTTGCCGTGCACTGTCCTGTTAGGCAGTCACAGGGAAACAGCTGGTATGTGCAATTCCTCTACTAACCTCCCCCCCTCCAGACTCTCCTGGTGGTTACCAATGGAAAAATGAGATGAACTATTTTCCACTTTAATTTCTTCAGCAGACTGTCAGTTTGGTGGTGCTCTGAAAACAGAAACTCTAACAGGCGGCATCTGATCAGCCTGAACATAGAAGGCATTTCTGTAGTATCACTCAGTTAGTGTGTGCTGCAGACATGTGTGTGATTCAGGGCCGGCTCTAGCTCATTTGGTGCCAAAGGCAACATTTGGATTTGCCTACTAATAGCCTATGCTGCTCTAGGGTTATGCTTAGGGTTCAACCCCCCAGAACCCTAACCCCAGTCCCATAAACTGCAACACGCATCAGACATCACAATGGTTTTAAGACAAAAATTAAGATTTTTATTTTCATAAATAACTGTATTTATTTAAATATAAATAAACAATTGGTCCCTGGTATTGTTGGCTCAAAAGTGTTTAGTCAATTTCACTACAAATTACACTTTTATTAACAAATAAGTGCAGCTGGGCAGATGAAGAAGTGTGAGAAAGAGAGTTACAGGGGTTAAAAGGGTATTTCTTTCATTCATTATGTATTTGTTCATGTGTTACCTCAATACAGAAGATGAGGAAGGCTGCCCACCGGCATTTCTTCTTCTTATTATTTTTATTTATTGATTTGTTTTTTTAAGAGAGCAACCAGTGCCCCCTAGAAGGTTGCGCCATAGGCGACCACCTATATGGCTTATGCCTTAAGCATAAACAATAAAATTATAAAATTCAAATAAACTAGAACCAAGTGGTTGAACCACTCACACACGCCCCTTACAGTCATTTATCACTAGCCAGTGAGCAGCTCCAACTGGAGGTCAAGTGCCTGGCGTAAGGACTTTTTCATCAGAGGAGATGACACTGTCACTCATTTATTCCCCCAATCCACTTTTTCCCAGCTGCTGCTGAGAGTAAAACGTATAACCCTCCAGCCAAAAGGCCCAATTCTCTGACCTGGTGACCCTAAAACCTGGTTCCTACAAATGAGCCCGTTCTCTACCACAAAGAGAAGAGAAACCCTGTTGAACTTTGTTGAAATGACCTCAATCACTATTAATACCATATCATATATTTTCTTCTGCCACAAATGTTCATGTTAGAATGCGGTTATTTGAATCATCAGACCCAGATATTCTGTAGTAAATATGTAGCCAACCTGAATGTGACATTTCCAACCCTGTGACCCTCTAACCCTGCCCATATTAGACAAGCAGAGAGTCTGGATTCCAGGTGTGGGAGAGTCCCTCTCCATTCTTTGCAGGTCTAGAGAGCAGGTAAATGATTTGTCAGAGTGGGATGACCCTTCACTTCAAGTTCACCCAAAGTCCTACCGGGCGGTCCTTTGAAAAAATAATTTACTCCTAAAGGAACATGATAAAAACATTAACAAAAACAAATATAGAGATACAAGGTTTGTTCAGGATAAGTGCAAATAAATTGCAGATGGTGTCTGTCATTTTCTACTTGTACAAATGAATGAAACGAGGTATTACTTTTGAAATAACCACAAACCAAAGCAAGTTTATAGTGACCGACAAGGTGTGTGCTGAAGCCTTAGCTTATTACACCTACCCCCTTTACATTCATTTGTTTCTACAATTCTCATTAAATCTATACACTGAAAATGAAAGAAGGGAACAATATATATATATGTATATTGCATCTACCTGAAAAGTCTGAAACAAAAATTCCTATACACACTCGTGTGTCACTTTTATATCTGTTAATCATCTTATTTTCAATTATTTTCTGTAATGTGTTTTATATTTATTAATTATACAGAAATCTAACCATATTCCTCCAAATACTGCATTTTATGAGTGGAAAAATGAATCTTTCAGTTAAGAGCTGATAATCAGGAAATTGAGACATATGTTATACTGTTCTTTTTTTTTTTAGTAAAGTTCTGGTTGAGCTTATGCTTCAATTTATGTTGATGGCCTTAGTCTATAATTACGTCATATTTATATGAAAATAACAAAGCTGCATTTTTTGTTTGCACTAACTACTGTAGAAGATCTATTCTTTCAGTTAAGAGTGGACAATGAAGAAGAGTTTATGTTCAATATGTAGCCATACTTTTGTTAAGGCAAACATTTGTTAACTTATTTTTGCCAAATAAATGAAAAGCATGTTGAAATCAGAACATGACCTCCTCGCTGTGACATAAATGTACCAAACCGAACCGAAAACCGTGACCCCAAAACCGTGATATGAACCCAACCTGTAAAAAAGCCTGTAAACAGAGCCATGAGGAGGAGCAGAAGTCTAGTTTTCTCTCAGAACACTTGAATTACAATATGCTGAAAGGTTATTATGGGATTTTTGCCCAATGATGCTAAAAACATTCGGCCTACTGAAGCCTCAAGTCTGTAGAATATGATATGTAGGCCAGGACATCTCTGCAGCACCACGATATTTAATTTAAAAGGGTATTTTGACACACATTTTGCCTTTAACAAATACTGCAATCAGAAAATTGCAGTAGGCCATATTGCGATTCCGATAAAATGTTGACTAATTGTTCAGTAAGCATCATATTAAACAGTGAGTAATACAGTCATTCCTTCTTACCTTACAACTACACACAATCAAGCACAATCGTACAACTGCACACTTTCACTTGTCAGATATATTCTGTGTTTTTTCCGCAGCATCTCGACCACGTGCCTTATCTGCCGTGAGGTGCTGTTTGCTGTCGACGGGCCTTATGGACATTGTGTTTGATTTTCCACAGGTGTGTTTTTGTTAAGGGAGCGCCACCTGTCTAGTAAGGTTTGCTTTTGGACGTCATTTGGTGCGGTCTGCAGCAGCGAGGCTGTGGGACAGCACATCAAAGAGCAGATGATCTTACCGATCATTGTGAACACGTAATATCTGTTAACATCTTTGTCTTCATGAGACAACACAGCCATCCAGAGTAAACTGTTTGTATTGGGATGAAACAACATTAACAACTGCTTTCATTCTATTGTGGTTGCATTTTAAATGTAGTTTAAGATCAATCAGTTTATAATAGTATATAGACAGTAATAGTAATATATAGAGAACTGAGGCAACGCAGTACGTTGCTGCGTCTAGTTGTGGCTCACATTGTGGACAGTAGAGGGAGCTATTTCCCCACAGCTGCACCTCACTAGTCTGAGATGTGAGCTGATAACTCCAGGCACAAATACTAGATCTTTCTAACTTGTTAGTTGTGATTCAGCTGTATTCTGCTGCTTAGTAGTCTGTGGTACAGCTAGTGTATCCCCAGGGCTCTGCAGAACAGTGGGAATACTCTTCCTTTCCAACATTACCAGAAAAACACCTCCTAACACCTTTTAATAGACAGCAATAGTACATCGAGTGCATGTTAACTCCCAAAACACTTCTATAAAGCAGCCATAATAAAATGTTAAATGTCAAAGTATAAAAAGTAGTCTTTCTGCTCCAAACTCACACAGTTACATGTAAACATCTATTAGAGTAAAGTCCTCTTTAGTTTCAGCTTGTCTCCTCGGTGACGTGTTGTTTGAGGCAGAAGAAGAATCAGTTGTGTGTCTGTCATTAGTTGAGATAACACCTCGCAGGCATCGTGGGCCAATTACAGCTCACACATTTCCGGCTGCTCTGACTTCATAGTGCACTAATTACTGGAGTCTTCACAGGTACAAGAAAGTAGTCCTTTTTAGAGTGGGACCTGGGTCCTTTTCTGCATCACAGCCCTTTTTAAGTCCATGTCATGTTCCAAGCTATAACCTGATAAGATAATTCCTTTAATCAGTGTAATATCCAGGTAGCCGTTTTGCCTGAGAGAGATGTTGAAGCTGAGTGAAACTGGAATTTCCTTTTAACTGCCCTAATACAATTTGAATGCAACCGAGTTATTTTGGCAGAGTTTTTAGTTTATTCACATATATTTGTAAAGAATTTCTCTTTATTGCTAGTGCATTGGTAGCAGTATGTTTCATGTTTGATTAAACCTGCAGTAGACATACTTGCCAACTCTCCTGATTTTCCTCCCGGATTCACAATTCTCCTATATTTCCCCAGTTTATGGTCATTTTTCACAAGTTTTTTTCCTTTTGGTTATGTCCAGCTGTTTCTGGCGCTGTACAGCGTCTATAAGCTCGACGGTCTCCACCCAGACGACTATAGAACTACGCATAATGTTGTTTCCTGGCAGAAGAGAGCTGTCTATGCTCACGACATTACAGCGCAATTTGAGCTCATATTTCAGCTGCGCTCGCCGTTCAGCGCACATGACAGCGTGCAGCACCCAAAGTGGGGCTTTGCTCGACGTAGCGAAAAGCCGTCGTGGCGTGACGTAGTTTTCTTTCCTGAGAATTAAAGATAAAATTAAAAGTTTAACATAAAAATGCTGTTGCAGTGCACTCATTATTTCGTTCTTTTAAAGTCACCAGAATGCAGGAAATAAAGTCTCTGAAACTCAGATTTTGCTGGATTTTCCAGATTGCCCACTTTGGTTTAGAATAGGGATGCCGGTATCGGGTATCGGGTCCGATACTGTGCTCATGTACTCGTACTCGAAAAACGGCTCCGATACAACGGCACCGATACCACTTTATGGCAGCGTGACGTTAACCTCTCGTCACCATCTTTCAGGTCCTATCGCACGCGCTCACACTCCACCTCCCCAACGGTGTGGGCGAGACGGCCCACTGGTGCGCCCGATCCCGCAGGTCCGGGATCCAACCTCAGCCGGCGCGCACGTCACTTTCATTGCGCCACAGGGTTTTGCTTGCACCCTCTGACTCGCGCGTGCGTTAGACTCCTGGGCAGTGTTTCAAGACGGGTCGGGTGGGTTGCAGACCCACTCTATCCCTGTTGCCTCTTGCCAGATGTGGGCCGAGCCCCGCCCTGAGGGCACGACGCGAACGAGGCGCACTGAGGACCAGTCCGCCCCGGTGACACTTTGTCCACGGCCCCGGGAGGCACCTTCGCCCCGAGCCTTTCCAAGCCGACCTAGAGCTGGTCGCGGTGCACCGCCTCGTATGGACTTTTGGTACAGAGAAGTACTCGTATCGGTACTCGGTATCGGCGAGTACCCAAATGTAAGTACTTGTATTTGTACTCGACCTGAAAAAAAGTGGTATTGGTGCATCCCTAGTTTTTAAACACTCCCTATTTATGAGTTCTCAAGCTGCTCAGAGATGACAAGGCTCTAGCTCGGCTCTGATTGGCTGTTTTCCTCCGGTCTGTGAATTCTTGCAGATGCCATTAGGAGCACCGGAGGACACCGGAGGACACAGAGCCACATGATTTTTTTCAGCTCACCTGTCTCATGTACTACTGTCAGGATATAGTTACCATTTAAAAAAAATAAAAATGTTTTTAATCATATTTGCTCCATTTCAACCCACTGCTGCCTGCTTTAAATCTCCAGCCAAAGGGTCAACAGAGGAATCAGTCAGTCATTGAACCAGGGAATTTCATGGTGTTTCAAACTAAGTGGAACATACAGTTCAGGGTGTAATGAATGTGCGGAACAGCAGTCTAACTTTGATCTGCCCTGCTAGATAAGTGATGATGTTTACTGAGAAAATGACATCTGTTCAATGCATTAAAGACGGTACCACATGGGCGCCTCCCTTCTGTCCCATATACAGTACCTCTTTCCTATACTGTAACTGTTTTCAGGCCCCGCGGGCTACATATTCTCCTGTTGTTATGGAATGTGTCTTATCCAGAGTGACAGCCGAGCTGTTTCTGCTTGCCTGAGCAGGACTGTGAGGAACCCTGCAGGGCTCTGTCTGCCTGGCTGTCTCTTTCTACAGGATGCTGGATTGTTCAGTGGAGACGCTTGAAAGATGCAGCCTAGCCTGGGTTTTTTTGGGGGGGATTTTTCCTTGTCCAAACGAGGGTAGAAAAGGACAGAGGGTGTCTTATGATGTATAGATTGTAAAGCCCCCTCAGGCAGATGTGTGATACTGGGCTATATAAATGAAACTGACTTGACTTGACTTGACTAGCAGTCTCTAAAGCATTCGCTAGTTTTTACTTTTCAACAAAGAGTTGCCCTTATATTCAGGATCTGCTGGGATATGTTAGGACTATACTCTATTGACAACTCAGTGCTTACTAGGGCTGATCTGTAAAACTGAGTTTCTCAGACAACCGATGAGTCAATTAATCAACTGAGACGGGGGGGGGGCAGCCCTAGTGCTTACTCTGCCATGTGATGGTTTTTTTTGGTTTTCAAACTTATTTTCTTTTAGGTTTCTTTTAGAGTTGGTGCTAGAGACTTACTGTATGTGGGGTAAGTTCTATCCCTGTTGCCTCTTGCCACTGATAGAGGATGACAGAAAGCATTGATTCATTGCCTTTTAACAGGGAACGCCACTTAATTACTCTTTAATTCAAGCCTTGGAGCAATACTTATTACAATTGACATCGATCTCCAAACACAAAAAAACAAGAGGATTAATGGCGCTTTGGGACTGCCGTTGATATTGTGGCAACCACGTACTGTAGTTTTCCTCATTCATTTCAATGAGACCGGTGAGTTTGGGTAGGACGGCTGTCCCTTTAAAAAAAAAAAACTACTTTGCACTAAGGCTGTCAATCGATTAAAATGTTTTATCACAATTAATCGCAAATTAATTGCACATTTTTTATCTGTTTAAAATTAACCTTAAAGGTAGATTTGTTAAGTATTTAATACTCTTATCAACATGGGAGTAGACAAATATGCTGCTTTATGCAAATGTATGTATATATTTATTATTGTGAATCAATTAACAACACAAAACAATGACAGATATTGATCCAGAAACCCTCACAGGTACTGCATTTAGCATAAAACAATATGCTCCAATCATAACATGGCAAACTGCAGCCCAACAGGCAACAACAGCTGTCAGTGTGTCAGTGTGCTGACTTGACTATGACTTGCCCAGAACTGCATGTGATTATCATAAAGTGGGCATGTCTGTAAAGGGGAGACTCGTGGGTACCCATAGAACCCATTTACATTCACTGATCTGGAGGTCAGAGGTCAAGGGACCCCTTTGAAAATGGCCATGTCAGTTTTTCCTCGCCAACATTTAGTGTAAGTTTGGAGCGTTATGTAGTCTCCTTCATGACAAGCTGGTATGAGCTGGCTGGTACCGATGGATTCATCAGGTTTTCTTCTCTAGCTTTAAAACTGAGCAGATACAACCTAAAAATCGCAAGTAGCATTAATGTGTTAAAGAAATTAGTGGTGTTAAAATGAATTTGCATCAACAAGTTATTATCGCGATAACTTTGACAGCCCTACTTTTAACGAATTCGAAGTGACACATTTGAACACAACCCACATGGTCTAAACTACAATGCAGAATGAACATTGTTAACGTTCCAGACAGGCAGTCTTATACAGCCTTACCTTTATCCACAATGTTTCCATTGATGGTGTTCAATCCAAAATGCTTATTCACCTTCACAAATCATTCACTTCTCAGATGGTTTGGTGTCATGATTATCCGTTCAGCAGGGCTCGCTGATTGTTTCCATTTTGCTTCAGCAAATAGAACAACGGCCTAATTTACTGGTGGGGGCAGAACAATAGGCCGGATAGACAGTGGGTTTTAGTAACACTACAGGACTGTAGTACGTATATACAGAGAAGTTTGATTTCAAACAGATCATTACAGATTACTTCTGTTAAGGCTTTGAACAGGACTACCTGATTCATATTTTTTATTTTCATGCCCATACTAATGCAGCCCTTTGTGTATTTGCCCTAGTGTTGTAGTCTGAATGCTAGCACTTTTCTAAAGTTTGAGCTAATCTGCAGCTCTCCCATAGACAATTCATTTAAGAAACTTGAACAGTTTGGGTTTACAATAGTTGTCATGTCTGAATGGGAGGCATTTACTGCTCCTGCAGGCCACTCCAGGACTGTGATAAGTCTCTATTTGTGGGAAACAGGACCCCTTTCCCTCCTAATCTGATAGCTGTGACCTTCTGACCTCCATTCTGTTAACCAACCCCCCACCTCTCATTCACTAGCTGTCTCACACAGTCAGTGACACACATTCACTGGTTGGAGATCTTAGAGATGTGAGAGGAGATGTCATTTGAATTACACTTTCATTCAGGCATGGCATTTGTCCTGTGTAGAAGGGCAGTGTATATTTCTCAGAGCTCAATCTGCTGCTGTTGATTTGAATTAAGTTGATCCTGATAACAGACATGATTACTGCTTATATGTAGGGCTTAAACGTTATTTTCTGAAGCTGTTTTCTCATATGAAATCCAGACAATGTCTGGAGAATCAAGTCCGGACATTGTCTGGAGTTTCCCTTTCACAAATGTAGAACACAACAGCAGATGGTCTGTTTCAAACACCTTCTCACCTACTGGACATTTTTACTGTATTCATTTACATTTTTTCCAAAGTGAAAGTCCCTAGAAGTGTATGATTTAACTTTTTCCCATTGTCTAGTGTTAAAAAAGTTTGCAGAAAATGCAATAAATCGTAATATCGAATCACAATTTTTGTAGAATCACAGTACTTAAAAATAGCAATACATATTGAATCGGCACCCAAGTATTGTGCCGTACCGTATATTACACTAATTCCCATGTGACTGGAACAACGAGGGTACATGACCACTCATTGCTAATTGTGCCTTTAAAAGAGGGGATAAGATAGGTGAATGATTCACAGCAGGCTTCAAATGTAGCTCTAAAGCCATTGAATAGTCCATTTACTGTACAGTGATTCACCGCTCTGTTGCTACCTGTTGCTCAAAGATGGAAAATGCAGCGTGTAGAGTGAGAGGATGCACAGTGTTGAACATTATCAGATGTTGGTATTACAGGCATTTCCTCATGAGTTTTTATTTCTGCGGTTGACTCAAATTGAGATATGTTTACTCTGCTGCTCAGCTGTGACCAGCTGCATGGCTGCAGCTCAGGCAGGGGTGTCCTGTGTGTGTGTGTGTGTGTGTGTGCGTGCGTGCGTGCGTGCGTGCATGCGTGTGTGTGTGTGTGTCTTTCAGCCATATGTTCACTATAGTTTGTGTCTGTTTGTGTCTCACTGTTTACACTGCTGCTCAGCTGTGACATGCTGTGCGACTGCAGCCCAAGTTTGTTTGTGTGTGTGTGTGTGTGTGTGCACATGCATTTCAACCATATGTGCGCTGACTCGTTCATGTGTCTGTGGACATCCTAATTTGTGTGTGTTATTTAAAACTCCCTGCTCCGAGTGCCTCGGAGCGTAATGCCTGTGTAACCACTGAGACGGTGACCACGCTATGACTCACAGCGAGAGGTCAGCGACCCCCACTTGCTGAAATAACATCAGTGAAGGTGCAGGGAGGGCTGCCAAAAGGCTCTTTAGCTGCTCCAAGGGCTACAGAGAATAGACCCTTACGTTTCTGTGTTGTAACATGCATCTAGTTTCATTACTGCTCGTACAGCAGTCACACGTCAGCTCAAAAGGACCTGCAGTGTTTCCCTTAACGCCTGTAAAGCTTTTGAATGATAAATGTGCAAAACTCTGAAGCTCATATATCGGCTGTTTTAAGAAGTGACAGTTGAAGTGTTAAGTTAACATGAAGGTTAATAGAAAAGGTTTATTGTAAACCGCAATTGAAACGTATACTCTCTCTCTTTCCAGTGCCATTTGTGTAGGAGATTGTGTTCCACACATATGCCCCCGCATTCTTTAATTATTCACAGAAGCTATATTTAGCACTGATGAAATTGGCACTCTGCGTATGAAATTCAAGATGTGAATGACAGTTTGGCATAAAATACTGTTGTGCAGTGACGGATAATTGGACGCCTTTGGCCCCCTCGTGGATCATGTTCAGCAGGTTGTGTTGGTGTTGTAATTAGTCGATCATTCATCCTCCCATTGATGGTCTCAGCTCTCAGACTCATTCCTGCTCTTAGGTTTCACGCTTTTGTCTGTGTATTGTGAGGACAGACACTGGGGAGGCCTGGAATTTCAGTTCATCCCCTGCTCAAACATCTCAGGATTTCACAGGTCACAGACATTAAAGGCATTTATAAGAGATACCACTCTGCAATATCTACTAATGTTGTCACGATACTGGAGTTTCTAACGCGGTGCCTGCGTTTCCATACTGTGGAAAATGAGTAGTGTAACCGTTTCAAATATTCAGTATCGCTGTGTATTGATTAAGGGTGTCGATTCACCTAAGTATCAACTTCTTTTTTGTTTTTTTTACGATTTTGAAAAAGATTTTTTAATGCCAGAATCAGAAAATATGTTTGTTTCATTTGAGGAAGTTACCACTTTTATTGTGGTACTCTGAGTAACATGATGTCATATCCGTTCTGTATCCGTAAACCAAAACAAACAGTAGCCGGCCGCAGTGAGCAGAAACCGGCAGATACAACAGAATAGAAGCGATAAAGTAAAAAATGTATGTAAATGTAATAAATAATGTCTGACAATGACTGATATATTTGACTTCAGGTCATCTCTGACTACATACATGCTGAACATCTAACATTTTTACTGTTTTAATTTAGATATTTTCCAAAGTAAAAGTCCCTAGAAGTGTATAATTCAACTTCTCCCCATGGTATAGTGGTAAAAAAATTAACAAAAATTGCAATAAATCATAATATCAAATTGCAATACTTGTAGAATCGCAATACATATCGAATCGGCACCCAAATATTGTGACAGTATTGAATCGGGAGATGGGTGAATCGTCCCAGTCCTAGTATTGATGCTTTGATATTTTTGACAAAACTAATATCTAGAATAATATAACATCTAATAAAAGCAGTCCGAATAGACTCGAAAACAAAATAGTAAGTTTATATTTTTAGAGTCTGATACCCCTTTAACTGACTCCATAGCCAAAGATTTATTACATTGTTTTAAGAATAATAATGAGATGAATTTGTAATGAACCTGTTTTCTAGCTCTTCTTGTAAACATTGAACATGTTAGACAAAATGTAAATGTACTCCTGTGTAACACGTGGTACTTATGTCTCCAGTTGCAGACAGGTGGGGTCACCTCACCAACATCATTAAAAACATCTTTTGGTATTGAGCCGTGCAGATAGTTCTGGTTTCATTATTGGTTTTATCTGTTGCTAAGATTTCTGCCACCACCCAAATACAATGGAGGTGAATGGAATTCCATTAGTGGTGCCAAAAGCAATGAAACATTGATTTCTTTTTGTAATTTGGGTGAAGTGACCCTTTAGATTACTAGAGATCCCTGCTGAGATTATGGTCCTCTGTCAGCAGGCTTCAGTGACCAGCATGTGAACGGTGTTAAAGGGAAGTTCTCAAACTCTTGTAAGAGACATGCTAATAGAGTGCACAGCAGTATCCAGAGTAGGAACCACTCCACTTATACTGTTGTCAAGGAAGATGATGTTCTATTACTAATCATATGAGATCTTATCTTAGCCATGGGTGTACATTGGTTACAAATATCAACCACACTTTTACAAATGCTTTTTTGAACATAGTCATGACACTTCATTTCATCAACTGTTAGTCCCACCAAGTTTTATTTTTCACTTTCTGAAACATTACGTATTAAAAGGGCTACTATCTGACCTGTTGAGTGTGATTTAACCAGAAAAAGATGTATCATCAGCAAAGTACAGTGGATGTCACCCTTCTTTCTTCGATGTACAGCACAGTGCATTTTTTCAACCATTCTTACTGTAATTACCTGCTCCAATTACAAATGCCACACCGGAAATCTTCTAACTGTGTTGTCATTGACATCTTGCAGCCTGTACTGTATACCGGCAGCAGTAGACATTAAAGGGATGTTGAAAAGAGGGACTTTTGACAAAGTTCAAGGTATGTTATGATATCTGCAGATTACCTGTGCTGAAAAAACTGTCACTCTAAAAGCACCAAAATTACTACCTTCATTAAGTGCAATTTTGTCTTTTCCTTGTAGGGTTTTTCCATAAGTTAGCAGACCGTTTCCTAGTTCTAAGGTGACGGAGTATATGCTTGGCCACCCAAGTCTTTTGGCAAGTTTCCCACTTTTAAAGTGTGTATGAACATTTCCAAACTGTGTCAAATCTTTCACTCATACAAAAACATCTTCAGTCTAATTCATTGTCATCTTTGGAATAATAACACTGATTCATTCTCTTTTCAACAATTTCTTCTTTCTGCCTGGATTCTGTGAGTCTTTAGGATTTGGCATCTTGTGTAGTTAAAAAAACGTAAAGGTACATGATAAAAGGGCAACTCATGCTAGTGGGACTCCCCACAGGAGATGGAAAGTGTAGAACAATCAAAGCACATCTGCTGTCATTAAGTTACATTGATCTGGTTTGAATGACCCTGTGAACATTCTTGCTGAAGAAAGTGTCTATTTTGTTTTTGTTCTGAAATCCTGACCTATACCATAATACAATAAATCACAGAGTCCATTGGAGGGCTAGAGATGTCTAAGGCTAATCATTACCTATCACAAGACAGAGTCTATTACCCTAGGGTTTATTAGCCGAGTCCCTACCATAAACATTGTGTTGATTTTGGTTTACAGACTGACTAAAGATGACTTTGATCACTGAGACATATCTGCTTGTGGCTGAGAACATACCAGCTGTCCACTTTTAATGTTTCCTGAAACATTTGGTGATGGTCCCTCCCTTTCTTGCATAGCATTCCTTGAAAGTCACGTTGAAAACGAGTTTCCCACAGAAAGTTGTCACTCTTTATTTTATTTTCCTCTAACAACTTCTGTAATTAAATTGTCTATTTTGGACAGTTTTAGAGTGAACACTTGCTTGGTTAAGAGTGTTAACTCCTTCTTGCCTAGAGGGGCAACTAATCTACATTTACTATAATCATGCTACAACTAGCCTCTCAGAATGCTGCCACTGGACTGAGGATAGAAAGATGTAGATATTCCATTCTTGAAGTGGTATTCTTTATAAATGATTTTAGTGGTGGCGAATAAACCTTTTTATTTTTTGTTCCTTGAAGGAACAAATGTTCTTGTAAATAAAACTCAGAGCTCAAGACAATCACAAGTCCCTTAATCTTGTTCGCCCCAAAGGAACCTGCTTTTCATATGACTCCACACAATATGTTTCTTTCAGTGAAATTGTCATCAGGGCAAAAGTGAAAAAAAAATCCTGGCCTTGTGATAAATATGTGAGCTACTAGTTATACTGTGTTATTTAAGTTTTTATTAGCTGTATACATGAAATGTTGATGAAGGCTGTATTGCATTCATTTTCAGGTTTTTCATTTTGCAAGTACTGTATATTGAATATTTTCCGTCTTACTTTTCAATTCAATTCAATTCAATTCAATTCAATTTACTTTTATATAGCGTCAAATCATAACAGAAGTTATCTCGAGACGCTTTATATATAGAGCAGGTCTTAGACCGTAAACCATAAACTTTTCAATGTCTTAGCTGTTCACCTTCCCCTCTGTCCCTTTGCTAGACCAAACATAATCTTGCAGACAGGGGTCTGTTGGATCATCAGTGACCCAAGGTCATGACGGAGAGCTACAGAATAAAGTTGTCAAGCTTGTGTCAAGACATTTATGCATCTCAACATAAGCCTCTGGAACCTTTTATAGGGACGGATGCATGCTGTGCGCAAATGACCCGAGTTCCTTTATATCAGCAACTGAGGTTACCTGCACGAAATACCTGCCTTTATTTTAAACCCCGGTACTATTAGAGAGACACTTGCACAAACCTCCTGTTCCTTTTATCACTAATCTCCCATTAGCAGATGTTGAGGGTCTCTGTCAACTGATCATATAGGCCGTATGAGAAGCCAGTCTGGACAAGAACGTGAGGCCCAGATTACTGTGTAACCACAGAGCCCTGAAAACAGGGCTCTTAACAAATGGACAATAAATGGCACCATGTAGAGCCGAGGCAATGCAGGCAGGGACGAGTTGAAGAAAATAAGCTGACAAATGTACATGAAGTGATGCCTTTAATTTCTATATCTTTTACCATAATCCCATAAAATATTACAATTTCTGTAATATGATATTGTTGTTAGATATGTAACATGTTAACCCACAACAGCAACATTGCTCAATAAATGGTTGCATTATTGCAGTGGAATGTCCATTGGAGGTAAATCAGCACATCTCCTTACATTTCAAACCTTCAACACAAAATAGCATTCAGTTCTTTTTGCTGAAATCAGCAAATCACATGAGCACAACTTTTGCTCCCTATGTAGTTTCACACAGTTTGCAGTTTATTTAAAGCTAGATCTGTAGTTTTCCCATTATCATGTTTTAACAAAGAGAACAAGTCAAGGGGAACAAATTGCCCTTCTCTGTAAAACACTGAAAGCATCAGTATTGTACACTAAAAGGCAACGCTGCCGTAATTCTAAGGTATCAGTCAGCAGGAGAGATCGCTTTTCACTGCTGTGACAAAAGGAGAAGGAGGAGGAAGGAGGAGTTAGGAGAGGAAATATTGCCTGAGCAGCCAATACGGAGCACACCTCCTCCTGCTCTCCCCCTTTATTCTTTTGAATGGGGCACTCCTCTTCACTTTTGCTCTCTGCCTACTGGAGTGTGTGTGGAGACAGAGCTGGGAAGTGTGTGTGAGGAGTGTAGTGGCAGTGTGGACATGTCACAGTTCACTCTGGGAGCCTGATCAAGCTGGTGGACGTGGTCAAGACTTGATATTATACCTAAGATGAGGACCCAGTTTGGAGTTTTGTTTTTGTTGACCCTGTGGGTGGTCTACTCTGATGCTTGGTTCTGGGCCTGGACCGGTACTACAACTTTGCCCCCAACAGTGGACCATGAGGGGTCTGGCAGTCCAGCAGGTAGTGGAGAACCATCATCAGAGAATATTGTAAGGGTTGGAGCCGAGATCATTGATGAAGGACATGGGATCCAAAAGGTTGCACAGACTTGGGACGAAACCACTGAGGGACTTCGACTGACCACTCTAATACCTACAACACAACCGGAGAATGAACGTGCATCAGAAAAGGGAACGGCAGGGATTTCGGCACGCATACGTAAACCTGGTAATGGCACATCTTCTCTAAAGGGTATGGGTTCTGGAGGATCTGATCATTTAAGGTTTACAGGAGATGTTTCAGGACTTGGATCTGGGCTTGAGTCTGAATTGGCATCAGACACTGGGTCAGGTCTTTGGTCTGGCTCTGGATTTGAGTCTGGATATGGATTTGCAACAGGATCTGAAACAAGCTGGGGATCTGGCTTTGAAATACAGGGGTTTTCTGAGGGAAACCAGCAAGGAGTAGTAATGCCCACAGATCATAGGGAGTTAGATAGTGGAGACAGTGTAGTGTCCCAAACAAATGAGAAGAAACTGAAGTTTCAAAAGAGTGCCTGGGTTATTCATAACAACACAGATGAGGGCCATAATCTCAGTAGCAAAGAATCAGAGAAAAATCTTTCTGTTGAAACCCCCAATAACACTAGAGGAAATACAAACCTTAACAGTAGCTCTAGTTGGAATGCTAATGACTTTAATTTCACCAAGCATTCTCATGTTTACTCTACCCCAGGAGGTTTACTAACCCCAACTATAGACAACAACTCTGTAGAGACTACCCAGGTACCTAAAGACAACCAACTAGTGGACATTACTCAGTTACCAGCTGGTGAATTAACAGCTAACCAGGAAGCTTTATCCGATCAAGTGTTACAGACTACACAAGCTTCATTTGCTAGCCAGGCACTTTCTTCAACTAGTACCCCGAAAATGTTAATTACCCAATCACAAACCTCTAGCAAGAGACCAGACACTACCTTAATGCCTATAGCTGCCCAATCTCAAGTACCCAGTCAAGCATCAGCAACTGGCCAGAAATTGATGACTAGCCAAATTGGTCTCATCGTAGATGCTACATCAGAAAGTGGAGAACCTAGTCAAGCAACCTTAATTGGCTCGACAGCTGTAGGTAGGTCGGCACCAGCTGAAAGCCAAACACCAACTAATACCCCAAAAATGTTAATTACCCAACCACAAACAGCTAGCAAGAGACCAGACACTACCTTAGCACCCATAGCTGGCCAATCACAAGTATCCAGTCAAGCATCAGCAACTAGCCCGACAGCTGTAGGTAGGTCGGCACCAGCTGAAAGCCAAACACCAACTAATACCCCAAAGATGTTAATTACCCAACCACAAACAGCTAGCAAGAGACCAGACACTACCTTAGCACCCATAGCTGGCCAATCTCAAGTATCCAGTCAAGCATCAGCAACTAGCCCGACAGCTGTAGGTAGGTCAGCACCAGCTGAAAGCCAAACACCAACTAATACCCCAAAAATGTTAATTACCCAACCACAAACAGCTAGCAAGAGACCAGACACTACCTTAGCACCCATAGCTGGCCAATCTCCAGTATCCAGTCAAGCATCAGCAACTAGCCCGACAGCTGTAGGTAGGTCGGCACCAGCTGAAAGCCAAACACCAACTAATACCCCAAAAATGTTAATTACCCAATCACAAACCTCTAGCAAGAGACCAGACACTACCTTAGCACCCATAGCTGGCCAATCTCAAGTATCCAGTCAAGCATCAGCAACTAGCCCGACAGCTGTAGGTAGGTCGGCACCAGCTGAAAGCCAAACACCAACTAATACCCCAAAAATGTTAATTACCCAATCACAAACCTCTAGCAAGAGACCAGACACTACCTTAATGCCTATAGCTGCCCAATCTCAAGCACCCAGTCAAGCATCAGCAACTGACCAGAAATTGATGACCAGCCAAATTGGTCTCATCGTAGATGCTACATCAGAAAGTGGAGAACCTAGTCAAGCAACCTTAATTGGCTCGACAGCTGTAGGTAGGTCGGCACCAGCTGAAAGCCAAACACCAACTAATACCCCAAAAATGTTAATTACCCAACCACAAACAGCTAGCAAGAGACCAGACACTACCTTAGCACCCATAGCTGGCCAATCACAAGTATCCAGTCAAGCATCAGCAACTAGCCCGACAGCTGTAGGTAGGTCGGCACCAGCTGAAAGCCAAACACCAACTAATACCCCAAAGATGTTAATTACCCAACCACAAACAGCTAGCAAGAGACCAGACACTACCTTAGCACCCATAGCTGGCCAATCTCAAGTATCCAGTCAAGCATCAGCAACTAGCCCGACAGCTGTAGGTAGGTCAGCACCAGCTGAAAGCCAAACACCAACTAATACCCCAAAAATGTTAATTACCCAATCACAAACCTCTAGCAAGAGACCAGACACTACCTTAGCACCCATAGCTGGCCAATCTCCAGTATCCAGTCAAGCATCAGCAACTAGCCCGACAGCTGTAGGTAGGTCAGCACCAGCTGAAAGCCAAACACCAACTAATACCCCAAAAATGTTAATTACCCAATCACAAACCTCTAGCAAGAGACCAGACACTACCTTAATGCCTATAGCTGCCCAATCTCAAGTACCCAGTCAAGCATCAGCAACTGACCAGAAATTGATGACCAGCCAAATTGGTCTCATCGTAGATGCTACATCAGAAAGTGGAGAACCTAGTCAAGCAACCTTAATTGGCTCGACAGCTGTAGGTAGGTCGGCACCAGCTGAAAGCCAAACACCAACTAATACCCCAAATATGTTAATTACCCAACCACAAAAAGCTAGCAAGAGACCAGACACTACCTTAGCACCCATAGCTGGCCAATCTCAAGTATCCAGTCAAGCATCAGCAACTAGCCTGACAGCTGTAGGTAGGTGGGCACCAGCTGAAAGCCAAACACCAACTAATACCCCAAAAATGTTAATTACCCAACCACAAACAGCTAGCAAGAGACCAGACACTACCTTAGCACCCATAGCTGGCCAAACTCCAGTATCCAGTCAAGCATCAGCAACTAGCCCGACAGCTGTAGGTAGATGGGCACCAGCTGAAAACCACACAGAAGTAGCTAAATCAGTACTAGGCGTAGAATCCCCACAATGCTTGCTGCTAGATACTGTTCTCCCTTTCTGCTCCTCCATGTTTGGGGAAAGGTTTGTTGTGCCCAATTACCTCAACCAGAGCAGTGTGGAGGAAGTCCAGGCACTCCTAAACGAATGGGCATGGCTGTTGAAGTTGCCTTGCCACCATAGTTTGGAGTGGTTTTTCTGCCTTCTCTTGTTACCAAAGTGTGACTCTCCGGTCCCGCTGCCGGTGTTGCCTTGCCGAAGTTTCTGCGAAGTCTTGCGGGACAGTTGCTGGACACACCTGGATGAGGGACGCCTCCCTATAGAGTGCCACACTCTACCAGATGAGGAGGATGATGGGTATCAGTGCTTATCAGTTAGTAACCAGAAAGGTAAATCACTGGTTCAAATGAATCCTAGTTTTGGGATTCATTTTGAACCAGTTTTCAGTATCCCTACTCCCCAGTTTGTCCGGTGTTTCCTCCTACTACCCACTACCCGATACCCGCCCGATACCCACTTCAAAAACTGACATTTATCCCTGTCAGCACAGTCAAAGACATTAACAATATCTCGATTCCCATGCACAGCAAAATAATTCAGAATTAAAAAAAGCATGCTTCAAGTTTGTTAGTCCTGTTGTTAAAAGGTTAAAACAGTTCTGGCTACAGCCTAACAATCATGGTGCCAGCACTCCTTACTCCTGACAGTGTTGCATGTATGTGTTCCCTTTGTCCTTTGGATCGCATGTGACTTACTACTTAAAGGTCATTATAACACACATACACACACACACACACATGCACACCCACAGTACAATGGGCTTATGGTTCATTACCAAACCAACTGATATGTATTTCCTGTAAGTTATTAATTCAAAGGGTGATATTTTGCTCAGACGGACATTAGTGATTTTGTAAATTATATATATCCTATCCTGAAATACAATCATAATATCAACAGACATACAGTCTGCAGTGTTAACCAAGCCTCAAGCATGCATGCAACAAGAAGTAAAATGTGATTTGAAAGAACCTCTGTTTTCAAATTGAACTACATAATTCCTAAATAATTAGTTATAGTACTAGTCAAATAATATTTTTCTCTCCTAGGCACAATTTGTATCATTAAAACATCTGAAGTTGCAAGACAGAGGCCTTTCTTCTGTAAACAACTTTGGCATGTAGAATTGCATGTCTCTTATGACAGCGAGTGACATGCAGGCAGCAGGATGTGCACTTGTCGGTCCAGCAATGGACAGATTAGGTTGTCATGCATGGGAAGCAGCCATGCTTGCATCAGTGGTTTTCAGTGGGATGTCAATTTTTGCAAAAGTGCTTGGCAAAAGTATTTATCACAGCTGGAAAGTTGCTTTACTCAGGTAAAATATTTTAACAGGCAAATGCATTGAAATTCTAATGAATATGACATGTACACAATTTTTTGTTTGAAATATCTCTATCCAAGCAGTGTTAGAGCTGAGGGATTATATAACTTTCATTCAGGTTCTATAAATTCCAGCAAATTGGTAGTTATAGGGTAATTTATGGTTGAAACGGTTGATGATATAATCCTAAACATTAATAGGACCAGTGTGCGTTTGAATATTTTCTTCAGGACTAACAAGTTCAATGTGTGCCCCTGGTAACTAAAACAATGATGGAGAAAACGACTCCGATGTTCAATGCTACTAGTGAATGCAGATTTATCCTACAATATATTCTTAGTTCTGTATCAAACAAGCTGATATGAGAAATCTGTTTCTGTAAGCAAGCCTCAAATTATGAACGTCTTTAAAGTCCAATTCCTTTTACTGTGCTACTGTCCTGCCCTCCACTCACTTCATATCACTGGGAGTTCAATACTGTGTCTTTTTACAGCTTCACTATCTTTCTGACAGCTTGCTTCATTGACAGACATGAGTGGACAAGAAGTCTCTGGTTCCAGGACTAAGTGATGCATCTGGGCCCAAATAGATCTGTACATACAAAGTATGATCTTGTTGCCATCTTTACAACCCAAGCACAGCTTTTAAAGGCTCTCAGGAAGCTGGTTCACCACTAAGACGTGCGTGTTGGGTATCACCTGTTAGAGAAGCCTCAAGGTATCACTGGTGTGCTTTCAGTCACTCTAAATCATTCTTGGATAGACAAAAAGCCACTGCAGTCAGAACCATCTGGTATCATTCGTTCTTAAAAGTCTACTAATGGACACTGCTTGTTGGAGTGATGGTTGTGTGAGGCTGACTTGATGTAAGAAATTACTTTGCTTTTGACTTCCTACCGTCCCTGTGTGAGGTCGATTACTGATAAACTTCAGAGTCAATTAGACGTTGCCTAGCATTCTAACTTCACGTGGTTTCTGTTCACAAAATGCCTCATGTACATACTGTTTGCCAGTGTCTTACTGCAGCAGCCAGTGGTCATACTGGTAAATGTTTAAAGGTAGTTAACATACTGGTGGGCTTTGGCTTAGAACTGAATGAGGTCACACATAAATAGCCACGGTAATGTGTTACAAAGCTCTGTAAAGTTGTGCCCTACAGCCAAAGATGCCTTAATCCCCAGTTTATTAGCGCAATAACTTTATCTTGGGCTGTTTTTAGAGCATCCACTTACGGGTCACTTACACTTTTCACTATCTGCAGCTCTGTTGGCTTGATCTGTGGGAGGAGGGCCCTCAAATTCTCCTTAATACCACCCCACTCCTACATCATTTAACTAGTTGGTATTTTGAATAGAATTAAAGTGAAGGGCCGTTGGCATGGGGCCAGAAACACGATGGAACACACAAACAATATAGCCTATAGATGTGTGTATGTTGGAGATTACTGTGGGAAGATTGCAGAGATATCAGTGTGTGCACGGAGACATTGCAAGAAATCTGTCAGATGTGATCTTTTTACTACGGGGGGGGGGGGGGGGGGTCCTACCCCTGTGGTAAGACAGGATTGTTAGGGCACAATAGCCCTTTTAATGATGTTTTTCCATGGTTACCAGTCTCCTGCTTGAAAGATGAGCGGTTATTCATATCAGGGTCTAGAGGTCAACCGCAATTTATTTTGGTGAGTTCTTGACGGTAAAACTATATCCTGTATGAGAAACTGCTTTACTCTCAGTCAGTTTAGGCTGTTTAATTTGATTTAAAGTGATTCATATACATAGTTACCTGTGTGGTGGTGTGAAAACATGAAAAGGATGTTTTCCTGTTAAGAAATACACTGTCTTTTGGTGGCGTCTATGTACATTTAGTCTTTGTTTTGTGGCTTGTACACCCCTTTGGTGGTCTGACACCAATTTGTAACACCATGGTTCCATTGAGCCGAGATTGATATTGTATCTCATGACAGGAAGGCCCAAAAGCTGGCTACAAGCCTTCAGTGTGCTGCTTGCCAGGGAATCATTTTGAGTTGGCTCCCAGGAGGGTTCCAATTATGGGCACAGTGTAGTCTGACTTCTTTGCTGCCAGAAACTCATTGCCCCCCCGGTTTGTGTTGCAGTGCTGAAGCACAGGGATGTCTTGAGCTGGATATTAGCCCAATTGTGACACTCTTAAAAAGGAGAGCGGTGCTGCCTCAGCATTTTGAATGAGCTCTGAACCTATTTAGAAACATTTCTACTGTGCATCTCTGAATATCATACATACTGTTCTCCAAAAAGTTTCAAAAAGACATATTTATGATTATGAAGCTAGCGGTATGTGGCAAGGGGTTTTGTTTATACCCTGCATGATGCCTCAAAAGTTGGTCACTAACAGGTAGAGAACTTGAACAATATCATATTACTCCTTCCCTAAAGAGTAAAGAGCACAGCTTGTGGTAGGCCCATCATCCTTTTTTGTGGTTTGAGAAGTACAGCTCAGTCTTCAGGGCGAGCCAACACGAAATCTCCTTCCTGGTCTGTGATGTGGGTTTTGGTTTAATATCTTTTTCCGAGCATTCTGCATCATCGGGTTAAAGATACCGCAAAATTTGCCCAGAGTAAGAGAATTTTCACAGAATATCCTTTGCAGAAAGGAAGGAGCATTTATTCATGGTGTTGATGTGTACCTTGATATTTCAAACATCCTGTGTTCATTTTTTAGTGACATATTAGATCCAACACCTGGTTTTGGTTATAGAGCTAGATTGTAGTTACATACAGTATATGCCACTATAGATTTTATGGTGTTATAGTTTTTCTATTATGTAAGTTCCAGTATTCATGCTACCAAATCTCCTTGAACAAGGTACAATTATTAAAGTGCTGCATACGAGTACAGGGGTTCTCAAACTTTTTGGGGCCAGGGACCCCTTAAAGGGGAGAACATTTTCCAAGGACCCCATCATAATCGATTAAGCATAATGCTTACTACCATTTGTACTCTTAGATACCACTGGAACTATTTGTATTCTAAAACTATTCAACCTAAATACTTCAGACCTGTTTGATGTTGAGAAACAGAAACACATTTCAGTTTGAATCATGTTAACACCACTTTGTTTTGCCCTGATATTCCAGATGCTTTGTAATCAGATGTCGCTTTAGCTTCATGGCTTCGTTCGTTAGCACCTGAAGACACAGGACGCATTTTGGTCTCTTGTAGCTGTTGCTTGATATAACTGTCGTCCTATTTTCACAATGTCAGAATCATATCAGAGTTTCTTGGCCCAAAGCCATCATGGGTGGGAGTAATGGACACAATATGCTTGTTTTATTGGCACAAATAGTCCCCATCTGTAGATATGTGCTTTTTAATGATAAAGCACAATTTTATAATTTATAGCAAATTATTTCCGGAACCCCCTGACAGAGGGTCACGGACCCTTGGCGGTCCCCGAACCCCACTTTGAGAATCACTGCACTAGTGCACCCATGTGTGCTTAGGTTCTCTTCAACAACACGGGCATTTATAGGTCAAATATATTTGTCATATCAAATTGATTCCACCATTGATTGAACATTCTATTATTAGAAATGACTCCCTCCAGCCCTGCATGCAGACAGACATACATTGAGACTAAGATCAAACAGGGATCAAATACGCAGAAAGCTAACACAACCACCATATCATGTGACCAAATTGAATTAACTCCACTTTTAAATCAGTTGGCTGACAAGCACGACAGACATATTAAGCTGTAAATGCACAAGAATTGTAGACATTCTTTTTTACAATCATAGTTAGTCATTTTCATGGATAGTCATTTTCATGTCTCCAGAGTTGAACTCTGACACTCCAACACAGATCAGACCACTTTGCAGAGTGAGGGGAGAGATTATTGCCCTTGTCAGCAGGCCTCAAGGGATGTTTTAAATGGTGACGGAGTGTGTAGTCAGTGAAACCGCAACGTTTTCTGGGACTGTCCAGATGTTCAAATGCCTTCCCGTGGATTATACAGGATCCTGTACTTCCCAAAGCTGTATTTACAGCCTCACGCTGTAAATACAGCTTTATCAACAGGGTATCACAAACTCTGGTACCCCGTCCTGGAATGTTAGGAAATGAAAAAGAGCTATGTTCCTGGTCAGTAAGCCGCCTCCTTGACAAGACAAACTAGCGCCATAAACCCAGCACCGCTCCATTCATCAGCAGTCCTTTTCTATGGCCCATTGGCCTTGAAGCTGTCATTGGTTTACAAAAGCCGTTTGGGAGACCTGAATTGGGATTGCACTTAAAATGCTAATGGTGAACCTTTTGTATACCAACATTTTTTGATCTCTGAGAAGTAATGACTGGCTTGCCTTCTGCTGACAATGCAGGCAGGCACATTGAACAGGCTTCAGCAGAAGCATTCCTTTGCAAGCAGGCCAAACCTTTTCATCTGCTCTAGATCCGCTAATGAAATCTTTATATATCTATCTATATAATGAAGTCTTTATTTACACTTCCATGCTTTTATTCTTTCTTTTTTCTTGTGTCTGGCCCAGTTACATCAGGATCCTTTTTTAGGTTTGTAGTAATCATTTTAATCATCGTCTGGTTGACATGAATGTATCTTCTGAACATAGTCCAAAAGAGTGCACACCTGGTCGGTGTGAGTGATGACTAATAGCAGTTTCACTAATGAGGGGTTTGGGAGGCTTGGAACGTGTGTGCACGTGTGAGGATGTCTGCTGTTCTTTTGGAGAATGCCTAAGAAAATCAGATGTCTGAATTATAGAAGAAAGAGATGTGCATGATTGCATCATGTATGACCATCTCTGTCTGAGAGCCCTCACATTCCAACTTATTACAGACCTTGAAGTTTAATCTGCATACAAATCTGATATTTTTCATGACCAGCTGCTAATTTACGGTTGACAAATTGCATGCAGTTATCGAGGAGAGTGAATTGCAGCTAGTGGAAGCATTTCTCAGTTTAAATGTCATTCAGAGCAAAAAGAGTTCCAACACACGCTCAGCCGTGGAGTGTTTCTGCTTTAAAGATAGCTCACATGTCAGCTTCAGCACCCGTAGCAGGAGGATCACAAAATTAAAATGGCGTGCTTTCCCACGTAATGGATTTCACCGATGAAATTACTGCAAAGTTTTGCCTTTTTCAACCCCACTCTGACAGAGATTGTGCACATAGGAGGGAGCTGGGTTCAGACATGTGAGCACAGGCCCACTGAAGAGACCCTCGAGGTTTCTAGTTCTGACTTTGTCAGAGAAAACATCTGGTTGGCCTGATGCAAAGGAGTGTTGTTAACTGACATCCATGCAGCAGTCAAGGACTCACAGTCTACCTAAGGTGCTCTGAACCTGGGACTGGCTGCATTTGTCATTTCGGTTAACTTTTTGCTAATTTAGAAAATGTCTGTTTTATACTAAGATCTTGTTTGATTCAGGATTTTAAAATACAGAACATGTTATCAAGTGACACATAAGAGTAACATTTGTAGTATCTTTTATAAGTAGTTATTCTATAGACAGATATTTGGCCATTGATTCTCTATTAATCTGGCTTTTAGCTTTATTGGATGTATGATATTGGATTTTCCACCAAGATGCTGTTTTGACCCAAAGGGTATAATTTGTACAGTCTACTAATGTAGCACATCTCATAAAGACCACTTATCTAAACGTGCTTTTCCAGATTTGGTTTGTGTTTATGCCATGTCTTTAGTGCTTCATTGATATACTTTGGTGACATTAAAATGTACAATCCGTTTAGTGAGGAATCTTCTTCAGAAATGTCTGTCTGATTGGTGCGAAGGGGAACTGCATAATTAATACTGGAAAGTATTTTAAGTGCTGTCCTGTTACAGTCTGACTGGGTTCTCTGTTAGCTCCGATTCAAAAGAAAGCATCTTTAGTTGTCAGACAGCATGCAGAAAAACTCACACTGTTGTTTATGGTTGTCCAGCAGAAAGCAGGACCTCGGGTTCAGCTAAACATCTCATGTGTTTAAGCCCTCAACAAAGGCAACTGCAGAGCCCACTGATCTCCAGCACTCGGGGGCAGTGGGGAGGCTTTGAACCGGGCAAAAGAGCTCGCACATTAGTCACCAGGTGGTAAACCCAAGCATTTCTTCAAAGCACCAGAGACTACGTCAAGCGCTCTCCCAAAACAGTGATTTTTCTTTTAACATGAGGAAACATTATTTTTCATCAAAGCACAAAGATTGTAGTCTCAAGTTTGATGCTAGTAAAACGACTCCACCATTATGTGAATGAACACACAACGCTCTTTGTATTCCTTATTTCCTAAACTCCTCCAATTATTATGCAGTGACCTCGCCAGAGTCACCCAGGGTGATGGGAGAGAGAGCAGAGATATGCAGGAGGCCCAGCTGTTGGTCCCTGTGTGCCCTGGAGCAGTGACATTTAGCAGATGTCACACAAGTTGGAAGAATCTTTGCTTGTTTTTCCTTTGGTGTCTTCAGGAATGTGATGCATAGATATCAATCTTTACCCCATTCAGCACACACTAGATCTATCAGTAGTCAATATTAGAGAACATTTCAACATTTTTAAATGTTAATAATGCTAATATTTCTATGTGAATCATTTTGGTCTTTTGATGCAATTTTTTGCCATAACGTTTTACAGAGAAAACATCTAGGAGAGAGGACGCACCGATCACACTGTTTCAGTCCCGATAGCGATACCTGGGCTTTGGGTATCGGCCGATACCGAGTACTGATCTGATACCAGTGTTTCATTAATCAGCTGTATGCCTCACTGTGTGGACGTGACTGGGATCATTCTGTTATATGTAAGGCCTGGCTTAAACATTGCTTTCTTAACTTTGTAAAACAAAATATAACAAATAAATAAATAGATATAACTTTGTTGAATTGTTATTTATTATTAAAATAATAAATCATACAACAGCAACTTTGTAAAAAGTCTTCATAATTAACAGGAATTACTATTCAAGTGTAACAAACTTAAACAGGGATTGAAATTACAGTCTATAATGTATATAGTATATAAACATAGAGTTGAATTGAATAGATATGCCCCATTGTCACCAATATCCAATCCAGCTATTTGAGTCAATATCGACCCGATATCTGATCCAGTATCGGTATCGGTGCATCCCTATCTAGAAGCTCTAGCTCTTCCAATCTCGGAACCCATCAGCTTCCAGTCTGACGACGGACAAGCCTCTGGGGGCAAAGGGCTATATTTCTGGGGTTCCGGTGTAGCCAGCGGATATCAGGGCCAAGACTTCCTTTTCCGTGCGCTGCTCATTGTTTACAGTCCGTTTAGCAACTTGAGATGTGAAACTGGAGTTGAGAGACGACGTGTACGACCAGACTGTTTCTCAAGTAGCCAGTTTACCGAGACTGCATTTCAGTCATTGTGTTCCACCTCTGTTGCTCTCCACACAAACTGTTTACCTGCATTCAACCAAAGCCTTCACGAACGTGACTGGTCAATGCTGCTCGGACTACAAACGGAAACCAGAACGCTTCCGATGCCAAAATCTTGTCCTGTTGCCTCCAGATTGTCCATGTGAAAGCAGAATGTGTCTATAGAAATTATAGCTCTCCTGACACCTTTGTTTCAGACTCTTCTATCACTATATTAAAGGGCCAGTGTGGAGCATTTAGGGGGATCTATTGGCAGAAATGGAATATAATATTAAGTATGTTTTCTTTAGTGCATAATCACCTGAAGATAATATGTGTTTTTGTTACCTTAGAATGAGCCGTTTATATCTACATAGTGAGCAGGTCCTCTTCACAGAGCTGGCCGCCATGTTTCTACAGTAGCCCAGAACGGACAAACCAAACACTGGCTCTAGAGAGGGCCATTCACGTTTTCACGTTTTCACGTCGATCACCGTAGTTCTCTTACACACTTGGCACACGGGAGAAGTTTCAGTTGATTGCAATGTGCAACCTCACCGCTAGATGCCGCCAAATCCTACAAACTGCACCTTTAGATAATTAGGCTTAAACCTTTTTTAGGTAAATACAACACAGCAGAAATATAAAGATTTTTTTCTCAACCCATATAGACTCATTATGTTTAAAGTTGTTTTGACTCAGATACTGAGAGCTAAATCTATCAGTTCTCAAGTCACATCTTCATGTATTCTATGTATCTCCTAGAGATGACGCCTTCAGATCTCCCTTCAGATTAGGAAGTGAAAGTTTGCCTTGCAATGTCTCCTAAAGTGATCAGCTTTTCTTAGTCTCATTTGGCCAATCCTTTTGCAATTTTTGGGGCATGTCAACCCTTTCCATAATTTGGTCTAGAAGTTATAAAGTGGTTTGTTTGTTTGTGGTCCCCTGAGCAGAGTCCCTTTGCCATTGCTTCTCAAAAAAGCCTTCAGTTTGGTTGGAGGCTGTTGTGGAAACTTTCCATCTACATTTTATTACATCGTGTTAAAGGTATAATATGTAACCATGGTCGCTTCCTGTTTGAAAACACAACACATTCAAGGTTGGACACAGCGCAACGAGCCGAGAGGGAGAGAGAGAGAGCAGCGATGGTTGAGCGAGCTATAGAGTGACTGAAGAGAGAGAGCGGCGTTAGTGAGAACAAAGCAGCAAATTGGAGAAATAAAACTTTATTTTCTGCGGTTACGTTCTAAAACACACAACTAACACCGCACAACTCTGCATAATCCTGCGGGAAGGTGGCGAGTTGCTTGAATTTTAATATTTGAATGCAGGCTTCCTGTCTGCTGGCTGTGGCTCAGCACTACACAGCACTGCACAGAGAGGAGCAGGGGAGCACTGAAGCACATGCACATAACACAACCCCTTCCCATTTGTGAAATATGGAGGCTTCGTATCTAACAGGTGTAAAATGGGGACTTGTGAGTTGCTATCACAAGCCGAGGGCGGCGGCATTTGACCACCTGAACGGGCTGCACACCCTGTGGTGATGTTATTGGCTGGGGGTTACACCCCCCACGTGGGGCCCAAAGGCTGTTTGTAGACGCCCAGAAGCATCCCGAGTACAGCAAAATCAGAAGAAAAGAGAAAATCCAGGCAGAGGGCTGCAGGGTGTCTGCAGAAACAGACACCACCACACACTTCTAGTGGGGCAGAAGTGATGATTGACAGGGATTATTTTTGTATCAGTCTATATTTAGTTTTTTAAGTTAATTCTTGCATATTATACCTTTAATGCTCTTTACATTCCTTTTTAAGGGAAAAGTCTTTGACCAATTATGCTGTTGATTAGTTTTTGTTCTAGTATAATAAAGACTCAACACACTACGGTCCTCACAAGTAACAGCAGTTGTTCCTGCATCCATCAGGCACATTCACTCTGAGTCAACCCCCAGCAGCCTAATAGAGTCTGGTCTAACATTATACCCTGCCATGCAGCCCTCCCTTCTAACCTCCAATAGATGTCATGCATATTGTGGCCTCACATCCATTTTTCTCTCCCCCTCCAGAAGACAGTGGAGTCTCTCTGCTACAGCTGATTGGGGATCCTCCTCCAAGTACGATCACCCAGGTCTATGGGCCCGACAACAGCCCTGGATATGTCTTTGGCCCTGATGCCAACACGGGCCAGCTGGCCCGCGCCCACCTGCCCAACCCATTCTACCGAGACTTCGCCCTCATCTTCAACCTGAAACCCACCTCCGAAAAGGGCGGCGTCATCTTCTCCGTCACAGATGCCGCGCAGCAGATCATGTATGTGGGCGTTAAACTGTCAGCCGTGCAGGGCGCCAACCAGAATGTCATCCTGTACTACACTGAGCCCGACTCGCAGCAGTCGTATGAGGCGGCCAGCTTCCTTGTGCCCTCCATGAGGGATACCTGGAATCGTTTTGCCATCGCTGTGAGGGATGAAAAGGTGATGTTCTACCTCAACTGTGACACAGACCCTCAGGTGATGCGCATTGAGAGGTCACCGGACGAGATGGAGCTGGAGGCCGGTGCTGGGGTCTTTGTCGGGCAAGCTGGAGGAGCTGATCCTGACAAGTTTCTGGTGCGTACATAGGCTTCTTCTGTTTTCAACAAACCAATACTCAGGCCCATGAAATTGGAAAATGAAATGATTTAAGGGCTACATGACGTTGAAAGATATACTGTGTTTATTTTAAAATCTTTCATAAAGATAAAGAAAGATCTGCGTGATGCTTGTGCACTGAAGAAGTCAGACTAATTCTCATGTTGGACTCAGAAGACTGCACATCTCACATTCCCAAACTACTTCTTTCTAGAGCCAACATAATGAGTGAAGAGACGGGACTCCTGCTGTGAAGTGGCAGTATGGTGTTTTGACTTTCCATCGTCAATCATGTGAAACATCTTGGCCGAATAACTCTCATATGATTTGATTGCTCAAATTGGCCCACTCTTTACCACAACATAAATGTCTGCATCACTTCACCATCTTCCTGAGAGCAGTCTGCAAATAATTGGAAGACCTCACAGTAGGGATGTAATTAACTTCAGTCATTTGACTGCTGTAAATCCCAGCAGTTGACTGCAACAACTGTTGACCTTAGCTGTTGAAGGGTTATAGCAGTGCACCCACGGCTACCTGCACGAAGAAAACATGCAACTGCAGGCGTATTATATTGTGATCATTGTTCTTTCTGCCACTGAAACTCTATTGCTTTAGTGGTTTACCTGCTTGGGAGCATTTTACAATCAGTCAAACAGTAACTATTGACTGATTTGTTGTATGTCCTTATAATTCACTTAGAATCACATATAAAAGATGACTTCATCTTTAAAGCAGCAGTGGGTGGAAATGGAGCAAATATGATGAACAAAAGTTATTTTTATAAAACCGTCACTATATCCTGAAAGTTGTGCATGGTGTCCTCCGGTGTCCTCCGGTGTCCTCCGATGTCCTCCGATGTCCCTTAGCGTCTCTGCCTGGTTTGACCGTTTGATCGGCATTCGCAGTGATTGACAGCTGCCTCCATTGAATGAACAGCCAATAGGAACGCTCTCTCTGACCAGTGATTGGCCAAAGTCTCCTGTCATGGGCTAGATGAGCTGCCTACTGCAGGTTTAAGTCTTTATTTATCTTAGAAAATCAGATGTTTAAGAGGCTATACTGAAAATACAACCCAGGTCCCTTGGGATGTGGAGATACTGTATATCTTTAAGTCTTTATTTATCATAGAAAATAAGATATTTAAGAGACTTTTCCTGTCTTAGATGGACACTATTCAGTCTATTAATAGATGGCTGGCTTTTATCGGCATTCAGATGAGTTCCACTTTAACACGATGGTGATGCTTTCATTCCCTGTTCAGTGTTGCTAAGTATGGAGACTTGCTGCTGTTCTCTTCAGAAGACTGAATTGAGGCCATGAAGCCAAAATGAAGAAACACTTTTGACCAGCTTTACAGGCGAGCCAAAAAAAGGTGGATATTCCCTCCATCCACTGCTAAAGGGTATATTTTAATAACAATAATTATATTGTTACATAATAAAGAGATATTTACACTACTAAATATGTCAAAATTCCATATGAGTCCTTCCCATTTCGCTGCGAGCCCTTGAAATAAAGCCCAGCTGAACCATCGTCTCTCACTTCCTCTCTCCGCTCTAACACTCGTTTTAATCTTTTTTATTGCGTGTTTGAAGACAGCTGCCTATTTAGTTGTAAATCCCCTTTGCAACTCTGCTACACACAGTTTGAGTTTTTATTTGTTGTTTTAAAACACAAGCCCATCCAAGTTTGTATTTCCTCGTGGTCAGATATTTTGTTGGAATGATGTATAATAAAGTGCTTATTTGGACAAAAGGACCCTAACCTTCAGGACCTGCTGGCCATGTGCCATGTGTTGACCCTAGCGTGGCCCTAAGCTAGAGAGGTCTTGCGAATTAGATTTCTCTAGACAAATCAAGACTTGGCGAGCTTCTTTGGCATTTAAATATTTACATTATATATTTATAAAGAGGACATTCCATTCAGAAACAGGATTTGTTTAGTGGATGTCCATTTTTCTTATTATCCATCAGTAGCAGAAAGCATCCAGCAGTGACATTTTAGTCCTTCTCGTGCACAGGATCTTGGATTTATTAGGAAGATCTAAAGCAATTTGTTAGAAAAAGACCATGACACGTCGACTAAACATTGTACAAATTACAAAACAAGTACAACCATTAAAAGCCTGTGTAGAGACAGGGTTTCAATGTCAAAGAGCCTTTGCTGTTTATCTTCAAAGTTCTCTTAAAAAATCCATTTGACTTTTTTTCTCAGGACATAAATGTGTCCTGAAGAGTCAACTTCAAATAACGGAGCAGCAGAGAAAGCACCTCTTCAGTCACAGCTAATGGCCCTTTGATGGGCAGTCAGATAGCATTTGTGCTATCTGTGCCTGTATCCTGTGTGGGAACATGTATCAGATGGTGTGTGTGGGGCAGAGATAGTGGCACTTCACAGGCGGAGGCTAAAACTTCAGACATCAATAGAACCTCTGATTTTACTAAAAGGGGGAGTTCCCTGAAAAGAATAAGATAAGCATCTCTATTTGTATGTTGAAAGTAAGACTTGCTGTGTGCGTGGGTGTGAGAACAAGTACTGTTCTGACATTATTATATGTTTCATTAACTTCAAACCACCATGTCCTTGCTTTGCAACAGGGGGTGATCGGTGAGCTGAGGGTGGTGGGAGACCCCCGTGCTGCTGAGAGGCTCTGTGAAGAGGATGAAGATGACTCCGACATGGTAAATGACTTCTAATCACATTTACGAGACAGCTGACTTCCTGTGACGAAATGCTGTGGAATGGCTGCATGTTAGAAAGATGAAACGGTATTTGGTGATGAGGTTGTGAATACATTTCAACTTAAAGCAAAACTTCTTCCCCAAACAATGATTGTCCAATCAGAGCTTAGCAACAGTAACTAGGTGCTGCAGGCCTCTCATGTCTTATCAAAACCAAAAACACATGAGCAAAGTGTGTGTTATGTTTTCCTTCTCTAACGTAAGCTACAAGCATTAGCATGTTTCGCTAACTAGTTTAAGGTCCAGACACACCAAGCCGACATCAGAGAACTAGCGGCGATGAAGGACGACTGTTGAGTCGCCTAACGTCTCCTTTGTCTTGGCCAACAAGTTGCATTTGAACACACCGCAAAGACTACAGCCGACGGCCAACTAGCACGTACGTTCTGCTCCTGCGTGAGACGTAATAACTCTCCACACCAGCAGGCGGCGGTAGTCTGTGTTCATCGTTCAAAAAGGGAAACCAGAAGATAGAGGACTGCAGATATACAAGCTGTCGTTAAGATATGTACATGAGACAAAGCGGCGATGCTGACCGTTTTCACACCACTCTCACTCACCACTTAGCTTCATTCCAGATGTTCATGTGGCTGTGAAAATATCCGTGTGTTGGAACGATCAGATGAGATGAAGATGAAACATGAGAAGAGCCTTCTGTGTGTGTCCTCTTGACTTTACTCGTTGGCTTGCTTTCCTCACTTCCGTTTCTCCTCTCGTGCACTGATTCCTTTAAGAACATCCAATCAGAGTGATTTCTCTCACCGACGGGCTCCGCCACCGATTCAACATGCTGAATGGACCGAAAAACCTCCAACACGGGCAGACTAGAGTAGGACACACTGCAACAACTAGATGACAGACGCTCATCGACGGCCCCACACTGTGTGACGGCCGACCGTCGGCTTGGTGTGTCAGGGCCTTTAACTACTTAACAACAGTAACCGAGCAGATTTCCACGGCCCAAAGAGCATATCATTATCTCGCTAGGTCACATTAGTTTGTTGAGTTACAGGTTATATGAATGACTAGCACATCCACTCTGTAGTATTTCCCCAGTGTGGGAAGGCAGGCAGAGTTTATTCTAATGTTAGCGGCTCTAAAAACCTAAGGAATCCATTGGTATCATTTCAAACTAGCTTTTTTGCAAAGGAGGCTAAATGATGCTCCAAACCTACGCTAAAAAAACTGACATGGCCATTTTCAAAGGGGTCCCTTGACCTCTGACCTCCAGATCAGTGAATGTAAATGGGTTCTATGGGTACCCATGAGTCTCCCCTTTACAGACATGCCCACTTTATGATAATCACATGCAGTTTGGGGCAAGACATAGTCAAGTCAGCACACTGACACACTGACAGCTGTTGTTGCCTGTTGGGCTGCAGTTTGCCATGTTATGATTGGAGCATATTGTTTTATGCTAAATGCAGTACCTGTGAGGGTTTCTGTCATTGTTTTGTGTTGTTCATTGATTTACAATAATAGATATATACATACATTTGCATAAAGCAGCATATTTGTCCACTCCCATGTTGATAAGAGGATTAAATACTTGACAAATCTCCCTTTAACGTACATTCTGAAGAGATAAAAATTGTGCGATTCATTTGTGGATCATTAACTGGTGAGATGGTGGATTTCTGGGACATGCAGCTTTGGCCTAAGGATTTTTTTCCCCATCATAGTTAAACCCTCTTTATAAGATTATCATTTTAAGAAGAGTCAGCTGGAAGCAAGGTTTTTAACCAACTCATGAAGCTAACATTAACCTAATTGACGAACTAGCTGCAGTTGATGAAATCTGCCAGCGAAAATGAGATGAGTAGCGTGCTATGTCTGAGAGCCATCGCTTCAAATATTACTACGAATTTTTGCTGCCACTGCGTCGGGGACATGGCCTAAAGGAGCTAAAGTAATGACATGTTACTGGACTGTGTTCATTTATTCCTGCATGTTACATCAATTTATAGCAATAGCAAATGTGTAACAGATTAGAGTCCGAGAGCAACCTCTTCACTGCTGACACTGACCACACACACACACACACGCACACACACACACACACACAGGTGCCGCGCTGCAGCCCACCAGCAGCCTTTACTGTTGTTCAGTAAAACATTGCCTTCACAGCTGCTCCGCTCGCTGAGACTCACCAAAACCTCGTCCTCACTGACAGGATAAGGTTCAACATTTTGTGGTTGTTTGGATTAGACGGGAGATCACATTCCAAGTGGAAATGACAGGTTTCTGATTTCAGGATGTGTCTTTTATCTCAGATGTTCACCTCACACACAGCTGTTCAGAGAACACAGTCATTATTTACATCAATTACCAAGACGTTTTGGAGGAAGACAACAGTCAGAAATAGTAATAAAGCATTTCATTGATTAGTAACGGATTGTACAATAAAAATATGCATTCATAAATTTGTTTACAAATTAAGTTATTAATCTATGAATAAATGGACTAAATTACAAATTAATTCATTATTTGACATTTTAATGGGCAATAACAAGAAGAATTATAAAAGAAATTACAAATGAAATATGAATCCATCAATAAATAGTTCAGATTTAAAAGAGATGTACAAAAACACCATAAAACTGTCAATAAGTACGTCATTTAAAAATACATTAATGAATTTATCAATAAATAAAGGAATTTCTAAATATATTTGAAAATGCAGTTTAAAAAAATAAATAAATAACTTGATTCACAAACTGAATTAAGAATACAGGTTTTAATCAGACATTTAAAAGGGCAACTTCTTCAACCATTAGCATTAGCATTTCCTTTCTGCTTTCACTGAAAGTGTTAACTGTTGGATCTGCAGGGTCATTTAGCTTCTCCATTTAGCCTTTCCGTGTGTAAAACGAGGTAAAACAAGGCAAATTAGCCACATGGGATGTAACAGGCTCTCTGAGTGACACGTGGCATGTCGAATGCAGACTGACACGAATGTAAGGAATGGATGCAGATCTCCGTTTAAATCCCTCAGAGGGAGATCATGAGACGTTTCGGTGTGTCTTTGAAAACTCTCCATCACGGTAAAGCATGTGGGCACCGTCAGGGACTTAAAGCCCCCCTCCAGACACCTTTACTTCCTGTTTTGGGGTTAACATTCTTTCTCAAACAGAGAATGGGGGTGTGGTTAATAGTAATACGTAATTCATTACCATGGCAACCAGATTGCATCATTTTCAACCCAGTTTAGATGAAACCAGTTTAGATGAATTAAGTGTTTATCAGACCACTAATGAGACAAGAATTAGCGCAACACACCGACTCTCTCTCTCTCTCTCTATCTCTCTCTCTCTCTTTCTCTCTCTCTTCTTTACCGTCTCCTCCTGGCGAGGTGGCCGTCTGGCTGCTGCTGCTGAACCGAACCTGGATAGACATGTTGCCTAGGTTGGCTGTTTGAAATACAGTTTGGTGAAGTTTTGAAAGTGCACGTCGACCAGCACCGGCTGCTCTCTCTCCTCAGCTCCGGCACCGGCTGCTCTCTCTCCTCAGCTCCGGCACCGGCTGCTCTCGCTCCTCAGCTCCAGCACCGACAGCGCACAGGGCTACACTGAGATTTGTTTATTTCTCTAACGGGACTTCCCTCTTGTTTTCTGTTGAGCTGAAAGTTGTGCTCTCCGTCGTTCGGACCTGTTAGAGGCCGGCAAACCTCCGATATCGACTGCTTTCCGTTAATTTATCTCCAGCAGGAGGAGACGGTAAAGAAGAGAGCGAGTGAGAGAGACGGTCAGTGTGTTGTGTTCATTCTGCCGGTGGGATTTGGTGTAATTCACTGCGTTCATTTCACCTGTTCTGGGCACACACAAATGCCATGGTGAAAATAAACACACTAAAGTAAGGTGGAGGAAACTTCAAATAAAATGAAAACAACAGGTGGGGCTAGCTAACAACATCTAAATAGCTAACTAAGAAAGACAAACCGACAGATTTATCAGTTTGCTGCTGCTCAGACGCAAGCCAGCATGAGTGTGCCTGGAGCTTGGAGGATGACTTCTTCTATAGTCGGAAGTCATATTCCCATTTTAGCAACAACCTTCTTTTTTAACTTTGAGCACAAAATTAAGTTATTTGTCAAAAACAATTTGGCAAACAGTGTGGCTAATCAACTTAGTCCGTAAATAACTCAAATACTGTAAATATAAAATATCATAGGAATGTCAAAATACATTGGAAAGGGGCTTTAATGATGTATTCAGGTGCACCACATAAACTCTGAGAACTCAAATGGTTGTTTAAAACGGGAAAGAGTCTTTTTTTCCCTTCGTTTGAATTCATACATTTGTCATTACTTTCTTGTTCTTATAAGACAGTAAAATAACAGCAATATTCCATTAGTTTCTACTTTAGATTTTAAGAAATCTAATAAAAAAAAAAAAAAAATCTGGCACAGTTACATCAGTTTTTATTTTTCAATTGGAAAAAATAATGAATGGTTATCGTCTGCTTTAAATTTATTTTCCCGCAATAATCTTGAAAGACATAATAATGAAATCCCACCCCTTTCTCATAACTGTTTTATGGAGTGAAATAATTGAGCAGTTTTAATGTTTTCTTGTGTGTGTGTGTGTGTTTCTCTCTCTCTGTCACAAACACAAACACACAAAGAAAATGTTTTCTAAAGCCGTGCCTGATGATCTGTTAAAATACATGCATGTACTGTACACATATTAAACTAGAATGGCACTTGGAGATTGCAGACCTCCGCCAATGCCTGACTTTATAAACAGATCCCAGCTGGCGGTACCGTGGGGTGGTCGGCTTATTATTATCACGGTGTGTTTCCGTGTAACGTATCGGCGGATGCCTCTCTCATTCAGCAGCCTTGTTATGTCTTTGTTCTTTCTCACCACGGATGGACAGCAGCTCCACACATCCACACACGTATCTCTCTGCTCTCAGAAGGAGGCGGGGCCACGCGTCATCAACGCGTCATCAGTTACACTGTGCATGTGTTCTACCCTGTGGTCTTAATGCTCAGGCTGATCGGAGTCCTTAAAAATATTCCTGAATCCGGATCATGATCCCGATCGCCACCAAAATCTAATGGATTGTTCATTGTGCCACACCCCACCCCTCCAAATTTGTCATTCAAATCCATCTCAGACTTTTGGAGTAATCCTGCTAACAGAAAAACAAACAAACCAACAAACCAACACACCATCAAACCAACGCCGGTGAAAACAGAACCTCCTTCCTAGGCCTTCGGCCTTGGCGGAGGTAATAAAAACACTGCTAACTAAATTGCTAAATTCCTTCTGAATTTGACAAAGAATTCAAGTAGAGTTCCTGAGCTGACACGCATGGTAGAAGGACACACAGTTAAAAGAACACGTTCACATATGACAGGTTTGTAGTTGTCGGCGCACTCAGTAAAACAACAGAAGAGCATCTAGTTGACATCAAATTAAAAATGTGTGATGTGTCTCCTCAGGCTTCAGGTGAAGGAAGCGGCTATGAAGAAACCAGACCGGCCGTGGAGAAACATAGATGGACGGTATGGAACAACTTCTTATTTATTATTGAGCTCTACTTATTACAAAGGTTTGACAATATTCACCTGCTGTTGTTAGTTATCCCTCATCTTTGAAGCTTGGTTGAATGTTATTTCATTAATAATGGTACCGTTCCTTGCAGTTGTCTTGCTTCACCTATTTTTCCTGGTGTATTATATTGAAACATTATGGGCGGGTCTAACATTAAAGTTTGTTTGATGTAAAATTGTAAATTGAGATTTAAAAGATTGAGAAGAGGGAAGAATGCTTTGTTCTCCAAAGAGGACTCAAACAGCTGATCAAGCCAGACATGTATACCTGGCCGACGAAGATTAGTAATAGCAGAACATGCTTCTGCAAACCGAGTCATCCCAGTGTTAGATATACCACTGATGTCTCAAGTTACTCCCTATAAGTGAGTGAACACTCGTCCCTCAAGAGAGATTCAAAACTGCTGAGTTGACGTCTGGAAATTGAGCTGCTGCTGTCTTATACATCTGGGGACAAAGACGTTTTAAATAGAAAGTTTCCTCTTGTCAGACTAGAAAGGAAATGACCACCTTGGGGAGTTCAAACTTGGCCTTTGTAAAGTTTAGGAGTTCCTTCAGAAATTTATAGCTGCCTAAATAAAAAGTAAGGTCAGCAAGAAGAATGTTAAGCTTTGAATGTTAGTTTTAGCACATTTATTCAGCATAAACTGCACATGCTTAAGCAACACAGTAATTCCAGCAGCACAATCCCTGTAATGTGTTTTATATTTATTAAATATTTTTCAATAACACAGTGGTACAGAAATCCAACCATATTCCTCCAAATACTGCACTTTATGAGTGGAAAAACTAATCTTTCAGTTAAGAGCTGATAATCAGGGAATTGAAACATATGATATACTGTTGTTACATCATATTTATATGAAAATAACAAAGCAGCATATTTCCTTTGATCTAACTACTGTAGAAGACCTATTCTTTCAGTTAAGAGTGGACAATGAAGAAGTGTTTATGTTCCTTATGTAAGCCATACGTTTGATAAGGCAAAAATTTGTTAACTTATTTTTGCCAAATAAATGAAAAGCATGTTGAAATCAGAACATGACCTCCTCGCTGTGACATAAATGTACCAATCCGAACCGAAAACCGTGACCCCAAAACCGTGATATGAACCCAGCCGGGAATTGTGTGTACCGTTCCATCCCTAGTTAATACCATTTGTTACACAGATTTGGTGCTAAATTTAAGCATTTTTAACACTCGAGAGTTGATAAAAAATGATCCATAATCCCTCCAAAATACCACATTAAGACACCAAGACCTTGAGGAACACCATAGAAAAAGACATGCTGTGATTTGGTTTCAAAAACCTTTGACATTTGGAGATTTCTGCAAGAATTGCATTTTTCGGCAATTGGATGGCGAGCACTTCTGTTGTGTAAACTGCTCAGAAACCCCCTTATTGTCAATCTAGCTAGGAAAGCCATCCATCCTCTGAATGCTCTAGGTCTCTAGTTTGATCCATCCATCCTCTGAATGCTCTAGGACTCTAGTTTGATCCATCCATCCTCTGAATGCTCTAGGTCTCTAGTTTGATCCATCCATCCTCTGAATGCTCTAGGTCTCTAGTTTGATCCATCCGTCCTCTGAATGCTCTAGGTCTCTAGTTTGTGGCTGTAAAGTTTCAAGAGGCTGTGATTATCCTAGAGGTCACACCAGGTCATTTTATACAGGGAGGTCAATGAAATGGCTCCAATGGGGACTAACATCATCACACATGAATACAGTTGGACTCATTGGATCCACCAGAGTCTCAGCTTTACAGTGATACCCAATTTGTGGAATTCAACACTGTTTAGGGACCCCAGTATGCAGAAATATTCAGATACACCACTTTAGTATAGGCGAAAATAACACATTTATACTGCATGCAAGAAACTGCATGTGATTCTCATAAAGTGGGCATGTCTGTAAAGGGGAGACTCGTCGGTACCCATAGAACCCATTGTAGCTGTATACTTACCACCTGGATGAAGGCCTAACATAACAGATATCACACGAAGACTGACTGATAGTAGTCTCTTACCCACCATGCACACTGCTCCGTTCACTCACACTGCTCACGCTATTATTCCCACTGTCTTGTCACTGTTTATCTTTCATTGTCTTCCTTCATCTCTCCGTTTGTCACTCTCTCTATCTCCCCCCTTTTGTCTTTCTATCTTCCCCTCTCTGCTTTCTGTCTCTCTCACACTCTCACACAATCAGATTCCACAGACACCCACTCACATCCTCCCACCATCAAAGATAGCCACGCAGGCTGAAATGGAGCCCAGCCTCCCTCCACCCTGCACCACCACCACCACCACCACCACCACCTCTCTGCGTGCATGCACTCCCACTCGCAATTATAGTGGAGAGTTTGAAAAAACAGATGTCAATTTGGACTCGATCTGATCCAAGTCAGAGGCCCCCCCGCCTTAAGGCTTTGTTATTCTGACTGGTTTCTCTATCAACTGTGTACAGGAACTGACAAGAGGTGGAAAGAGAGTTAGAGAAGGAGACGGGGAGGGCAGGGTCAGGCACCTCCAGTCGGAAGTCTCTGCATCATTACTGCCATATACTCTGCAACTTTTATAAGGGGCTTTTCCATCTGTTCAGTAGGCGGTTATCATGTAGTATGCAATGTAAAAGACAACAGCTGGCATGTAATGTCTACCTGCCCGTATTTTTCCATCTGATGTTCACAGACAGTAGAACCCACACTCTGCACAACTGTCCAACCACTGCAATTAAGGCAGGTCTGGGCAGAGACCAGTTACACAGGGAGAGTTGTAGAAGTGAAACTTTCCATTTTGTCATCCTGTAATTCCTGATGATAGATGACAGAGCTAGTCAGTCACCCTGAACAGTGTCACTGCTGGAGTCTGAAGTGTCTCCTTCAGCATGAAGCCCAAAGAGGAAATGTTCCAAGAGCAGAACTCTAACGTAGTTCTTATAAGCAGTTGTCTGTAATGTCCTGTTAAGAAGTGTTGTTTGTAATGTGAACACATTTATGAATGTTATATATTCAAAGTTATACTCTTCATAGAGATGTAGACTTGACACTTGGACTCGCAAATATGAGGACTTGCTACTTGACTTGTCTGCTATAAGACTCAACTTACTTGAGACCTGAATGCTTGAAGACTCCACTTGACTTGAGACCTGAATGCTTAAAGACTCCACTTGACTTGAGGTTTGCAGTCAAAAAACTGAGGAGACTTGACATGGGCCCTGTCCGGGTCCAGACCTGGTATCAACAAGTGCCCTGTCCGGGTCCAGACCTGGTATCAACAAGGGCCCTGTTCAGACCTGGTATCAACATGGGCCCCGTTCAGACCTGGTATCAACATGGGCCCTGTTCAGACCTGGTATCAACATGGGCCCTGTTCAGACCTGGTATCAACATGGGCCCTGTTCAGACCTGGTATCAACATGCGTCCTCAGTGATCACAAGTATACAGCTCTAAGTACAGGTGTGAACACACTCAAGTTGCATTGAGGACGCACTGAGAACCGATCACTCAGACCACATTCAGAGGTGGTCTGGGCCACATTGAAGGACCTCCTACCCAACTGACGTCCCGCTTGGATTCGCGGGTCTCTGCACTCCTCATGTGAATAGACAGGCAGACGTGAGCGCTGGTCTGCCTCACAGCATGGAAACAGCTTCTGTGTTCTACTGTATTCTGTCTGTACAACTGTATTTTATTAAATATATCTCATCTATAGAATACATATGTACAGACTATCAGACTAGGCACGTGAAGAGCATTGTTATCAAATGGAGACAATTCAATTTTCAAATGAAAGAAATAACATCATTAACATTATGATATTAATTAGTCTATACACATAAATGAGTAGCTCAATAGTTTCCCCTCTGCACAAAGCATTTATTTGTGCTAACTCCTGATTTTAGCTTTTAAAAGAGCTCCTTTTGTTTTTATTAAATATTCAGTATTATTGTTCATCGTTTTCACTTGTCTATTGTACTAATTATTAGAAAGAACCTATTTTTTTATGCCACACATCCTGTTTTAAACAAGATGTAGGATCGATTGCATCTGCTCCAAATGACAGACATTCTGAGCAGGGTTTGTTAGTGCTAACAAGAGCTGTTAACCTGATTGTTACAAAACAGCCAACTGATTGGCAGAGGGGCAAGTTTTGCATTTAGCATGCGCTTAAGGTAGGGATGTACAGATACCACTTTTTTCAGACCGAGTACAAGTACAAGTACTTACATTTGGGTACTCGCCGATACCGAGTAGCGATACGAGTACTTCTCTGTGCCAAAAGACCCTCGTTAACAGCCAGCTGGAGGGTGTGAGTGACACACGGCAGACTGGGGAGTCCCGCATACGAGGCAGTACGCCGCCACCAGCTCTAGGTCGGCTTGGAAAGGCTCGGGGCGAAGGTACTTCCCGGGGCCGTGGACAAAGTGTCACCGGGGCGGACTGTCCTTAGTGCGCCCCAACCGCGTCATGCCCCCAGGGCGGGGCTCAGCCCACGTAAAAGGCGCCAGGGGTCTGCGGCGATAGTGAGGGTGCAAGCACAACCCCATGGCACAATGAAAGTGAGGGCCGGCTGAGGTGGGATCCCGGCCCCGCTGGGTCAAGCGCATCACTGGCCCATCTCGCCCGCACCGTCGGGGAGGTGGAGCGTGAGCCCGTGCGATAGGACCCGAAAGATAGTGACGAGAGGTTAACGCTGCCGTAAAGGGTGCCATTGTATCGGAGCCATTTTACAAGTACGAGTACATGAGTACAGTATCGGACCCGATACCCGATACTGGTATCGGTGCATCCCTGGTTTAAAGGTAGTGTGTAACATTTAGGGGGATCTATTGGCAGAAATGGAATATAATATTAAGTATGTTTTCTTTAGTGTATAATAACCTGAAACTAAGAATGGTTGTGTTTTCGTTACTTTAGAATAAGTCGTTTATATCTACATGGGGAGCAGGTCGTCTTCACGGAGCCGGCCACCATGTTTCTACAGTAGCCCAGAACGGACAAACCTAACAACGGCTCTCATTTCCGCGCCGGCCACCGTAGTTATCCTACACGCTCGGCACACAGGGAGAAATTTCAGTTGGTTGCTATCTGCAACCTCACTGCTAGATGGCGCCAGATCCTACACACTGCACCTTTAAGTCTTATTGAAACGCAGCAATGTTTGGGGAACAGATGTGATTGTTTCTGTTCAATTTTATTTTTTTGAAGACTGATTCCACGTTATTATGCAAAAGCCAATAAGAGTCAAACATATGAGAGTCAGACCATGGTTGCTGTTTTTCTTTCATCCTAAGATCAACCACAAGGAATCCAGTCAGTTCCCTCTGTGATACTTCATAGCACATGCACTGAAAAAAAGAAAAAAAAACACTGTTGCAGAGGTGGAATAATTGTGTTCATTGCCGAGGGAGCTGCATACCTGCTCTTAGATTCAGGGGGTCGTGTGGTTCAAATCCATCAACACTATGTTCTAAAGATCGGAGCCTCCCACCCTTCAACCCCAGCTATGATGAATGAGTAAAGGAGTGAACAAGCAGGGTATTCTTTATCACATTAATACATATATCAACTTAGAACAGTCATTAGTGGTCTGGCCAAATTCTTAGCATAGCCAGTGCCGTGCAACACAGGGGGGAGAATTCCTCAGAAAGGGAACTGGTTACTTATCAACAGTGGCTTCACTTTGCCCCTTCAGCCGCCCCCTCTCCTACATTCTTCATCCCACTCTTCTCTTGAATTCCACAGGTGACAATTCAAGGTGTGTCACCGGTGAAGAATGAGTTACAGATGAGGGGGTATTTGCATTATTCCCTCCCCCTCTCTAGTTTTTGCCCAAAGGCAGTGTTTGGGAGCAGAAGTGACCCCACCCCCTCCCCCGACCTTCAATAACTCCTGTTGCTTCTCTCAGAGCTGCTGTGTTGTTAGTGACGGAGGATTGTTGGTCCACTGACCTGTCTTTCCTTTTTTCACAAAGACACTTAACCAAATAGGGTACACAAAAAGCATACTTTCTAAATAGATTAAGCTATTTTGACAAAACAATGAATTTGATTTGTTAATGCAAAATAAAAGCTGGGCAGAAATGTGATGAGGTGTACGCACACTAACACGCACACTCCATATCCTTTCCTTAGTTCAACCCCTTTTATTCAAAAAGGTTTTTTTTCTAGTTTAGTTGTGTAGGTTTAAAATGGGGTTTGGATCAGCAGCAATGAGATGACCACGCACATACACACAGATGAATACTAATGAAGGTTTGTGTATGCCATTTATATTGCAACAAATTAAGGTTGTGTGTGAAATCACTCACTGCTCACTGTATAGAGAGCTACAGGAATGAGTCCTCAAACCCAGAAATGAGTTAGCATGTTAGCACTTCTGGTTCCCTCGTCAGGAAGTCAATGTGTTTTTACTTAGATGCCTGAAATCAGGTCTGTGGTTAACACAAGCTGAAGACATTTAACATTTTACTCTATGACATAAAATACATCAATAAATATCTCACTCGTGAATTTTGAAGCCTTTACGTAAAATGGCGGTTGCTAACAAGTGGCTAAATGAGACTACTAAACGCCATCACGCCGACTCGTCCGCCTTTAGAGCATCGTTGTGTATACTCGCTTTGATGCGACTGTAGCGTAGTTCGTTTATAGCCTAACGTTAGCTTTTTACTTCTACCGATTGTAGTAGTGTTCATTTGTGGAGATTTTCTTGCTGAACAAACGTGTAAGTATCATAATGTGTGTTTGCCACAGAGCTTGTTTGCTGCAATAATCCAAAACCCAATGGAACAATCCCATTGGGTTTTTGTTGAGGGAACCAGGGCGATGCTAACTTCCTGGTTGGCCTAGAAAAATGCGTCATATAGTGAGTTTGCCATTTTTTAGTGCTGTCCATATATCTAGGGAGAATTATTATACCCTATATAAATGTCTCAAAGTATCCCACAATGCATAGTGAAAAGCAGTGGATGAGGACGGTCACTAACCGAGGACTATTTATAGGATAGTGAGTAGGGAGTAGTGAAAGAGTGAATGATTTGGGATACAGCTTCAGTTATTGTTCTCTGGGTGTCATTATAATGACATTTTTCAACAGCAGGCTAGATCATCATGATAGACTGGAAGCTGTGTTCCTGACAGCCTTAATAATGTTCACATAAAGAGGAGTTTTGCATCAGGGCCCAGGAATGAGATGTCTGACAGCGATAACACTAACAATAACAAAACAAGAAACAATAACGATTTGCCAAAAAAATGATGAAAAATTTTAGTTCTCTTCTTGGTTTGCACATGTTGACTCAATCATGTTTACCCGGTCTAAAAGGCTTCGTGTAGAGCTGGGAAACAACCTTGTTAGTTTGGAGGAGAGCTTTGGCTACACAAACTGTAAACATTAGTGCGATTGAATTCAACACATTGCCTATTTTTCCCATGCAGTGACATGGCTTTTGCATTGTTTCTTGAATGTAAGGGGGATACCAGTGGAAACGGAGCCATACAATATAGAGCAGGCTTCCAGTAAATGCCATTTATTGCCCTTTTTAAATATGTATCTCTTTCTGTTGCATGATTATTGTCCAGCAGACTACTCCTCCATCTTCCCGGCCCATTCAGCAGCCACCACTGACCAGGACAGACGAGGTGACAATTGCAAGAGAAACGGGTGAGTTGACACAGTGAAATCCTCTTGAAAGAGACGGAATTTAGTTCTTTATTTAAAGACCACTCACAGTCCTTCATTTAGACCATTCTGCTAGCAGAGAGATATCAGAACCTTTGGATCTGCCCCTTGCTATTTTGCAAATATCACTGTCGTTAATGAATTTATAGTTTTACTTTGAAACATGGAAAATAGATGTTGTACTTCCACATGCTAACGCGTGACTTAGCTCACCTATTGGGTACGGAGGGGAATGTTTCTGACGGCACATGGTGTTGCAGAGTTCATATTCCTTGAATGTGCATAGCTGAGCTAGTCAGAGCTTGCTACATACAGATTCACTGACACATGTCTCCATCTAGTGGATATAAGGATTAATGCAGTAAATGGTAAATGGACTTGCTTTTATATAGCGCTTTTCTAGTCTTCACACACACACAGATTTTAAGGTGCCAACTTTACCCATCAGGATCTAATCTAAAGACTCATTCACACACCGATGGCTATGCCTTCGGGAGCAATTTGGGGTTAAGTGTCTTGCTCAAGGACACATCGACATGTGACCTGGAGCAGCCAGGGATCAAACCACCGACTTTCCGATTGGTGGACGACCTGCTCTACCCTCTGAGGCACAGCTGCCCCAGTAGAAGTTGGAAGGCTCTCATTACATACATACATAGAATTTGACTCCGGTTTTATGTAGCTCTCTCAAAGTACTTACACAGAATAGAAATAACAGCTAGGAACCAACAATAAAATACATATAAAAATAAAATGTTTATATACAAGTGTTCTGGAAGTTGTAAACAATACCAATGCATTTGAGTAATGCATAGTGCATTTGTGATGAGCACTGAAGTGTCGGTGCCGGTGTTGGTCTCTGTGTGTGTATTTAATTACATAATTTTCATTGCTGCAGCTTTCAATTGGAGCAGAAAGATGTTCATGTTTTTAAAATAGGGCTGTCAATCGATTCAAATATTTAATCACAATAAATCACATGATTTTCCATAGTTAATCGCAATTAATTGCAAATTAATCGCACATTCTTTATCTGTTCAAAATGTACCTTAAAGGTAAATTTGTCAAATATTTAATACTCTTATCAACATGGGAGTGGGCAAATATGCTGCTTGCAAATGTATGTATATATTTATTATTGTAAATCAATTAACAACACAAAACAATGACAGATATTGTTCAGAAAACCTCACAGGTACTGCATTTAGCATAAATGCAGCCCAATAAACTGCAGCCCAACAGGCAACAACAGCTGTCAGTGTGTCAGTGTGCTGACTTAACTTGCCCCAACCTGCATGTGATTATCATAAAGTGGGCATGCGTTAATGCGAGAAACACAAAGAAATTAGTGGCGTTAAAACAAATTTGCATTAACGCATTATTATCGTTTTAAAGCTGAAGTAGGCGAGATTAAAGCAAATATGATTAAAAAGAGTTATTTTTATAAAACGGTCTCTATATCCTGACAGTAGTACATGAAACAGGTAACCTGAAAAAAATCATGTGCCTCTGTGTCCTCCGGTGTTCTCCTCCGGTGTCCTACGGTGCTCCCTAAATCTGCAAGAATTCACATACCAGAGGAAAACAACCAATCAGAGCTGATTTGAGGTCTGCTTTCCATCTGCTGTCTATGAGAGCCGGCTGTCAATCACTCGCGAACTCCGACCAAACGGTCAAACTTGGCAGCGCTGATCAAATATGAATCAATATTCTGTTACTGTAATGACTATTTCTCTCCTCGCATTTTCTCAGAATCATCTTGTAGTGCACGGTTTAGCTGTAAAATGAGAAAGTTTGTGACGCCGCCGCCAATGTGAAATCTGGTGAAGGAACGCCAAGTTCCGGTCACATGACCGGAACGCTCTCTCTCTGAAATGACCTGTGATTGGTCAAAGTCTCCTGTCACGGGCTAGATGTTCTAAAGCCTGAAAACAGAGCCATGAGGAGGAGCAGAAGTCTAGTTTTCTCTCAGAACACTTGAATTACAATATGCTGAAAGTTATTATGGAATTTTTGCCCAATTATGCCAGAAATATACTGCCTACTGCAGCTTTAACTTTGACAGCCCTATTTCAAAATAAACAATAATAATTAAATCCCCACAAATATTGAATCCCAATCTTACTCTGTGATTAAACCACAGAGAATGTGAAACAGATTTGTATCTTCTATGTACTCTATTTTCTATATTGCACATGGTATTCCAGTGGGAAATGTGTCAAACTGTATCATGTAAATACGATTAAAGCCTGTGAGATTTAAAAATGTCTTACTTTGGCACCATCAGGTGGTAGAGGCATGAATGTTTCAGCAGTCTCAATTTGATCTACCGTGGCATAATGCTTTGGTTTGGAACCTGATGGTTGCATTGTCCGCAATATATAGTATACATACTGTATATAACAATATTACACTTGAAATAAAGCACCAACACTAATGCAAAATACAACGTAGGTCTTTGATGGAGCACGCTATGGAACTCAGTACTCATTATGGGATGCTAATGTCAGCTCATCATAGAGAGAAAAAAAAGTTGTTTTGTGTTAAAGAGAAAATTCCAAAAAGCGCTGAATCTTCAAATACTCTGACTTGAAAATGTATTTAGAAACTGGGAAGAAGATTAGAAAAAGGTCTGTGATGTGCTATACTGTATGTTAAGATCATGTACAGTGCTTGCATCAATTGTAGGACAAAGACACAGCATCTTGTGGAGTGCATCACCAGGGTAACCAGGATCTGGTCAATTTCACTTTGGATCAAATATTACTTGGAATGATTACTTACCTGTACTTACATACTAAAGAAAAAACTTTAAAAGAAGAAACTTTTGAAATGCTTAAAAGGTCAAGTCCCTTGTTGAACAAACAGAAAAACAGACCAGACTCAAACATCATCATGACTGAATGGACAAAATAGCTCACCTCAGGTCCTGGATCAACCATGTAACTGACTTGAAATAATGTTCATCTGGACTCTTAATTTAACACTGTCTTTTGCGTTGTGTTCAGCGAGTGACTCCCAGCACGTTTCAGTCTCTGTGGAGTCCAGGCCCGGACTTCCTGGGTCACCAGGTGGGTCGAGGGGGTTATCCACAGAGACAGGAATCCAAATCTCCTGTGTTTTACTCCCTTTTTATATTCTCTGGTCTGATGCTCTGCCTGCCTCATGTGGACTCCTCATGCAGGACCTCACATGGATTTCAAAAGCACGCAAGCACAAGCATGCATGAATCTGTCTACTTTATGCTTTTGAATTCACGCAGGGTGGCGGACATGTTGGTATTTAAGCCAGGGGGATGGAAAATTGGGCCGATCAGGCTATAATCCTCTGAAAAATATACACAAAGAGGAAATAGAAGAGCAGATTTGAGAGAGGAAAATAGAGAGTAAGAGAGAATTTTGGTAGATCTTCACATTAATTTTTATTTCTTAAAATTGACAAGAATTGGGAAATATTGCATATTAGCTTAAGTTACTAATGCTTTGATATGTGGCATTCGTTTTTTCAGTGAATATACCATGCTTATGTATCCGTTCAGAGGCATGGGTTCCATTATTCCATTGCTAAACTCAAACCCTGAAACCCTCTTGAAGCGGACATCATGTTGCTGTGCATGTCAGGGGCGGTGTGCGACTTCTATACAGCTGAGGAAGTGGGTTACATTTCATACAGGCTCAGCTGAAAGTGACACATTCTGTGGGAAGAGTTTAAGGTCACACCAGAATATATACGGTAGTGCATGCAGGTGTGGGAAGGTGTATTCAGTTACCACCTCAAAACCTTCACATGGCCTTTAAATTACAGCAACACACATACTGGGATTCTTGCTCCATCAAGCAAAAAGTCATTTTCTTTTCCTCTTCTCTCCTCATCTTTTGGGTCCTGTTTATTGTTTGGGATGTGGGATACAATCATTAATCATTTTTGAAAGGTCTTTTCACAAGGGCATTAATGACTCTGTCCTTTTGTCGTTGTTTTCAGGGCCAGTTGGGGCTAAAGGAGAAAGGGGAGACCGTGGGGATACAGGACTGAAAGGAGACAGGGGTCCAATCGGGCCAAAGGGGGAGGCTGGCTCGGGCTCCAGCTCACGAGGTGGAGCCCGTGGAGACAAGGTTTGGATCTTTTTATAAAATCTACTTTGATAGTGGATGGAACACCTGTATGAGTCATCTTGTCATGCAGTGTGACGGGTGGGACACACTGATGATGCTGTAGTTTGTCCTTGTGAAGGTTGCAATGGGCAGCGGGTTAGCAGATAAAAGCACGAGCGAGGACAAGAGCAGGGGTAGTAACAGCAGTGATATGAGCTTTGGTGAAATGTCCCAAAGGATCACTAGAGGGAGCTGCAAGTCCTAATTTTATGCAAGCATATTCATTCCTTCATTCAACCTTTATTTGAACTCATCCATTAAGGTAGAGACTTCATTTACAATATAGCTGAGTAAAACAAATAAAAAATCCAAGGCACCAAGAAATGTAAATAAGAACCATAAAGACCAAACATTACAGTAAAATACAAACTAAGTAGCAAGTTACACAAACAAGGTGGTATGCACCTACTTATTTCTATTGACCAACAGAAGTTATGTTTCTGTTATGATTAGGCTAAGGTGTATTGTTTTAAGGGTTGGTAATATATTTCTAAAGATTTTAATACAGACATTTGAGTGTATCTCTGTAACTGCAGAATTAAACTTCCACTTGTGCCACCGTAGCATAGACGCCGCATTGGACGCTTCAGCCCGTACTGAACAGGGGGGCTGACCCTATCGTCTACTTATCAATGAGTTGATATTATATTAAAGGGTTTATGATCTACGTGGAGTAGAAAAATAAAGTTTTGTCTCCAGTTACTTAGAATCTGGATAGTTGAGCTCTAATCTCTGCCAAACACACAGGAGACGAGTGTGCACCGTAGGCTGACATGAACTAAATTACTGACCTGATAGAAAAGAATTCATTTATCAGAAGAATTGTTAAAGGTCACCTATTATGCAAAATGCACTTTTCCATGTCTTTTAAACATCAATATCTGTCCCCAGTGTGTCTACAGGCCACCATAGGATCATAAAAGACCATCCTCTCTCTTTTTCTCCTCCTCCGTTTGTCCGGAAATGGGTGCAGAATTTTTTTTTGCTTTTTTCCTTGTATTCTGACGTCATTTGAGAATTGCAAGCCATGTAAGGGTTTCCTGGTCGAACCAGAGAGAACCTTCAGTAGCTGACCCCGCCCCACAGCGCGTCACTGTCTCTCCTCCTCAACCGAACTTGAGCAAAGTAGCTCCTACAGTTAGTCTGCAAGAACCAGCAGAACAGGCTTCATGTACTCCCATCATCTGAATATAACATGTTCATTCACAAAGGCTTTATGTAATTACACTGTTTAAACAGATGATATTTATATATTATATATATTTGATGTCATGCATCTAGCAGAGTACAGGTAGTAAATAGTGACTTGTAAGCAACACAACACATTTCTGTTTCACAGTCAAACTTTATTTGAGTAGACAGATGACAATATTAATTATTCACAGCATTTGTAATCATCCCACCTGCAGTTATGTTAACATGGTACAGGAGAAAGTCTTCAGCTCTGGTAAACTACAGTAAGCTAAGCTCCGGTGGTCTGTAGTCATGGTAACACAGAGACAGCTACTACTGTAAATAATATACCATTACTCTGATCTTCCATACATTTATCTTTTAGCAGAAATAATGAACTGACTACTGTTTCACATCTTCTATTTTCCACCCTGATGGTCGCTGTGTTTACACACCGTGTCATAGCGGTAGCATATAGCTAACCCGTTAGCATGTAGCTACATGCTAACGGGTTAGCTACATGCTAACGGGTTAGCTCTGTATCTCCATGTAAACAGAGCTAACCCGTTAGCATGTAGCTACATGCTAACGGGTTAGCTCTGTATCTCCCATCTGCCCACAGCTGTCTGCTCTCAGCTGTCTGCTCTCCTCTGGGATGATTCTGTCAGTCATTTCTCACAGATGGATCTGTAAAGACAGACGTAAAACAGAGTGTATGTTTACGGTTTACAGAGTTGATGCATGAGGTAAACACTGAGCTAACTAACAGAGATATAAATAGTATTATTTACCTGAGAGAAACCTGGAAACCTGGAAACCTGGAAAACCTGGAAAACCTGGAATCTGGACCGCAGATGTTCATCATGTGTCGCCGATTTCTGATCAGATTCCTCCGGTAACGTGCGCTGGGTGAAGTTTCTGGTTTATAAACTTTAAAGTGGTTTATAAGCTCTATTCTAGCTCCTCTCTCTCCCTGCTCTCAGGCCGCGAGGGGGGCGGGGACTGTGACGCTGTGTTGTTGAGGACGTTTGATTGACAGAAAACGCTGACCAATCAGAGCAGAGTGGGAGGAGACAGAGGCTACAGACACAGAAATCAGCACTTTTGGAAATGGGCTGAAACAGAGGTTATAGAGACATGCTGGAATGCATGATCTGATTGTTTTTTTGAAAAAAAAACTTCAGAGACATGGTTTGGAGGTGTCTGAGACCTATAATAACTAGTTTAAATGGAGTATAATATGTGACCTTTAAAACTCACATTTGTTAAGTATGACTTTGGCTTATTTGTCTTGTTTAAGGTTAATACTTGTAGAGAGGTCCCTATATAATATAATATAATATAATAAAATAAAATAAAATAAAATAAAATAAAATAAAATATAATATAATATAATGAAATGTCTTCCTCTGTTTTAGCGATCATGCTTTCAGTCTATAGGCTACCGCTAACACTGCTACTGATATTACTATTATATACTGTAGGCTACTTACTAATACGAGCAATCACAATAACAGGCAAATAGTAGTACATAAATAAATAATGGTAACAATATATATTAGTATAATAATATTAGTGATGATCTGAATTTATTGAAATAATGGTGATAATAAAGAAATTATTAAAAACAATAATATTATAGCGTAATTGTTAACCAAGACATGCCATCACTTTTATTGTTTGCAATATTAGACACATATTGCTACATCTCGTACATTTCATGTTTCACGATATCATGTTAGATATGAACATCAACCACCTAACATTAGCTGATATGGATTAGCTAATAATAATGAACGTTAGCTAACATTAGCTGATATGGATTAGTTAGTTAATAATAATGAACGTTAGCTAACATTAGCTGATATGGATTAGCTAATAATAATGAACGTTAGCTAACATTAGCTGATATGGATTAGTTAACAATAATGAACGTTAGCTAACATTAGCCGATATCGATCAGCTAACAATAATGAACGTTAGCTAGCTCTTATCTGATGTTACAGAAGCAAACGTTTTGTAAAGATGTAACGTTAACTTGAACAGTTGTTAATGTGTAAAATGCTTAAAGTAAAATGTGATATGATAATAGCCTACTAGTTTTTAATAATGACCTAATAATTGATTGAGTCCACCATATCGAAGGACAGACCGCTGATCCATGAACCGGAAGCAGTGACATTAACGTATTGAACAGTTTTTCACCAAATTACTTACTTACGTTACTCCTCGTAGATCATAAACCCTTGAATATAAAACGACTCGTTGAAATCGGTTGAGAAATGTAGACGTTATAGTGCTTTTTATCCAGAAAAACGGCAGCTCCCCCGTTCACTTGTATTTGTTGATGGGTCAGTCTTGCCCTGTCCAATATGGCGCCCACGTTGACGTATGATCCAGGAGTCAATGCGGCGTCTATGTATATATGTCTATGGGTGCCACCCTTAATGGAAGTGTGTACACTCAATGTGAAGGGCATTAGGTAAAGTTCTCCAACAAGTGGACGTGTCTGTGGATACAGTAGGCTATGCATGTCACATGCGACAGCCAGTGAAGACTGCTGGCACTGACTTGGCACTGTTTCTCCTTTCATTTTCAGGGAGAACCAGGGGAAAAGGGATCAAAGGTAAGTTAGAGATGATCTCAGGTATGGCTCCTTGATTTGAGTCACCTCCTGTAGAATGAAGTTTTAGGTGTCTTGTACAAACAGAACAATGATCTATATGATACGTCATGATCCCTCACCAGGAGGGGACTGCTACAACATTCAAATAGGGGACATCAGTGGTGTTGATTTCACTGTTCACGGATTTCTGGTCATCGCTATAAAATAATCCAGGTCCACCCTGAATTTACAAATATGGAAAAGCTTTAGTCACTACCGTCTTTATCTCCAGGGCAGTGCAGGCTTTGGCTACCAAGGCAAGAAGGGAGAGCCCGGCCCCTCTGGGATACCCGGTCCCCCCGGCCCTCCAGGGCCCGCGACCGAGTTTTCAGTCGACAGTGACGGCTCAGTTGCTTCCAGAGTCCCCGGACCCCGAGGTCCAGCTGGATCACAAGGTGCCGCGGGCCCCCAGGGACCACCAGGAGCTGATGGAGAGCCAGTTAGTAGACTACAGTTGAATTCTTTACATGAAAACACTAAACACAACAGATGTGCTGTGGTTGTTGAACTTGAAGCAAGATCTCCTGTTACATGTTCTGTTGAGAATCTAAGAAAAAAATCTAAAAAAATCGTTATATATATATATATATACTGTATATATATATATATATACATATATATATATACTGTATACATATATATATATATGTATATATATATATATAGGTGTAATTGGAAATAAGAATTGTCACATCAATTTTAATAACCCCAAATCACAAATGTGTCTCAGAGGACGTGTATTTCTTCATTTCATTCTCACAGGGCGATCCTGGCGAGGATGGAAATCCCGTAAGTTTTTGGTTTGTTTTCTTCACAATACCACTGACAAATGACTTGAACTCTTATCAACTGTCAAAAGGTTATGTGATGATGGATTGTTGAAGTAGAAAGTAAGGGTGCTCCGATCGTTATCAGCTGATATTCGTTCTAAATAGTTTGATCGGTGGTGTCTATAAAGGCTGATCAGAAGAGATAGTCAGGTGATGCAAAACATACGAGACAATTTCTCTAAGCGTTGCTAAAATGACTTCACTGAAATTGTGAGTGGAATATGTTGCCCATGTTGCTGCCCCATCTATTAATTTTAATACTTAAAGCAGCAGTTGGTAGAAATGGAGCAAACATTATTAAAAAAAGTTATTTTTATAAAACGGTCACTATATCGTGACAGTAGTGCATGAGACAGGTAATCTAAAAATTAATCATGTTCCTCTGTGTCCTCCGGTGCTCCTAACAGCATCTGCAAGATTTCAAAGACCGGAGGAAAACAACCAATCAGAGTTGAGCTGTAGCCTTGCCGTCTCTGAGCAGCTGTCAATCACTCACGGACTCTGATCAAACAGTCAAACTAGGCAGCGCTGATCAAATATGGATCAATATTCTGTTACTGTAATGCCTATTTCTTTCCTCAGATGTTCTCAGAAACATCTTGTAGTGTACTGTTTAGCTGTGAAATGAGAAAGTTTGTGACCACTTGACTTAATACTTAAAATGGTTATGACATGGATTTATTTCATCACTTGAGTAATACGCAGTTAAGATAATCACTAGCAAATGTATTTTTGCATCAGTAGGGGGGGGGACGACATGGAAACAATCTTCAATCACGGTACATGTAATTTCATATCACGGTAACGGTATACAGTATATCACCATACAGTAATTGTTCTGTTAATTCAATTAAGAAATGGTTTAAAATAATCATGCCATACAGTAAAACTCAAATTCTTTCAAAATTGAAGCTTTAAGGTTCCTGAGAAGAATCATTTTAGTGTTACAGGGTTTTTATGTGAACAGGAGCAAATAAATACCAGCCTGACTTCGGTCAGTGCAATATAAAAAATCACACAAATTATTTAAAGGGACTGTTTGTAAGAATCAGAAATTAGTTGTAACAGCGACACCTGTGGCCGTTATGTCAACGAAATTCAGCGTCCCGTGTGCACATGCTACGCGAATGTGAGCGAGCATCCGACAAAACAGTGAGGAGACACACGTCAGCTAAAAGCACAATATCACTCTATATTTCAGCTGCTTGGCAGTAATGTTAGCTGACCAGACGAAGGTCTCTCCATGAATCAATGCTGATCCTAGTGTTGGCTTTTCCTGCCTCAGCCTCCCGACCGCGGCCGGAGGGAACAGGGGAGACACTGGAGTTTTGGTCGGAGACGATAACGTTTCTCTTTGCGGAGCCCCGTCACTTCACAAGACACGGGAAACCTCTGTTGGTCTGGAGGAGCTGCAGCAGTTATTTCTGCACAAACGTCCACTGTGCATTCACTAGATATTCTCAGAGCTAAACTAACTCTTCTGCAGTGTGGAGTGTGCGCACATGCACGTGAGAGTGGAGCGAGAGAGTGAGAACGAGCGCGGTGTGTGACTGAAGGCAGCTAGAGGAGCAGAGGAGCAGAGTACAGCAGAGACTCCGGTCCTGGAGACCAAAGCTACGGTCTCCCCCGCGTCCTCCGACCGCGGCCAACACTGTTTAACAGACGGGCTTCACTAGATACAACCAAGAGGTTTTGGTGCTTCACTTTAGTTTGTGTTGGAGTCTGAGTCTGAACAGCGTAGACACACGCGAGCGCGCATGAGACACCGGCCCGGATTTATACGTGTTATACGTTCTGCATGTCTGTGCCCAGGGGTCCATTGTCTCATAATCCGCCCGTGGTCACAGTAAACAGAAAATATGAAACGGCTGAATAACAACGTTAGATGACGCATGGTGTAACGTTACGGTACCATAACAGCAGCGGTGCCAAAATGACTTTTAACATGGGGGGTGATGAAGACACATTTACAATTTGAAGTGAGCAGAAACACATTCTGCGTGTTGATAATCCGAATAGGTCATGCTTTGGTGGGGACAGAAAGTGAACAGGACAGTGCTGTCTTGCTGCAGCTGCCGTTTTGACAAAGTGCACCGGGATGCTTTCACTTCAAGTGTTGGTGCATAGCAGTTGTACTGTTGTGATAAGCCATTTCCAATCTGCAGAGTTTACAGAGTACCACATCGTTGGGTCTCTGTTTAAAATACTTCCACACTTTAGAGGATTGTGAGCGAGTATTTTTTTAGCTGCAGCTTGTTCTCCATGCTTTGACCGGGCGCAGCCATTCTTGCAACGCGGCGACCGCAATCAATGACGTCGATTGCGATGATGAATCGCCCCAGCCCTACCTGTGATCGGTATTGGCTAATGCTGCTTCCAGTGATCGGCGATCGGCCCCAAAAATCCTGACGGGAGCACCCTTAGTAGATAGCTACTCCTTTACACTGAGATTTTGCTTGTGTTAAAACCATGAGTGCCCTAACATTTTTGTTTCCTCAACACAGGGTTCTGATGGACCTCCAGGCTTCCCAGGAACCCCAGGTGACACTGGACCTATAGGAGAGAAGGTGAGATGCTCACTTACATCAACAGAAAAACACATTATTATTATTATTATTATTATTATTATTATTATTATTATTATTATTACAATAATGAACCTCGTGCCTACAGGGAGACCGTGGAGAGGGTCAACCTGGCCCCAGGGGATCCCCAGGACCTCCAGGACCAGGACTCAGACCTGTGAGTTCTTCTTGGCTTCGGTCACATGCTGTAAATGTTTATGCACAACTTGTATCAGCAGACTGCCTGCCTTCATGACACATTTGTTGAATACAACTGATACCAGTTCATGTATTTCAGACTTTTGTTGACATGGAAGGCTCAGGGTTCCCTGATCTGGAATCTGTTCGGGTAAGAAGGATTCAAATTTTAGTACTCTCAACAGTAACAACTATGTAGTGGAGGATATCATCTGTGTTGCTGTACGACTGTAACCAGCAAAGAAGATAAAATTGTTGGTGAAAGACGTTTCTGTTTCTGTAGACATTCATCTGATATACAGCTAAAAATGTAGATCTGCAAAAGACACCATAGATTACAGGAAATCTGCAGTATGCTAAAGGATTCTTTATTTTTGTTGTAGGGACCGCCTGGCCTACCAGGTCCCCCTGGTCCCCCCGGTCTTCCATCTACAGCAGGCACAGCTTCAAGTTCTGGGGCATTCGGACCACCAGGAAAGGACGGGGCTCCCGGTCAACCTGTAGGTGTCAATGTGTTTGTCTCTCAACACCATTAGCCAAATAATTCTCTAAACCCTCTGAATGGTGATTCAAATGACTGTAGAGTCTAACCTAATCAACAACCACTGTATACCTGAACCAAATCTTTCTAGGGATTGGCTGGTTGGCCGGGTACTGATGGCCTCCCAGGAGTTTCTGGTCCCAAGGGAGAGAAGGTAATGATTGTCAAAACTAAGAAAATGTCATTTTTTAGGATCCCTGAAAGCTTCTCAATAGTAAATGGTAAATGGACTTGGACTTATATAGTGCTTTTCTAGTCTTCCGACCACTCAAAGCGCTTTACACTACATGTCAGTATTCACCCATTCACACACACATTCATTCATACACTGATGGCAGAGGCTACTAAGGTGCCAACTTTGCCCATCAGGATTTAATCTAAATACTTATTCACACACCGATGGCTATGCCTCCAGGAGCAATTTGGGGTTAAGTGTCTTGCTCAAGGACACATCGACATGTGACCCGGAGCAGCCGGGGATCAAACCACCGACCTTCCGATTGGTGGACAACCTGCTCTACCCTCTGAGCCACAGCTGCCCTCAATAGTGGTTATAGTGTAAACATGAGATGTATCTGTCTAAGTCCAACTGAAATTCAGTTTTACCCGTACATTTCACTGGTGATTGTTGTAAAATAATTGCTACTTACTTAGTAATTTGACTAATATAGTACAACATATCACTTCAGTTCCAACAGCCACACAGGCAGTCAACCAGCTGTGGATCGATGTTGTTAGCCATTGCTTAGTTCTATCTATGATTTGAGCTAGAGCTGCAGTGATCAGTCAACAAATCGATTAGTCGATCGACAGAAAAATAATCGCCAAACATTTTGATAATCGATAAATCGTTAAAGTAATTTTTCAAGCAAAAATGGCAAAAATTGCGTTTTCAGGCTCTAAAATATGGAGATTTCCTGTTTCTCTGTTTTATATCATATTAATTTGAATATATTTGGGTTTTTGGACTTTGAGAAACTGGGAGTATTTTTCAGACTTTTTATGGACCAAACGATTAATCTAGAAAATAATTGGGAGTCTAATAAATATTGAAAATAATTGTTAGTTGCAGTCCTAATTTCAGCAATCTCTATGTTACTGTATTGTGATTTGTGTTGTAATTTGAATCTCTGGGTAATGAATGGAGTGCTGAGGTGGTGACCAGATGTCCCGGTTTGTTCGGGACTGTCCCGGTTTTAAGCTGACGTGTCCCGAGTCCCGACAAATATCTGTAAAACACTCCAATGTCCCGGTTTTCAAACGTCACTACAACTGGTTGCTCGTGGGCGACATGTTGGAGACCCCTGATATGGGAAAAACTTCAACACTATCATTCCTCTCAAATGTTGTAAAGGGATGCTGTAAATTGCTAATCGTACATGACCAACATGTGAGCTTGTTTAAAAAGGGGAAACAACTGCTTGTATCAATTTATGTGGGCTATAAAGGGCTAAAACGCTAGCTCTCAGATGTCTGTCAGCTGTTGCCATGGGAACCGCTCACCCAGAGGATCGAAGCTCAGACTCCATTTCCACAAATAGGTCCAAAAATGTTTTATCTTCTTTTGAAAAATGATAGAAACATGCACAATAGCCACAGTATTATCATAGTTTATATTTCCTGACACAAAAGAAATAAGTACAGAGAATTCCAAAGTTTGACATTTCTATTAACATATTCTGTCCTTCTCTCTTTCCTACACTAGGGTGATTCAGGCGAGTTGGGTCTTCCAGGAGCAGTTGGAGAGAAGGTAATTTATGACCCTAATTGTTTTTTTTGTTTTTTCAGTTTTACCTTAAAGTAGCTACCGCTTTACACTTAGATCTACACTCCAAACATGACTACATGCAAATTGCCCTATTTGTTGTAAACTTTATTAGAGAAGACATAATCCTGAGAACAAGGTACGTGAATTCAAGTGTAAATTGGTGACGTGTTTTTGGGATACGAGAACTGTGTAATGGTGGCCATTGGATAACTAGAATGACATATCAACTTTCATCCGACTATTTCTAAAGCTTTACTCATCCCTATCATTTCTCCAGCCAAGCTCCTACTTTTCTTTTCTCACCAACCTGTTGCCCCACTATTTATCCTCCTACTTTCCTAAGCCTTCCCTTCTGCAGGTAACTGGGCTCCAGCATGTCAGCCATCAAAGGGGATTGGTGTCTTCTAACAATATGCAAATGTTTGTCAAACATAGTCTGCTACAAACTTGACTTAAAGTTTAATCTGAGTACTGGCTATGGTTTGGTTTAACATCTGGTGACGTCTGAATTTGGCCCCAGAACAATGAGCATGGTGTGTGTGCAGTTAAATGGTCCTATGTACTATTAAACCACACTTACTCATACTAAATGCTGCATGACACTGGTATTAGTGGTTTTGAGCAGGATACATGAGATTCCTGATAATGAATTTAAAAGATCCACACTACTTTACCATTGTTAGATGCACTTCACTGAAGATGAAATCTTTATAGGCCTATTTGCTTTTATTTAAGTTTGAAGGCTTTTCATTTATTCTTAGCACTGATTTTACGCCCGTCATTTCACCCTACAGGGATCTGGAGGAGACCCTGGTTTACCGGGAACTTCAGGAGAGCCCGGACTGGCTGGTCTGCCTGGACCCATCGGACCAGTTGGGCAACCTGGGCCTCCCGGGCCTCCTGGATCAAGCTATCGTGTTGGATTTGTAAGTTCTCTATTAGTGTTTTGTGGTGATACCTTTTGGTAGAGTTGACAAAGTCTCACAGTGAAAGATAAGAAAAGATGCTAGATGTTACCTGTAATGTTGTTGTCTGGGACAGTTCATCAGGGGACAACTAATGATAAAATGGAAATATGAAAAGATGTTCAATGATAATCCAAAATATTGCCTATTGCTGTGGTCAATTAATATGAACACCGATCAGACATTCAGACCACTGACAGGTCAAGTGAATAACATTGATTATCTGGTTACCATGGAACCTGGCAGTGGGGGGATATTAGACAGCAAGTGAACATTTTGAACTTTGAACTTTGTGTTGACTTTGACAAAGGCCAGATAGTGCTGGCTAGACGACTGGGTCAGAGCATCTCCAGAACTGCAGCTCTTGTGGGATGTTCCCGGTCTGCAGTGGTCAGGACCTACCAAAAATGGTCCAAGGAAGGAGAACCGGTGAACCGGCGACAGGGTCAGACCCGAGGCTCATTGAAGCACGTGGGGAGTGAAGGCTGGCCCGTGTTGTCTGATCCAATAGAAGAGCTACTGGAGCTCAAACTGCTGAAAGAGTTAATGCTGGTTCTGATAGAAAGGTGTCAGAACACACAGTGAGGAGCAGTTTGTTGAGTATGGGGACCGGTCAGGGTGCCCATGCTGTCATATGTTATGGCTGATCGGTGTTTATCAGTGAGGTAAATCATCTGAGGTGATCATCTTAAAATAAATGAAACGGGACAGAAGAAAACAAAGAAACACTTTTGTTTGACTGTTTGTCCTAAAATCTTTGTTTGTGTTTGAAGGATGACATGGAGGGCTCTGGTGGAGGTTTCAGCAATGGACTCCCTGGCGTCAGAGGACCTGAAGGAAGACAGGTCAGTACTGCGTATTGAAGAAATACTTTTACTACAAGATCTAAGCTCTGATCAGTGGCTTTAAATTGTGGTCAAGTTGTCAATTGGTAGGACGGAATCAGGTGCAAGCAAGAGGAAGTTGTGAAAAATAAAATCTGAAAATAAGATTAGTGTTTCCCATTTTGCTCTTAAATTCAAGTGATATCTAAATGAGACCCCGTATCGAATGAACAATAATTTATTACATGGTACATGATAGTATAGTAGTGCAAAGTCTTTGGTGATTAGACTCCAGCATGACGTAGTATATCAAAGGGGGTAGTGATGCCGTGATGAGATTAGGTATATTCCCCCTCTGGAGTCTAAACACTGGTGGTGGTGGTGAAGGGAGTAGCTGAAGATCTAATGAAGGGATGTAGAGCAGGCGTGGACACTGAATCTGATGAAGACTGGAGGTGACGGGGTGGAGGCGGGTTGCATCGAGCCGCACTGAAAAGACAACTGACGCAGCAGAGAGGAGAAGAGTTTAAAATCTGATAGTAACGATATGATTGGCTCATGGAGAGCGTGGTAGAATCTGTTTGGTTATCTAAGAGTGAACCACCCACAGTCAGCTGATAGAGTAGGAGCCAGTAGAGAGAGAGAGACAGAAAGGTTGTGAATGAGAGAGTGTAAAGAGGGTCTTCCTGTCTGAACTTTCGCTTTAAGCTTCATAATTACAAAACTTGAAGCAGTAAAAGAAATGTTCATCACTACAGCGAACCTCACACTCATAAAGAATAGCACTCATGCACTATTTACATTTCATCTGAAAATGTAATTGAAATTGTTGACCAATCATCGTTACCTAAAGCAGCAGTGGGTAGACATGGAGCAAATATGATTCAAAAAAGTTATTATTTAGAAAACGGTCACTATATCCTGACAGTAGTGCATGAGACAGGTAATCTGAAAAAAATCATTTGTCTCTGTGTCCTCCGCTGTCCTCCGGTGTCCTCCAGTGCTCTTAATGGTATCTGCAAGATTTCACAGACTGGAGGAAAACATCCAACCAGAGCCGAGCTGGAGCCTTGCCGTCTCTGAGCAGCTGTCAATCACTCACAAACTCTGATCAAACGGTCAAACTAGGCAGCATTGATCAAATATGAATCAATATTCTGTTACTGTAATGACTATTTCTCTCCTCAGATGCTTTCAGAATCATCTCGTAGTGTACTGTTTAGCTGTAAAATGAGAAAGTTTGTGACCCGGCAGCCATGTTGAGATCAGTTGAGGAAATACCAAGCACCGCCCACCAGCTGGAGCACAGTCTCTCATTTTACAGCTAAACAGTATACTACAAGATGATTCTGAAAGCATCTGAGGAGAGAAATCGGCATTACAGTAACAGAATATTGATTCATATTTGATCAGCGCTGCCTAGTTTGACCGTTTGATCGGAGTTCACAAGTGATTGACAGCTGCCTCCATTGAATGAACAGCCAATAGGATCGCTCTCTCTCTGAAATGACCTGTGATTGGTCAAAGTCTCCCGTCACGGGCTAGATGTTCTAAAGCCTGAAAACAGAGCCATGAGGAGGAGCAGAAGTCTAGTTTTCTCTCAGAACACTTGAATTACAATATGCTGAAAGGTTATTATGGGATTTTTGCCCAATGATGCCAAAACATGTGTGCCTACTGCAGGTTTAAAAAGAGTAAAAATAGAAATAAACTATTTATTTGGAGCCTAACATATTTGGCATAGCTGCCATACATTCTGTAAATGATCTGATTACAGAGTATTCCTATAAAAACAATCTAGCATGTATTTTGTACAGGTCTATATTTTACATGTCTGTAAAATATAGACCTTGAACTGTCAAACATGTTTTAGTAGGAAGCAGTAGCAAATACACTAGGAATATATACTGTACATAAGCTAGCCAATAACCAAGGCTAATGTGTGTGCTTTCAGGGTTCTCCTGGCTTGCCTGGACTTCCGGTAAGTAATTCTTCCCGTAATCCGTCATGATCTGGTCCTCTTGCCACTTCTCCAACTAACATGGTTTTTCTATTTTTAAAAACAAACTATTGGATCAAAAGGTTGTCGTTTTGAGTGTGTGAAATCAGCGTGAGGTACAGCTACGTGGGACTGAATCAAGGTCTCTAAGGCGATAGCGAGTGTTTAGCCCCTGCACACCCTCAAGCGTCTTCATGACTTTATTTAACATTCCGGTTTGATTATTGGCGGTAGCCTTATCCTAGCTACTCTCCTCTGCTGTCATTTCACATGTTTGTTTTTGAAACCATTGGGGTTGAGAAAAAATAAGCTGCAGCTTTATTGATTGAGGGCAAAATAAGGTCGCAAAGAAACAGAAATGGGAAAAAAACAATACAGCACACAAACAAAACGGAAAATAAATAAGATGCTACAAGAAGCAGTGGAATAAAATGTAAAAACGTATAGATTATTAATTTATTATTAGTATAGACTATTTCATTAAGTAGAATTCTTTAAATAAAAGGGGCAGAAAGACAAACTCGTAGCAACACAGCACAAGTGTACCCAAATTAGCATGTTTCCATGGGCTGTATACATGTACGGACTGCCTAAAGTAGAACAATGAGCAGAGAAGAGCTGGAGGCTGCGTAGAGCTGTAGAGTTAGGGGTTGATTTTCAGTGGGATCAGGAGTACAACAACCGCTTCATATTTCAGGCAGTAATGTGTTAGGGCCTGACCAGACACAACGGGTTTTGCAGGTGTAAAAAATGTCTTGCAGTTTGCTGCGTCTTTTTATTTTTTTTAGTGTTGCGAGGTAACCACCGAATGAATGCTAACGTTAGCGTAAGGCAAACCATGAACTTTACCTTATAGTTAATAGTACAGTTTAAATTAATGAAAACAGCTAACCCAAATTTCCAAGTAGTGCCTCCTGCTGTTTTCTGTTCAGCTCATGGTAACTACGGTTGGTAAAGTCAAATAGCTCCGAGCATCAAGCAAATGTCCCCACCATGAGAAAAAAATGCTAATGACGTTGGGCGCTTTTCTGCTCTGAGTTTCATTTTTTTCAACTCCAGGCATTCAGGGTGCTCCTGCAAAAAAATGAGGCGCCCAGAGCGGAAAAACGCAATGTAAAAGCATCAGGCAAAACGCTTCACTCTCATTTGAAACAATTACAAAAAGCCGCTCCAGGCTGCTAAAACACACAGATCAGGGCCGTAGTAACTTTGTTTTTGTGTTTCACTGAATTTAGTTTGTCACTGGTGTATCTTGACTGTGCCTCGGCAGGGTAAAGCTGGGTTGCCTGGTATACCAGGTCAGAAGGGCAGTGAAGGTCTTACAGGAAGAGATGGACGACCAGGTTTGGATGGCTTCCCTGGACCTCAGGTAAAGTAGATCTAGATGACTAATAAGAATATTTCATGCACCAGCTGGATACCAGAGGTCACACATTTGTTGAAAAGTCATAGTGTTAACACATTGTTAGATGTTTGAAACCTGTGTGATGTAACCGAGCATTTGGTTAACCATGTTACACTACAGACAGGGCTACTGGACTTTAAAGGAAATGGTTGTTGTTTTTGTATCTGTCTTTTTTGTTTTACATCATAAGCTAACAAGCTATGGGGCAAAGATATGTTGCATTCTCAAATGTTTATGTCAGTGTCATTTACCCCCGTGGCCATAAAGGAAGTCCTTTGTATTGAATACATTCTGGGTTCTAAATGTTTTTTGGAGGTATACAGCCCAGTATGCAGCCTGAAGTCATGCTAATGTTGAGTCCATATGAACGCCCCCCCCCCCTCTCTTCTGGTATTCATGATCTTGTAAAAGTGAAAGTTTCTGAAAGCTCAGAGTTCTCGAGTTGTGACGTGTTTGTGACGTAGTCAGAAATGGGGGAGGCCATGGAAGTTCATTTGTTGGTACATAAGTGAATATATTGTAATTTTAGCCGTGTATTACAATTCCTTGTAATTTTATAATATGTCTGATGAAAAGGTTGATATTCCCAACGGCCTCATCTTTCTCCTCTGTCATTATGGTACCCACTTGCTAGTTTGCTAAATTGTTAGCCTCTGTGGCTTCTAGACAGTAACGTTAATATTGCCGTTGCTTAAGTTCTCACAACTTAACCACTTGAACGCCAAGCATATAGTGTACATGAAACAGTGCTTTCACCTTTTGTTAATGTATCTTTTGTCTCATTCTTCTGTAATTTTACAGGGACCAAAGGGTAACAGTGGTGACAAAGGAGATAGGGTGAATATCATTTTACCCCTGAATATCTGTTCATTTCTACATTCTGTTCACTACAAAGCAATTGTCTGTATGATGCTGATCCTATGTTGTACTGCAACACGAATACCATCTCACTTCTGTATGCTTCTTTGTAGTTATTTTGATCTCTCAGACCTTTAAGGACTCCTTAAAAGAAAAAGATTTAAAAAAAAAAAAACATCTAATATTTGTTACCTTTTTTGAAGATATTTTTTATTCTTTATGTTCAATACAAACAAAGTAAGCTGTGTTGAGCATTTGTTAATTTCCGGACATGGATGTCTTACGAGGTGGGACAGTTGTTCATTTTTTTGCTGTGTGTGCGTGTTGTGGTTTTAGGGTGACCCAGGTCGGGATGGAACTGGACTCCCAGGTCCACCTGGCCCACCTGGCCCACCAGGACAAATCATCCACCAGACATCTAGCAGTGTAAGCAACAAAAAGCATACAATAGACCCAAATCCAAAACTAAGAGCAGTCTTAATCAGTGATAGCATTCATCTTAACTTCAATCTCTCTGTGTCACTACAGGTCGATGTTGGCAATGTTGGGCCTCAGGTTTGTATTCATGTTTAAACTGTAATACTGATACGAAATACAATACAATCTTTGAGGTTGTCATTGATAATGTGTGTTACATGTACAGTATGTGGGGCTGCAGAGTTTTTGTATCCACATGAGGCCTTCTCCTCATTTTGCCATCTTTTAAAAAACTCACATCGGAACCACGGATGATGATTGGTTGCCCTTCAAACTGAGCTTTACGTGCATTTGGTATAACACTTTACAGGCCCTGTACATGTAACTGAGCTTTTTACAACCCATATAAAGGTGATTGTGCACTTGTAATTATAACCCTAGCGTGGGCTTGAACCACTGTTCAAAAGACACATCAGTGCTGGCAGTGTGTGATTTTACAGAAAGGTGAAGTCCCTCCCCTTCCGGTGGACCACTATGGGACATTATTTCGAAAAAGATATGAACGGTTGTCAACGTTGAGAGACAAATGTTTTTTTGATTTCGTTTGAATTGTGCCATGAATCACACATATGATGTTTGTCAATTTAAAACATAATGTTGCAAGTCTAGAAAGTCTCAGTTTATTGTAAGACTGTTGAAGTTTAAGACTGTGATAACACGTTATTAGAAAGACTACACACCCAAAAGTCACGTAAGTGACGTCTCTCTCGCTGAAGCTATGATTATTGTGTGTTTCGTACTGGTTGTACCAACACCAGCATCGGGTCTTTGCTTTACCAGCTGATAAAAAGAGCAGGAGTCTCTGGATAAAACACATCAGGTCAGATAACGTTTCATTTGTGCGTGGGTCATAGCTAAGGTAGCTAGCTAGCTAGTGTTGGTGACGTATGTAGTGCGAGACGAGAGATGTAGTTCACTGAGCGGTTTTACACAAAACTAAATGATATTTCGACAAACTGAGACTTTCTTGACTTGCAAAATGATCTTTTAAATTGACAAACATTATCTGTGTGATTCATGGAGCAATTCAAAGAGGATCAGAAAAATATTTGTCTCTATTAGAACAAAGGATTGTTATCACCGTCTGACCTTTATCAAATATAACCACAAAACAGCAAAACATCTGTTTCCATTTCAATATATTACATTATTAGGCAGCTGTATTTATCTACACTGAGTGAAAGCTGCACTTAATTCACAGTTTACATTTTAGAATGAGTCAGACCAATCAGGGCCAGAATAAGTTTTGTGTGGATTTGCTTCCACATTTGTGTTATTTGTAAAATTAGTAAAAACAAATGCATGATAGTCAGTTAGCAAAACACCGAAGAACAATCTAATGAAGTCTTATGTTTTCCTGTACAGGGAGGACCTGGTTTACCTGGTCAAGCTGGATTCCCTGTAAGTCTCCCTGTGTTACATAATTAATGTACCATGTCCTTATTATCACCATAAATACTGTATGTAGTGTATTTACTTCACATTAATGGTCTTAGTGCCTTCCCTTTGTCTTGGTCTCTTGTGTGTTTTGAACCTGTTGTTAATCTACATTTATTATTTTTTTCATTATTATTATTGTAAACAAATCCCATGAAAAGACCCAAACCAACAATGTGTTAATCTGCCCCTCCGTATTTTCCAACTTCCCCACTCTGTCTGGAGCAGTCAGCCTTAAGACTCTCTACTAAGAAGCAAATCTTTTTCTGATCTATTCTCACTGGTTGGAAATGGGCAGTGTTCAGTAAAAAAAAAGTGATGACATGTATTTTAGTGCACCAATCATGATTTAACATTTCAATCAAAACGGGATGACAGTTGTTGGCGTGTTTGCTTATGTTGCCAGTCCATTGTTTGCAGTTGATGAAGTAGATTAAGTAATGCATATTTAATGCAATGGAAAAATACTTAAACGGATAGTTTGGGTGATTGAAGTGGTGTTTATGAGGTACTTATCCATAGTCAGTTTATTACCTATAGTAGATGACAGTCTGCACACCCCATCTTGGGAGAAGCAGACAGGAGTACTGACACCAAACCAAAGCAATGTACTGCTGTGGAGGGGGCCGGCAGCAAAACAGATTTTAGACATCTAAAAGAAAGGCCCACCTAAAAAATGGATATCCATTTAAGTGTATGCTATATTTAGAATATCTTCCGATGGCGAACTGAACTGAAAGTGAAACGTATCTATACTGGATTTGTCATCTGAGCCTTCTGGGTTTGGAGAGAGCAGAGATAAGTTTCACTTTCAGTTCAGTTTCCTGTCGGAAAGGAGAAGGAAAGGGCGGACTGACAGCAAGATAAATCAGCGAAAATATTCTAAATATAGCGTACACTTCAACAGATATCGATATTTTTTTAAGGTGGGCCATTCTTTTAGGTGGCTAAAATATGTTTTTCTGCTGGGCCCCGTCCACAGCACTGTATTGCTTTGCTCTGGTGTCGGTGCTCCTGTCTGTTTCTCCAAACTGGGGGCGTGCCGACCGTCATCTACTGTAGGTAACACACTGACTATGGATAAGTACCTCACACATACAACCCCACTTCAAAACACTTGAACTATCCCTTTACGATTTGAAACCACGTTTAACAGGCTTTAAGTAAAATAACATCTTGAAAGTAATATCATTGAACAGTGGGGCACTGTAGTTTTAAGAAAACTGACTGTCTTTAATCCAACTCTATCAGGTCTTCATTGCTTTTACTTTGGACCATGGTAACTTGAGCAATGACCTGGAAGCAAACTGCTGCAGGCAAAAAGACGAGACTGTTTTACACTCAGGTCAATTCTGGCTCCAATTCTTTCAAATTCCCACAATGCCTCCAGATCATTTTAACAATGACGTTTGACTTCCACAAAAGTAAGCAAGCATCAAATGCTTCTCTAGACTAGAGTTAGCAGATAGCATATTGGCACCGCATCTACTCAAAGAAGCCCACAACATGTCATCCATTAATTTCTACACTCAATATCTAAACAGTGGTCCACTCAGCAATTCACAAGCTGCACTGTCAGACAGAGACTAATGGAATGACTGCCAAATGACTGTTACTTTGACCTCTTGTAAGTTGAGAGATCCTATTATCTTTATCCTGCAGGGTCCTATTGGACCAAAGGGCGACAGAGGAGACCCTGGTCTTCCAGGCTACGGAGGGAAGGTAAAGTTTGGGTTATTTGTCTGTTCAACTATTAATTGATCCATTTTTCATCATTGAGACACTGCTGTAATTGAGTCTGTGTTGTCTCGTTGCTGCTGTTCTATGTCTAGGGTGAGAAAGGTGAACCAGGCTTAATAATCGGACCTGATGGAAATCTTCTGCACATGGAAGGGCTTACAGGACCGAAGGTGAGTCATTTACTGTATATCTGTTTTGTCTCTGTCATACCAACACATACACACACCGCTCCTCTATAGTATAGGATATGTTGCTGCTTTGTGTTGGCTGCGTTACCGTGGTACATTTGTTATTGAAACTAATCTGGTTCCTTTGCCATGCCTGAAGGGGGACAGAGGATCACCTGGACCTGTCGGACCCTCTGTAAGTGTTTGGACATTCCTGTCTAAGATATCTACATTAATGCAACTGAACAGATTTAGTCTAAAAATGTATATTTTGTTTACTTCATTCTCCAGTCAGCTCACATTGTCTTTCATTTCATGATTTTTTGTCGTAGGGCCAGTATGGGCCTGCTGGATTAAAGGGTGAATTTGGAATGCCTGGAAGACCTGTAAGTACTTCCTAGGTGTCTTACTTTGGTATATTTTCATATAAATATGTTATACTATTCTGTGTTTATACTAAGTACCACATATTAATTGTATGGGTCTATTGTGTATAGCTGTAGTTACATTTGAATCCTACTGTTTCTGTTTTTCCGAGTGTAGGAGATATTAATGGATGACTTTCTCCCCTCAGGGCCGCCCTGGTGTAAACGGGTACAAGGGTGAGAAAGGAGAGGCAACAGTTGGTTCTGGCTATAGCTACCCAGTAAGTGTTCATATTATTAACAGTGCTTAGATTTGACAGCAGCAGAAGTTAATACAGACAGTTTGACATCATCTTGTTTACTCTCCAACCCCCAAGCCATGCCAGAGTGTCACAAAAGACACTAAATGTGATTTGTCTGGCTTCTATTTAAAATAGTTGTGGTGTACAGGTGACACATGGCATGAACTATACATAATCAGTGAAAAGGAAGAGTCTTGCATTGAGCATCAACAACTGACTGGCTAGCTTTTTAGTTAACTAGTGCCAGTGCCGTAGTCGGAAATGACGAAGAAACAACAGAACTGGAAAATCCTCCTGTTTCCCTGAAGTCACCGATGTGGCATCATTTTGCTTTCCCTGTGGGTTATATAGAAACAGAAAAACTACAGTTTTGTAGGCTATGCTACACGTGGGTAGCCTAAACGCTACCCTTGAAAGTGTAAATGGCAGTTTGTCAGGGCATAAAACCAATGATCTGTTGATCTTTATCCACACTTGATAGTCTAACAATGGCATAGCCGTCAGTGCTGAAAAAAAGTTGAATCGTGGATTTGGAGAATCCTGACATCCCTACTAGCTAGTTATGTTTTGTACACATTATTTACCTTTGGACAAGTTCCTGCGTACAACCAATAACATGAGTGTTGGGTTTCAAAAACACAACCCCTGTTTAAGTAGGGACCGAGCACCGACAACGTCGGGCCGCGGAGGACCCTATTGAAACTGTAGGAATTCTTCTTTTTCTTTTCTCCCAAATAAATCGCTTTTTTGACAACCTTAACATGCTCAAAGAGTTGTTCAACTTGGCAGGCTTATCAGACGCGTTGAAAAATGTTTATATTTTAAGGGTCTCGGGCTCGGGTTTTCCAAACGGCTCACTAGTGCCCCTTAGAAAGTTGGAAAAATTGAGCCCCTCGCTCCGGTTTCACCTACATGTATGAAATTTTCCTGTGGGACGCACAAAATAGCTTCTTGGAGGTATGCTCAAACTTAACAGGAAGTCAGACATTTTGAATTAATATGCGATTCTTGCCAATTTTTAGCGCTTTATAGGCCGTGTACTTTAACGAACTCCTCGTACAGATTTAATCAGATCGACTTGAAATTTGTTCAGAACCATCTTAGGACCTTCAGGATGAAAATTTATTCAAACGGTGAGTTTTTACTGAACGACCTGACCGTGGCGTGGCGGCCATTTTTAACCAATCGCCATGAAACAGGAAGTTGTTGTAACTCAACTGTACATAGTCCAATCTGCCCCAAATCTCTCAGGCATGATAAGGTTCCAGTCCTGAGGACATGTACATGTCCATATTGAGTCACACTCATAGCGCCCCTTACTGGCAACAGGAAATTACATGTTTTCTATTTTATTGTACTCCTCCTAGCAGGTTTACTATATCCACCTCAGATTTGGTCAGAAAAGCCTTAAGACCTTGATGATGCATTATTGTGAAGACTGTGAGTTTTCGTTGAACGGCGTTACTGTGGCATGGCGGCCATTTGGCGTGATTCGCCTTGAAACAGGAAGTTGTTGTAACTTCGGCATACTTTGTCAAATCTGCTCCAAATTTCTCAGCCATGATGGCGGTCCAGACCTGAGGTCATTTTCATGTCGATATAGATTCATAGCCTCGCCCCAAGATGTTAGCCACGCCCCCTTTCATAACTCATGAACCGTTCGTCATAGACTCTTGTGGGAGGTGTCATTGCACTCAGCAGAGAGTTCCTGTTTCATTGGTGAAGGTTATCACCGCCCCCTACACATTAGCCACGCCCCTTTCGTAATTCATAAAACCGTTTGTTGTAGAGTTTTGTGGCAGGCGTCATCGGACTCATCAGAGTTCCGGTTTCATTGTGCCTGGCACCGTCAATCGGCGTCCCACCAGTAACCCCGACGCGTGGGAAGGTGCGAGGGCCCGTTCATCGCTGCTTGCAGCTTTGATTTATGATTGAATTTTTTGTCAGAACTGCTGTTACCTTGTGCCAGTGTGATAATTGGTTAAAATATTTAATCACGATTAATCGCCAATGAATCGCAAATTAATCGCATATTTTTATCTGTTCAAAATGTACCTTATTTGTCAAGTATTTAATACTCTTATCAACATGGGAGTGGGCAAATATGCTGCTTTATATAAAAGTATGTATATATTTATTATTGGAAATCAATTCAAAAGACAAAACAATAACAAATATTGTTCAGAAACAAATAAATATATATATCAAAATTTTCTGAATTGTTATTTATTATTAAAATAATAAATCGTACAACATCAACTTGGTTAAAAAGTCTGTGTAAAGTGTAAACCTTTTTAATGCAGAAACAAATTGGTCAAAACTTGACCAGGAATTAAAATTCTTGTATATAATGTATATTTTATATAAACACAGATCTGAATTGATTAGATTGGCCCCATTGTCACTGATATCGGATCCAGCTATTTGAGTCAGTATTGGCCCGATATACGATCCAGTATCAGTATCGGAGACTCCCTATCCCAAACTTCATGTGATTATCATAAAGCGGACATGTCTGTAAAGTGGAGACTCGTTGGTACCCATAGAACCCATTTACATTCACATATCTGGAGGTCAGAGGTCAAGGGACCCCTTTTTGAAAATGGCAATGGCCAATTTAGTGCAAGTTTGGATTGTTATTTAGCCTCCTTCTAGCTTTAAAAATGATCCCGCTACAACCTAAAAATCACAAGTTGCGATAAAGAAATTAGTGGCATTGAGCTGAATTTGCGTTAACATGTTATCGTGGCGTTAACTATGACAGCCCTAGTTGATAGACAATGTTGATTGACATGTATGTAGACACACCATTCCTGAGTGAGCTTTGGTAATCTTAATCAATGCTGTTCATTTCTCAGACTTGTCAGTGTTTGCTGGGAGAATGCCCTAACATCAAACACATACAGTATCAATGCTAGCAATCATTGTGTCGCAGTATCGTCAAAAATCTAAAAATACTGTCTGTCTAAGTTATTGATGGTATATCAGTAATCATTCTGTATGTACACTCCTAACAGTAAGAAAGAATGAATAACTTTGTTTTCATCAGGGAGTCCCTGGCCAACCAGGACCACCCGGACCACCTGGACCCCCTGGGCCAGCCATTCCCTTAGATCGCTTCAATGTGAGTACACAAGATCCAAAACCTCGTACAGTACCTTGAAATGAACTGTGGACATTCATATGTCCCAGCTAGTTTAACACAAAGTGAATGTCTCTCATGTACAGTCTGGGGGCTGAGAGCTAAACCATATCATATTCTATCCATATCCAGTCAATATCTGGTGCTTCTGTTCCGTTGTTTAAGCCTTGTTGTCTGGTGAAACTACTGAGTCAGTTGCATGATTTAGCGTAATCTTTCCCTCTGTTGTTGATGGTGCTGTGGATTTTGTTCATCAAGCATCTTTTCTTTCTGTGTTCATAGCGCTATGATGAACCTTCAAGGAATTACCCAGGTATGACCTCCATCACACACCGTTTGTTGTTTTAGCACCAATACATAATACTGTACGATAGAGAGGGATCAAAATGGAGAAGTTAAGTAACAGTGCAAGTCAAGGAAGAGAGATTTAGAAACGGTTTAAAGTGTCTGCAGAGATAAACAGTTCTATCTTAGTTTCAGTCTGATCCAACTGCCTCAGCCTGAAGGGGATATACTGTACACTCTATTGTCAAGAGATTAAGCTGTCAAGTCTGATTAGATTTGAAGAATGAATTGATAAAACACAGAAGACATCACTGTCTTCTGTGTTTTATGACACAGTTTTGCATGTCAAATACACCTGTGGGGTATTGTGTACTGACCAATATTAAAAATGATATTTTGTTGAAGCATCGAAAGGGGAAAAAGGAGAGCATGGTGACCGAGGACTTCCAGGAATTCCAGGTAAATCCTAGTTTGCATTAAATACACATACTGTGCCATTATTATATACTTATCCACAGCACTGAAGGACTGCGTTGAAGTGAATTATTAGTTCTTAATCACTAAAACACCTTTGTTTTTTGTTTTTTTTCCAGGAACAGCCTCTAATTTTGATATTTACACATTCAAGGTAATCTATCTTATCGCCACACCAGCACTCCGTTTCATTAGAATGCTGAATGTACTGTACTTCATAATGCTAACCTGTTTCTAACAGAATGAACTGAAGGGAGAGCGTGGAGGCCTAGGTGTGAAGGGAGAAAAGGGAGATTCTGGTGGTGGATATTATGACCCACGTTTTGGAGGAGTACAAGGCCAACCAGGGCCTCCTGGAAAACCAGGCCTACAGGTGAGTTCAGAGAGTCTGTCGTAGTATATTTACAGGTATTAACGACACATTTTGTTAGAAGATTTGTGGTTTGACCTGTATAGTAAGCACGTGCCCCGTTGTTACACATAATAGTGGTTTGTCATGACCTAGATCATAGACATTTTAAAACTGTGTTCCAGTATTGCATTTTTCTCTTTCATTTTAGGGTCCAAAGGGAGAACACGTATTGGGCCCTCCTGGACCCCAGGGGCCACCAGGAACACCTGGGATTGGTTACGATGGGCGTCCAGGTCCTCCAGGACAACCTGGACCTCCAGGACCCCAAGGATCTCCCTCGCATCCTGGAGCATATAGGCCCAATCACTGTAAGTGACTTTTTCTATGTTTAAATATTCTGGATATTTCTAAACTATACAATCCTACAACTAGTGTGGCGGTAACCTCGAGCTACTGTCTGACTCTGCACTTGACTTGTTAGATACTGGAGACAAACTCCCCTTGAGCTCTTCATAAGTCAAATCCTCAACAAGCTTTTTTTGTTTTCATTTGAAGCCGTCAGTGTTCCTGGACCTCCTGGTCCACCTGGTGCACCCGGAAGTCCTGGTCACTCCTCTGGGGTAAGTGCCATCACTGCATTCTAATATCATCCAACTGATTGGTTGTTGACATGATTGTTAGGCTGGCATTGGTAATAAGTTGTAATGATCAGTCTGCGTGTTGCCCACTGATCATATTGTGTCTAAAATACATTTGCTTGATAAAATGTTCAGGGCTGATCAGATCTTTTCATTTTAATTTATTGGCAGCCATTTATTAGTTATTCAATTTATGTTCAACAAAAGATAGACACCATGTGTATTTGTTTTCCACAGGTTACTGTTTTGAGGTCATATGACACAATGGTAGCTACTGCCAGACACCAGGCAGAGGGCAGCCTCATCTACATCATTGACAAAGCAGACCTCTATTTGAGAGTACGCGATGGACTGCGGCAAGTCATGGTACAGTCATCTACTTTTCACCCAAGAATAGGTCCTCTTTAAGAGCACTAAATGCTGCATGTGTTTGGATTTTCTGTGTATAGTTGACTAAATAACTAAAGTTATTTCATATAACTTACATTTTAATGATGCTTAATACTCAAAATGTGCTGCTACTGTTTAACGTCTTATTGTTGCTAATAACTGTAAAACTCATATGAGAATGTTTGTTAAAGTTATGTGTTTGTGTTAAAAAAAAAAAGTGGTTTGATTCAGTGTTAATATAGAGACAATATACACTTCCTACATTAATATGTAATACAATTCAGGTCCGCTGATTCATTCACTGTGAGGTGAGATGTCAGTGTTCACTAAACAGCTCTTGTTCTCTTCTCAGCTTGGAGACTACAATCCCTTCTTCAGAGATCTGGTAAGTTCCACAGAACAAAACTACAATAACCATATCTTGCCTTTTTCATTCACCCACTCCTTTTTCAAATTGTTTTAATCTCTCTAATTTTCATTTAAAGAAGAACGAGGTGGCAGAGGTCCAGCCTTCACCTGTGATCCTGTACCCCCAGTCCCAGGACCAGTCCAACAACAACGGAGCTGGCCATTACTCCCAGGGTGGTTCTGCCATACGACCCATTGAGCCCCCACCACACCCACCCATAGACCCCAGATACCCCCCACAGTATGATCCCAGATTCCCAGACCCGAGACACACCGGTCAAACAGATGGAAGATTAGCCACCCAACACACAGAGAACAGATACCCTGTAACTCCGCAGCGCCGCCCCAGCCCACCTGTACTGCAGCCTGCTGGCCATGGGGACCCATCAGCATCAGGGGTGAGTAAAGTTCAACCAGGAGAGCTCCTGAATCCAAATGTCAATTAGTTCATTATGGAGGGTATCAGGTAAGGGATCATGTACAGCGAGCCGGTCATTGTTGTGAAATTAACCCCGACAGGGCGATGCAGTTTGCGCGGGGTGGTCTTGCATCGGCCTTTTTATTTCACAACAATGACCGGCTCGCTGTACATTATCCCGCTTATTACACGGATACTTACTGAAGAAATCAATTATTTGACAAAAAAAATAAGAAATGGCCCAACCTGCTTTTGATTTCGAAGATTGAAATCGGAAACTAATTTTGTTCGATTTCCAATTCAGGATCGAAATCATGACACCAATAATACCAAGTGAAATGTCAGGAAGTTATGAAAAAATAGATAACGCCCAAGCCTAGTATTCAGGCTTGAATTGATTAACCGTCAACATATTTCAATTATTTTGCTTCAAATTTTGCTCTGACCTCTTCTGTAAGTATATACTTCATTATCTCAATGAAATGTACTGAAACAAATGTAGATGTGACACACAAAGGCAATTTATTATTTTGGCCGGTACATATATACTGGAAAAACAAAGTTTGGAAACTTGTGTTTGGTGGATTATTTCTCTGTTGTTATAATGCTAACTGGCATTGGCAGAGCATTTTGGCAAATGTTTCTTGGCCACATAATCAGCTGTGCTGCTCATCCCACAAATGCATGATCCTTACAAGTTGGACATCATTGTGAAGGTAAATAAACAGGCTTTCCATCCATCCATCCATCCATCCATCCATCCATCTGCAACCGCTTATCCCGTTAGGGGTCGCGGGGGGGCTGGAGCCGATCCCAGCCGACATTGGGCGAAGGCAGGGTACACCCTGGACAGGTCGCCAGTCCATCTAAACAGGCTTTCCAACCATGTAAAATACAATGCCCATTACCATTGTAACAACAGAAAAATACAGGTTTCCAAACTTTTTTCCCCAGTTTATTTATATATATATATAGTATATACATATAGTACTTTCTCAAGACAGAAAATCGCAGGGGCAGAATTAAAAAATATAAGGTTGCAATATTTTATCTGATAGCAACATCCATTTCAAACTTATTTTGGATAATGTGCTAAACTTAGTATATTAAAATAATTGACCTTATAGCAATGTGTAACAAGAGCAGGTCATACAGAGGCAGCTAACCGACACCTGTATCTTCCTCATCAGCTACATCTCATTGCCTTGAACGCCCCTCAAACTGGTAACATGCGAGGAATTCGAGGGGCAGACTTCCTGTGCTTCCAGCAGGCCCGGGCGGTAGGCCTGAAGGGAACCTTCAGAGCTTTCCTGTCCTCCAAGCTTCAAGACCTCTACACCATCGTCCGCAGGTCGGACAGGGAGACCTCCCCCATCGTCAACCTCAAGGTGAGCTACAGCTGGGGAAGTGGCAATATTGTTAACGCCTTTCTGTTTATACTACATTGGCTTTCGGCCTAGGCTGAACCCTCACAGATAAGGACAGACTTTGTGTTTTACATCACATAGATCAATATATCAGTCATTGTCAGGAATTATTTATTACAGATTTTCCAGCAACCCAAAAATCAAAGAATAAAGACATTGCCTTCACAGATTAGTGGTATTTTCTTTTTAATTTTTAAGGGACATGTAATGTTTTATATTTCTGGTAAATATATTTCATCAATCTTATTTCCATAGATGTATTTTGTATATACAGTTCCCTTTGTTAACACCTTATTTTGAAAACCAGACGTAGTCCCACATGTCTACTTCCTCTAACTTCTCCAAGGTGGTCTCTAGCTCTCCCGTCAGCTCCGTTCTCTTTATCCATCCATGGTCAGCTCCATCGGGGCCGTTTGAATGCAGAGAACAGAAATGTCAGTATATGGGTGCTCTGAGCTCGACCGCACGTTACCGCGATACGATAACGTTTCCTGTCCGTGACAGAGTTAGCATGCAGCTTTAGCTCTGCTTTGTCTAGGTCTGCTTTACCTGCAATGTGTGAAACCCAAAGTGTTTCCATCCTTTACTGGATGTGTAGTGTTTACCACGCTGGATTTGTGAGGGTGAAGGTCGTATCCATGGAGACCCTCCGCTGTTTTGTACTTCCTCGTTGCGGGCAGCAGCGGTTTGTTTTGGTTGAAGGATACGGAACAGATATGACGTCACGTTACTCAGACTACAACAATAAAAGCACTAACTTCCTTCTACCTCTGCATAGACTCAAATGAGAAAAAAATATTGATTCTTGCATTAAAAAAATCAATTTCAGAATTGTAAAAAAAAAAATTGCGATACATAGGTGAATCGATTTTTTTTCCCACCCCTAGTGTTAATGGCTGCGGTCTACTACTGTGTTTTAACTGTCTAAACTAAACTTATTCTTTGTATCTTGCTGCTTTATGAAGAAGACATTACGGAGGAGAAATGAAATATAAGGCATTATATTCTCTTCCTTGCAGGATCAAGTGTTGTTCAGCAGTTGGGAGTCCGTCTTCAGTGACACAGCAAGCAAAATGAGGGAGAATGTACCAATCTATTCCTTCGATGGTAGAGACATCGTCAGGGACAGCGCATGGTGAGTCTTTGTTCATTTTGTTTTTACAATAATCTTACATTTAATAGAGCATCCTGTGCACTAACATGTAGCTGTTAGTGTAGTAGTAGTAGTAGTAGTAGTAGTAGTAGTACTAGTAGTACTAGTAGTAGTAGTAGTAGTAGTAGTACTAGTAGTAGTAGTAGTAGTAGTACTACTAGTAGTAGTAGTAGCCTTTGCAGTTATATTTTGTAGGGTATAATTTGTTGGTGTTCTATCTGTGGGCACATACTGTATACTGTATATCTATTCTGACCTATATCTACCTGTTTTTGCTTTCCTCCAGGCCAGAGAAAATGGTCTGGCATGGATCAAGCAACAAAGGCCACCGGCAAACAGACCACTACTGTGAAACATGGCGGGCGGGCGACCAGGCTGTGACTGGCCTGGCATCATCACTACAGAGCGGCCACCTCCTGCAGCAAACCTCCAGTAGTTGCTCCGGCTCCTACGTCGTCCTCTGCATTGAGAACGCCTTCACATCACACTCCAAAAAATAAATCACATCCATCCGCCTTTTCTTTTTTGTTTGTTCTGGGCCTTAGTTAAACACCGTTTGAATTTCCAGAGAACACGCCTGGTGAACATGTGGCGTCCAATGAACTGGCCCTGTGGCTCTTTGCCTGACAGAGACGCTTTGCATTGTCTGCTCCTCCCCTCCATAAACGCCAAAGAGATGGGTCGAACAGAGGGGGTGTTGGTCCTTTTTCTCGGGGGCATTGACACATATTTTTCTCCGATGGGCGGAACGAGAGCGGAGAAGCTAAATGTGTTCTCAAATTGTATCCATTTTTTAAATATTCTGTATATTACATGTTTGTTGTTTGTGTTTTTTTTTTTTTTTTTTGACGATATCAATGTTTTACCTTTTGAACCGTTTATAAAAATGCTATATCCATCCTGTTATTTTTAATTTTTATTTTAGGTATTGATCATTTCCACATTTTTTCCAATTTCATTTTAGAATTGTGGGTTATGACGGGGAACAGCAAACGTTTAAAGACTATTTTTAAGAAGATAATAGATATTTATTTTTAAATGAAGTTATGTAAGGAAAAATAAATGATTTGGAAAAATAAAAAATGCTAAATACCCTCCTTTATATTCTACACAGCACAGAACATTTAATTCTTTTCAAAAAATCTCCTGATCAGAAACTGTGCCTTATTACACAATCGGGATTGCTTTACAAAATAACCTTGTGTAGTGAACCACTCCTTTTGTATGCATTATTCTGCAAATATGTAAATGTTACAGCGGCTTTGGCTCACTTCACACTAAATTTAAATGACCTTGTTGGACACAGACACTACTGCAATGAATAATCCCACATCCAGAGGGCAAGATTCATTCTAGCTGAAATTGAGCCTTTTGAATCTAAAATGATTATTTTACCACTTTATAAAAACCATCAGTGAGTAAGCTGGAAATGATTAGTTTGCTGCCAATCTTTGTTGGAGTGATTGCTGTCACACATGTTAGGGACAGAAAAACCAGTATGTTAAGGACAGAGCAGTTTTTGCAGTAGCCTTATTTAAATTTCAGAGACTAACCTGGCCTTAGTGCTGCCGATGTCTTGACTGAACCTGTGGATATCCATTTTTATAACAAATTGTGCTGTACTGTTTCTCCCGGGCACTGAATAAAAGTCTTTTTCAACTACAACAATAATGAGATGTCCTGTGTCGAAAAAAGTCATAAAGAGTCATAGTATATGTCGAAAAAAAGTCAAAAAAAGTTATAATATAGAATATCATAAAATGTCATAAACGAGTCATAGTATAGAGTGTCATAAAATATCATAAAAAATAATAGTATACTGTCATAAAAGTTCATAAAAATGTCATAGTAAAGTATGTCATAAAAATTCATACAAAAGTCATACTATAGTATGTCATAAAAAAAATCACAGTACTATACTATGACATATTTGTCGCATTTCTATAGCTATGTCTTTTTTTATGACATTTTTATGACTCTTATACTATACTATACTAGGACATTTTCACAACATATTTTACTGTGATGTTTTCATGACATACCATACTATGACATTTCTATGGCATTTTATCCCAAACTTTACTATGGCATTTTTTGGAATGGTACTTTTATCTCATTCAATTTTTTATTTATTCATATTGTTAACTTATAAGTTGTAGCAAATGTGCATAGAGAATGAATGGATGGTATGGAAATGAGAATAACTTAAAAACTAAAAGAAATTCAAAAATTGCATAAAATCTTTAAAAGCGGTAACGGTATCCATTCTAGTGGAGCTTTGAGTGTCTAGTTTAAACATCGTAAGGGGAGATACATTTTGTAATGTTGAGCTCCATAGGGTTTAATGGAGTTAAAGTTCTATTTTTATATATCTCCAAAAGTATAAAAGTGATAAAAACTGTTTATTTTTGCATACTTTGTTACATATTAACAGAAAAAAAAGCATTTTACTCCTCACCTAATATATAGTTTTAATACATATTTTGATATTGCTTTTAGATGTAGGGTAGGTATCAGGGCACTATTAGTGCAAATTTGAACTAAACAGCAGATAAATGCTGTCCACTATAACCACCTGAATGTAAGAAACTCTTCTGGTGGGCATATTTTAACTACTAAATTAGGCCAACTCTGAATAATTCAAATTAATCTTCTTAATCAAATTTCATCCTGAAACGCCTCCTAACTTTAAAGAAGAGATTTAAGGGGATTTTATGAGCTATCGCCAATGACTGGTGACCTAATTCAGTTCACTTTTAAAATCCACTTTGCTTGTAGACCTATAGCAAATGTATTCATGATTTCCTGATAAATTCATTTAAAGAAATGTCAATCTTGACATGTTCTGCTTTACTCAGAGGTGGGAGGAAGTCACACATGTGCAAGTCTCAAGCAAGTCCCAATTTTATAAATACTATACTATGACTTTTTTCGACATACCATCTTATGACTTTTAAAAAAAATGTCCACATACTATAATATAACTTTTTTCGGTATATGACTGTTTATGACTTTTTTATGACTTTATGGACACACTATACTATGACTTATTTATGACTTTTTTACATACAATAATATGACTTTTTTTACATACTATACTTTCACTTTTTTATGACTTTCTTCGACATACTATACGATGACCTGTTTATGAATTTTTATTACATTCTGTACTGTGACTTTTTTATGACTTTTTTTTTTACACACTATACCATGACTTATTTATGACTATTTTTACATACTATACTACGACTTATTTATGACTTTTTTTTTTACACACTATACCATGACTTATTTATGACTATTTTTACATACTATACCATGACTTATTTATGACTTTTTTTTCAATAAACTGGCACATAACGTGTCATTTAATGAGATTTTTCTACATATTATAGTATGACTTTTTTCAACATACTTTACTATGACTTCTTTCAACATATTATACTATGACTTTTTAGTGACTTTTTTTAGTGACTTTTTTTAGTGACTTTTTTGACATACTATACTACGACCTTTTTTAAGACTTTTTATGACATGACTTAGACTGTTTGATGACTTTTTCTGAATGGCTATACTGTGACTTTTTATTTTTTATAATTTTTTTTATGACATACTATTCTATGACTATAACATCTTATGACATATTGTTATGACTTTTTTTTCATTTTTATGACATACTATACTATGACTTTTTACAGATCTACACAATTAATCGAAATTTTATCGAAATCACAATATTGCCTACATTCATTTCCAAATCACAAGAAAAGCAATATCTGTCGAAGGCAAAATGTGTGTCAAAATACCATTTTAAATGAAACATTGTGGTACTGCAGAGTTGTCCTGGCCTACACATCATATTCTACAGACTTAAGTAAAGATCTTTGTTTGGTAGAGATCCCCGCAAAATTATAATCATTTTAATACGTTTTTCAATGAAAATGAGAATAATGATGTAAAAATGATCATTCCCTGTAATATCGATAATCATATCAGTCAAAGTAATCGAAATTAGATATTTTTTTCTAAATTGTTCAGCCCTACTTTTTATGACTTTTTTTCATGCCATACTATACTATAACTTTTCTTTCATGAATTTTTGTGATAAACTGTAGTATGACTTTGACTTTTTCATGATGTACTATACTATGATTTTTTTAAAATTATTTTTCATGACCTACTATACTATGACTTTTTTATTACTTTGTTATGACATACTATACTATGGCATTTTTTATGACTATTTCCTTGCACTATTTATATTGTTTAGAACTTATATAACACTTAACTTGTATATAGATGTTTGTTTGTATTTCTTAGTTTATTTTTGGACTCTTACTTTTTATGACATACTATACTATGACTTATTTTTGATGACATACATACTATACTATACTAGAATAGAATAGAATAGAATAGAAAGCTCTATTGACATCGTATTAAATACAACGAGATTCACAGTATATTATGACCTTTTGATGACATTCTTTACTATGACTTTATTTTTATGACATACTATGACATACTTTTTATGACTTATCTTTTGGATTTTTCATGACATAGTATGACTTTTTGATGATATACTATACTATGACATTTTTATGACTTTTTTAAATGACACTACATTATAAAATTTTTTTGACGCACTATATTATTAATTTTAATGGCATACCATACTATGACTTTTCTATGACATTTTTATGACAAAATATATTATTATTTTGTTATGGCATACTATGCTAAGACATTTATTATGACATACTATACTATTACTTTTTATATGACATTTTTATGACATATATTATTTTTTATGGCATACTATGCAATGACATTCATTATGACGTTTTCGTGACATACTATACTATGACTTTTGTATGACTACTACAACAACAACTACTACAATGTTACTACAAGAGCTACTACTACAACAACTACTACTAGTAGTTGAATTGATGGGAATTGAGTTTATATCGTATTTTTTCCATGTGCTCCAGTTCTTGTCTACTCCAGGCCCTTAAAGTCCCTTTGTCTGGACAAAAAAAACAAGGCATTTACACCAACATTTACAAAATATATAAATAATAATAATATATAAATAAATATATACATTTATTTATAATCTATAATTAGTAGCACCTCTAAAGCTCACTTACTAACATGTTTTCTCTCAGTTGTTTAATTCATACAAAAAATGAAGCTAGTAAAGTTTTACAGGGAGTCTTTTCACCACGAGGTTGCCAGACAACCAGCTGGCAACCAAAGCAGCTAGAATGTGTTAATTAGTGAGCTTCAGAGGCCTCCAGCTTCATGCTAGTCAGCATCATTGGTAGTGTGGTGACTGCTAGCCATCTGGGGATTGAAACTCTCTTGGGTGGCAGGGGATGTTCTACGTGTTGAGTGTGTTTCAAGCACTAAGTGGGGAAAAAAATACACTAAAAGCTATGTTTACGTTTCATTTATGTTGTAATGCTACTGTTTTTTTGTGGAGAAGAAAAGAAGGCAGCTGGCAAGTAAAGCAAATAATAATTACTTCTGTATTGATTAGATATTTTTGCCTGATAGCACATGTACTATAGAACTATTGAGAATGTGTTCATGTTTTGAATGTGCACTTTGACAGGAATGAGTTATAGCATTTGCACAGCATGGTTTCTTATTTTAACACATGACAAAGATAGAGTAAGATAGACATTGAATATCAAATGGCAAAAACAGACAGCTGTTCGTTTGGGGTTGCAAACTCAAAAAAGTTTTTTCTGAAGACAAAAAGAAAGTATGGAGGGCAGCAGTGTGAGTTATTAAGTTTTAGTAAGTCTTAATGTAACAGGAAGCACATATATAAAAATAAACATATTCAATTGTCCAGAACAGTTTCCAGAACATACTGCTTAATAAGCAGTATTGTTTTCACAGAAAGCCCTAAAATAATCAAACTCACACATGCCATAGATACATTAGTTTGTAAAAATCTCTGGAAAAACAAATCAGAACACTGAATTTTCATCACACATGTCATCACAACTGTTTTTTGAGCTAAATGCTAACGCTAGCATGTTGATGTTAGGACCATGATGACAGGTTTAGTGGGCATGTTTACCATGTCCACCATGTTAGGTGTTAACATCTGCTGCTTAGCACTCAACAAAGTATCAGCTGAGGCTGATGGGAATGCCATTAGTTTTGTAGGTATTTGAACCAAAGTATTATTCATCCTGTGGGGGACATGAATGTCTGAGCCAAATTTAATTGCAATCTATCCAATAGTTGTTGGACATTTCACTGAGCAACCTTTATCGTGAGGGGGTCCAACACAAGGCAGACCTTGTGTTGGTGCTAAGGGAAAAGTCAAGAAATCACCAAAGTCAGTAGGATTCATCCTCTGGAAACCAGGAATGTTGGTACAATATTTTGCGCCAATCCACTGAGTAGATATTGAGATAGTATCTCACAGAATAAGTGAAAGCATTGACCTGCTGGTAGTGCGACAGGAAAAGTCAGGGGATCACAAGGATCAGAGGAGTTCATCCTGTCGGCACCATGTATATCTGTACCAAATTCCACGGCAATTCATCCAAAAGTTGGAAAACCTTCACCACAAAACAAAGATGTCAACCTGCTGGTTGCACTGGAGGAAAAGTCAGAGGATCACCAAAGCTCTGAAGATTAGGATCCATAAACGTTGGTAAACCAGCCAAACAGAGTGTCTGAAAGTGTGAGCATCTGCTCCACAGAAATAGGGGGCAGCCTTTCACCTCTACTAATCGGTCCATACAATCTAAATCTACATTCATCAGTAAGGGTTCTCCAATCGATCGGCCATCGATTGTTATCGGCCGACATTTGTTCCAAATTTTGGTGGTATAAAGGCCAATCAGACGATGCATTGATTCAGAATTGAAACGTTTTCAATACTCATTTGTGTGCATTCTCGCCTGCTCTTTTCGCTCTGAGAGCCTCACAGCTGGACACACACATGCGCGGCTGGCGCTGCGTAGCTACGTGGCCGGCTCGCCATCTGCAGCAGTAGTTTTGCCGTCTTTCTGATCAATTTTTTCCACGAGGCCTCCATCAGGCAAAATGTTGATATAGAATTTAAAAGTCAACGTTATGAATGAAGCTTCCGCCTATTCGGTACAGCCCCTCTGAAACCAAGCAGGTCTAACAACAACGGCGAGTAGTATGAGATACAGTCTGAAGTCATGGAGACCGCTGATGCCAAAAGGAAACAGAAATGTTGAGCGTTCATGATGATGCCATTCTTTATATAGGCTTGCCTGCCTATCAATTGTTTTTTAAGCTCAATAAACACAGAAAATCTTCCATTTGTCTGGGACGACTATGTTGTCGCGGGGATATAATTAGCATTCTTCCTGACAAGCGAGCATGACATGGTTGGTACCAATGGATTGCTTCTAGTTCCATATGATACCAGTATCTTCACTCTAACTTGACTCAAAACTCAGCCCGCAACAACCTCTGAGAGACAGAATAGTCGGAGGGTTAAGGGGTTTTAATCCAATACATAAACTCACCATGGAAGGCAGCTCTGCTTATTGGTTCTCTGGACTGACGGCAGACTGGAGCTAAAGTGACTCACTATCGCCTCTCGAGGAACAATGGTATTACAAGACAGGCCGGACCTTGCTGGTCGATATCTCTGCAACACAACACACTGGCGTGGCATAATGTCAGAACTGTTACTTCTTCACATTCTTTTGATAATCATAGTTCATTTTTTTTATGTTTTAAACTAAATTTCTGGCCAGATCTTACATGTTGCTCCTTTAAATACCCCCCAGCCAACCTCAAATAATGGATAGCAAACATATGTCTACAATATGATATATTTGAAATAAAAACATATATATGATTAGCAATCATTCAAAAAATGTGTCCCGAGTATATAAAGACAGATGAGGTTGAGGCACAGCAGCAAGACAGAAAGGTTGCCTCTGCCAAATATGTTATATCCTATAACAGAACACCTGAGAGTGCGTTATACCATGTCCAAAATATTTGATTGTATCTGATACTCGCCACTTTATAATGCATATTTCTTTGCACGACTAAGTGTAAGTAGACAAGTCTATTCAGTAGATAATCTTCATAGAGCTAGGGTTACAATTTGTGTAACCATGGTTTTAGTGTTTTCTGTGCTCAGTCTATTGATATTATTACTCACCATTTATTCTATCATATCTGTATTCAGTACAATCACGGAAAATACTGTCGTACAATTTATTTACCCTGACGAGATGCTCGGAGCTTGTAAACATGTAACTAATTCTGTATTAGTTTTCTAGACGTACTAAACAGGCCTGTACTTCAATACAGAGGACAGTGAACACTGTACAAACTTTGCTGGGGTCAGTTTCTTTCAAGTTTCACATTTCAATAAACTCATGCTGAATTTGGTATTAAATCTGTATTAAATGGGAGCCTGAAGGCATCATCTTTAGTGGCATGTCATTTGAGAATCAAGCGCAGCTGAATTTATCCATGCGCCCACCCTTAATAAAAAGCGTTCCCTAAAAATAATCAGTAAATACAGTCACTTCCCACTCAATTTCATCAAATCTGCCTCTTAAGCATCTCAACCTGCTGAGCAGCCTTACGAGAGCTGTAAGGCTTATATTAATTGACTTGGGGGGAGGGGGAGGGGGGCTCAGTCTCGCTGCAGTGTCCCTGGCTGAAAGAAAAATAGACTAGCATCATAACTCCTGTCCAATTGCTCAATGTCCATGGTTGAGTAAATCTTCAGGAAAAAAACACACTTACTGAGTGGCGTATTATCCATTAAGTCTTCTTGACTGACTGAGGTTAGAGTGGGTGGGGGGTGGTTGGGATGTAATAACCCGCAGCTGGCTTTGCTGCGACGTGCTATCACACTGGCTGCCCGAGGAAAGCTATATTTAGTGGGTGCTAAGTAATAACTAAGTACAGTGAAATGATCCAGCTACGGTAATGATACAACAAGGTGACAACCAGATATCGGGGGACTTAATTACATTCGGGGCGGAAGCGAAAAGCCACAGTTGTCAGATCTCTGGTCTGTGTTTATTCGACGCTGGTGACTCGCTGTCACATTAACCCAAATCTAACAATATCTTAACGCTGCAGTCGGCGTAGTTACAGAGCCACTTTAATTTGTGACCTTCTACTGTGTTTATCTGAAAGAAGAGCGAGCTTATTTTAGTGTAATACCGACCTCAGCATATACACAGGAAAAAACAGTGTATATAAAAATACTACTTGCTATAAATAATTAGTAAATATCTTCAATAGGGTTGATTGTCCATAGTTAATTGAGATTAATCACAAATTAATTGCACATTTGTTATCTGTTCAAAATGTACCTTAAACAAAGATTTGTCAAGTGTTTAATCCTCTTATCAACATGGGTATGGGCAAATTTGCTGCTTTATGCAAATGTGTATATTAATTATTAGTAATCAATTAACAACACAAAACAATGACAGATATTGTCCAGAAACCTGTTTAGCTGTAAAATGAGGAAGTTTGTGATCAGCTGAGGAAATACCAAGCACCGCCCCCCAGCCAGAACAAACGTTCTCATTTTACAGCTGAACTACAAGATGATTCTGAAAATATTTTAAACAAGAAATAGTCATTACAGTAACAAGATATGAATTCATATTTGATCAGCGCAGCCTAGTTTGACCATTTGATCGGAGTTTGCGAGTGATTGACAGCTGCCTCCGTTGAATGAACAGCCAATAGGAACGCTCTCTCTGAAATGACCTGTGATTGGTCAAAGTCTCCCTTCAGGCTAGATGTTCTAAAGCCTGAAAACAGAGCCATGAGGAGGAGCAGAAGTCTAGTTATCTCTCAGAACACTTGAATTATAATATGCTGAAAGGTTATTATGGAATTTTTGCCCAATGATGCTGCAACATTCTGCCTACTGCAGGTTTAACTTTGACAGCCCTAGTAGTTTTACCATTTTAATGCAATCTGCCTCTAACTAGACCAACATGTTTCCCCATCAAATTAAAGGGTAATAAGGAGGCCTAAAGCAACATTTGTGTAGCGTCTGAAGTACTTCAGGCCCACCGCGAGGCTTTCACATTTCACTGACATTTAGATAGATAATGAGTAACAATCTCCCAGTCTTTAAATCCCCTTGTGAATCTTATGGCATTTAAGTCTATTTTTTCCCTCCTGTCTTTAAATATTTGATGAGGAGGATGCTATCCAGAGTGGATATTCCTGGCATTGGCTTTGACCACTTCATTATACCTGCTCTCTCCTTTACACTGACCCAGGTACAGTATGTTGCTCCAATACATTTGAGAGGCATAATTCAAAGTCAAGGCTAAGCCACTTGCTGTCAAACAGGCTTCAGGGACAGAGGTGAAAAGATCAGGACTTACAACACAGTACTGATTTTCTATCACTGACTGCTGTTCCCGTAATTGATGAAATTATGTGCATCAATTATTTACTTAATTAATGCAATTGTGCATTTGGTTCAATGCATATTTTATGTATTTTTCTGGATGACAATGTCACTTAGCAGCACTGAGGAAAAATCATTCTTCAGCTCTTGCCAAAATTCGGAGCCAAAACGTAGCAGCTCCTTGGATATAAAGCTGTTTGTTACTTTTCATCGCCAGTATTTATCAGACTCTTTATGATAAACTACCAAATAACCACTAAAAACAAATATCTGTTGATCATTCTGCAGTTTTTTGCAGCTCTTTCTAGAAGCGACCTCCATGATGGTGTAATTCAGAATTCCCCCAGGTCAGGTCTACAGTACAGTGGCAGTTCACAGCTACCTCACCAACCTTCCACAGCTCACTGCCCATGGTCATCAGTGCAGCTGGTTACATATTCGGTGTGACATCTCCTTCCATCTTCTAATGAATTTTTTATGTCTCTTCCTCTCCCGCTCACACGCAGACGGGCTCGTATCAGCCCCGTTCTGTAAAACTATGCTACTGTAAATGACGGCGTTGCCTTTGGAATCTGTGACCCTGCTGTCCTGCTATGCTAGGGATCACTTTACTGCAGGTTTCTCACTGATTGGATTGTCCACAGACGTTGTAATGCGCAGTGTTGGCGCATTCGCAAGATTATTACAATCACTGGATTGTCAAGATACAAACTCGGGCATGCAAGGAAGGGGAAAATCATGTCAAACATAAATATCCATGAAATTATTTTTCTGACAAGGAATCATGAACGTATGTCTAATCTTAGACGTCATTATACCAGCAACAGTCCAGTAAGGGATATGTTTTCTCATGCATCCCCTGTCTGGCGATATCGATTTCACAAAAAGACAAACTTCTGGATTTTACTCTCCTCTAAACTGACAGTTAGATGACTTGTGCTGTGCATATCTCACCGTGTTATAATGCACTCAGGTATTGACAGCCTCATCGATTTTCAGGGCCCCTGCAAAAGATCATTGAAAGGGGAGTAATGTGATAATCTGCAGGCCCTAGACATGGTTTTACCTTGATGGAGAAATAACACATTTCTTCTGATCACCTTAGTTTTTATTTCTTCTAAACTCTTCACCCAGCTGATGAGGATTATGTAGTATGTAGGGCTGTCAATCGTATACAATTTTTAATCGCAATTGATCGCATGATTGTCCATAGTTAATCGTGATTAATCGCAAGCATTTTATATCTGTTCAAAATGTACTTTAAAGGGAGATTTCCCAAGTGTTTAATCCTCTTATCAACATGGGAGTGGGCAAATATGCTGCTTTATGCAAATGTATGTACATATTTATTATTGGAAATCAATTAACAACACAAAACAATGACAGATATTGTCCAGAAACCCTCACAGGTACTGCATTTAGCATAAAACAACATGCTCAAATCCTAACATGGCAAACTGCAGCCCAACAGACAACAACAGCTGTCAGTGTGTCAGTGTGCTGACTTGACTATGACTTGCCCCAAACTGCATGTGATTATCATAAAGTGGGCATGTCTGTAAAGGGGAGACTCGTGGGTACCCATAGAACACATTTACATTCACTGATCTGGAGGTCAGAGGTCAAGGGACCCCTTTGAGAATGGCCATGACAGTTTTTCCTCGCCAAAATTTAGCGCAAGTTTGGAGCGTTATTTAACCTCCTTCACGACAAGCTAGTATGACATGGTTGGTAATGATGGATTCCTTAATTTTTTTAGTTACATATGATTTCATATCTTCACTCCAACTTTAAAATTGAGCCAACTACAGCATAAAAATCGCAAGTTGCGTTAATGTTGAAATTGGTGGCGATTCTAGTCTGGCATTAGAAAAACAGACTTCATGGTAAGAGGTAATGTTGAGGATGTTTATATGATGTGGAAACCTTTCATACATTTTATGAATGGCTTGACTAGATCCTTGTGATCAGATAAGGATTGGTTCTACAACCGTCACTCTAGCTTGTAATTTGTATCATTACTGGAGCAGGATGGTTGTGAATAGGGAGATAGAATAGGATGATGACTGAACTGTACACAGATTTGTTTAATTGATTATATGTACATGTGTTTTTGTATGTGTATATACTGCGTGTGCGTATATGTGTATGCATGTATATATGTATACAGTATATATATGTATATATATATATATATATATTTACATATATATAAATAGATTTTTTTATTTTATTCTTTTTAATTAAATTTTTTTTTAATTAAATTTTTTTACTTGTGTATATTCTTTTTATTTATTTATCTATTTTTTGTATATAATATGTTTTTCCTGTATCTATACTGGCTTGTTTTATATTAATATTAGGTTTGTTAAGTTTCTTTGTACCGAGAATGTTATTATTGTTGACGTTTGTGAATGTTTGTTCTGTTGTTTCAAAATGAACAAAATAACAATAAATATACTATTGAAAAGAAATTGGTGGCGTTAAAATCAATTTGCGTTAACTTTGACAGCCCTAGTAGTATGTGCTGTATACAAATATTTTGACGGCTGAGTCACGTGGCGAAGGCTGTGTCGCGTGGCGGAGGCTGTGTCGCGTGGCGGAGGCTGTGTCGCGTGGCGGAGGCTGTATCGCGTGGCGGCTGCGTGATTGACGCGTCGGGTGTTCACACCAGCTGCATTTTAGCTGCGTTCCAGCTGCTGCAGCTGCTGCTGTCAGCCCTTTCTTTCTACATAGAGCTTGCCTTTCATAACGGCCATTTAATTTCATTATAAATATAATTTATATTCATTTTAGACAGAGAAAGGTTAAGAAACATGTGGTAATTTGTAAATAATAGTAATAATCCACAATTAAAACCCGGTACTATATTCATTCATTGAACTCTCTAAGTCACTGCATGTTCCACATCACTGTCCAGCACATATTTCAGAATAAAAGCCTTGTGTTAACAAATGAAGGGACTCTGTCCACAGAAAAAAACGCTGGAGGGCTTTTATTTTGAAATGAAAGTAGGAATTGTGTTGATTTAAAGGTCACCTATTATGCAAAATGCACTTTTCCATGTCTTTTAAACATCAATATCTGTCCCCAGTGTGTCTACAAGTCACCATAGTATCATAAAAGACCATCCTCTCTCTTTTTCTCCTGCTCCGTTTGTCCGGAAATGGGTGTAGAAAATCACTTTGCTTTTTTTCCTTCTCTTCTGACGTCATTAGAGAAATGCAAGCCATGTAAGGGTTTCCTGGTCGAACCAGAGCAGAACCTTCAGTAGCTGACCCCGCCCCACAGCGCGTCACTGTCTCTCCTCCTCAACCGAACTTGAGCAAAGTAGCTCCTACTGTTAGTCTGCAAGAACCAGCAGAACAGTCTTCATGTACTCCCATCATCTAAATATAACATGTTCTTTCACAAAGGCTTTATGTAATTACACTGTTTAAACAGATGATATTTATATATTATATATATTTGATGTCATGCATGTAGCAGAGTACAGGTAGTAAATAGTGACTTGTAAGCAACACAACACATTTCTGTTTCACAGTCAAACTTTATTTGAGTTGACAGATGACAATATTAATTATTCACAGCATTTGTAATCATCTCACCTAAAGTTATGTTAACATGGTACAGGAGAAAGTCTTCAGCTCTGGTAAACTATGATAAGCTAAGCTCCGGTGGTCTGTAGTCATGGTAACACAGAGACAGCTACTACTGTAAATAATATACCATTACTCTGATCTTCCATACATTTATCTTTTAGCAGAAATAATGAACTGACTACTGTTTCACATCTTCTATTTTCCACCCTGATGGTCGCTGTGTTTACACACCGTGTCATAGCGGTAGCATGTAGCTAACCCGTTAGCATGTAGCTACATGCTAACGGGTTAGCTCTGTATCTCCCATCTGCTCACAGCTGTCTGCTCTCCTCTGGGATGATTCTGTCGGTCATTTCTCACAGATGGATCTGTAAAGACAGACGTAAAGCAGAGTGTATGTTTACGGTTTACAGAGTTGATGCATAAGGTAAACACTGAGCTAACTAACAGAGCTATAAATAGCATTATTTACCTGAGAGAAACCGTCAGGAAAACCTGGAATCTGGACCGCAGATGTTCATCATTTGTCGCCGATTTCTGATCAGATTCCTCCGGTAACGTGCGCTGGGTGAAGTTTCTGGTTTATAAACTTTAAAGTGGTTTATAAACTTTATTCTAGCTCCTCTCTCTCCACTCCTCTCTCTCCAGAGCTTCTCCGGGAGGGAGGGGGAGATAGTGACGCTGTGTTGTTGAGGACGTTTGATTGACAGAAAACGCTGACCAATCAGAGCAGAGTGGGAGGAGACAGGCTGTGAATCAGGGGTTTTCAGACAGAGGCTGAATTAGGCTCTGAGGCAGGCAGACTCAGGCTGCAGTATGAGAAGAATAAAGGGTTTTTTGAACATTGCAGCATGTAAAAATGTTCTAGTGCAACATTAAAATACATCTATGAACCTGGAAATGAGCATAATATGAGACCTTTAAAAACAAGTCTTTACTTTCTTTCATCTCCGTAACATATTCTACAGATAGAGACAGACAGCCGCCACGCGCTCCTGACGTTCCTGATGTGGATGAGGCTTTAGTCCGAATGGAGCATTTTCTGATTAAGACACGTAGGATATGCCGATGTTATTCGGGTTCAAGGAGCATTCTTTCAACACATATACAGGGCATTCAGAATATGTGTCTCAGTTGCCTGTTTACGCCGTCGGAGTCTATTCTCGTGCACAGCTGTTAAAAGAATAGCTTGAAGAACACGGTTTTGCAAAACTTGCAGAAGGGCACACTACGGGAGCAACATGACTGCAGTTGCAATAAAGAGAGAGTTAAGTTATTTAAAGGCCACATATTGTTCAGACCTGCCATTAACATGCGTTTTGGGTGATCCGATCACAAGTGGACAGCTCTGAGTACGTCTGTTCACACCTGGCATTAGAATGCGTCTCCAGTGACCACTTGTGATCTGATCTCACTGCCCCGCTCTATATGCAAATAAACACATAGTAAACACACGGCTAATACAGCAGACATTGTGATGTAATATTACAGGAATGTCAGTAGTAATATTCTACATATTAGTGAATTTGTGTACGTTTTTATTGTCAGGACAATATTGATTCATATTTGATCAGCACTGCCTAGTTTGACCGTTTGATCAGAGTTGGCGAGTGATTGACAGCTGCCTCCATTGAATGAACAGCCAATAGGAACGCTCTCTCTCTCTGAAATGACCTGTGATTGGTCAAAGTCTCCCATCACAAGCTAGATGTTGTAAAGTCTGAAAACAGAGCCATGAGGAGGAGCAGAAGTCTAGTTTTCTCTCAGAACACTTGAATTACAATATGCTGAAAGGTTATTATGGAATTTTTAGTTAGTACGGAAAAGTACTGCTTCTTTTGCTCTGTTCTTGATGTAACAGTATAACCGCTGTTTCCTTCACTTCCCTGTGCAGAATGAGGAGTGGAGTGGTGATGTGCCTTTCATTCCTCAACCTGACAGTTCACCATTGATCATTTATCAAGCTGGGTGCTTGCCAGAGCCATCGATTGGGGGGGGGAATAAAATAAGACTTGTGGAAGTGAAGTATGCTCCTTAGTGAACATACGAGCAACAACGCCTGATGAAATTTCACACTTTGTTCTTCTTCTCTGCTCAGTGCTGTTGATGAGCGCTGTAGGGGAATGCTAAATGTGCTGGACGTGGCAGAAGGGAATTGATTATGTGGGTGTGTGTGTGAGAGCTTGTGAATGTGAACACATGCCTGCATGTGTCATCATGTGTCCCTGCCTTTGTGCATGTGTGGCTCGTTTGACCGTACATGAGTAATTCTCAAACTCCAGCTGACTGAAGCCTTTTTTCCAGTGAGGCGGCCGGGTCTCTGCCAGGTCTGCAGAGGAGCAGGCAGTGATATTGTGCCGGGGTTAAGTGGCCCAGAATCTAATCACTCTAATGTCTGTTGCAGCCCTAAATCACACTCACTGGCTGGACCGCAACGCTCCGTCTGTCCTTCAAAAAAGGGTAGCTTTCCACGACTCCTTCCATATTGTAATTATTTCAACTGGATATGAGCTATTGCACTTATTGGCTGGGGCAAGGCACCGGCTGCTTACTCTCTCATTGGCTGCCTGGACACCTCTGTGCCGCCTCCCATTGGCTGCCTAGAGGAGAGTGGGAGGAGAGCTCACCCCATCCTCCCCCTGTGGCAGAGCGTGTAAATGTAAAGACTCTTTCTCTGCCTATTATCTGAGTGACTCTGGGTTTTGGTGTCTGCCTCCGAGCGTGTGTGTGTGTGTGTGTGTATGTTGGAGGGAGAAAAGAGATAAAGAGAGAGAGAGTAAAGGGAGGGAGAGGCAAGCAGCGTTTCTTCTCCCCCCTTTAGCCTCCCCGTCTCCCTGCTCCCTGTCACTCCATCCTTCCTCCCCTCTCCTGGACCACCCTCCAGCCCTCCTTCGAGCCGGACCGAGACCCCCCCTACCACCCAGACCACCCCGGGACCCTTTGACTCTCCTCACTTCTCCGTCCCACCAACCAAAACCTCTGAGCAGGTAAGACTCTGCTTATTTCAGCCGGCACTGATGCTTTAAAAAGTACTTCCCGCCTCTCCTTCTGCTCTTGTTGTTGTTTTCTTTCCACTCTCTGGTCTCTCTGTTCTCTCTGTTCTCTCTGTTCTCTCTGGCCTCTCCGCCTTTCCTCTATGCATATTTCAAGTTTTCCCTGCAGCACTTCTGTCCCTCTCAGACAAGTGACACAGTTGCAGGAGATGATATCAGCGAGGTCACTGTATTTCTCTTCTTCCTCTGATATTCAGTCCTGATATCAACATCCCCCCCCCCCTCTCTCTAACCCACAATCGCTTCATCTCCTCTGCTCATGTCTTTTGCAATCTCATACCCTCCGGCTTTAAGCGGTCGCAAATTCAGTGGGAAAGTGAGTCAAGTCTTTTATTTCTAAGTCTGCCCGGAGCACAAGTTGACAAGGACAACATGCTGTATTTTGGTTATGGAAAATGCATCTCTAATTCATTTTTCAAAAGTCTTTCTGTTAGTTGGTGATAGCTATTTATAGGCGCTGACGCGCCAGGCACACGTGCTTTCGCTAGGCCACTTCCCTGATGCCGGGACAGAACACAGGACTGTCCACTGGCTCCAGAACGCATGACATTGCACAAAGTGTAATGACTTTACAAGGCAGTGACTTGCTTGATTGAATCAAGCAATCCTTCCAGCAAGAGAAGTCCAATATTAACATGGCCCATAAAGCATTCCTGGCAACAGCAGAGGAGACAAAAAAAACTGCTTAGTTCTCCATCCGCACATCCTGTACTTTACCAGGAAGGGGAAGTGGAGTGTGTGTGTGTGTGTGTGTGTGTGTGTGTGTGTGTGTGTGTGTGTGTGTGTGTGTGTGTGTGTGTGCGTGTGTGTGTGTGTTGTGTGTGTGTGTGTGTGTGTGTGTATGTGTGTGTGTGTGTGTGTGTGTGTGTGTGTGTGTGTGAGGGAGACAGAGATACTGCTAAAGTGCTTGAGACATCAATACTGTCAGCCAGGAGTTTTTAAAGCCACTCTATCATATCTGAAAATTGGACCTTACAACAATGTCAACAGCTGAGGAAATGCTTCTCTCGGTGGGGTGTTTTGTTTCTTTGGAGGGTTTTTGAGAGGAGGTGGGTGTTTACATGTTTAAATGTGAGGAGCAAAGGTGCATGAAAACAGATGTTTTTAATCACATATTATTATATCATCATATCATATCAATTTGTAAATATCACTTAAAAAAAACAAAAAATATCTACAAAATAGGGATGTCAAAGCACCATAACACCATAACACCATAACACGATAACACGTTAACGCAAATTTGTTTTAACTCCACTAACTTCTTTAACACATTAACACAATCTATATTCCAGAGGTTGTAGCGGGCTCAGTTTTAAAGCAAGAGTGAAGATGCTGGCATCATATGAAACTAAAAAAACCTGGGGTATCCAATGGTACCAATCATGTCATACTAAGTTGTCAAAAAGGAGGCTAAATAACTCTCCAAACTTGCGCTAAATTGGAAATCGGAAAAACTGGCATGGCTAATTTCAAAGGGGTCCCTTGACATCTGACCTCCAGATCAGTGAATGTAAATGTGTTCTATGGGAGTCTCCCCTTTACAGACATGCCCACTTTGTCATAATCACATGCAGTTTGGGGCAAGTCATAGTCAAGTCAGCACACTGACACACTGACAGCTGTTGTTGCCTGTTGGGCTGCAGTTTGACATGTTATGATTGGAGCATATTTTTATGCTAAATTTCATGCTAAACATCTGTGAGGGTTTCTGTCATTGTTTTGTGTTAATTGATTTCCAATAATAAATATATATATACATTTGCATAAAGCAGCATATTTGCCCACTCCCATGTTGATAAGAGTATTAAATACTTGACAATTCTCTCTTTAAGGTACATTATGAACGATACAAAATATGTGTTATTAATTTGTGATTAATCGCAATTAATACTTGAAATCAATTGACAGCCCTACTACAAAGCTATGACTGTTCATTTTATTCTTTCAAAGTCTTCAGATAATTCAATTTAAAAGAACGACGTTATTATGATCCAATCACAGGTCGGGTCTCCTGCCTTATTGAAGGCATTTATATTTCTTATAGTATTTTCATGATGCAATCATATTAAGTTTGCCTGCGACTTTCAACTTTAAAACAAACAAACTGGCCTTCTCTATCTGTTTGACCTTTCTTTCTGTGATAATTATTTTCTAATTTACACAAAAAGAGCATCTGTGACAAAGCATCTTGGGAACAAGGGTCTTCCCAACAGGGCTGCCTCGAGGGAGAGCAGCTTTCACTGAAAGGCTTTTAGTTTGTGTGGAACAACTGAATGAAAAGAATGGAAATCCTTGACACTTAAAATCTAACTCTGAACGTCATTTTGAATTCGGCATATTTATGATGTTTTTTGACCATAAATCAGTCAGTGAAGAGCGTATTTATTCATGATGTTGTTGGCATGCATTCAGGTGTTGGGTTGTTGATTAGCACGTGTAAATTAGGTGTCTTTACTTCATGAAGAAACATGCAGGTGTTTGTCTGCTCTACCCCACAGATGCTCAGCTGGCTGTAGGCCAAATGCTTCAGCAAAGTCACAACTGCTCATCCTCCATGTATTATCCCAGACTCTAATTCCCACGTATCATCACAAAGAGCATGTTGATAGAGGCCTTTAAACCTTAATAGAGTCCAAGCTGCATTCAAAGTTATATTGCTCATTGAACAGAAATACTAATTAAAGAGATAGTTTGGATTATTTGAAGTCAGTGTATGAAGTAAAACCCCATATAGTCAGTGTATGAAGTGCTACAGGAATAAGTCCTAAAACCTGGAAATGACTTAGCATTTTAGCACTTCCGGTTCCTTCGTCTGGATGTCAATGTTTTTTTTAGTTAGATGCCTGAAATAAGGTCTCTGGTTAAGACAAGCTGAGGACATTTTAACATTTTGTTCTGCAATATAAAATATGGTTATATTACCTCACTTCAAATTATCCAAACTATCCCTTTAAGGTGAAAAATTAAGGTCACCAATAAAAGCAAACTCAAACTCGGCAGATTGACATTAGTGTATTGCGTCAAGCACTCAGCTGTATTTTGTGAATTACATATTTCCATGAATGAACGGCTGACGTATAGTCTCAAGGGAAAATTATTTCTTAGTTTCTGAGAAAGGCTCTTTCTTCTATTCAGGTCTGTGAAAACTTAAATGTCACAAACCTTAACCATCTTCTGAAATTGACTAATATCTTTAAATCACTATAAAGTGCAGGTTTAGTCAAAGTTTAGGATAATGTAGGTATAAAGGTCATTGAGAGAACTAAATAACTATGAATGGTAATAAAATGGCTTTGCTGTTTTTTATTTTCACCACATCAGCTCTTATGCAGCCATATTTAATGCACTTACTGCACGTCAACCCTTTCAGTGTAAGCTCTCATAAGAATGCATACATAAAATTCCTTGTAGAATGACATATTTATGAGCCTTGGTGATGTGTTTGCACACTCCTGCTTGTGCACTTGCATGCCTTCATAAGCCACTGCTTGAAGCTTAAGTTGAGCTGCATGCAGTTAATGCAGACAATGAGCGTAGCTCACCATGTCAGACCAGTTTTACACTTTCACGTCACATAATGTCACAGATGTCAGTCTGGGGCACTAGGTGTTGTGAAGGTTGGGGAATTGAGTTGAGCAAAACACGCTAATGAAGTCGTTGAAGTGGCAGCATATGAAATATGAGTGGACAGGCTTTTGTTTTTTGAATAACGTCATTGAGAAAAGAAGGAGGTTGAAGCGGAGGATACCACTCACCGGTTGATCATGGGCTAGTTGCTTATTATTCAATGAATGCTCAGTAATTATACATTAATGCATAGATTCTCTATAAACGTCTGCCTCAAAATTCACTTTCAGTGTGCTCCTGTTTCCACGGCTAATTTGTCATTTTGAACAACCACACTATAAAAAGATGGATCACATGTATCCAGTATATTCAGTAAGCCCTGCTTCCTTCTATGTAAAGCCAATGCTCTGCAAGCAGCTGGCCCTTTGTGCCTTGGCCCATTCGAGCCGTTCCGGATCTCCCGCTGGCCTGGCTCAGGGCACAGAGTGTGCCGGGAGTTGCCTGGGTAGGGACGGGCTCAGTGTGGAAAAGGCCACTGACACCGACTGGCTGCTGTTTTGGTAGCTGTCACAGAATGATGGACACAGACAAAAGATCTGCAGAGGAATTCCTGTTTGGTCTGATGGGTGCTGATTTAGAGATAATATAATGGAAAACTAACTGTACACTGGCATCTACGTTTTACAAAAGGAATTATATAGAATTACTTTTCAATGGGCTAAATTAACGTTTCATGCTGTGTATGAATTCAAATTTGTTGAACTGAAATTGTAATAGTGTTTGACACATTCATTATTAAACCTAAATTGTTTAGACATTACACATATTCAAATATTATGATGCTGTAAAATGAGTACAAGTGAAATGTCATTAGGACCATGTTGTGGTCATAAATAATCTTAAAAAATGAAAAAAAAGTTTTTAAAATATGACCACAGTTCAGAAAAGAACTACATGAAACTCTCTTATTTGAGAGTTGTTGTGGTAAACAAAGAGCATCATTTAAAGCACAAGTTCAAACTTAATGGTTGATTATTTTTATATAATTTGATTACAAAAATCTGGGAATGTATCAGCTTTTTATTTTGAATATTAGAGCGTTTGAAAATTAGATTAAAGAGTCAAAACAAAACCTGATTTGAATTTTATTGGCTTTTTAATTACTTTAAGGTTGCTTACCGTTCCGTTCGCCTTTCCAGTGAGTCATACAGCAATTTTTGCACACAAGAGACTCAATTATTAATATTTATTTCTAGATCTTTCTATCGGATTCAATTTATTATTATTTCATACCAGGTGCTGGACTTTTTCAAATGCTTTTCAGTTATTACTTTTTATCTAATCATACTTAGTGAATTTTCATAGTCAGACTGACATTTCTATTAGTCACCTGTCAAATAACTTTTGATAACTGGCAGCTGCTGTAGCTGCTTTGAGCAATCGTTTACCCCTCCTCGGTTCTTTCAGTAAGATCATAATTAACATAGCACATAACTTCGCAAAGTACTCAAAGCTAGAATCTGTAGGTTCTGTAAATCTCTGAACATTTCAGTGGTATCAAAAAATCTGTTGTGGAAACTGCTCAGAAACCTCCTTATTGTCTATCTACCTTGGAAAGTCATCCATCCTCTGAATGCTCTAGGTCTCTAGTTTGATCCATCCATCCTCTGAATGCTCTAGGTCTCTAGTTTGATCCATCCATCCTCTGAATGCTCTAGGTCTCTAGTTTGATCCACCCATCCACTGAATGCTCTAGGTCTCTAGTTTGATCCATCCATCCTCTGAATGCTCTAGGTCTCTAGTCTGATCCATCCATCCTCTGAATGCTCTAGGTCTCTGGTTTGATCCACCCATCCTCTGAATGCTCTAGGTCTCTAGTTTGATCCACCCATCCTCTGAATGCTCTAGGTCTCTTGTCTGATCCATCCATCCTCTGAATGCTCTAGGTCTCTAGTTTGATCCACCCATCCTCTGAATGCTCTAGGTCTCTAGTTTGATCCATCCATCCTCTGAATGCTCTACGTCTCCAGTTTGATCCATCCATCCTCTGAATGCTCTAGGTCTCTAGTCTGATCCATCCATCCTCTGAATGCTCTAGGTCTCTAGTTTGTGGCTGTAAAGTTTCATGAGGCTGTGATTATCCTAGAGGTCACCACAGGTCATTTTATACAGGGAGGTCAAATTTCAAAAAATGGTCTCACTACAATGAAATGGCTACTATACATCATCACACCTGAATACAATTGGGATACCCAATTTATGTAATTCCAAAACTGTATAGGGACCCCAGTAAACTGGAATATTCAAACACATAATTTTAGAATAGGTGAAAATAAGACATTTATACTGGATTAAAAAAACTGCATGTTTTTGCCCAAAACAGCCGGGTACTGAGGCCACCCATAGAACGCATTTTCATACCCATATCTTGAAGTCAAAGGTCAAGGCACTCCTTTGAAAATGGCAATGTCAGTTTTACCTCGCCAAAATTTAGCGTAACTTTGGAATGTTATGTATCCTCCTTCCTGACAAGCTAGCATGACGTGGTTGGTACCGATGGATTCTTTAGGTTTTCATATGAAATGTGCAGCTTCACTCAAGCTCTAAAAGTGAACCTGCGACAGCTTCCGAACGACAATAAAGTTGGTCAGGATCGCAGGTCTCAGAGGGTTAATGTTTTAGTCTAAATCTTTTAGACACATTGCACAGCATGTACGTTTAGATTGATGCAGACATGGTATAATCCTGCTGAATCAGTTGTCAGTCTTGTTTTTACACCATATTCTTTTGACATGTGAAATGTGACCACCTGATCAATTACACAGACCACCTGATTAAGCACAGCATATAAGGGCCGTTAAATTAAAATCAAAATTAAAAAGGGTTCGCCACCTACGGTCAAGGCTGGATTAAGACCTCCATGGAACCCTGGTTGTTAAAGTTCAAAGGCTCCCCCAGCCCACCCACCTTCAACGATCACACCATCAGTAGCACAGTAGCGTATTATTATGCAGAATGGTCTGGCTGGTGAAACCAGAAGTCAACCTTGATGTATTTGTCATGTAACTTATGTACTTAAGTGATGCCTTGCGCATGTAACCAGCGGAAAATGACACGTGTTGCTGGACATTCACAAGAAAACAAACTTAAAAAGAGGAATAACTTTTTTGCAAGATATCATACAAACCGTTGAATGGCAATATGTTGTATTATGTGACTACTCAGCATTAAAGCACATTATTTATTCTTAAATGGGACATATCGTGCTCATTTTCAGGTTCAAACTTGTATTTTGGGTGTCTACTAGAACATGTTTACATGCTGTAGGGGTCAAAAAACACATTGTTTTGCTCATACTGTCCGTCTGAATATACCTGTATTCACCCTCTGACTGAAATGCTTGTTTTAGCACTGTACTGTTGTGATTGATTTAATAATTCAATTAAATATTTGAATTGATTGACAGCCCTGTTAGCAATATTGAATCATAACCCCTCTATCATGACACTTAATGTATCACAAGATTCTTGCCAATAATAATAATAATAATAATAATACATTTTATTTAGTGGCGCCTTTCAAGACACCCAAGGACACCTTACAAAGATAAAATTCCACTCAAACAGATAAAAACAGCCAGACATGACAGAGACACATTTATGCAGACACATGTGATGGACTGATGGACAGACTACAGTTCCATAGCCTGGGAGCAGAGCAGCTGAATGCCCTAGCTCCCACGGTGCTGAGGTGTGAAGTGGGGTGGTCAGAAGACCAGCTGAAGATGAGCAGAGGGAACTTGAGGGGGTGTACTCCTGAAGGAGGTCTGTGAGGTAGGTGGGGGCGAGGTTATGGAGGGCTTTGTACGTGAGCAGAAGGTTTTTGAAGTTGATCCGGTGTTGAACAGTGAGCCAGTGTAGTTGGATGAGGATGGGGGTGATGTGGTCGGAGGATCTAGTGCGGATGATGATCTGGGCGGCAGAGTTCTGAATGATTTGAAGTCTGTTGAGCAGTTTGGTGGGAAGGCCAGAGTAATCAATCCGGGATGTAACAAATGCGTGGACCAAGATTTCTGTGCTGGAATGAGACGGGGATGGGCGGAGTCTGGAGATGTTGCGGAGGTGGAAGAAAACAGTCTGGGTGACGTTTTTTATGTGGGATGCCTTTGCACCTCATCATGATGGAAATTATGAGAGGGTGATGTGGAGAGGTTGTTTTTGGAGCCGATGAGCAGGGCCTCGGTTTTATTGCCATTGAGCTTTAAAAAGTTCCTGCTCATCCAGCTCCTGATGTGTTGTAGGCAGGTGGCGAGGGAGGTGGGTGGCAGGGCAGCAGTGGGTGTAGTTGAAATGTAGACCTCTGTATCGTTGGCATAACAGTGAAAGTGGACATCATGATGATGGAGGATAGTGCCAAGAGGAAGGAGGTAAATTATGAATAGTATTGGACCCAATACTGACCCCTGGGGGACACCCAGTGAAACAGTAGAACACCTTGACCTGTGGTTGCTCAGTTGTACATATTGTTGTCTGTCGTGAGATATGAGGAAAACCATGTGAGTGCAACACCAGTGATTGCTATATCGGCCAGACGCTTGATGAGTAGTGGGTGGGAGATGGTGTCAAAGTCAGCAGTGAGATCGAGATCAATACACAGCCCTAATCCTCATACAGTGGTTCTTATATCTTACGAAAAGTTATTCATCATTTTTCATTCGTTTTCTACAAATGTCGAGCAACACGTGTCAATTTCTGCATGTTGCATGCATACAGTCTTTTCAAAATAAACATCCGTCGTCACAGGAAAACTACTTGGTTAGGTTTATGAAAAGATTGTGGTTTGGTTTAAAATAACTACAGAAGTGGTGTAACTTAAATACGGAAGTTATGTGACAAATTCATCAACGTTGACTTCTGGCCTCACAAGGGAAATGAACAGCGGTCTCCTTTGCGAAAGTCCGGTCTTTTTTCACCCATCCAACCCAACCTCCTCCTTGTGTGGCATTTGTCGTTCTTTATAATTTCCTGGTTCACGATTACGTGGATTAAATATGCATGGATTTTGTCGGATACAAAACAATTACAGTGCAGTACTTTTCGTAGGTATAGCTACCGATGAGAACAGCCTGCATACAAACAAATGGCCATAGGGCTCTCTAACCTCTCTTCACACTCACTTGATTGGTTAGCAATTCACTGTCACTGAACTGGGCTGTAAACTTAAAAAACAATCTATCCTGTGTCATAATTCATAACAGAATGCGAGGGGTTGGAGGGTGTGAGGCATTGCCAGAGGCTGAAATTAAACATGGCACCTTTTAAAAGTTGAAGCTATTGGAGAGAATTATGATCTGTGAAACCTGAGGGCCTTTTTGTCTCTGTACGACGCCACTGGCTGATGTAATTTAAGCTGGTGAAGGGTTGCGAGATCAATCAGAGAGGATGAAGAGTCGGGAGAGGAAAAATGGAAGAGGCTGTGGGTTAAGAAGGGAAAGGTGGAGCAGGAACAGGGCTTTAGCCTTCCCTGCTGCTTTCCTAGCATCACTCTGGGTGGTGAAGTATGGTCATAAATAGGCAGCCCTTCTGCCCCCTGTGTTGGTGCTATTTTTATACTCGCTAATGCAGGGGGTTTGGAGAACCAGCTCAAGGGGTGAAGTGACAAGAACATATTATTGTTGGCTTGGAGTTAAGAGAGCTGCAGTGATCAAAGAACTATGCACATACCCATGGAGGAGTGTTGTGGCAGAATGAGCCTTGTGTTATTTCTTTATTAGATTAGAGCTCGAATGCGCTCATTTATGACTCTGGCTGGGATCTGACATGTGTTGAAGCATTTGTGTATTGGATCAAATTCCAAATAGTGATAGTGTTTTGGTTTATGATGTTATAGAGTTAAATCAGAGGTCAAAAGTTCAACTACAGGTCCACGTTTCTGCCTACATTATTTTTCCTACTAGAGAGCGACTTTGTGCAGAGCGTTTTGTTCTTGGTTAACACAACAGGAAAGGTGTGACGGTTTCCCATGAATTCTGTGAAAACAGCATGATGTTTGTGCTCACAGAAACCAAGTGAAATGAATTGAGTTTTCTCACAATAGAAGGATGAAATGAATGATGTGTCACAAAAATCAGGCAGTAGTTTGACATTTGATAAGCACAATGGAAAGAAAGGCTGAGAGAGTTCAGATAGTGCTCCAGCAGATATGGAATATTAGCCTTGACCTCGGAGGATATGGGTTACATTCTCTACCCATGCCATGAATCATTCCGCCAGTTAGGTTTTATTTGTCACCATTGTTTTTCAAATTTAATGACAAATTAATTTAATTTTTCAAACCAAAACCATTTTTGATGTTTTCTTCTAACTCTAAACCTTCTCATGTGACAAACTGGTGAAAATGGGATCCCCCTGATTTACTGCAATCCAGTTTGTGATGGAGAAGCATCATGCACACCTTTGTTGTGCCTGCAACATGTAATTAATTATTTAAAGGTCTGCGTGGGACTGTTTTTTAAATCCTGCACCCACCTGCGCACCCAGAATTGACGCCCACTCCCGCCCATCCCTACAGAGATTCAATCCTGTCTGCAAAAATGTTTGGCACATCCGTCTGCACCATCCTGCAGGCAAAATAAGACACAAGACCCCTACAGATTCTATTTATCACTGCATGTCTTGACCTCTTTATTCAGCCTGCTGGTGTATAGTATGCATGTATGTAATTTAGTGATTATTTAGTTATATTATATTTAGTTTTAATCTTTCCATTAATTACCATTGATCTTCTGACATGACTTTCATAATCTGGACTAAATGATGAAGTAGTATTTTGACCTTGACTCAATACCCTATTTTAAGACTATAATGGGGTTAGTGTAGTCTTAAAGTTTTTAGATCTTTTTTGATGGTTGGTAACAAGACTAAGGCTCAGTATGTGCTTGTTCAGAACTAGTTCGAAAGACATGTTGTCCGATCTCGGCAATCGTTCATCCGAACGACTTAACACTTGCCGGGTGTTGCTGCAGTGTTGAGTGTGAGCTCTTGAGATCTCCCGCACATATTTATTAGTAGTGCGTTATGTACACACTCTCTTGTGTCTTGAGAAGGGACCCCTATTAACTGTTAAACCGCAGAACGAACACACAGGGGGTGCCATGCCATTGTTCTGAAGGCCCATTTTTTTGTAAACCTAATGCGTAATCCCAATAGTCCGAAAAATGGCCCAACAGCATGTTATCCCGAACAGAATTACATGGTTTATTAGGGATGTAACGATTCATCTACTACATCGATGTATCGATTTATATTCCTACGATCCAACTACATCGATAGGTACTCGGCAAGTTATCCTTCAAGGGGGACGTATATTGATCTAAAATTGATTTGCAAGGTAAATAATTGATTGTATCGATACTAAGAATTTGTTCCTTGTAGTTAAGCACGTCAAACGTTATATGGATGTATTTTTTTGCACTTTTAATAGTAAAGAAATGTTAAACGTTACTCCGATTCACTTTCCCTCACTCCCTGTGTATGACATCATTGACGTGCACCAGCAGCGCCGATCTCAGAAAGAAAACAACAAATGATTTTCAAGCCACGTTTGATGTCCAGCGTGTGGAAACATTTTGACTTTGCAAAAGGGAAAGATGTCATCTATAAATCACTCGCTGTTTGAAGAATATGCAAAGGCCAGATAAAATACAACAACAACACAACCAATCGTTCCATGCACCTACTGACAGTGGTTTAACCTGGTGCTTCCATTCTCATTTTCAACATTGCACTATTTGTATTGCAAATGAGAACAATAGCAGCAGGTTCAACCACTGTTTACCAACCTGAAGAAATGTTGGCGGCATTTTATTTTTTGTTAAATATTTTTGCTCTACCGTTTATATTGAAAAATGAGAACAGAAGTAGGTGGTTGAACCACTGTTCATTTGACCTGAAGAGAAGTTGGTTGCATTTTATTTTTTGTAAAATATTATAGCTCTACCGTTTGCTTTGAAAATGAGAACAGAAGCAGCAGGTTAAACCACTGTTCATTTAACTAGAATAGGTAACGTTTTTTGTTAAATATTGCACTACCTTGTATCTTGAGAACTGAAGTAGCAGGTTCTGAAGTTGCACTTTTTATTATTTTCAAATAAAACATGTATGTATTTGCCATTAATCGTTGGGTTTACTTGTTCATATCCATAATGAATTCATCTTTGATTCCCTCTCAAGAAACACTTTGAGGAATCCTGACGTCCTCTGTCCAGTATCCAGCTATTTATTTCACAGTCACACTTATTGAAATTTTGGCAATCAAAAGTTACTGTAACAATTTCAAGTCATTGAATCGTATCATATTGTATCGCTCTGGATGAGTCAAATATCGTCCTTGAATCGTATCGGAACCATGGAAAGAGATACGTATCGTTGTAATTTCGACAACGAAGGCAACGTGAAATAAGAGGTGGAGTGGTGGGTCATGTCTTCTCCAGTCGGAAAAAAAATGGGAAAGCCCGATGACGTCATTCTGCATAATAATTAGCCATGTGCTTCTGTTTGTCGCACAGAGAGTTTGTATTTTCAGAGCAATGGGACATAGGAATAATGGACCATAGGAACAATGGGCCATAGGAACAATGGGCCATAGGAACAATGAGCAGTCCCCATGCTGGGTACGTCTATGTTCTTGTGAACTTTTGCACCCGAATGACGTGTATACTCTAACATTGCTAGGGGATGCCATGGCGGGTGTATTGATAAAGACCCAAGGAAGTGCAGCGACGAGTGTGTTGAGCAGTTCTCGAGAAAGCTGCAAGAAGCAACACCTGAGGCAAATCAATCGACCCATTCTGAACAGGCACATTCTGAATGGGCACTGCACTAGTTTAATTTAAAAACAAAAATGTCAACTACGGCTGCGCAATTAATCAAATATTAATCGCGATCACGATTTTGGCTTCCCATAATTAAATGAACATGATCGACTGTGATATTGATGTTTAAAATGCGTGCTCTGCTCATAGAAAACCCTGCTGCATAAATCAAGGGCTCCCTAAACAGCTAGAGATGCAGCGTCAATCATCAGCTGATTTTCAGCAGTCTCATATGCTCATATATCCTTTTTTTTGCCGGCCACACACACGTGCAGCCGCTACATGAAGGTTTTACGTTGGCACAGTAACGTCACAAACACACAACATGTCGTGGTGTGGAAGTTCTTCAGTGAGTGAAGAAGACAAAGGTGCAATTTGTCACAACTGCAAGTCCAAAATAAGCCGTGGAGGAACGACCTTAAAACACAAGGAACAACTAACTGAATCAGACACTTATTAGATTGTAATTTGTTCCCAAGATGCTGCTCAGAATAATCACAGTGACCGGCTCATCTGCCGAACAGAGCAACACACTACACAGCCAAGTTATGATCCTGCTTCTGCAGGAAGAACAGCTGAAAACACCCAACACTGACAAAAACAATAATATCAATATCATGTGCAATACTACTTTTACCATTCTCATGTGCAATATCACTGTTCATTTTGTACAATATTAATGTCCATCATGTGCAATATTACTTCTTTTCTCATCATATGCAATATTACTTAATTTTCTGTTTTTTAGCTTACTTTACCTTTTTTATTTTACTTATCTTATTTACTCATTTTACTAAATGTATCTTACTTAATTTTATACACTTGTATTTTATACATTTGAATTTGTTTGTAATTTTGTTGTAATTTTGAGTAATCTCTGGCACATGAATTTCCTTTGGGATTAATAAAGTTCTATCGTATTTTATCTTATGGTGCGTTCAAGCTCTACTCAGTAAAATGAGTATTGGGCGATGGTGTAACGCTGTCATGATGCATTTATTGTAATCCTGTAAAATTGAGTTTTTGGCAAGAAACTTGAATAATTACAGTTGTTTGAAGGAGATATTTTCACAGCAATATAAAATAGATAATAGAGAGAGAAATATGATCTGTTTGACTTCCTAACACTAGCTCTAAGCAGCTTATAATATATAATTACAACTACTAATTCCAAGATTTTTTTCTTAATAAAGATAAAATAATTTATTTCTTAATCATTTGAATTGTGTGTTTTTATATAAATAACCAATATAGGTGACAATAACAAAGTAAAATAACAACATTTCAAATATTTGACGGTTAGAATGTAGCACAACATGGAATTGAAAGCAACGCTCTGTTTATTTAAATGTAAAATTATTTTGTCCCTAAAATCTAGAAATAATCGTGAAAAATAATCGTGATCTCAATATTGATCAAAATAATCGTGATTAGCATTTTGGCCATAATCATGCAGACCTGATGTCAACCTCACGGTTCCACGTGAGAACTCAAACTATGTGTTTTGCTGACAGTTGATTTCCATCGCACACCTGTCTCACCTGTCTCACCTGTATCACCTGTCTCACCTGCAACACAGCACTGCATTTATAAACTAGCTTCTGATTAAGAAAGTAATTTCCCCAAATTGTGCAACTGCCCCTCAATCAACTTTTCAACAGCACTTTCAAGCAGATTTTTGAATGATACTTGCAAAAATCTATTGGCTTGGGGCAAATGATGGTACATTCTGTAAATGGAGAAACACCGTAGCCTTTGTTGTCACCAAGCCGAACAAAGGCTACGGAGGCAGAACATAAATCAGAATCAGACTGTGACAGTTCAGCAATGCTGGTGTCTGCTGCTGACAGACTGGTCTCTCACATATAGTGCAGTGGGTCACAACAGCACGTGGAATGCACAGTAGGCTGGATTTTACCAAAACAATGTAGATCACACCGTCATTCACAGCGAATGTGGAATCTATTTGTAGAATGAGCAGGGAATCATCATACTATGAGGCGGTTACACTGAATATGATGATTCACATTAAACATGAAGCATGGATAAAATTCACTGTGTCCTCTTCAAAGAAAAGAAAGAAAAAAAAAGACGTGTTTGCAGCTTACAGTGAAAATGCACGTCTGGTGATGTCAGGAGAAAGTGTAACCGATATTCTAAAGCTCATCTCTTAGCCTGGGCTCTTGGCACTCGCCACTGCCTCTCAGCGTTTTTGCTTGATTAAAAAGCGCCCAGGAGTTTGTAAGCGCGTGGTAGGTGCGAGCGCACACCCTGACAGCTTAACATACTGATTATTCAAGCCTCTTAGGCTAAGCCACGGCACTCGAGTGATGAACGTCAACTCCCCTCTCTCCCTCACACAGTCTCGGTTTCTTCCTCTCTTTTATTCTTCATTTGAAAGAGTGGAAAGCCAGTGACAGCTTGCAGAAGGCAAACCTGTTGTCTGGGAAGCCGAGGGGATCAGTGACACAGTGATTCATACACTGCCGAGGCTTTATTTAGACATAATCCACCCAGCGTAGGGTCCTCCATCGCTACTTTTTCTTTGGAGCTGGCTAGCACTACCCAGGCTGTGTATTGTCCTACACTGCGGACCATAGGGAAAGTCCCTCCGGTGGGGTTTAATACATTAGTGGTTGTCTGGTGCACTCCGATGTCCTCCTGGAGGGGTCAAAAGTGCTGTTTTGTCATAGCAGCAAATTATACCCCTTTTCTTGACATGGCTCTTGAACGCTCAATGTAGAGGGACCTGTCTTCTAAATTGTGTCTTTCACCATCCCTGCTCCGTTGTTATTGCACAACAGCCATATCACTGTGTTGGCATTCTAATTTCCCCATCACTGTTCCTGTTCATTTACTGCAATGAGAAAGGTTATTCTAATTTATGTCTATTCATACTCTCAACAATGTTTGTGTTTCCATTTAAATGTCATCCTAGATAGAAACATTTCCGTAATGGTTACAATGAATTGGCACAAGGATATGTTGTATCCGTTGTGTATTATGGGTTGTACTGCCAGTGTAAGCTTCCCCTTTCTGTATGTGGGCTGTGTGCACTCTCAGCTTGCTGGCGAGGCCGTGGCTACTACCACCAAGCCACACCTGACCGACAGATTGGCCCCAGCTGGAGGCTGAGGCAGGAACAGACACAGCAGACGCTTACCTAGCGATTCAGCTCATACTGTGGACGTGTACAATGGAAGAGTGTATAAAATGCCACTTCATCTGCCGTTCGGAGATCTTGGGTAGACTTTATTTAGCCGGGTGATATGATGATATAAAAATGTCTATTGTTTATATTTTTCTATATTATTTCTATCCTCATTTGGACGATGCTTTACATTCTGATCCTTACATGTGAGAGTAAAGCTGGAGCGAATGGTCAAAACAAGAAGAGCTTTGTAACTCAACGCTGGTTTGGCAGACCATGGTACAGAAATGTGTTAACACAGTGTTTTATTTGTGGTCACCAACAGTAACTGGGTTGTACGGCATACAACGGTTAACGGGTAAATGAAATGATCTGTAAAGAAGCCGTGCACACCACCAGAGAACACAGATAATAATTAAATGTGCATTTATGATTGGTATGAATGTTTAACGCTATCACACTACATGTCCATTACTTGTACATTGCAATGACACCAATGTAAAAAAGCAGGTCTTAAATCAGAACAAAAACTACTCTCTACAGCTAAGCTCTGTTATTATATCTAATAAAATGATAATCAATGAGGTTATGAAGGCTTTACTTGCAGTTGATTCAGATCAAGACGTGTAAGTATAAATTATTATGACCTGTAAAATGCGTTTATCAGCTGTTTTTCATATTACATTTGCTGTCCCCTTTAACTAAACAGGCCAGGCATGTTATATTCCACACATACTTATTGTCAACAAATCCCAAAGACCAAAACTAACAATGTGGTTACTCTCTCTCTCCCTCTCTCCCTCTCTCTCAAATCTGCTTGCTTTATGCAAATGTATGTATATATTTATTATTGGAAATCAATTAACAACACAAAACAATGACAAATATTGTTCAGAAACCCTCACAGGTACTGCATTTAGCATAAAACAATATGCTCCAATCATAACATGGCAAACTGCAGCCCACTATTTATCATGGACAATCATGCGATTCAATGTGATTAAGTATTTTAATCGATTGAAAGTCCTAATATTCACCGATCATCCATAACATTCAGACCACTGACAGGTGAGGTGAATAACATTGATTATCTCGTTACAATGGCACCTGTAAGTTAGGGAGATATATTAGACAGCAAGTGAACATTTTGAACTTTGAACTTTGTGTTGGAAGCAGAACAAATGGGCCAGCGTAAGGATGTGAGTGACTTTGACAAAGGCCAGATAGTGCTGGCTAGGCGACCGGGTCAGAGCATCTCCAGAACTGCAGCTCTTGCGGGATGTTGCCATCCAATAGAAGAGCTACTGGAGCTAAAACTGCTGGAGAAGTTAATGCTGGTTCTGATAGAAAGGTGTCAGAACACACAGTGAGGAGCAGTTTGTTGCTTATAGGGCCGCATTTATATATATATATATATATATATATATATATATATATATATATATCCATCCTTAAACAGGGCTCTGTGGTTTCCAGCAAACATAATTCAAACAGGAATAAACAGTGTTTCTGTGGGGAACTATTTGCAGCCATGGATTTGGTTCGCTAGTATCAAGTATTTAAGGCAGCAGGTGAATGTGGGACTGACAAAATAAACCACAGCGCCCAGGTTCATGTTCGCATTTAAGATATATGTGACCCGATGCAATGATGTGGCACACTGATGTGTTTTAATAGTTTTTGGATGAACATGTTGATCGATTCAGTGTTTTTTCGGGCTTTTCATAGGATTTGTAGAAAGAAGAAAAAACACAGAATATTGCCAGACTTGTCCTGCTTGTACTCTGCAAATATATTTTAAAAGTGCCAATTGTTGTGATTTTATTTTATTTTATGTTTGAGTCCTTAAAGATTTGGAAACTTATCAAATTGCAAAGCACTCCAACACACTGTTACAAAGTGCCTTACTGGCAATAAAACCATATTAAAGTGTCAATAAGATAAGATATGAGGAAATCAACATCTGTGCAATCACATTTCAGGGGTGTATTACAGTCAAAAGCTACATTGTCTTAGTTTTTAGGCTGAGGAACAAGACTTGGCAACAAGTCCATTAACCCTGCTGTGAACTCCAAAGCATGTCTTTTTATATTTGTCCATGTTCAATCTCTCTCATCTGTCTCTTGTTTCAAATTTCATCCTCCTACCTCAGAGGAGAAACAATGGTATAGCTGTGCTCTCAGTTTCCCTGACACACTTTTCCTGAACGCCGTCTTTACTTTTTTTATTTTTATACTTTTTCGTGCCGCTCCCGAAGCATCCGCAGAAGAGGCTGCTAAGTCAGCGAGAACTCAGCCGAGTGTGCTTAAGCAGATGTAGAAAAGGAGGCGAACGCTTCAGGAGCTTGAGAAAACACTTCCCCGGGTTGCTGCCCCTGGCGTGTGCTCAGCGTCTTAGGTAGTGGGTTTGATGGGGGGGGGGGGGGGGGGGGGGGGGGGGGGGCAGCCGTAATGAAATGGGGGCAGGTCTGAAAAAGGAGAGCTTAAAATCCCATTAGCCCGCGCTGTGCTTTTCCACCTCCCAATATGTACAACCTAATTCATTAAGCACTAAAAATTTCAGAGACCTCCTCTGGGGGACACATTTAAGAATTCCATCATGTACTATTACGGGGAACATTTGGATGACTGGATGCACCAAAATAATGCTGAAAATGTGCATTGACTTCTATTAAACTAACTGTGGAGGACATCACCTTACAGCTGTGTCTTGTTGTGTGCTCCGTTCTCCCCGTCTTTCTTTTCTTTCCATATTAGGAAAGAGGAAATGCTCTTAACCCTCCCTTCTTCCTCTATTATTCATTTAATGGAATACTGAAACTGTGTCAGTGCAACTGCTCAGATATTGTACCAGACCTGGTGTGCAATAGTGGCTCTCCCTCTCTCCTGCCTTGTAGTCTTTGCTCTCTAGTTTGCATGACATTACCTTATCCTCTTATCTCCTCTCTGTTGTGTATTATCACCTGATGACATTAGAGACATGACATTTTGCAGGCCTGTTTGAGACACCATCTGTTTCAGATGAGCACTAAACAATGGCAACAATAGTTCAGACGGCTGAAACCGAGCATCGTCCTCTTGTTGAAACAGGAAGACACAATGCTTAGACACAAAACTTTCATAATAACGTACATGATGCTACATGCATCCCTTGTGTGTCGACACTGTGACACCAAGTGGAAGCACATTAACTGTAAGAACATCCTCTTGATTTTTTTGACGTTTTGCAGAGCTCGTCGTGAGCTGAGCCGCAATCTGTTTCCCTGCAGGCGATTCCAAAGTGGAGGCAGATTATTTAACCAGCATGGTGTGATCTCCACGCACCCGGATTTGATGGAACTTGATCCGTCGGCTAACTCGCTTTTGTCGTTCCGCAAGAGGAAGAGCCGTATGACATCATGATTACCTCCCGCAATCATTTTGCCATGCACAAGCATGTTGTTGTTGTCATGTGCAAACCTCGTAACTCCAATTGTTGGGGGAATTTCGCTGTATTTACTTGAAGGGGTAAATTGCTCTCTGTTGGTTGAGTATATTCGTAGGGAACCCTTTAACATATCCACGAGATAAATCACAGATGCATGGATATCAAGCTCCAAAAGCAATATATACTGTATACATGTCTCTATTAGGACTGTCAAAGTTAATGCAATAATAACGCGTTAATGCAAATTTGCTTTAATGCCACTCATTTCTTTAACACATTAACGCATGCAACTTGTGATTTTTAGGTCGTAGCGGCTCAGTTTTAAAGCTAGAGTCAAGACATCAAATGAAAACCTGAGGAATCCATCGGTACCAACCGTGTCACACTAGCTTGTCGGGAAGGAGGCTAATTCACGCTCCAATCCTACACAAAATTCTGGCGAGGAAAAACTGTCATGCCCATTTTCAAAGGGGTCCCTTGACCTCTGACCTCTATGGGTACCCACGAGTCTCCTCTTTACAGACATGCCCACTTTATGATAATCACATGCAGTTTGGGGCAAGTCATAGTCAAGTCAGCACACTGACACACTGACAGCTGTTGTTGCTGTCATTATTTTGTGTTGTTAATTGATTTCCAATAATAAATTTATACATACATTTGCATAAAGCAGCATATTTTCCCACTCCCATGTTAATAAGAGTATTAAATACTTGACAGATCTCCCTTTAAGATACGTTTACATAAACAGATACAAAATTTGTGATTTATTTGCAATTAATCGCGATTCAATATTTTAATTGATTGACAGCTATACATGTCAAAAATATATGTTTGTGTGTGTATGTGCAGAGATTGGAAAACTACAAATATGACATTCAAATGTAGGAGGATCTTAATTCCCCCCCGCCCCCTTTGGGATTAATGGTTAAAGACTCTGAAACATCAAAGAGTTTCAGTGTCGTCTCCATGTTAAGAAAAGCTCTATGATGAAGGTGTGAAGATGTCAAATGCTGCTTAACGATGCAGGATATTAGGTTTCCCCTGACACGCACGCACACACGCATGCACACACACACACACACACACACACACACACACACACACACACACACACACACACACACACACACACTGAGCCTATGTATCACATATGATTGGCTCTCATTTAAGTGGTATATAATTGCTTCACGCTGAGTTGTTAAGACATTCACATGCATGTAAGCACATGGACATCCACACACTGAAGTCTCCACCAGCCAACATATCTACAGTATTTGTAAATCTGCACATTAACGCTTTAACATCGGTTCATTGGTTCAACGAACAGCATGAAGGTTTTGGGGATTTGGACAATTTTACCTTTGATGTGTAGCTCCATTCATTTGCATGTATATCAGAGCGCCAGTGCTGTTAAAAGGTCTTCTTAGCCGCTGACCTCATTAATGTGGTTAGATCAAACAGTCTTTTATTATCTTTTATCTACCGTTTAGCAATGAGGTTTTCAACTGCAGGGTCAGAACGCCACAGGAGGCTGCAAGACAATTTGGGGGGTCATACCTTCATTTATGGGTTACCAAGAGTGCTTTGCATTTTTTGGGTGAAATATGAACATAAAACAACCGGAAAGGGGAAAATCGTTCTTTGACTGGATATATCGCCGAAGTTAACGTGATAATTCATTAACACAATTTTTAAGGCCACTAATTCTTTAACACATTAACGCAACTTTAGATTTTTAATTAACTTCTTAAAAATCCGGCTGCTATTCGATCTTTCGGAGGTTGTAGCTTTAAAGCTGGAATGAAGATACTGGCATCACATGAAACTAGAAAACCTGTTGGGCTGCAGTTTGCCATGTTATGATTTGAGCATATTTTTTATGCTAAATGCATAAAAACCCTGTGAGGGTTTCTGGACAAGATTTGTCATTGATTTCCAATAATAAATATATACATTTGCATAAAGCAGCATATTTGTCCACTCCCATGATGAACAAATCTCCCTTTTAAGGTACATTTTGAATAGATTAAAAACGCGCAATTAATATGCGATGAATCACAATTAACTATGGACAATCATGTGATTAATAGCGATTCAATATTTTAATTGATTGACAGCCTGAATATCACTACTATTAGCTCATCGCAGATAACTGAGGTCTGTGCATTAAAGGTATCCTGTGTACTTTTTGACTACTAGTAGCGCTATTGGGCAATGTTTTCACTAGTGGGTCTCTGTTTTGTTTATATTCTGCATGATAATGCAAATGCATGCACACGAGCATGAGGTGACACAATTACCTTCCAGTTGATGGTTTTACGCTATTCTACCGTTGGTGCCGGTAACACACGGGCGTCTGTAAATATACCTGGGCGGCCCGCCCAAGTAAAGTCTATGTGTGGGAAACACTGTGCAGATAGCATAAAGGGGAGGAGAATGCTGCGTGTAATATCCAGCCAATGGCAGACTTCTACATCTGGTGAGTCAGACTAAGTAACAAGGAAAGCAACACATACGAGCCACATTTTTTGAGATAGTTTAGAAATGAATAGTTTGTCCACCAGAGAGCCGTGACAACCTGTGTTCACAACATGCCTCGGTCAAAATTCTTTAAAAATCTTATTTAAGGGCTCCTATAGCAAAAATTGTGTTAATGTTATGTGCTTATGTAAAAATGTGTCTGATATTGTTGTCACATCTTTTAAACTTTCCAATACCTGTATTGGCCCTTAAAATGCCACTCTACTTCCACTATACTATCCTTGTGCATTTGGATCCGGGCCAATCCATCCATATTTTTAAAGGATCAAAATATATGACAATCCTTCAGCAAGGCTATTTTTCATATTTCTATATAAGTTGACATTTTGAGACACAAGGATGTGATGATACTGTATGCATCTTATGAAAACAGAACACAAGAAGACATTGATTTGATTTAAGGGATCACAAGCCATAGAGGTGAACAACTTACTGTTGAGTGTATTAAACCCTCTGAGACCCACAATAGACCTGTCATTTGTTTAGGGGAGGGGGTATTTAGGGGGAGATAGCAGGTCAACAGTAGATGTCACAAAGAAGTGGTGTACATCATCTGAAAGCTGGGAACCTGGAGATTAACTGAGATGCAGCTCAACACTGTGTGTAAAGTTCTTGTAGTTATAAATCAGAAATAAACATGAATTCATTAATTAATTAATTAATTAATTGTAACTGTGTATCAGGGTTTAGAACATTATGATAGAAGTATATGATGGTCATCCCCATGCTCACTTGTGTCTCAAAAGTTGTTGCAGCAATTTTGGGTTGATACCATTTTTTTCCACAGATTTTTTTACCACACAAGAATTGATAAAAATGATCAATAATCCCTCCAAAATACCACATTAAGACACCAAGACCTTGAGGAAGACCATAGAAAAAGACATGCTGTGATTTGGTTTCAAAAACTTTTGACGTTTTGAGATTGCTGCAAGAATTGCATTTTTTGGCGATTAGATGGCGAGCACTTCTGTTGTGTAAACTGCTCAGAAACCCCCTTATTGTCTAATAGTAGCTAGGAAAGCCATCCATCCTCTGAATGCTCTAGGTCTCTTGTTTGATCCATCCATCCTCTGAATGCTCTAGGTCTCTAGTCTGATCCATCCATCCTCTGAATGCTCTAGGTCTCTAGTCTGATCCATCCATCCTCTGAATGCTCTAGGTCTCTAGTTTAATCCATCCATCCTCTGAATGCTCTAGGTCTCTAGTCTGATCCATCCATCCTCTGAATGCTCTAGGTCTCTAGTTTAATCCATCCATCCTCTGAATGCTCTAGGTCTCTAGTTTAATCCATCCATCCTCTGAATGCTCTAGGTCTCTAGTTTGATCCATCCATCCTCTGAATGCTCTAGGTCTCTAGTCTGATCCATCCATCCTATAAATGCTCTAGGTCTCTTGTCTGATCCATCCATCCTCTGAATGCTCTAGGTCTCTAGTTTGATCCATCCATCCTCTGAATGCTCTAGGTCTCTAGTTTGATCCATCCATCCTCTGAATGCTCTAGGTCTCTAGTTTGATCCATCCATCCTCTGAATGCTCTAGGTCTCTAGTCTGATCCATCCATCCTCTGAATGCTCTAGGTCTCTAGTCTGATCCATCCATCCTCTGAATGCTCTAGGTCTCTAGTTTAATCCATCCATCCTCTGAATGCTCTAGGTCTCTAGTTTAATCCATCCATCCTCTGAATGCTCTAGGTCTCTAGTTTGATCCATCCATCCTCTGAATGCTCTAGGTCTCTAGTCTGATCCATCCATCCTATAAATGCTCTAGGTCTCTTGTCTGATCCATCCATCCTCTGAATGCTCTGGGTCATCAACAAAGTAAATGTCAATGCCATTTGGCACCGAACAGAAAATAACAATTAGCAGATTATCACTGTGAGAAACCAGAAACTGAGAAAGACTTTAACTATGTATAGCACAACCTGGTCATTTAGACTGGTGGACGCAGAAAAATCTGGCAACCACGACAGTGCAGACAGTGTCAGTTCTGCTAAAAAGCAGAGTTTGATCCAGAGCAATACTTCTGTATTCAGTCTGAAGAAAGACTGAAAGACCAAGTTCTACCAAAATGACACTTGTACGGCAAGAGTTTGACACAAATCTACGGAGCACCCCTAGACCCATAGGAGAGTAGCTCGTTCCCTCCAGTTAGTAGCTCGTTCCCTCCAGTTAGTAGCTCGTTCCCTCCAGTTAGTAACCCTTTCCCTCCAGTTAGTAACTCGTTCCCTCCAGTTAGTAACCCCTTCCCTCCAGTTAGTAGCTCATTCCCTCCAGTTAGTAACTCGTTCCCTCCAGTTAGTAACCCCTTCCCTCCAGTTAGTAACTCGTTCCCTCCAGTTAGTAGCTCGTTCCCTCCAGTTAGTAACTCGTTCCCTCCAGTTAGTAACCCCTTCCCTCCAGTTAGTAACTCGTTCCCTCCAGTTAGTAACTCGTTCCCTCCAGTTAGTAGCTTGTTCCCTCCAGTTAGTAACCCCTTCCCTCCAGTTAGTAACTCGTTCCCTCCAGTTAGTAACTCGTTCCCTCCAGTTAGTAGCTCGTTCCCTCCAGTTAGTAACTCGTTCCCTCCAGTTAGTAACCCCTTCCCTCCAGTTAGTAACCCGTTCCCTCCAGTTAGTAGCTCGTTCCCTCCAGTTAGTAGCTCGTTCCCTCCAGTTAGTAACTCGTTCCCTCCAGTTAGTAGCTCGTTCCCTCCAGTTAGTAGCTCGTTCCCTCCAGTTAGTAGCTCGTTCCCTCCAGTTAGTAACCCTTTCCCTCCAGTTAGTAACTCGTTCCCTCCAGTTAGTAACCCCTTCCCTCCAGTTAGTAGCTCGTTCCCTCCAGTTAGTAACTCGTTCCCTCCAGTTAGTAACCCCTTCCCTCCAGTTAGTAACTCGTTCCCTCCAGTTAGTAGCTCGTTCCCTCCAGTTAGTAACTCGTTCCCTCCAGTTAGTAACCCCTTCCCTCCAGTTAGTAACTCGTTCCCTCCAGTTAGTAGCTTGTTCCCTCCAGTTAGTAACCCCTTCCCTCCAGTTAGTAACTCGTTCCCTCCAGTTAGTAACTCGTTCCCTCCAGTTAGTAGCTCGTTCCCTCCAGTTAGTAACTCGTTCCCTCCAGTTAGTAACCCCTTCCCTCCAGTTAGTAACTCGTTCCCTCCAGTTAGTAGCTCGTTCCCTCCAGTTAGTAGCTCGTTCCCTCCAGTTAGTAACTCGTTCCCTCCAGTTAGTAGCTCGTTCCCTCCAGTTAGTAGCTCGTTCCCTCCAGTTAGTAGCTCGTTCCCTCCAGTTAGTAACCCTTTCCCTCCAGTTAGTAACTCGTTCCCTCCAGTTAGTAACCCCTTCCCTCCAGTTAGTAGCTCGTTCCCTCCAGTTAGTAACTCGTTCCCTCCAGTTAGTAACCCCTTCCCTCCAGTTAGTAACTCGTTCCCTCCAGTTAGTAGCTCGTTCCCTCCAGTTAGTAACTCGTTCCCTCCAGTTAGTAACCCCTTCCCTCCAGTTAGTAACTCGTTCCCTCCAGTTAGTAGCTCGTTCCCTCCAGTTAGTAACCCCTTCCCTCCAGTTAGTAACTCGTTCCCTCCAGTTAGTAACTCGTTCCCTCCAGTTAGTAGCTCGTTCCCTCCAGTTAGTAACTCGTTCCCTCCAGTTAGTAACCCCTTCCCTCCAGTTAGTAACTCGTTCCCTCCAGTTAGTAGCTCGTTCCCTCCAGTTAGTAACTCGTTCCCTCCAGTTAGTAACTCGTTCCCTCCAGTTAGTAACCCCTTCCCTCCAGTTAGTAACTCGTTCCCTCCAGTTAGTAGCTTGTTTCCTCCAGTTAGTAACTCGTTCCCTCCAGTTAGTTACTCGTTCCCTCCAGTTAGTAACTCGTTCCCTCCAGTTAGTAGCTTGTTCCCTCCAGTTAGTAACTCGTTCCCTCAAGTTAGTAACCCCTTCCCTCCAGTTAGTAACTCGTTCCCTCCAGTTAGTAACTCGTTCCCTCCAGTTAGTAGCTTGTTCCCTCCAGTTAGTAACTCGTTCCCTCAAGTTAGTAACCCCTTCCCTCCAGTTAGTAACTCGTTCCCTCCAGTTAGTAACCCCTTCCCTCCAGTTAGTAACTCGTTCCCTCCATTTAGTAACTCGCTACCTCCAGTTAGTAGCTTGTTTCCTCCAGTTAGTAGCTCGTTTCCTCCAGTTAGTAACTCGTTCCCTCCAGTTAGTAACTCGTTCCCTCCAGTTAGTAACTCGTTCCCTCCATTAGTAACTCGTTCCCTCCAGTTAGTAACCCCTTCCCTCCAGTTAGTAACTCGTTCCCTCCATTTAGTAACTCGCTACCTCCAGTTAGTAGCTCGTTTCCTCCAGTTAGTAACTCGTTCCCTCCAGTTAGTTACTCGTTCCCTCCAGTTAGTAACTCGTTGAACGAGTTACTAACTTCAGAAAAGAACAAGTTACTTCACAGAGCACTTCCTCCAATCATTCCTGACAGTCCACGCATTGCTGATGTACGGAGCCCCCCTAGATGATGTACTTTGTTAAAGTTGGAAAGATATTGACAGATTCAAACTTCCTGGATTAATAACTCATAACAGAAACGTTGTGAAAAGACAAACGACGGCTCTTCTAACCGTAGTGAGGTAGACAACGAGCTACAACATCATTTAAATCACAACAAGCCGTCCTCTGAGATGGACACATTATATTGGTCTCTATGTGCAGCCGGCTGTAGGACGAGTGGTCACGGACCGTCTACAAAGTGCAACGTCGAAAAGAGATCAAAAAATCAATATTCAAAAATATTCCATAACTTCACTCATTGTAGTTCCACCAAAATTAATTTACACATCAATGGTCTCCTCATAGTTACAACACTTAGTTTGGAAAAATATGCTTTTGCATAATTTTGGTGAATTTTGAATGGGAAAAATATTATTATTGACCCGGCAGCCATGTTGAGATCAGTTAAGGAAATACCAAGCACCGCCCACCAGCCGGAGCAAACTTTCTCATTTTACAGCTGAACAGTACACTACAAGATGATTCTGAACACATTTGAGGAGAGAAATAGACATTACAGTAACAGAATATTAATTCATATGTGATCAGCGCTGCCTAGTTTGACCATTTGATCAGAGTTTGCGAGTGATTTGCAGCTGCCTCCGTTGAATGAACAGCCAATAGGAACGTTCTCTCTCTGAAATGTCCTGTGATTGGCCAAAGTCTTCCGTCAAAGGCTAGATGTTTTAAAGCCTGAAAACAGAGCCATGAGGAGGAGCAGAAGTCTAGTTTTCTCTCAGAACACTTGAACTACAATATGCTGAAAGGTTATTATGGAATTTTTTGCCCAATGATGCCAAAAACATTCTGCCTAATATTTAACATTTCCCATCTCTGCTAAATCCTTTTTTAACAAAGTGAGTGCTGTATCCCCTGCCAAAAGTTGGGGGTCACCCACAGCTTATTGTTGTTTGCAGGCTGCACAGAGGCATTTTGTTTTATCAGCTGTGACAAGCAACTTGTTCAATAAATACGATTCCACCACCAATTTATTCCAAGATTGGCAGTCAATCACGGACTGCTAAATCTATTTTATGAGCATTCCTCAGATTTACAGTCACAACAAGTCTCTTTCTAACGGGTATGACATATATCCTGCAAGCACGATGCTCTGTTTGTGAACAGATTGAAAATAGTTCTTTTATTTGTTCTGTTTCTATCATGTGTGGTGTTTATTCATCACCTACCATCTGTTTCTAAATTCTGATACAATTGATGTAGCTCTTCCAACAGATTAATCTGAATATATAAAAGATGTTAGAGAGTTTTTCTTGTCTTCAATGAAGACTAAGGCACAAATTAATGTAAATCTTTAAAAAAACATTATCTGTGTTTTCCTTATTATATCACTATAATTATAGTTAAGCTTATTGCTCATTGCCAGATGAGTAACATTAATGTGATGTCTGCAATCGAGGATATGAGCCTTATTAATCCTGCATACGTCTCCAGAAGGAAAGCTGCAAATCGTTCATCGCTCTATAATGTCCAGCACAAGTATTCATATCCAGATACATATATTTTTGATGAAAGAGAAGTAGAATGCTATGTGCCTTGTCTAAGATATCCCAATTCTATATTCACAGTCAGCCAAATGAGTTTCATGCATCATGAGACATAACCCCCTTATGTGCATGGAAATTGTACAGCTGTTTTTTCCCCTTACTAGTACAATTTTTTTCTGCAGATAAAAAGTGCCAGCTTTAATAAATCTGATAAATTACCAGTTGCAAACTGTTGACCAGTCAATTTTTTTTTCTGACAGGGCGCATTACCTGATTTTCTCCTTTTTATCAAGACATACTGCAAATGGAGCTTGATTGCTCCCCAAGGTGGCGACTTACAGATTTAATGATGTTGAACTAACTCTAAAGCTTTATTCTTTCTCAAGTGGATTTTCTCTCGTGAAGACAGCCGGTTGCTCCGCTCAGTTTCTTTCCCTCTTTCTCTGACTCTCAAACACACACAAACAAACAGCTGCACAGAAAGGAGCCAGATTATTTTAGAATAGTTACATTAATATATATGATTTCAAGTTCATAAACAATGGTACATTGGGGTGGCTGTGGCTCAGAGGGTAGAGCAGGTTGTCCACCAATCGGAAGGTCGGTGGTTCGATCCCCGGCTGCTCCGGGTCACATGTCGATGTGTCCTTGAGCAAGACACTTAACCCCAAATTGCTCCCGGAGGCATAGCCATCGGTGTGTGAATGAGTATTTAGATTAAATCCTGATGGGCAAAGTTGGCACCTTAGTAGCCTCTGCCATCAGTGTATGAATGGGTGAATACTGACATGTAGTGTAAAGCGCTTTGAGTGGTCGGAAGACTAGAAAAGCGCTTTATAAGTCCGAGTCCATTTACCATTACATGGACTTGCATTTATATAGCGGTTTTCTAGTCTTCCGACCGCTCAAAGTGCTTTATACTACATGTTAGCATTCACCCATTCACATACACATTCAGCAGAGGCTATCAGTGCCAACTTTGCCCATCAGGATCTAATCTAAATACTCATTCACACACCGATGGCTATGCCTTCAGGAGCAATTTGGGGTTAAATGTCTTGCTCAAGGACACTTAACCCCCCCATGTGACCCGGAGCAGCGGGGATTGAACCACCGACCTTCCGATTAGTGGACAACCTGCTCTACCCTCTGAGCCACAGCCACCCCAAATATACTCACATGACTAGTATATAGAGATGGACTGACATAACCCTCGACTTTACTGAATAATGCTCCAAAGTTAGACTAAATTTTGGCAAGGAAAAACTGGCATGACCATTTTCAAAGGGGTCCCTTGACCTCTGACCTCCAGATATGTGAATGAAAATGGGTTCCACGAGTCTCCCTTTTACAGACATGCCCACTTGATAATCACATGCAGTTTTGGGCATGCAGGGTTTTTTTATGCAGTATAAATGTGTTATTTTTGCATATTCAAAAAATTATGTTTGCATATTTCTGCATACTGGGGTCCCTAAACAGTCTTGGAATTGCATTAATTGTGTATCACTGTAAAGCTGAGACTCTTGTGGATCCAATGAGCCCAACTGTGTTCATGTGTGACGATGTTAGTCCCCATAGGAGACATTTCATTATATTTAGTGAAATCATTTTGTGAAACTTGACCTCACTGTATAAAATGACCTGTGGTGACCTCTAGGATAATCACAGCCTCATGAAACTTTACAGCCACAAACTAGAGACCTAGAGCATTCAGAGGATGGATGGATCAAACTAGAGACCTAGAGCATTCAGAGGATGAATGGATCAAACTAGAGACCTAGAGCATTCAGAGGATGAATGGATTAAACTAGAGACCTAGAGCATTCAGAGGATGGATGGATCAGACTAGAGACCTAGAGCATTCAGAGGATGGATGGATCAGACTAGAGACCTAGAGCATTCAGAGGATGGATGGATCAAACTAGAGACCTAGAGCATTCAGAGGATGGATGGATTAAACTAGAGACCTAGAGCATTCAGAGGATGGATGGATCAAACTAGAGACCTAGAGCATTCAGAGGATGGATGGATCAAACTAGAGACCTAGAGCATTCAGAGGATGGTTGGATCAGACAAGAGACCTAGAGCATTCAGAGGATGGATGGATCAAACTAGAGACCTAGAGCATTCAGAGGATGGATGGATCAGACTAGAGACCTAGAGCATTCAGAGGATGGATGGATCAAACTAGAGACCTAGAGCATTCAGAGGATGGATGGATCAAACTAGAGACCTAGAGCATTCAGAGGATGGATGGATCAAACTAGAGACCTAGAGCATTCAGAGGATGGATGGATCAGACTAGAGACCTAGAGCATTCAGAGGATGGATGGATCAAACTAGAGACCTAGAGCATTCAGAGGATGGATGGATTAAACTAGAGACCTAGAGCATTCAGAGGATGGATGGATCAAACTAGAGACCTAGAGCATTCAGAGGATGGATGGATCAAACTAGAGACCTAGAGCATTCAGAGGATGGATGGATCAGACTAGAGACCTAGAGCATTCAGAGGATGGATGGATCAAACTAGAGACCTAGAGCATTCAGAGGATGGATGGATTAAACTAGAGACCTAGAGCATTCAGAGGATGGATGGATCAAACTAGAGACCTAGAGCATTCAGAGGATGGATGGATCAAACTAGAGACCTAGAGCATTCAGAGGATGGTTGGATCAGACAAGAGACCTAGAGCATTCAGAGGATGGATGGATCAAACTAGAGACCTAGAGCATTCAGAGGATGGATGGATCAGACTAGAGACCTAGAGCATTCAGAGGATGGATGGATCAAACTAGAGACCTAGAGCATTCAGAGGATGGATGGATCAAACTAGAGACCTAGAGCATTCAGAGGATGGATGGATCATCCAGGGATTGATGCTTTTTCTTACAGCCCTTCTTTCTTTAGTAGTGTATATCATAATGTGCAAACCATTTATTATGTACGTCCTGCATCGGTATATTTAGATTGTAAACCTTGTACAACATGCTTTGGAAATATTTAGGATTATGCCAATAAAGAAAAATAGAAATGAATTTGTATGTATGATACAATTACACTCTCTTAGTGACTTCTCTCTTACTGCATGTAAAGGACACTAGTCAAAAGCCCACACACACACATAACACAACATGCAAATCAAAAGAGGCATACACTACATACAGTATGCACATGCACACAGTCTCATATCATCAACACACGCACATAGCACAAACAGACCCTGCACACACACAGTTCACCACCCGACAGCGGCTGTGATGAGCAGGCAGAAAGGAGAGCCTGTCTGGGCATAAATATGTCCAGCGTCAAGATATACAACTGGCAATTCCATCTCCAGTTGAAGCCTCGCCGATTGCTTTTTGCCCCTTCCCTGCAACTCATGCAGGCGTGCAATACACACAGACAAAAACATAGCCTTGCACACGTGCATGCACAGCACAAACACATAATACACACGCAATGAGGGGGGTCAAAGAGGGGATATCTAACAAAATGAAAATTACTTCTCAGTTCAATTGAGGATTATGCAAACACATCCATCCATCATACAGCGATGCTTTGTGCAGCGGAGCAGCAACCTACAACCACAGGATGCAGTGTTACACCGCAGTCATATCTAGCAGTGTGTCTGGGTGGTCACATCAGAACCAGGGTACTCTGTGATCGATCACTTTTAATAGATTTATAAAAAAAAAAAATTTTTCATTCATAACTTTGTGCCCATACATTTGTGCCCATACATTATATACTGTAATTTAAATTCCTGTTTATATTTTGACCAATTTGTTACTGCATTAAAAAGGTTTACACTTGAGTTGTAATTCCTGTTCATTTTAAAGATTTTTTACCAAGTTGATGGTGTAAGATTTATTTTTTTAATAATAAATACAAATTCACTAAATGTTTTTCTGTTGACAGAATCTCTTTATTTGTTAACACAATGCTTTTATACTGAAATATTTGCAGTGTTGTGGAAAATGCAGCGACTTGCACGGCTCCGTAAATGAATAGAGTACTGGCTTTTAATTGTGGATTATTATTACTATTTGCAAATGAGCACATGCTTCTTAACCTTTTGTGTCTAAAATAAATATAAAGGACATTTATAATCAAATGAACATGGCCATTATGAAAGGCAAACTTAATGTAGAACGAAAGGGCTGGCAGTAACAGCGCAGCATGGAAACGCTGTCTGTGTGGACACCACACGCGTGAGACACGCAGCAGTTCAACACGGTAGTTGTCACGCGTCGCTAAAGCACTAGGGCTGACCCGAATGCCTCCAAGCTTTAACCCTTGCCATGGTATTCAACCTCCAAAACACAATTCGAATGCTACGTTAAAAAAATAAATATATACTGGGAAAACAAAGTTCGTAAACTTGTGTTTGGTGGATTATTTCTCAGTTGTTACAATGCTAATTGGCATTGTATTTTACATGGTTGGAAAGCCTGTTTATTTACCTTCACAATGATGTCCAACTTGTAAGAATCATGCATTTGTGGGATGAGCAGCAGAGCTGATTATGTGGGTAACGCCCAAGAAAAATGTTCCAAATTCTCTGCCAATGGTAAACAGTGTATTCTCCTGTTGGTGTTGACTCTTGTTTTGAGTTGTTTGGTGGATTGGATGATTGAACTCTCTATCAGTAACAAGGAACAAACAAGACATATTGGCTAATTTACACTTTATTCATTTAATACACCATCAGGAGCCTCAGTAGCGGTGGAAGATCCATACGCAGCCACAACAGCCTGGCACCTCCTCCTCATGCTGGTCACCAACCTGGTCACATGTTGCTGTGGGATGGCGTTCCATTCCTCAACCAGGATTGGTTGCAGGTCAGCCAACGAGGTTGTGTTGGTCACTCTAACACGTACAGCCCGCCCAAGCTGATCCTACAAGTGTTCAATTGGGTTGAGGTCTGGACTCTTGGCAGGCCGTTCCATTCTCTCTACTCCCACATTGTGGAGGTAGTCTGTGATAATGCAGCCTTGCATAGAGCAACATCAATAAAACACTGCAATCAAAACCTAACAACGTTTTTCAAAATTAAATTTTTGCAACAAAATTATTTTAATCACCATTTGAATAAGTCTTTGAATTCAGCAACAACAAAGTGATGTGCTTTATACCAAAAACTGCACTTGCCTTTTAAGAGAAAACAGCTTTCTACACAATAACTATCTTGAACTATCACCTTAACGGTAGAACATTTAACAGTTGGTCCTCCTCCACGGCTTAATGAGTGAGCGAGGGAGAGAGAGAGCAGCCATAGTCGATCGAGCTACAGAGTGAATGAAGAGAGGGAGCGGCGTAAGTGAGAACAAAGCAGTGAATCAGAGAAATAAAACTATTTCTGAAGCCCAGAAAGGTCCTGAACACAGCAAAATAAGTAGAAAAGAGAGAATCCTGGCAGAGGGCTGCAGGGTCTCTGTAGCTACAGACACCAGCACTTCTAATGGGGCAGAAGTGATTATTGAGAAGGATTATTTTTGTATCATTCTATACATTATCTTTTAAGGAATTCCTGCATATCATACCTTCAAGAATCATAGTTAGAACATGTGCTCCTGGCCCACAACTAACTAAATCCTGAAGGTGTTTTTTGCTTTCTAATTTCTGGGAGTGCAGAACTACATAAACTTGATGATGTGACCCAGCAAATGCACATCAATGTTCGAGAAACTTTAACTGTCTTAAATGCAACTTTACTATTGTGTGTAGTTTTAGAGCTTGCTCATACGTTGTTCTCTTACAGTGTCAGTGTTCGGCAACTCTGACAAAAACACCTCGGAAGCAAAAATCCCTAAAAACGCAGCAGTCAAGAAAGCTGATGCACACTCTATAAACATAGCATGACTAATCCCTCCTCACAAATGACAAGGCTAGTCATCTTACACACAATGAATGGTCCCCCTCTAACTGACTTCAAAGCAAAGCATTTGCCACAACACAGTCTTGAGTGATGGAACTACATTTCTGTCAGTAGCACACAGGGTTAACTAAACAAGCAATTTCAGCGCGGCAGCATTTGCTAAAAAGCTCGATGGGGCCAGCTAAGCTCCTGTGATTGGCCTTTGTGTGTGAAAGTGACCACTTAAGTGCTATGCAGCCCCTCCTGAGTGTGTTTGTAGACATAAGCACTTCCTCTGACTTTTTGCCTGCTCGCACTGACTGTGTGTGTCCTTGGAAATGTATTGCTGTGTGTGTACATGCTCACTGGTCCATTTGTGGTGGTTTTGCATCGTGTGTGCAGGTGTGTGAGAGACTACATCTGTGTTTTTAAATGCCCTGCTTCATTTTGGGAGCTGTATAGTGCGTTTTCATCATTTCCAACAAGATTTTAATGCCCCATGTAAAAAAATGACCGTAGTTAAGCAGCTTTTGGAAGCGAGAATATTCACAGGTTCACTGACCCATTCACTGACCCAAATAGTGTCCACTAACAAAATATTAGTCAACTTAGTATGATGTGTTATTTTCTTATTTTGAGGTAATGCCCCCAACGACATTACATATTTACAATGACATTGATCTACTTTTCAATGTTTTATCTCCACTCCAGCACATTTCATTATATATATGACACATCAAGTCAAAGTAGGGCTGTCCTCGACTAAAGACATTTTTAGTTGACTAACTCTCATATGATTTTGTTAACTAATCGATTAGTTTCTATAATTGACAGATCTGTAAAACTAAATTTCTCCACAAAGAATCACACCAAAGCACTACTTTACATCTTGTGTTTACCAGAGATGTGCTCATACGTTTCTTGGAAATAAGTAATTTGACTAAAAAGAATCTTAGTCGACTAGACCAAAACGACCGATTAGTCGACTAATCCACTCGGAGGGGGCAGCCATAGATCAAAGTGCTGACTTAAGGGTGTTTTGGGGTGTTCACATCCATATTGGATCAACAGTGTAGGACTGGTAGCCCTTTAAATACTTGGTAAAATGCATCAGGAAAATGACCCTAAACATGCAGACAAGATCTGTGAAGGTTTTCACTTGCCATGTAACGCATATTATCTCAATCCAAGTGTTTACTGTACGTGTTTCACTGGCTGATGACCAGACTAAGACCCAAAGCTGGCTGAAGTACAGGCCTGGCAGAGCATTACCAGAACAGATACATGTTTGCTGGTCAGAGACCTCAGTCACTCAATAACTACAAAGGATTATGGCACTTAACATCAAACGTCAGTCCACCACAGTGAGCCAGACTGAAGTCAACAACTATTGGGTGGTATGGATTACCCTCCAATTCCGTAGACATTCATGCCCGCCTCAGGATAAATTGTAATCACTTTGATGATCCACTGACATAATGTAGTGCTACCATCAGGTCAAACATTTAATTGGTCCAATACTTTGGCATAAGACTAAATACCTGCAAAACGTAGGACATCCCCATCATCTTCAGCTGTACTTAATGTTTTGTGCTAATTAACAAACGTTAGCATGCTAAACTAAGATGGTGGTCAAGGTAAATATTATTCCTACTTAACCAAGGCCTATTGAAGGAGGCTGGGTCACGCATCATCAACGCGTCATATCTTTGGTAAAATCTGGTTTGCACTCGCCGAATTTGAGCCAATCACAACGCACGACCACAGCGGACACTAGTGAACCCTAGCGGACCCTTGCAGACTCGGAAAGTATAACTGCGGCTTTAGTCTTGCTAATGAGGTCATGACATGCAGTGCACAGAGTAAGAAGGATGGGATTTACTAAAGCAAATTAATGTGGGCTCCCAATTTTAAATGCCATTTGACTGATAGAATGTCTTGCTGGCAAATGGTGATAAATAAAGCGATGTAATACACGGGGGATTGCTGTGGGGCCTTCTAGTAAAAAGCTGCTCACCCGGCATTTAGTACGCCCAATAAGTTTTAACTGCTTCCATCCCACAATTCATCCACATTAGTGTCTTGGTCTGTGTGAGTCTTCACACATATTAATGGGACAAAATGAATAGGGATAGGGTGACCAGGTGTCCCACTTTATGAGGGACTGCACAGCATTTTTATCCCAGTTGTTGTCCCACATATTGAGACGATGTCCCACATTTTCTTTGGCTCTAGTTTTCAAAAGTCAAACAGCTGCAGGACAGACGCTTTTTTTAAATCTGGCATTTATCCTGTTGGCTGTGAAGAAAGCAGGGAAGGCTGTCATCACTGGGCTGTGGTTACTGTCAAACTGAGCACACGTGGGTCAAGTGCAGGTTGACCTGTCACCGTCTTTGCTACGCTATGCCGGGTCGCCGCAAACTCACAAACTATGCAGATTTAGGCCAAATACGCTGGAAACTACCACAAAGAAAAATAAATGCTGGAAATGCTACAACAAAGACTGTGAAACAACTTCTAAGTATTTATAAGCCGATTGAAGGCGATTCTCAGAGAGTTTTTTTGCGAAATTTTCCAGGGGGGAATACGACATGAAGTGACACAGTTCATGTGACAAGTTTCACAAGAAACGTTTGGGTCAAAAAGGGATGTGCTGATCTCTGGGTGCATTCGGGGAAAGCATAGAGATGTTACAACATCATCTTTGTCCCACATTTGATTTGTTGGGATCTGGTCACCCTAATAGGGATGCACCGACACCGGTTCGGAAATTGGGCCGATACTGACTCAAATAGCTGTATTGGGTATCGGTGACAATGGGGCCGATCTATTCAATTCAATTCTGTTTGTATACCATATACAATATATACTGACATTATAATTCCAGTTTAAGCTTTGAGCAATTTGTTGCTGCACTAAAATGTTTAAACTTGAATTGTAATTCCTGATAATTTTTAAGATTTTTTATTAAGTTGCTGGTATACGATTTATTATTTTAATAAATATCAATTCACAAAATTTATATCTATGAATTTATTTGTTACGTTTTGTTTCACAAAGTTAGGAAAACAATGTTTAGGTCCAGCCTGATGTTGTCTTACACATAACAGAATGATCCCAGTCTCTTCCACACAGTGAGACATACAGCTGATTAATGAAACACTGGTATCGGATCAGTACTCGGTATCGGCCGATATCCAAAGCCCAGGTATCGCTATCGATATCGGGTCTGAAGAAGTCAGATTGGTGCATCCCTAAAAAAGAATACACTACCTTACTATTGGAACAGATTTTCAAATTGTGAAAAGTCACTGACAGTCTTTGCTGAATGTGTGATGTTAAGTTTTACCAGTTTTACTTCTTTTTCCGGTTTCTATAATTAATGCATATGGCAAAAAGGCCTGTCTGGTTCCCTGACCTGTAGTTACAGCTGAACAGGCCTCATTGAGATCCAAGATGGTGTACAATTACCTCCTCACTCATTGCTGCCACTGCTGCCTGGGAGTGGAGCCCCACCACCGGCCCATTATTATTTTATGAATCACAGCTGAAATAAGACACAGTTATGACATAGTAAACATGTGCATGGACGCAGAGCATTTTTATACACTTGGTATAAACTATAAAATCATTTTCTGTGTGCACACAAGGTATTATTTTACATATTCCAATAAATGGTGCTCTGCTGCCTCCCCCAACATATCTTAAATGCTACGCTAATCTTGTGTGTGTGTGTGTGTGTGTGTGTGAGAGAGAGAGAGAGATAGAAAGAGAGAGATATGTGTTGCGTTCACCATCAGTGAAGGGCGAGTCCTTCAGCAGACGGGGTCGGTGCTCTAATCTGAGGAGGTGATGATATTGTGAGGATATTTAATGAGAGGATAAAAGCAAAAGTGAAAGGGGGGATGAGTATTAGCTTTTTTAGATATCATTAAACATTAATACTGTCAGGGGGCTGGAGCACACTGGGGTCCTTTTCATTGACTTTCATGCTGCGTGCTAATAGAGTTTCACCTCTGGGGACCTTCACACCCCCACCCAGCCCTCGGCGCAGCGCTAACGCTAAGAGAAGATCAGATCGCCACCCCGCTTCTTCCTCGTGTGTGTGTGTGTGTGTGTGTGTTAACTGTAGATTATGTGAGGTCATGCACTCTCTCTTGCTCTCCTTCTCTTGTCTTTTGCTCACCATGTATGATATACATGTATTATAACTAGTCTGAAACTATTAAAGGACCTGAAGAGACTAGCATATATTAACCCAGCACTTAATCCTGAGAAGCACTTCAAATACTTTTCTACATCATTTTAGTTTTGTGTGTATTTCCACAGTAATGCTTGAAGTATTTAGCAAATGACTTTCGCTCTAATTTCATGTTTTAGTGAGTTTTAGACTTGAGACATGTCAGCAGTGTCTTCCTCATACTAGTTCTATTATCTATCAGTGCTCAATTAGCTCATTTGTCAGCGATTTTGTGTGGACTGGCCAATGTTTTTTGTATAAAACAGACTTTTCAGTCATTATTTAGAAGCCTGTTTGTGTTCCCTGAATAATTCATAATAAATTAAATGTATTAATTAATAATTCAGTAGGGCTGCAACGATTATTTTTATGGTCAATTAATCTGCTGATTATTTTCTCAATTCATCGTTCCATCTTGAAAACCCATTCATTTCATTTGACTCATAATTAATGTAATTCTAATTATTATTATTATATTTTTTACTAATTCTCTCTTTTTAATTATTCTTAATGGTTTCTGTTTTTCATTTCACTGATATATATTTTAGCATCTACTTTCCTTTTACTGTCTAATTCTATCGTCTATCTTGTTTGAGTGTGTTGCATTTTTCTTTTCTTTTGTAAAGCACATTGAGCTACATCTCTTGTACGAAAAGTGCGCTATAAATACAGTTATTATCATTATTACTATTATAATTACTGTTATTATCATCTTTAAAATCCAAACAATAGTACAAATGCCTCCCACAGTTTCCTAATATTCCTAAAAGATGTCTTTAAATTGCTTGTTTTTCTCCACCAACATGTCAAAGCTTTAAACTATTCAGTTTCCTAATTAATAACACATACAAATGCAGCAAATCCTCACAATTAAGAAGCTCGAACTAGGGGATTGTTGGCATTTTTGCTTAAAAAAAAAAATTAAATGGTTGCCAATTATTTTTCTGTCCATTACCGAATTGATCAATAGACCAATTGTTTCAGCCTTACAACACACAGGTTGTTTATTTGCAGTTGCACTTCACTTGTATCACTAATGACAAATATAACAGTATAGAAGCATGTATCTATTTTTACATCCCGTTGTTCCTACATTAACTTGTGTTCAGGACGGACACCAGCAGCCAGTCATTTAATCAACGCTCCTTCTATCTGAATGGTGTTTGTCATGTGAAGCACCAACAGAGGGCAGTGGTCCCCTTCCAAACTAAAGAGGCTTGGCAGCGCACACAAACTCAAACCCTCCGTGTTTGTGTGTGTGTGTGTGCGCATGTGTGTGTATGTATGTATTTATTGTACAGCTGGGTGTGGCTGGGGATGAATGACTCAGTGGGGTATGGGCAGATGGTTATGGAAGGAGCTGTTACTGTACAAACCGTAAGTCACACTGACACCAAAATTAATAAATGAATCTCATTCACAGGAATTCCTCTCCTCTCCTCTCCTCTCCTCTCCTCTCCTCTCCTCTCCTCTCCTCTCCTCTCCTCTCCTCTCCTCTCCTCTCCTTCCCTGGAGCGCTGACTGTCAATAACTCAACTGCACAGTGTAAGAAACATTAACACAACTTGCATGGATGAATAATTCAGTCATTTTTGCCTATATTCAAAATTGAAGCGTTCATGCCTTCACTTCAGTATGATAATGTAATAATTCATTGTAACAGCAGAGGAGTGCATGGTGTGCTTTCATATATTCAGTGTTGTCTTGAAAGCAGTATTTTCCTTCCTCCAACAGATCCGCGGAACCCACTTCAACAATTTATTTGATCTTAATACGCTTCTGCCGGACAGGCGCAGCAAAGTAAGTGGCCGTGTTCAATTTGATTCTAAAGATTCCACATTCTTTGAACGGTATGCTGCCTGGATCACAATCCACCTCAATCACTTGTATGCTCTTCACACTTGGCTTGTGCTTGCAACATATTTCAGTGCAAATACAAGCCCTCTGAATTATCAAGCACATTTACCGACAGTATAGAGGTTAAGTAAGCCACAGATTCCCACAGGTTAATTAAAATCCCATTACTCCTTCACTCAACTATTCAATTCTACTACATTCATGAGCAACTTGAGTGTCCGATTTCTGGATGCACTGATACTGATACCAGATCAGATATCGGGCCGATACTGACTCAAATAGCTGGAACGGGTATCGGTGACAATGGGGCCCATCGATTAAATTCAATTCTATATTTGTATACTATACACATTATAGTCTGTCATTTTTATTCCTATTGAAGTTTTGACCAATTTGTTGCTGCATTAAAACGGTTTACCTGAATTGACTTGAATGAAATTAACTGAATGAAATTAATTATAATTCCTGTTAATATTGAAAGTTTTTTTGCCAAGTTGTTGGTGTATGATTTATTATTTTAATAATAACAAACAATTCACAAAATGTATGTTATGTTGTGTATTTATTTGCTACATTTTGTTTAAGTTAGGAAAGTGATGTTTAAGTCAGGCCTGATGTTGCCTTACACATAACAGAATGATCCAGTTACTTCCACACAGTGAGGCATACAGCTTATTAATGAAACACTGGTATCAGATCGGTCCTCGGTATCAGCCGATACCCAAAACCCAGGTATCACTATCGGTATCTTGACTGAAAAAGTCAGACTGGTGCATCCCTAGTCTGATTGCATTTGATTAATACAACTGTGAGGAAACATTCAGATTACCTCTTACACCGCAGCAGGCATTGTGGCCTGATGGACAGATGACAGTATATGACATGCAACAAAGGTTCCAAGGCTGGAACCCGGGACGCTGCGGTTATACGGCATGCTTTGTAACTCGGTTATCAAGGCGCTCCACAGCAGGCTGATTCTAGGATCAGACCTTCAGGGGGGCTCAGCCCCTAATGAGAATGTGACATTTGTACAGTACACAAGAAAACAGGAAAACACTAAATTCAGGCGCTGGTGACAATTCAATATATAATGGAATATATTGCAGTAAGGCTGTCAGTCATGCTCTATTGCTTTCAAATATTTATTCTCCTGAATATAAACTTTTCTCATTTATTGTTATCCCGTTTTAACCTATATCTATGGTAATAACGACCAATTTGACCCAACGTTCTGTCAGAACATTCAGCAATTTTATTTGCTAAAGTTTCAATTTACAGTACTTGTGTTTTTGAACTGTGCCATCATGAAATTCAAATACTGGATATTAAACCTGTTTAAATAAAGCCCTTTTTAAAATGTACCTTTGTCTCTAAGAGACAGTTTGCAAAATCCCAAAAATAATTTTAGAAAGTAATAATAATAGGCCTTATATTTAACACCAAGAGACCCATTTAGACCTATTTTTTGGTCTTTTTAGGGGGAGATAGCAGGTCAACAGTAGATGTCACATAGAAGTGGTGTACATCATCTGAAAGCTGGAACCTGAAGATTAATTTGAGATGGAGCTCAGCACTGTTTGTTCAGTTTTTCTAGTCATAAATCAGAAATAAACAGTGTATCAGGGCTTAGAACAGTATATGATAGCCATTCCATTGCTCTATTATGTCTCATAAGTTGTTGCAGCAATTTTGGGGTAGCTGTAAACTGCATGTGGTTATCATAGTATCAAGTGGGCATGTCTGTAAAGAGGAGACTCGTCGGTACCCATTGAACCCATTTACATTCACATATCTTGAGGTCAGAGGTCAAGGGACCCCCCAGTGAAAATGGCCATGCCAGTTTTTCCTCGCCCAAATTTGAAGTGTTATTAAGTCTCCTTTCCGACAAGCTAACATGAGGGTTGGTACCAATGGATTCCTTAGGTTTTTTAGTTCTAGTGATAACAATGTCTCCACTCAAGTCTCACTTCTACTCTCTTAAAGACTGTAATGTCGGCCGGGATCGGCGGCGGTCCCACAGGTCTCAAAGGGTTTGATAATATTATTTAGGGGTGATGAGATGAAATATACGTGTGCTTGAGCACCCCTATAAGACTCTAAAATCATCACTGCTCCACAGCATAATATTTGACCATGTTTTGATGTATTAACCCTTTCATCTGTTTAGGTGCATCGGCTAGACGTCTAGCCTCCCCATTCTGCTGGAAGGCTGTCAGCCACAGGTCACATGACCTGGAAGAAAAAAGCTGGGAGACTTTTGGGATCCCTCTTCGGTGAGACATGCCTTCTTAATGTTATTGCTTGCACACACTATGAGCAACATGATTGATGGGTTGCTCTACTCTGATTGAAAGGAGGTCGTTGGAGAATCTGTATTTGCTTCAAAATGTATCGATCCTGTGCAGAAACACAGGTTTTACCAAGAAAAACAATCTGTGTATTGATAATGTATACTTCAATAGAGGTTTAAAGCAATTTTTTAGTGCTACATAGTTTTGAAGAATCAACATTTGAAGGGCGAGTCCATTCTTTTTTTTTTTTTTTAGGTTTTTATATAATTCTGTAGCTTCCCAGCAGTGTTCCTTATGTATTCAAATCTGGATATTCACATTTTGGTCAAAGCACGTATGTTTTAGCATCAAAATGCTATTTGCCCAAGCCCTTCCAAAAACGTTTTCCCACGTGACCTGACGTATGTTTCTGCATGATGACGCTGTTACATACACAAGGCCTATACATCTATATAGTCAGTAACTTAAATTGCGGTCAGCATGCTCGCAGTTTGGAGAAGCAGACAGGAGTACTGGCACAGAAGCAAAGCAACGTACTGCTGTTGACGCCACGTTAGTTCGGATCTGAAAGTCACAGAATAACACAAAAAACCTACCCAACCAAGGCAGCAGTAGATCAGCAACTCCTGTGTTCTGCAAGGAAAAATTCAGTTTTTTTGTCAATGGAGTCTGGTGGCTTTGGAAAGAGCATGGAAACAGGCTTCAGTTCCCCATCAGAAAGGACTGTCTGACGGCGAGGTAAAGCGGTGAAAATATTGTAAATATGTCGTACATTTAAACTACTATTGACTTTTCAGGTGGGTCTTTTTCAGGTGGCTAAAATACATTTTTCTGCTGTTCCCGTCCAGAGGTGCTTTATCTTGTGGTCAGACAGCCTTTTCTGACGGGGAGCTGAAGTCGTAATATAGACTCCATTGACAAAACAGTCATTTTACCTCGCAGAACACAGGAGTATACATACAACCCCTCTTCACTTCATCGTCACTGCTTTTTGCTAACGGCTGAGTGGCTGTTTCCATTTGAAACCCCCAGAAAAAAACGCAAATGGAATCGACCTTTGAAGAAATGATGATAAAAGTTACCTGATTTCATATTTCATATCCCCTGTTGCAACCTCTCTTTTCTATTCCTTTTCATTGGGCTTTAGCATGGGCTGGTTATCAACCTGAAGGGAAGTCCAAAGGCTGATGAACTGACCTGTGTCTGTGAGACCACATTGCTCTGGTGTCCTGTATGCCCTGGGAACACAACACCCAGCGCAAATCTGGTGAGTAACTCATTTGACTGGCCAATATGGTAAATTGATGGTATTTACTCCTTTCCATTTCAGAGAGGTTTAAGCAAGCAGGTGTACTCTCTTTGAACTTTTAGACTGGAGGATGTTTGATGGGGGCTGTGCCACTGCTGTTGACGTGCGTCAGACAATTTTGAATTAACCTCGCCTGCAATCATAGAATTTTGTTTGGTTGGAAGGCAAGGATAACTATCAATGATACAGATGTAAACAAGGCAAAAGTGAGCATGGCTCACATACCCCCCCACTCACTGCTTGACCCCTACTAAAGTAGGGCCAAAGGTTTTGCCCTTTTGGAACTAAAGGAATCAGTCTATTGAGCACAATCTAGCTTGTTATTAGCTCACTTTCCTCAGGATAAAGTCAGTAGAAGACATATGGTCTGTGTTGTTGATGCTCTCCAGGTTTTAACCACTTCATTACTTGCTTGTATTTCAACACCTGGACTCTGTGTCCACGATGCCGGGTGATAGTGTCTGATATTTCATTAATTGTACATGATTTGGGAACTTGCCATTTAAGTTTGATGATGAATCCGACACGGTGCCAAGTCATTAGCTGTAGATGATTCATACATACATACATACATGCATAGAAATATTCAGAAATATTCATAGAGCGCTGGATTGTAGCATAAGCTGGTCTCTGATGAGAAAGCCATCGGGCACCCAGGACTTCTACCCCCAAAAGGCACAACTAGACCACACTGTCAACCATCATACCAAATGTTAAGTTCCTGAGTTAAATAGTTTCCGAGTTGTACTTCCGAAACGAAATCGAAGTCGGAAAAAAAGTTTTTGGCCCAAATTTCAAAACTTTTGGGCAAGTACTGCTCCGGACATGAAAGTATGACACGCAAACAGACAGCAGGACGGACACGCGGAGCGCTATATACCCCCGACTACGTTGTCGCGGGGGTTTAATAAATAGGAGAGGTTCAATGTCTATAACTACACATCAAGCATTCATATTTTTTCTGTTCTTTATCTTCCTCTTTTCTGCCTGTCAGTCAGCCTAAATATCTTTCTCTATTTTCTCTACTGTTAGATGAAGTAACAAGGCATATACTCCTCTGTCACTCCAAACTTCATCTCTCTTCGGTTCTCTGCAACACAGTGTCATTTCACACAGAGAGTTCAAACAAAATCTCCCATGAGCTTTAGGGTTCTAGTGGTCCGCCTAAACGTTTGGTAATGTGAACGCTTTTTCCAAACTTGGGGGTGCAGACCAAGAAACCATAACCCAACCAACCTGACACAGTGGACCATGTTGTGTGAGATGATTTGTGATTTATTGTTTGTGTAGCAGTAGCCATGGTTTGTTTAAACAAATTAACTCTGTAGCGTATAAGCTAGCCCGGTGGAGATTTTGACTACTAGTAGGTATTGCGATATACATTCCAGCTAATGGTTTCATGCTACTCCATTGATTGGTTGCAGTTAACCTTTGTCAACCATAGGTACCAACCCCGTCATGCTAGCTTGTCGGGAAGATCGCTAAATAACATTACAAAGTTACGCTAAATGTTGGCGAGGAAAAACTGGCATAGCTCTTTTCAAAGGGGTCCCTTGACCTCTGACCTCAAGATCTGTGAATGAAAACTGGTTCTATGGGTACCCACAAGTATCCTCTTTACAGACATGCCCACTGTATGATAATTGCATGCAGTTTGGGGAAAAAAACATGCAATATAATGTTTTATTTTCGCCTATTCTAAAACGATGCATTTGAATATTTCTGCATACTGGGGTCCCTAAACAGTCTTGGAATTGCATACATTAGGTATCACTGTAAAGCTGAGAGTCTTGTGGATCCAATGAGCACAATTGTATTCATGTGTGATGAAGTTAGTCCCATTTCATTGTAGTGAGACCATTTTTTGAACTTGACCTCCCTGTATAAAATGACCTGTGGTGACCTCTAGGATAATCACAGCCTCATGAAACTTTACAGCCACAAACTAGAGACCTAGAGCATTCAGAGGATGGGTGAATCAAACTAGAGACCTAGAGCATTCAGAGGATGAATGGATCAAACTAGAGACCTAGAGCATTCAGAGGATGGATGGATCAAACTAGAGACCTAGAGCATTCAGAGGATGAATGAATCAAACTAGAGACCTAGAGCATTCAGAGGATGGATGGATCAAACTAGAGACCTAGAGCATTCAGAGGATGAATGAATCAAACTAGAGACCTAGAGCATTCAGAGGATGGATGGATCAAACTAGAGACCTAGAGCATTCAGAGGATGGATGGCTTTCCTAGCTAGATTGACAATAAGGAGTTTTCTGAGAAGTTTCTAGAACAGAAGTGCTCGCCATCTAATCACCGAAAAATTAAATTCTTGCAGAAATCTCCAAATGTCAAACGTTTTTGATACCAAATCACAGCATGGCTTTTTCTATGGTGTGTCTTAAATTAATCTTCAGGTTCCCTGCTTTCAGATTATGTACTCCACTTCTATGTGGCATCTACTGTTGACTTTGTATCTACCCCTGAACATCCCCTGTCTCCCACCTCTAACCGTCTAGAAATGAGGGTGGAATGGTAAAGGGGTCAAGTGCCAGGAAATGTAGTCATGTGGATGTGGCAGCAAAACCAAGGAAGAACACTAGTAACCACTGTCATCAATGGAGGTAAATCACAAAGGCTTCAAAAGGTTCAATGCATTGTCAGGGCAATGGCTAACTACTAGGACTGGGCCATTAGGGTGAGGTCAAAGATCACTCACATTCCCATTCTAACAAGTAAAACAGTAGCAAAGAAAAGATTAATGCAAGTTGTATTCACAGGCTAAATTTTGGAAAGCAAAACAGAGAAAAGTCCTGTATCTGGGTACCACCAACCTGTGACAGTAAGCATCTTTTCAGTCTATAGCCATGCATCTATAGCCATGCACAGGCTGCCTGGCTGAACCAGCACACTGCCAGTATGTGGCCAAGTGTGCTATGCAGACATTTTCATGATTCAGGATGTGTCTCCAGTCCTCTCTAAGAGCAGGAAACAGAAAAAAGACCTTTCTCTCAGTCTTCTGCCTCGACCACAGAAATGGCTTGCGTCTGCAAAAGTTCTTGTTTTTCACTAGAGACATAATTACTCCCTCTTGGGATGGCATGCGTGCCTGCTGCACCAAAGTGAAAGAAGGTGCCTGTAACAGAAGTGTGTAGCTCAGAGGTAGAGTGTGCTCCATCCATTCAGTTAGATTGCAGACATCTCTCCTGCTGCCAACTGACGTTCAAACAGAAAATATTTTAAAAATCTTTTCAGCCCACTTTGCCATCAAAATATGCTATTCTTGGAAGGTTGGATTGAATTGTGTGTAGATGAATGAATGCTAGTGGTGACATCAGTTACATGCATGAATTACATGCATGTACCTTCAGATTCATGTCATGGTGATGTCTATCACCAGATTGGGCTGCCCTTTTTGTTGAGTAAAAGTGCATTTTACCACTTTAAACTGTGGAGTGTGGGGGAGAATTCCTTAAGGCAGACTTTACCCTTTGTCAGTGTAACAGCTCCTGAGATTTTACCAGGGATCAGGGGTTACCAAGGAAAGGCACTCCTATCAGGTTTGAAAATAGCACATCGACAACAAGTCCTAATAAATACACACAAAGCCGTGGGGTAAAACAAAAAAGGTAGAAAGTAGAAATGGAGCAAATATGATTATACAAGTTATTTTTATAAAACGGTCATTATATCGTGACAGTAGTGCATGAGACAGGTAATCTATGAAAAAAATCATGTGCCTCTGTGTCCTCCGGTGTTCCTAATGGCATCTGCAATATTTCACAGACTGGAGGAAAACAAGAGCCGAGCTGGAGTCTGCCGTCCAGCTGCCGTCTATGAGCCAGCTGTCAATCATTCGCGAACTTTGATCGATACGGCCAAACTAGGCAGCGCTGATCAAATATGAGTCAATATTCTGTTACAGTAATGCCTATTTCTCTCATAAAATGTTTTCAGAATCATCTTGTAGTGTACAGTTTAGCTGTAAAATGAGAAAGTTTGTGAATTCTTCCTTCAACAGTTGAGATACAACAACTATGAACAAAACAATAAATCAAGCAAATTTCTCGCAAATCTACTTCAACACAATAAAGAGAAATCTCGAATAACAACAGTAAGGAATTCAGCAGGGAATTATACAGTCTCTACAAGCCATAAATGATACTTTCCAAATTTTTTATAACAATCTATATTCTCCTGAAAATAATCCCGGTAATATTCTACATCCACCAACATTCTTTCAAATTTATATAAATTAATCTACAATATAGATAATAACATCCACCTGCCAACTGCTAAATGGGAAAGAGATTTATCTCTCCCCTCTGACACTGACCTCTGGACACAGAAATTCATTTGAAATGACCAAGAATACAAATCTGCAGTTGATTCAGTATACAATCCTCCATAGAACACACATAACTCAATACAAAATGCACAACATGGGTCTCTCCACCACAGATAAATGTTCACAATGCACTCTAGGCACTACAGATGACTACCTTCACTCCTTATGGCTCTGTCCATCCGTACCACACCTTTGGTTTCAGATAACACAGAAGCTCTCCACAATCTTGGGTTGCAGAATTCCCCTCTCCCTCATTATGCATATACTTGGTGACTTAACCTCAGCAGATCTCCCACCAAAATACACAAAACCCACACTGGTTGCCCTAGCTATCGCCAAGAAGGTCATCCTTACAAACTGGAAAAACAAACCAACAATAAACATCAATCATTGGCTAAACCTCATTACAGAACACATATCAATGGAAAAACAACAGCCTCTAAAAAAACAAATCTCACACTTTTTGATAACCTGGACCCCATTTCTCTCAAATCTCAACCTCAATTTCAATTTTGCTGATTAGCAAATGCCACTAAACCACTTACATCTCCATTCTCAGACCTACCCATACATGCAGTCATATGCATGTCATACACTCAACATTTCAGAACCAAACTGTTTCACATTTTACCCCTCAATACATCACCTATTCACACCCTGCTCACTTACATAATCGATCATCTACATCCTCCTTCCTTTCCTAAACCCTATCTCTTAACTATTTTAATTGTGCGTCATCCCTCTCTCTTCTCTTAGCCTCCCCCTTACCAATACCTCATTTCCCCACACACCTCGCACAATCGTTGCTCTGGTCTCCACCATCATAACCAATGGGATTTTTTACGTTTTGTACATTTTTATCATTCATTTCTTTATTTATCTTTTTCTTCTTAGTAATTTGTTTGTATGATTGTTGGTATTATTATTGTCTTAGTATAAAATGTGCTGCTATACAATACTATTATTATTATTGCTATATCACATGGATTATCAATCAATTATTATTGCATAATGGGTGTCCAACTTATCAGTGTATTAGATCACTATCTATTTTTTCACTCCCTTCAAACAATATTAGTATGCATATATGTGTTTCTATTCTTATTCTATTTTGACTTTGCTCTTAATAATAATAGTAATGGTAATATTATTATTATTATTAAAATTGATAAATTGGTTGCTGTTTCAATCCTTGATTCATTGGTTTATTTGGTTCTTTTCTTTCCTCTCCATTTGTAATTATTATTACGACTACCATTATTATTATTTTACTAATGAACAAATTAATTAAGTGGCTTATTTATTGATCTACTACTAATGTTACTATGACTATAGGTATTATCAATATTATTATTATTGATGCTGCTATTCCTACTTGTATTATTGTTATTGTTATTATTATTATTACTTTTATTATAGCTATTATTGACATGATATTGTCATGGTTATGGTTACTACTATTGCTATTATTATTATTATACTATTATCATTATTCCCCTCGGGTATTATTTTTAACATTAATGTATTTTACTTGTTTTTTATTAATACTACTTTTTTTTCTCTTCAATTATTATAACCTTACTTGTGTTGTTGTTGTTGTTTTTCCTCTCTTCTCTTTCTTAATTATAATTATATTAATTATATTCTTTATTAATATTACAATTTACCTCTATTAGTATTGTCATTATTATTAGAAGGTTTTTTTTTGGTTGTTGCTTTAATTCTAGTATTACTGTGGTTATTCTTATTAGTATACTGTCTAGTGGTTTACCACTATTATTACTACAATGTTTTCACTACCTTCAGACAACATCAACATGCATATATGTATTTCTATTTAGATTTTTTATTATTATTATTATTATTATTATTATTTTTGTTATTATGTATGTGTGTATATGTATGTGTGTATATATTATATACCATTATTATTATTACTACTACTATTATAATGAATCAATCGGATGGTTGGATGGCGGATGGATGGGTTAATTAATTGATTTATTTGTTTATTTACTGGCTAATTTATTTACTTTACTTATCATTGTTATTATAATAATCACATATAAAAACAGCATTGCTTGCAAAAAATACATTGCACCAACAACACTTCACTATATCCATCTGGCATAACACCCTCCCCCTCCCTTCCCCCATCAAGTATCACCACTCCCCCTCCCCCCTTTCTTTTTCCTCCTTTTTTTCTCTTTTTCTCTTCTTTCCCCCTTTCCTTTACTGAATCATCCACCTTACCCTTTCCCTATTTCCTGGCTGGGGAAGCCTGACGTCCGGTTTAACATAAATGAAATAATTAAAGAAATGAATTGGGAAGGCGGAAGGGAAAAATCCCTCTCCCAACACAGAACAGGCTCTCTCCTGATGGGTCTGGGGGCTGTTCAGAATGGGCAAAAAGGCGACAGTAGACAGTAGACACCTCTGATAGCCAGCCCCCTCCCCAGGGTCTGGGGGCAGCTTAAGGGGGGTAACCTGTCTCATGAAACAAAAAAATACAAATGCAAATACAAATAAAGAGCAATATATAAAGACAAAATATTATAACATAACATTGTTCAACCATGAGATATTATAAGCCATCCCTGCCACGAAAAATACTCCCCCACCCCCTCTCTCTCATTCCCGCCCTTTTCTTTCTCCTCTTTAAATACAAACAAACAAACAAACAAACAAACACCCTACACTACTTGGAGGAATGAATGTGTTTTACCAAACTGAATGAATCCACCTTTGTAGTGAAGGTACAGATTAGTGAACCGAAGGCAAGTCGGCTCAACATGCACCTCCTCCCTAAAGGAGATGGTCTCGCCTCGCAGAGACCAAAACCAAAAGGGTATTTGCGCTGTTCTTGTCTACTCTTAGTACATTTTTTTACTGCCAGATCATTTCAATCATACATCCAACACTTAGGGATGTCACGTGAACCGATACTTCGGTACCAAGTCAATGCCAAAATTCTGAAAACGTGACGGTTCTCATTTTTCTACAGTAGCGCAGGTACGGTAAGGGCTCGAGACTAACAGTGTCTAAACTCACTATCGACGCACCCTATTTTTTCCCTGATAACGCTTCATTGTGAACAACAAATCTGTGTTGAAATCAGCAGAAGAAAAGCTAGTTAAAGTTAGCTGTTACAGCTATGTTATTTACATCATGATGTGTTCAGACTCTATTCGGTACCAATGATTGATTGAGATGTTTTTACAGCAATATAAAATAGATAATAGAGAGGGAATTATGACGTATTTAACTTGCTAACTCTAGCTCAAAGTGTTAACTGTTTTGTTTTTGTTTTTTACTGTGGTATCAAATACACTGTATACCTTATTGGTGTCAACTACAAAATTTCTGGTAAATTTCTCTCAAGAACACATCTTTATATGTGTATAATACGCTGCAAAAGATGGCAGCATATTTCAGCCATATATGGTGGAGCCATTGGGACAGGACTGCCTTGTTGGCCGTAATGACTAGGGCTGTCATACGATTCAAATATTGAATTGTGATTAATCCCAAATTATTCATACATTTTTTTTATCTTTTCAAAATGTATCTTAAAGGGAGATTTGTCAATTATTTAATACTTTTATCAACATGGGAGCGGACAAATATGCTGCTTTATGTAAATTTATGTATATATTTATTATTTGAAATCAATTAACAACACAAATAACAACAATGACAAATATTGTCCAGAAACCCTCACAGGTACTGCATTTAGCATAAAAAATTAAATTAAAAATATGCTCCAATCATAACATGGCAAACTGCAGCCCAACAGGCAACAACAGCTGTCAGTGTGTCAGTGTGCTGACTTGACTATGACTTGCCCCAAACTGCATGTGATTATCATAAAGTGGGCATGTCTGTAAAGGGGAGACTCGTGGGTACCCATAGAACCCATTTACATTCACACATCTGGAGGTCAGAGGTCAAGGGACCCCTTTGGAAATTGCCATGCCAGTTTGGAGCGTTATTTAACCTCCTTTACAACAAGCTAGTATGACATGGTTGGTACCGATGGATTCATCAGGTTTCTAGTTTCATGTGATGCCAGTATCTTCACTCTAGCTTTAAAATGGAGTCTGCTACAACCTCCGAAAGGTTGATTGCGTTAATGCAATAAAGAAATTAGTGGTGTTAAAGTGATTTTGCGTTAACGTGTTATTATCAGGTCAACGTTGACAGCCCTAGCAATGACATATTCAGCTTTGATAAGTGGACTTTCATAGAGGCAGCAACTGAACTGAAACAAAGTAATCAAAAGCTCATCAACAAGAACAACAGAGACCTGCTCAGTTACATGTACAGCTGAGTACAAAGCTGAACTTTTCTTATTTACCAACAGCGCTTACTATTCTGTTGTGTGTTGAGGGACTGTACATTAATTCCAGAAGACATGCCAGACATATAAGGCATTTCTTACATTTTTCTAACATGTGTCAAAGATGGAATTTAAGGAGAAAATAGTCGGAATGGTGCCTGTAAGGGAATGAAGGTTTATAAGCAGGATTTTCAGCCGAATACCCAATGCAGAAGAGTTGCCCACTACAACCAACACATTGATTATTACTATTAGTATTATTGCATATTGCTTTGCACCCCATGATTTCCCACATCATAGTGGAGCCCATATCTCTAGCTGTGACTGATATTGCTTAGCATCAACTTTGTATTTTAAAAGTTCGCGTAAGCTTTCTGTCCACCATAATTGCTTCATTTCAGAGCAAAAACATCAAGACAGTGAGGGCGAAGAAATGAAATGAAAGCACACAAGTTTCCTTTTAACTTTTTCTGCATGGATATGTCGGTCCGCCTGCCTGCCTCTATGTATTCAAATCCTTTGAGCATGCTTGTACGTGCCTCTGCATACACATGTATGTGTGTTTTGACTTTTAAATACTTGCAGCAAAGCTTTATAGATTGATCCTCAGAAAAAAAGAAAAAGAAAATCTAAGCTGGCTCCCTCTACAGAGCACTGATTTAGGACCGATAGGACCTCAGTCAGCAGATACTGGCTTCCTTTCATAACCCTATCGAACACTGTGCCTCTGCTACCTCTGGACATAATACGGACACACGCACATATGGTCACGGACAGGCAACTTTCCTTTGAAAACCTCCACCATGTAATCTCTACTGGCCAAATTAATAAAATAACATCATTGCAACCAGTGCTGGAATATTCAAATGAAACTAGACACATTATTCATTAGGTTGAATTACTATGTTAATCATCTTAAAAGTACATCACACAATCTGGTGTGAGTGGGTTGATAGAGTAGGTCTTGTCCCAACTACTCACATACTGACGCTTGGTCAGTACGCCTTGGCGTCACTTTCTAACTGTGATGCTCCACAGCCCGTTCTCACGGCGTCAAATACCGAGGCTTTGTCACGGTGTGTGATACCGCTGTGCAAGACACCTTTTAGTGCCTGTATGAAACTCACCGGGCTTTCCATTAACTACAATGTAAACCCATCCGTGGCATCAGTAAATGCTGAGAGAATGTACGTTGGGAGTGTGGGGACGTAGTTTACGGAGCAAGAAGACACACCAGGTGGGCGGGAGGGAGGATGGATGGATCCAACAAACCCAGGGCTTTCATTTAGGAGGCCGCTGTTCGTGTCCCGTGCGTTAAAGGTCTTATATTATGCTCATTTCCAGGTTCATAGATGTATTTTAATGTTGTACTAGAACATGTTTACATGCTGTAATGTTCAGAAAAACCTTTATTCTTCTCATACTGTCTACCTCAGTCTGCCTGCATAGAGCCTCATTCAGCCTCTGTCTGAAAAACTCTGATTCAGAGCCTGTCTCCTCCCACTCTGCTCTGATTGGTCAGCGTTTCCTGGTCTCTGCTGTCAATCAAACGCCCTCAACACAGCGTCACTTTCTCCCCCGCCCTGCAGCTCGCCCTGAGCTAGAGAGAGAGCAGGAAGAGAGTGACGTTCATCTTGGTGCTACTGCTTTTTACCGTGAAAATAAACTTCTTAAAAGTTTATAAACCAGAAACTTCACCCAGCGCTCGTTCCCGGAGGAATCTGATCCGAAATCGGCGAGAAATTAACAACATCTGCGGCCAAGATTCCAGGTTTTCCTGACTCTTTTGCTCCGGTAAATATGTTATTTTTAGCTCTATCACGTTAGCTCAGTATTTACGTTATGCATCAACTCTGTAAACTGTAAACATACAATCTGTTTTACGTTTGTCTTTACAGATCCATCTGTGAGAAATGACCGACAGAATCATCCCAGAGGAGAAGAAAACATTTGCTGTGAGCAGATGGGAGATACCGAGCTAACACGTTAGCATGTAGCTACATGTAACGGTGTGTAAACACAGCGAACATCAGGGTAGGAAATAGAAGCTGTGAAACAGTAGTCAGTTCATTATTTCTGGTAAAAGACACCTGATAAACGTAGTAAAGTAATCAGAGTAATGGTATATTATTTACTGCAGAAGCTGTCTCTGTGTTACCATGACTACAGACCGGTGTTACGGTTTAACAGGCGACCCTGTTAACTGGCGACTTTCAGCCGAATGAGTCTGTGGTTGTCGTAGTTACGGCAGCTGTTGAAAGTAGGAAGAGAATACGTAGCTGTCCTCGTGAATGCCTCTTTGTTTAGTATTTCATTACAATGTTTAAACATACCGGATTCGTCTTTGGAGCTTTGGAGTCTTGTTTGTGGAAACGTGTCCGCTATATTCTGCTCGCGTTTGAAACGTTGCTTGTTATGATGAATATGTTGAAATTAGGAAGAGCAGCGTCGCTCTTCCTGTGAGCTAATAAAAGTTTCTAAATACACATATTCGTCTTTGGAGCTTGTTGTAGTAAACATGTGTCACGTAGAAGAACCTCATCCCTTTAAGAAAAAAAAAATGAATTAAAGCTGCAAGCAGCGATGATCGGGCCCTCGCCCACGCGCGCACGTCGGGGGAATGCGCACGTCAGGGCACGTACATGTCTTCAGGGCAAGACTCTTATAAAACATGTCAAATTTGGGGAAGATTGGACAATGTATAGCCAATTTACAACAACTTCCTGTTTCCTGTAGGGGGCGCTATGACTATCACGCATAATACCACATATATGTCTTCAGGCCTGGTCCATTATCCAACTTGTGAAGTTTGGAGCAGATTGGACTATGTAAAGTCAATTAACAACAGCCTCCTGTTTTTTGGCGAAGAAGCTTTTTCGCCGCCACGCCACGGCAACATGGTTCGATAACTTTTTGATCTTTTGGTAACTTTTCATCACAAAGGTCTTAAGATACTACTGACCAAGTTTGAGGTAGATGTGATTAATTTCTGAGGCAGAGTACATCAATGTGTACAACATGATATTTCCTGTTACCACTAGGTAGCGCTATGACTGTGAGTCAAAATTTGCATATGGATGTTGTCAGACATGGACCTTTATCAGGCATGAGAAATTTGGAGCATATAGGTTAATGTACGACAAAGTTACAACAACTTCCTGTTTCTTGGCGAAAGGCGCTTTTTCGCCGCCACGCCACGGCAACATAGTTCGATAACTTTTTGATCTTTGAGTAAGTTTTCATCCCAAAGGTCTTAAGATACTACTGACCAAATTTGAAGTTGATCGGGTTAAATCTCTAGGAGGAGTTCGTTAAAGTACAGCGCCTGGAAATGGTAAAAAACGCCATAAAATCCAATATGGCCGACTTCCGGTTGGGTTTACGGTATACCTCCAAGAGGGTTTTATTTACGTCTCATCATGGTACATATACCTACCAAATTTCGTAAATTTAGGAGAAACGTGTCGTCGGGGCTACTCAATAGGGGGCGCTAGCGAGCCAATTTGCCACACCCGAGCACGAAACCCATATCAGATATTTATTTCACGCACGTCTGACACGTGTGCAAAATTTCAAAAAAAGCTTATTATCCCAAGCACCTCATTTTTAGGCGCAAAGACATAATAGAATAAGAATAATAATCCTTTGAAGAACAATAGGTCCTCGGACCCGACTTTGTCGGTGCTCGGGCCCTAATAACAGAGAATATACACAGAGAATATATACACACACCCGCACACCCGTAAGTGTGTGGTGCAATAAGTGCAGTGTAACCAAGGGTGAGGAGGTGGGTACAAATGGATGAATGGATAGAATGGATAGAGACAGAGACAGAGACAGAGACAGGGCTCTAGTGGGTCAGGGTCAGTTGTGAGACTCAGCTCAGCATCCGGATGGCCTGGGGATAGAAGCGGTTTCTGAGGCGGTTGGTTTTAGCTCTGATGCTGATGTAGCCAGGCTTCCTCTTGGACTGCTTCCTGATGAAGAGGCTGTGGCTCGGGTGACTGGGATCAGCAATGATCTTGTTTGCCTTGGTTGTACATCTCTTGGTGTATATGTCCTCCAAGTTAGGCAGCACTCCACCTGTGAGCCGTTGGGCCGACCGCACCACTCTCTGAAGCCGCCGTCGATCCTGCTCGGAGCAGTTGCCATATCAGGTTGTGATGCAGCCGGTCATGATGCTCTCAATAGTGCACCTGTAGAAGTTCCTCAGTACAGGTGAGGACATTCCAAATTTCTTCAGCCTTCTTAGGTTGTAAAGGCGCTGCTGGGATTTCTTCACCAGCGTGTCCACATGCCGAGACCACTTCATGTCCTCCGAGATGTGGACACCAAGAAACCTGAAGCTCCTGACTCGCTCCACGGCCGCACCATTGATGGTTATGGGATTGTGTGTGTGCTCAGCCTTCTTCCTGAAGTCCAGTATCAGCTCTTTAGTTTTCTCCACATTAAGCTCCAGGTTATTCCTCTGGCACCACGTGGAGAGCGCCATCACCTCGTCCGTGTAATCCGTTGTGTTGTTGTCAGTTATCAGACCAATGACTGTTGTGTCATCGGCGAACTTGATGATGGCATTGGAGCTGTGCCTGGCTGTGCAGTCGCCGGTGTAGATGGAATATAAGAGTTGCACATAGTTGCTCTCTTTTGCCTCCAGGTGGGTCAGTGACATTGATTAACACAGTATTAAAAGAAGGTGGTGGGGTGGAGGTGGGTTGCGAGCGGCTTTGTAGAAGAAGCAGCACAGGTAGCCAGGTTGAAGCAGCTTAAATAAGGCGCCCTGTATGAAATTTGTCAATGAATGCATAGAGGGGAATCAGCTGATCTGTCAGATGATGCATCAGCTGATTGGGCCGGCCTAAGATTGGCTGCCATCAGCTGACAGCTGTCATATGAGCAGCGCTTGACTTCATGGCCTGCCTGAACTAACGCTACGCTCGAGTTAGGAAAACAATGGCGGACAGGACAGTTTCAACAGCCACTCTGTGGGCGGGGTCACCTAGCTGGAGGTTGTTCTCGTTGTTCTATCGTTCCACCAGGAAACCCTTATATGGCCTGAAAAATATCACCGACGTCACCAGCTTAAGGAAGTACTGAGCGTTTTTTCAGACACATTTTCTGAGAGATGGAGCAGGAGAAAAAGAGAGAGGATGGTCTTTTATGATACTATGGTGACCTGTAGACACACTGGGGACATATATTGATGTTTAAAAGACATGGAAAAGTGCATTCTGCATAATAGGTGACCTTTAAGTTTCACTTTCATGTTACAATCAGCCATTGGTTAGTTTGTGTCCTGTGTTCACAACGTTCAGTTTCAATTTCACTTTACAAACATAGTAGTTTTAAGGCCAACCATGTCGTTTTTTCCTAAACCTAACTTTACTGGGCATAAATCACAGATTTCATCACGATACGATACATTGATTCTTTAGACAACAATACGATATTTGCTGAAATCACAAAGTCTGCCACAATATGATTTGATTCAATTCAGGGGCCTGCAATTGATATGAGAAAATATCATATGTCCATTTAACACAATCAGTTACATTTACAGTATATCAACTCACAAAAATTGTCAAATCATAATTATGATTGTCTTACTGAGCTCTTCCAGTCATTTAAATGAAAAACAATCTATTCTTTTTGATAAAAAGAATAAAATATAAAGTGGGAATTTCATAATAAAGGTTTATCTTAAAGATGACCATATGTATTGATATTTTCACTTTGCATCAGTGATATTGGATTGTTGATCATTAAATCGATGTATCGATCCAGATAGATGTATCGTTACACCCCTAGTGGTTTTGTTGCCTAAACCTAAAGTGATGCCAAGGGGCGTGACAAAGCGGCAGTATGTGACGAGTTGGGATGAGAATGTGTTATGCTCCACTACGGTTGCAGTAAACATGTGGTTAATGTTGTGAATTCAAACAAGATTTAGGCAACAAAATCACTTAGTTAGGTTTATGAAAATAAGATTGTGGATTGGATCGCTATTTAAACTATGTGACCACACTCCAGGAGCACTTTCTCTGAGCGTCTACTATTGACACGGAAGGGTTTACTTGAAAGCCCAGTGCATCTCATTCAGATGCGAAAGGGTGCGTCGCTATCAGATGCCGAGGGACATGGAAGCCTGGGTATTTGTAATAGTAATACTACCATTGACTTTATGAGCAGTTTCTTTTTGTTCTTTCAATATTCAGACAAACGAGGATAATAGAGGGAGGCTTATCCCAGAAAACATTAGGGCTGGGACGATATACCTATCTCCTTATTCAATACTATCACGATACTTGGGTGCCGATTAGATATGTATTGTGATTTTTAAGTATTGTGATTTGATATTACAATTTATTGCTATTTTTAACTTTTTTAACACTAGATCATGGGAAAAAGTTGAATCATACACATCTAGGGATATCTAAATTAATACATGAAAATATTTGATTTTCATGTCCTGAGTCACTGTACGGCATTAGTTATTCTATTTTTTCCAGCGACCCAAAAATCAAATAATTCGTTGCTCGCTCTCCCGTCAGCTCCGTTCTCTTTATCCATCCATGGTCAGCTCCATCCGGGCTGTTTGAATGCAGAGAACATAAATGTCAGTATCTGGGTGCTCTACAGTTGTAGCGTCGGCCGTTTTGACCACGGAGATGAGAGCGACGGCCGGCTCGACCGCACGTTACCGTAATACCATAACGTTTCCTGGCCGTGACAGAGTTAGCATGCAGCTTTAGCTCTGCTCTGTCTAGCTCTGCTTTTCCTGCAATGTGTGAAACCCAAAGTGTTTCCATCCTTTACTGGATGTGTAATTTTTACCACGCTGGATATAATATGTGAGGGTGCAGCTCGTATCCACGCAGACCCTTTGCCATTTTGTTCTTCCTCGTTGTGGCCTGCTGTGGTTGGTTTTTGGTTGACGGATACAGAACGGATATGACGTCACGTTACTCAGACTACAACAATAAAAGCGGTAACTTTCTTCAAATATATCGATTCTGGCATTAAAAGATCAATTTCAAAATCGTAAAAAATTGCGATACATAGGTGAATTGATTTTTTTCCCCCATCCCTATAAAATATCACTCTACTTAGTACTGTATGGATCTCTGTTGTGGCTGACAGTGCTTGTGACTTAATTCTGAATAAGATTATATCAGATTAACTAGAAGGGCAATTGGATGCAGCCCTCCGCCAACGCCATGCCCTTTCTCTCTATAGTTAACGAAAGTGAAAAATAATTTGGGTATCCGCCCTGTGCTTGGGATCCACTCCAAAACTTAATGGGTTCTTTTTTGGCCCATTCTAAACACTTCCGCTAAGTTTCATGAAAATCGGACCACTACCATAATCCTGCTGACAAACAAACAACCGAACCGACGACATAACCTCCTTGGAGGATGTAATAACAGGATTAGTATGAACCAATGCCACTAAGTACAGTACGTCAAACTAAAACATGGAGGCATGTGCTGAGTTGTACATAAAACTGACACCACTCACCCATATTCATTCTAAAATGCTTCTCCGGGCATATCTACTCTTAGCAATTCCATTCTTCATTTTTGAAACAGTTGCTCACATTGCCCAGTACATATGCTGTGGTCAGTGGGCAGTTGAAGGAGACCCACTGGCGAATCAATGGCACAGACAAGAACACGTTGATGGAGGAGGGGGTTATGCAGTCACTGACTTTTCCCAGACTTCTCCTAATTTACACAGGATCACCAAAATCGATTCATTATAAATGAGTACATAGAGTACATGAGAAGGATGTACAATCTAGAAACCAATGGGAGCAATTACGAAGTGTGTAATACACACACAAACACACACTGAGACCTGATGAATCTACCCTCTATGGTAGCATACAGTTATTATACAACTTTTCATGCAATAAAATATCATACTGCCGCTCTGCCCTCATTATTTTGCTATTAGTTCAGCCCGCTCCAGCACTATGTCCCTAAACTGGCCAAGGAGGAGCACTAAAGCAGAGCAATGAAGTCAAATATTAATGAGCTGGTTGAAATTTGCTTTCATGACATGATCCTGGAGACTCATTATTTAACTCTCAAATCTTGCAAGGGGTTTCCCAAGCTCCAAATGCCAGCTAAACAGCTGCCTACTCGCCTCGGTTGGATTGGCTACTTCTACAACTGAATGGCTTTAAATTTGACTTTTCATTAAACTGATAGTTTGGGTGTTTCTCAGTGGGGTTGTATGAGGTATTTATCCATGGTCGGTCTATTACCTACAGCAGATGACGCCCACAGTTTGGAGAAGCAGATAGGAGTTACCACACAGAAGTAAAGCAATGTACTGCTGTGGATTGGGGCAGCAGCAAAACACACTTTAGCTACTTAAGAAAGGCCCACCTAAAAAAATCAATATCAGTTTAAATATACGCTATATTTAGAATATTTCCGCCAGTTTACCTTGCCATGAGACAGCTATTCAGTCTATTTTCCAACGGAGCACTGAAGCCGTTATCTGTGCTCTCGCCAAAGCAACCACATTCCATTGATAAAACATAAATTTTACTTCGCAGAACACGGAAGTTTCTGGTCTACGGCTGCCTCGATTAATAAGTTTGTTTGTATTATTATGAGACTTTGGTTAGTTCCAATTCCACAAGTGTCAAGTGTTTGTAACTTCTTACACGTATAAATACATTGCGGGTCGGTGTCCCATGTGCACTCGCGTGTGGCTACGTTGTTCAGACTCGGACTCCAACACAAACTATATGGAAGCACCAAAACCACAAAGTTCTATCTAGTGAAGCCCGTCTTGCTCTTCCTGCTCCAGCCTTCCGACCACGGTCGGAGGACACGGGGGAGACCGTAGTCTCCAGGGCTCTGCTCCTCTGCCTGCCTTCACTCAAACGCCGCGCTCGTTCTCACTCTCTCGCTCCACCTCTTCCGTTCATGCGTGCTCACTCCACACTGCAGAAGAGTTAGTTTAGCTCTGAGAATATCTAGTGAATGTACAGTGGACGTTTGTGCAGAAATAACTGCTGCAGCTCCTCCAGACCAACGGAGGTTTCCCGTGTCTTGTGAAGTGACGGGGCTCCGCAGAGAGAAACGTTATCGTCTCCGTCCAAAACTCCGGCGTCTCCCCTGTTTCCTCCGGCCGCGGTCGGGAGGCTGAAGCGGGAAAAGCCAACACTAGGATCAGCATTGATTCATGGAGAGACCTTCGTCTGGTCAGCTAACATTACTGCCAAGCAGCTGAAATATAGAGTGATATTGTGCTTTTAGCTGACGTGTGTCGCCTCACTGTGTTGAGCAATGCTCGTTCATGTCTATGTAGAGCGAGCACAAGCGCCAGCAACAGGACGCTGACTTTAGTTGACTTAACGGCCACTGGTGTCGCTGTTAACAAGACATTTCTGATTTTTACAAACAGTCCCTTTAAACTGATTTGATTTTTTTTACGGGCAGTCTTTCTTTTAGTTGTCTAAAATATGTTTTGCTGGTTCTCTTTTCTGCTTCTCAAAATTGGGGGCATGACGACCGCCATCTACTGTAGGAAATACACTGACTATGGATAAGTACCTCACCCCACTTCACAACACCCAAACTATCACTTTAAGTACATAATGTTCCAGTTAGAGGCATCAGTCCATGCATTAGGAGGTAGTTTCCATTATAAATATGCTTGGTTTCTACTTTTAAGAATGAACAGTGTCATTAAAGATGGACATTGTCATTAAACTATTAATCATGCAGACATTTTATGACTGGCCAAAACATATTCACTTACACTGTGAAACGTTTTAAATGAGCATCTATTTAAAATCTGATCTAGATTTGATTTGTTTACATCTTAAGGCCCCTTTTGTCTGTGAGCAAACTAAAGTTACACCCACATCAGCCACTTGACACGTGTCAAATGACGCCCGTAGCCTAGACTGGATGTGTCATGAAGACAGAAGGAGTCATGGTACAGTAGCAGGAATGGGAGCGAATGTGATAAAATTGCTGCTTTTCTTGAAAGCTGACAGATGTCATTGCGGATTGACACGCATCAAGACGCCACCGGTGTGGGCTCACATGGAAAATAGATGTGGATGTTTTGACGGACGTCATGCGCTGGTGTGTGTTGCCTTTGATTCTAAGTTGCATCTCTACCACATTACTATTATTTTCTCTGCATACAATCACATGGGTACACAATTGAATAGTACGATTCACTTAAGAGTCTTTTGTTCAGGCAAAGTATATGTTCAGTCTTGACTAATCAAAGTAGCACAGTTGTCATTTTGAGCAGAAATGACTTTCCTTATTTGTAGACAAGCTGTTATTTTATTCATCACCATGTGCTGCTTTCTTTTCTTTTTCTTTAACTGTGACTGTTGATATCAGTCATTTATAACAGCTGTAGACTCTGTCTACACCATGGCCTGCTTTAATTAAACAATAGTCACATTTCGGCGGTTTTCTCTTCACTTTTTTCCCTCCTGTCTATTCACAGTTTCACAGTTGTATTAAATGGCCACTTTTGATTGTTTGATACTAGGGCTGCACAATTAATCGAATATTAATCGCGATCATGATCGACTGTGATATTAACGATTAAAATGTGTGCTGCGATCATAGAAAACTCTTCTCCTTAAATCAAGTGTTTCCTAAACTAACAGCTAGAGATGCAGCATCAATCAGCAGCCGATTGAAGCCGGCTGGTTTTCAGCAGTCTCATACAGTATATCGTTTTTTTTGCCGGTGACACACCGCCACATGATGGTTTTACATCGGCACACAGCGGCACAGTCAGTAACGTCACACACACACAGCATGTCATCGGTGTGGAAGTTCTTCAACGTGAGTGAAGAAGAATCAGGATCTTGTTTATTGCCAGGTGTATCAGGTATACACTAGGAATTTGCTTTGGTTTGTTGATGCAAATAAGCAGTAAAATATAACAATAGAATAGTTAAGAATAAAATAAGAACAAATTGAAATTTACCAATATACAATATAAAACAAAAAATAAACATAATATAAACAGATATTACTTTTTATTACTTATTTATTTATTACTTAACAAATATTGCCGGTGTGCAACAATCAGGTACCAGAGAGAGAGAGAGAGAGAGAGAGAGAGAGAGAGAGAGAGAGAGAGAGAGAGAGACAGTGGTGGGGGGTATTGTGTGTGTATGAGAGAGGGAGAGAGTCAGTGTCGGAGGGGGGCAGTGGTGTGTTTGTGTGTGAGAGAGAGAGAGAGAGAGAGAGAGAGAGAGAAAGATAGTGTGTGTGTGTGTGTGAGTGCGAGCGAGACAGTCACAGGGGGGCAGAGGGGCTGTTGGAGAGCCCCACTGCCATGGGGAAAAAACTGTTTTTATGGCGTGAGGTTTTGGTCCTGATGGACCTTAACCTCTTGCCAGATGGCAGAGTCTGAAATAGATGGTGTCCAGGATGGGAGGGGTCGGCCACAATCTTTCCTGCCCTCCTTAAGGTCCTGGAAGTGTACATTTCCTGGAGGGAGGGAAGGTTGCAGCCGATGGCCTTCTCTGCAGCACGAATGATCGTCCCTGGCGGTGGCAGCGGCGAACCAGACGGTGATGGAGGAGGTGAGGATGGACTCGATGATGGCCGAGTAGAAGTGCACCATCATGGTCTGTGGCAGGTTGAATTTCTTCAGCTGCCGCAGGAAGTACATCCTCTGCTGGGCCTTACTGGTGAGGGAGCTGATGTTTAGCTCCCACTTGAGGTCCTGGGCGATGGTCGACTGGGGAGCCGCGCAGGATGAGGGGATGGGGGGGGGGAGTTCCTCCTGAAGTTCACTGCCATCTCCACTGTCTTCAGAGCGTTCAGCTCCATGTGGTTCTGGCTGCACCAGGATGCCAGATGGTCAACCTCCCATCTGTAGGCAGACTCATCACCCTCGGAGATGAGGCCGATGAGGGTGGTGTCGTCTGCAAACTTAAGGAGCTTGACAGATTGGTGTCTGGAGGTGCAGCCGTTGGTGTACAGGAAGAAGAGCAGTGGGGAGAGAACGCAGCCTTGGGGGGCACCGGTGCTGATGGTCTGGGTGTCGGAGACTTGCTTCCCCAGCCTTACGTGCTGACTCCTGTCTGTTAGAAAGTCTGTGATCCACCTGCAGGTGGAGTCAGGCACGCTCAGCAGGAAAAGCTTGTCCTGTAGCAGAGCTGGGCTGATGGTGTTGAATGCAGAGCTGAAGTCCACAAACAGGATCCTGGCATAGGAGCCAGGGAAGTCCAGGTGCTGGAGAATGTAGTGGAGGGCTAAATTTACTGCATCATCTACAGACCTGTTGGCTCTGTAGGCAAACTGCAGTGGGTCCAGCAGGGGGTTGGTGATTGTCTTAAGGTGGTGGAGCACAATGCGTTCAAAGGTCTTCATTATCACAGAGGTCAGAGCGACGGGTCTGTAATCCTGAAGACCTGTGATCCTTGGCTTCTTGGGGACCGGTGGGGATGATGGTGGAGGCTTTGAAACAGGCAGGCACCCTGCAGGTTTCCAGTGATGTGTTGAAGATCCCTGTAAACACTGGAGACAACTGGTCTGCACAGTGTTTGAGGGTTGCAGGTGAGACAGCGTCTGGGCCGGCTGCCTTGCGGGGGTTTTGTCCTTTGAAGAGCCTGTTGACCTCCCCCTCCTGGAAGGACAGAGGTGTGAAGGGGGGGGGGGGGGGGTTCACAGGATGGGTGCTTGTGGAGAAAGCTGGGGGATGCTGGTGTTAACGGTGTTAACTGCTGATGGCTAATGGCTGGGGGGAGAGGAGATGCAGTCTGGGCTGGCACTTCGTCCGTCAAATCTACAGTAGAAGTCATTCAGCTCATTTGCCAGTCAGAGGTCATTCGTGGAGTGTGACGGTTTGGGCTTGTAGTTTGTGATCTGCCTCAGCCCTTTCCAGACTGAGGCAGAGTCGTTGGCTGAGAATTGTTTTTCTAATTTCTCAGAATACTGCCGTTTGGCTTCCCTCACCACCTTGCCAAACGCGTATTTAGCCTCTTTTAAAACCCTCTCTGTCACTCTGCGCGAGCTCCACGTGAGCTTGCAGCGGGATGTAAACACCGACCAGAATGAAGGAGAATTCACGTGAATAAAAGGGTTTGCAGTTAATAATAAAAGATTCCAGATCCGGAGAACATGTCCGCAGAATCACTGTCACATCCTTGCACCAGCCGCCGTTAATATAGAAACTAAATCCGGGTCGCGGTCGGCTTGGAACAGCTGGAAGCCGGGAAGCAGAGTCCGGTATAGATCCACACAGCCACGACTCCGTAAAGCACAAAACAGAAGAAAGGGAAAAGTCTCTGTTGTTTTTAACCATCAGCAGCAACTCGTACACTTTGTTGCACAGTGGGCGCACGTTGTAGAGGAATATATCGCGGGCAGCGGAGTTCTTAATCCTTTCTGCCTGAAGTGAACCAGCACCTCACCGCTCGACCGAGGGCCACAGCACCATCAAAAAGTCCATTATATCCGCTGAAGGGGCCAGAAAAGTGGGAAAAAAATCCGATGGGGTGGATTCCCTGGGGTTAAGGTTAAGGATCTCTTCTCTTGAGAAAACAATCTGCGAACGTTCACCAACAACAAAAAAACAACAAAAATAGCGCGCACCAACTCGCCAAGGCAGCCGTAGTTAGCGCCATCTTCACAAGACATAAAGCTACAATTTGTCACAACTGCAAGTCCAAAATAAGCCGTGGATGAATAACCCTTAAAACACTTGGAACAACTAACTTAATCAGACACTTATTATATTGTAATTCGTTCCCATGATGCTGCTCAGAATAATCACAGTGCCGACAGCGGAGGCTCCATTGAGTTACATTAAGGCGCGTTCAAGATCTACTCAAAATGAATATTAGGGTATGGTAAATTATAACGCTATCATGATGCGTTCAAATGTAATCTTGTAAAATGTAGTTTTTGGTGAGAAACTTCAATAAATCCAGTTGTTTGAAGATGTTTTTACAGCAATATAAAATAGATATTAGAGAGAGAGAAATATGACCTGTTTAATGTCCTGACAATAGCTATAAGCAGCTCATATAATTAAAACTACTAATGCCAAGGTTTTTTTTTAATTAAAGCAAATATTCAAATAACAACATGGAAGTGAAAGCAGCGCTTTGTTTATTTAAATGTGAAATTGTAATACAAATATTTTGTCCCTAAAATCTATGAATAATCATGACAAATAATCAGAATCTCAATATTGATCAAAATAATCGTGATTATCATTTTGGCTATAATTGTGCAGCCCTAATGGACACCTACTATTTAGAATAAAAGGATGTCATCGTTAACACAGCAACAATTGAGACCCACTATATATAAGCACAATTATCCAAATTCAGTTCTGGCACTAGGGCATGTACACTTGCCCAAAGTGATGGACTGAACTAAATGTTCAATAAAAAGCTGTTATTCTTATCAGTTGCCAGGAAATACTGCATCAACAAAAACCTGCACTTCTTTGCTTCCTTCCTTCCTTTAGTCTCCTTTCATATAAAGCATCACAGACCAGTCGGACTGGCAAACATGATGTGACATGATTCTGGATTTTGAAGTTAAAACATTTACGTCCTGCTGCCATTTGGAGCTGCCAACATAGCTTTAAAATGGATATTGATATGGGCAGAGGCTGTCACTTACTTGGCTATGTGAGCACTCTATCGCCGAAAGCAGCATTTCTGTTCCGTGTTCCATGTCATTAGAGATGAAAGCAGCATCTACAAACGCAAACAACCATTAATACATTTTCCTGGTAATATTCCAGTCCACAGGCTGCATAAGTATTCTTGTTAGGGCTAACCTAGGTGAAAATAGTTAATAACCTTAGTAATATGCAATAAATAATGAGATGTTATAATCCAGCATGCTCTTTAATGTCTACATTTGGAGATAGTGATGATGTGTATGTTGTGTTTGTGTGTGTGGATGGGGACGGGTGTGTGTGAAAATGGTTTGATATTCATCCTGCAGTGTTAGCTGTTTACCACTAACATGCTTTGCTTTGGGGCATTCCTTCAGAAATCAATCACTTTCTGACCTCAACCCTTTTGATTTGAGGGTGTTTCTGCAACTACGGTTAAAAAAAACATCAACCTCTATGAATTTAAATTTGAACCATCAGAGTATGTAATATATATAAAAAGGCACACAAAATGACATAGTGGTTAAGATTTGAATCTGTAACATGTTTATTTTATGGTTTTCATCACCTGTTCTTACTAAATGTCCTTACCACAACATTACAATAATGTTCATTTTATACATTCTCTGAAAAAATAGGATTTCATGATTTTCTCTACACCATAAAACATGTAGACAGTAACCATAGATGTCTGTCTTCACAAACAAAAAAATATAAATGATGTTGTTTTTTATTAAGACATATTGGAATTCTAATTTCTAATGTGTTTCTTTACCGCAACACCTAAAGCTGTTGTAAGGAAATGTTGCGGAAATGACATTTTTGCTAATATTGCAGATAAATGGCAGCTAGCGAGGTCTGCTACGTTAGCTTTGACTCTTAGCATCTAACATACATAAATTCAACAGTTAAGTTATTTTTTAAATGTAGTTCAAACTACACAATTATTAAGCTGTATGTAAGGACACACAATAAATACTTGAGAAGAAAAGGTGATCTTAACTTTGTTTGTCTTGATCTAGAGGGTCACCTATGTCGGTGGTCCAACCATGTGCATCATCCATGTGCTAACTTCTGTTTCCATAGAAACTACATTTGTTTTGCTTTGAATACAATTTAACTATGGTATTTGTTCAGTGTTGCAGTAAGGACTCAGGGTGCTTTCACATCAGGGACCCAGGCCCGGATCCAAGTCCACTTGTCCCCAAAGTCCAGTTCATGCGGTTAATGTGAACGCTCCGTACCGTACTCGAGCACGGTTCATCAATCTGTACTTGGGGCGTTTTCATATTAGGTACGATTGATCCGTACCGCGCCCGAGTACGATTGGGTAGTTTTATATACAGATTTCGGAGGAGACCGGCGGCGTTGATAAAAGCCTGACCTTTCAAAACTACTCACTGACTGCTAACGTTAGTCACGTTAAATACCGGTCCACTTCTGTGTTTTGGTACAGTTGGCTTTCACACATGATGCGAACTGTACCCGAGTACACCTTTTCAAGTGGACTCGGGAACGGATCGACAAACCGTGCCCGAGTACGGTACGGAGCGTTCTCACTAATCAATCGAACTGGACTTTGGGGACAGGTGGACTTGGATCCGGGCCCGGGTCCCTGATGTGAAAGCACCCTTGAAAAGGTGGTCTCGAGTACGGTTCATGTGTACTCGGGTACGGTTCATATCAGGTGTGAAAGCCAACTGTAGGAAAACACAGAAGTGGACTGGTGTTTAACTCGAGTAACGTTAGCAGTCAGCAAGTAGTTCTGAAAGACGAGGCTTTTTTCAATGCCAGCGGTCTCCTCCAAAATCTGCATACATAGATATAAAACTGTTTCATATCTGCGTCTGTACGCAGAATGTGACGATCTCATCCTCTGAACTGCCCGGCCTTGGATGATACAGCAGGAAGGCAGGCGAGAGGGTCCTTAACATCTAAACAATAGTAGAGGATGTGGTTGAGCGATGTGTGTTATTTTATTTAGCTAGTTTAATGGTCTGCCTCCGAAGAACGAGAACCGCTCAGCTGCTGCTCAGCGGGCAGAGAGAGAGGGACAGCATGGGGAAACAATGTGTAGAGCCGGCATATTTTTACATCAATCTCAGTGAAACCATCACTTCTATGTGACATTTACTGTTGACCTGCTATCTCTCCCTAAAGACCTCTGAAAAAGACAAAAACTGTTCTATTGTGAGTCTCGGGGGGGGCGGGGGTAAGCAATATCTAAGCGAGGTATGGTCGTGGAAAATATGAGCTAAAGAGCTCTGTCTGACAGTCTACCATGTAAGGATGCTCAACACTTGCAATGTGTGTGTCTTTGTTCTTCCTGCTGATATCATCTATTATTTGTAAACTCACCATTTGATTTCTGCGATTCATCTTTGAAAATGCAGTCATGAAAGTGTTTCATTGCGAATGAAATTAGATTCACTGCCTGAAGGTCACTTGTTATTCACTGAACAATACTTTGCCTGTTGAGTGAATTGTCCCACTTAATTGTAAAACCATATCACATCAGATAAAAGAACTCCTGTTCAGTAGACGTTAATGTGGATCCATGTGCAGACTCATTATGTTTTTTTGTTTGTGATTGAGCGATGCCTTCTCAGCCACACTTCACAAACCAGAAGAATAATCCTATGTCCAGGACAAAGTGATACCTTTCAGATTAAAGTGACCTCTCTGCCCTTCTTGTTTTTACCCGGCCCTTGGCACTGGCTTTCAGAACAATAGCTCGTTAAGATGGACTTTGTTTTTGTGGAGAAGAAATCCTTGGACATATCTCACTGATTATTACTACACCTGACCTTTTCATCCTCTTTGAAAAGGTCAAGGGTCAGCTGAATACTGTATTAACCCTATATGGGAAGATAATAGCTTTAACCTGAGGGACCATATAACTTCCATTAAGAACTGAAGCAGAAACACATGGAGGTTGTTTCTGTGGATCACAGTGATATTATACTGGTAATAATAATAATAATATTAATAATAATAATAATAATAATAATAATAATAATATGGAAATATTAAAGCCTGTTTTTTTACTTACAGCATTGTGACAAATGTATTTATTGTCTTTATTGTTTAGTGAAGGTCAGGTCTGCAACATAACCAGTAGCATTTCTCTGTCAGGTAAATGTAGTACTACAATGTTTTCTTCTGAAGTAGAAGTACACAATAAGTAGTACACGGTTGAGTTTTGTAAGTTATTTTGAGGCCTTTTTTATGCTATTTCAGGGTACAATGAGTTAGAATAGTAACATAATGCAATATTTTTATTTTAGTTTGGGGCTCCAGACAGTGCTAAACGGGCATGTTTTGAATGGCCACTGCATTGGTCTAACAGGCAAGGAATCTCTGTCTGTCTGTCTGTCCCTCTGTGTGTTATTTGCATATCTCAAGACATGCTCATCCAATCTACTTCACACTTGGTGGGTGTATTGCTGGGGACCCGAGGGAGTGCGTTGTTGAATGTGGTGCCATATGGCCAGATGGTGGCCCTGTAAAAATGAACTTTACATTTGGCCTGTAACTTTTAAACCTCAGAAACTTTTTTTTCCTGGATTTTGTGGTCCAGGTAAATCTTTCCATATTAGCCACGCCCATTTGCGTCTAGACTAATTTTCCGGAATTTTAAATTTAGTCCAGATCAGATTTTTTTGCAACACAACATCTCTGGACCAAGCCGGAAGAAGTCACTCTTTAGTATTGTAACCTTTATTATGGAGAGGACTGTTTGTGAAACACCTCAGGTTGGACTTCCTTCCTGTTAGCAAATACAAGGGAGTGCTGAGCTTTTATTGTGAAGGGAAAGAGGAAGTGTAATGTGTATAATGTGATGCTACTGTGACTATCATGGGGGAGTCTGAAGATGGGAACGAGTAAAGACGCCAGCAAGTTCAAGCCTCCGTCTCATCGTGTCCTTATTTCACATAATAAATAAGTATAAACGCACATTAAAAACCGCTCGGTTACATTATTGTTGACACTCCGTACAGTTTTGCTATAGCTGGACCTCATAGTTTGGGCTTATATTACAAAGAAATGTCATATCTCCTGAACGCTTTGTGCTATTGCAACTACATTTGATAGACAGGTGGAGATACAGTATGATGTCTGAGTAACCATGGCAAATGTAGTGCCATTTGGCCTATAGGTGGTGCTGTAGCAGCAGCATCCAACTATAAAGGAAGTACTCTGTCTGTTTGACTGCCCTTCGTACATCTCGAGAACCGTTCATCCAATCAACTTCACACTTGGCAGGTACGAGCAGCCGTACCGCGGTTCACGACAGCGCTGCAAGCAGAACTTCTGGGGGCCAAGCAATCGACCCGTTCCAGGCGGGCACGCGCTCCGAAGGGGCACTGCACTAGTTGTGAAACATTTCAAGATCATTTTAGTGCCCAGTCCTATACTAGCATATACTGAAGTCAAAAGGGCCACAGTCAAAGTTACACCAACATTTAATTCAATTCAATTCAATTCAATTTATTTTTGTATAGCGTCAAATCACAACAGAAGTTATCTCAAGACGCTTTATATATAGAGCAGGTCTTAGACCGTACACCATAGTTTAGAGACCCAACAAGATCCACCAAGCGCACTGTGGCCAGGAAAAACTCCCCGATTACTGGGAAGAAACCTGGAGCAGAACCGGGCGCAGGGCGGGTGGCCATCTGCCGAGACCGGCTGGGGGGAGAGAGAGAGAGAGAGAGAGAGAGACAGAGACAGAGAGCGAGAGAGAGAGAGACAGAGAGAGAGAGAGAGAGAGAGAGAGAGAGAGAGAGAGAGAGAGAGAGAGGGGGAAGCAACCACAATAATAGCCCAGCAGCTGTAATAACTAATACAAGTAGGACTAATAACACAAAACCAATAGCACTGGATGTTACAGAGTGATAATACAACTATCAGAATGGATATCATTTGATCGTCCTCAGACGGGCTTTCAAGCATCTTATGATTCAGAGTAAGATGATGTTTCCTTGGGTAACAGATTTGCAGTATGACTATTCAAATATATGGTCATGCCTTTTTAGTAAAACAATATTTTGTATATATTTTTCTCACACTACTCTATTTACTGAGAGATTGCCAGGAGGCTATTATTCAATCTGGTCTTGCCGGTGCCAAACATTTCTAAAAAGCTCATGAGCAAGGGCCTAACGGTGTGGAAATACAAGTCACTTTCTGTGTCTGCATGTTCATTTATTACACAACTGCAGCAAGAAGTTGTAGACAAGTAATCATTCAAACAAAACACACAATGACCAATTTGATCAGATCCTTCAACATTCACAGTACAGTTGCCCATGTGGGATCAGGCACACTTTCCCATTAGTGGGTTAGAGTTTGTGTGGCGTGCAGGCTGTACAAGGTTTCAGGGAACACTTAAAACACAAAGTGACCTCCTTTTCTTAGACAGATCACTTCAGCCCAAAGCATTACAATTTAATTTGTTCAACTTGTGACCCTCATGATTTGCTTTGAGAGTTGATAATATAAAATAATATTCTCAAACCCTAAAGACTAATGTACTGGTGTTGAAAGCTACTGTTGATAAAGTATATCGGTAATGCTTTAGTATATCTGCTGTGTTCTTTATTCTGTTTCTAAGATGTCTAAGCAGTATTAAGTCTTATCATCTTTAGACCCATTTGTTTCAGGCTTAGTTTTGTTCCTCTTGCACATGTATATCATTATTTCTAGATCTCACCACTATATTGTTCTCATAACAGAATTGCATTAAAGCCACAGTTGGTAACTATTAAACTTCAATCATGTTACTCTGGCTCCTTTTAGTGCTCCAAATGGCAATTTTCAAGATTCCACCGCGCCCAAAGAAAAACAACCAATCAGAGCAGATGAGTCTCTAAAGCAGCTGTCAATCACTCCACATGAACTCTGATCAAACTGTCGGACTAGGCAGCGCTGATCAAATATGAATCGCAATTCTATTACTGTAATGCCTATTTCACACCTCAAATGTTTTAGCGTACTGTTCAGATGTAAAATGAGAAAGTTTGCCGCCATGTTGAAAACAGTCGAGCCACAACCAAGCATCGCCTACCGGCCGGAGCACACTCTCGCATTTTACAGCTGAACAGTACAGTAAAATATGTTTCTGATTCATATCTGATCAGCGCTGCGTAGTTTCACAGTTTGATCGGAGTTCACGAGCTTCACAGGCAGTGATTGACAGCTGCATTAGAGACTCCTCGGCACGGACTGTTTTTCTTTAGGCGCGGTGAAATCTTGCAAATGCCATTTGGAGCACTAGGAGGAGGCAAAACTCAGAGTTTACACCCAGGAGAGCGGAGTTCACATCCTGTGTGAAACCAACAATGTGTAGTTGTCTTTGTGTTCATAATTATTTTTACCCAAAACACTGTTTTTCTCTAAACTTTACAAAGTGTTGTTGTTGCCTAAACCTTAGGAAGTTGTAGTTTTGTTGCCTATAAGTTGTAGTTTTTTTTCCCTAAACTGAATTATTATTTTTTTTTGCCTGAACCTTAAGAGAGAAGAGTTCACATCCAATGTGAAACCAATACTGTTGGATACTGTTTTGTTAAATTTAACTTGTTATTTCCCCCTTTTTGCATGCAAGTTTAAAATAGTTCCAACAGAAACCACTAATGAATATAAACAAGAAGGTTTTAATGCAGACATACAGTGTGCTGCAGGGACAACAAGAATCATCATATTGGTGTGATTGTATGCATCAAAGGGTCAAATTGAGCATTTATGAATATGCGATATATATTGTGTATCGCGATATTGCCTAATAATATTAATAATAATAATCAATATTATTTTTAGGCCATATCGCCCAGCCCTACCTTGAAGCCACTTTTCTGAAATGATAAATGGCAACGTTGCGTTGTGATGAATGTAAGATGGGTAAAATGATGAAACATGGCTCTGTTTTCATCATATCAAGACTGTTTTAGTCAAATCGGCTTTAAATTAATCAAATCACTCGACAATTTATCACTCCATTTTTCATTTCACATCCTTTTTTTACGGCTCCATTTTTCAATTCACATGCATTTTCATCACCTCCATTTTTATCAATTAATTTTTCTTATTTTCCACCCCTCATAACATGTCACTCAGAATATCCAGGCACCCATTTCAATTGTTTGCCAGCGCAAACTCCCCCATACCCCAAGGGGCATCCTAATCTGGGGCACCCATCATGCCTTCTGCATGCAATGTCCAATAGCCATAATTATTTCCTAAATAAATAAACAGCATTACAACATCTGATTATAGAAGCTTTCAGTATTGAGGTCACAGATTAGATTTCTGTCAAATTCCACGGTCCTACCTTGGAGACACCTTGTTGGACAGACTCACTAATAAATCACACTAACATACACACACAATACAAACAAAACACATATTTTGCATGCAGGGTCTCCACCGGGATGGTTCAAACACAAGACATATCTCTGACTTACAGACATTGTCAGAAGCGAGCACTATCAGAATGGTGGGAAATTAATAAAACAAACATAAAAGCAGCACAACAAGATAAGAATAAGGATTGCAAGTGTCGTTATTGACCTGGAAAGTAATTGCGAATGCGTTATCAGTCGATCACAGAATACGCTGGAGAGAGAAATATAATCACTCAATTTCATAGCTGATTAGTACTCATTCTGTTTGCTTGTAGCAACACAGTGGCATAAGAATCACAACTGTATGGCCATTTGTATGTAGCAAGAAAAAGTCAGTTGTTTTCAATGGTTTTACCAATCAAATATTTCAGTCTGGGGGTTGTTGTATTCCACTCCACTGTGAACCAAAGCATCGTGGTCTGTTGTGTGTAAAGCAGGGAAATGGTGATGGTAATGTTTACACGTCATACCAACACTGCAAGCTACAATTCACAAAAACAGAGAGGCGGTACAGAAGCCGATGTTAGCAGCAACGCCGACAGTAGCATTGAGCTACCATGTTTGATGGCTTCACTCACATGTCACTCAGAATAACCAGGCGCCCAATTCAATTGTTTGCCACCTCCAACCCCCCCCCCCCAGACCCCAAGGGGCATCATAATCTGGGGCACCCATCATGTCTTCCGCCCATGTCGAGGAGAACACTTGCCCATGCAATGGTCAAAGCATGACGAAACGGCTAGACCGGGGGAGTATTTTCGGGTTACATGCCAACGGTGACGTCAAGTTGTGATGCATCGTCCACATGACTCCATGTTTCGCCCAACGATTTGCCAGTATTTCATCTTGACTTAGTGATAGGGGGGTATAATATTTCAATTCCATTTTGCTGATCTTAACAGCTGAAGTGGTGGTCAACTGTTTGGGGCTGCATAAAAGGTAAATCCTTTCTGAATGATTATAAATGATTTGAAGAATTTCTGTGGTCAAATGTTGTGAGTGTCATAGTAAATATCTTATCCCAGGACCCTTCTGCTTGGCGACTATTTGCATGTACATGCAGTGTGACATCTTGAGGTGAAAAAAATAATCAGAGCAGACAAAGAATTTAAACTTTTTCCAGCAAATCGCCCTGATTGGATGAGATGTTATGTCTTGTTGTTCTAATATATGATATGTCTCATTAGAACTTCATCATTCAATAGATTCAAAAGTGAGACCGCCTTAGCTTAAGTTAATACAGGGTAATAACCTCAACTAATAGGGTGCTATCATGGAATCCCTTCAGTGAACATACAACTAGTAAATGACTTGCTAAAATGACTTGCATTGCATAGAGGCAGTTGTGTGTGCGGAGTTTTTCAAGTGTGGGTGTGTGCTGCAGAGTGACAGATTTACTGTGAATAATGGTCTTATATTGTCTGCAACATGGATTCCAGCTCATGATGCAACTGAAAAACTGAAGCTTTTCTATTTATATGGAAACAGGGAAGGCAGTTTACTGTTAGCTGCGTCAATATCATTATCTTATGAATCAGTATTGGATAGATTTATGTATTCCATTAGCGACTACCGACAGCATGGGGAAAAAGGAGAACTAGCATCATCTTTTCATTGGATTTTTTGAAGAAAAGAAGAAACTGTCAGCTTGCGTGGTTTATTAGCAGACACACGCACCAATAAACTACGTTAACCCTCCAAGCTAATGCAAGGTGGCAGAGGAACAATGCAAGGGGCCGTCAGCTTGTGATTGTAATTTAGGCTGAGATCTCAACCAGGCCAACTGATTGGAGATGACAGGTTTACAGCCCGTTTTGGGGGCAAATGGGTCTGGCAGGGCGGCTGCTTGCAGACTGAAGTGCCGCAACAAAAGGCTCCTCGGCACATCTATCTGCGGATATATTCAACCTTCCCTTTCAGCTTTCCTACAGCTCGTTTTCCCAAATGCATCTAGGCTGTTTATGGCTGAGAGACCATTTTGAAATGTTAGAAAGTGCTGTGCTGCAGAGGGAATGTGCTAATAGGACACATTAGCTATAGCAGGTGATGTTTAACCCAAACAAAAGGACGCTGCCTATTCAGGGTTATAATCTCAAAGATGTTCCTGGCAAGCAATGGCAAGTGTAATTGGTCCTCTGCTATATTTAGAAACACAGCATGCTCTGTTGATTTGAACTACAGGAGGCAGAAAAGCCAAGTGCTTGCTGAAATACTTTGGGTGTCAATTTGAATCATTTTCTGCCAAAACCTCTGGTAGCAAAGTACATTTTTAAATATTGCCACTTATAACCGCTCATCTGCATAGGCTTTATGAGTAAAACATAAGCAGCACTTTGATATGAAGATATCAAAAACAACAGTTTTGGAGTAAAAACAACAGTTTTGGAGTAAAAACAACATGATCCAAATGGTATGGATAAGATGGAGAGGGTTCTATCATGACGAACCCTTTTCATCCACTTTGTGGACTGAATTCTGTGGCGTACATTAGTGAATGGCAGTAGTAATGCTCTCTTTATATGTGCAGTCATGTGCAGCATTTTAATGTGCAGCGTTATAGGTGCAGCTAGCTAAGCTTTCCATAGACAACAAAATAAGGATCAGAAACAGAATGGGCTTTATAGAGCCAATACAATCTATTGTGTGGTTGATGATACATGTTATATGATGCTGTTGTACACGGAAGAGTTTTTTAACTAAAAAGCTGCACAACAAAAACAATACAATAGCGTATTGTCTATACAATAGGCAAAGGTATTCAGTGTATCAAAATTGATTGCTGATTCACTTAGACAACACTTAGTCACTTAATCCATACCATAATCGTGTGTCTTTTGTCATTTGGGTTTTTCTTTATTCCTATTCCTGCCTGACGTCACTGATTAAGCTTTATGTTGCTGCTGTTCTGCCTTCATTGCATGTCAAAGGATAATTGCATCCCTAAAGCACTGGTTGTCCTTAAAAACACCATGGATGGGCCATAGGAATGATAAATTGGACATTCAATAAATGTGAACTTAATAGGTTGGGTCAGCAATGCTGAGAAAGAGTACACTAGATTTTTGATCCAACTGAAAAACCCAGTCCAGTGTTGCCAACTCTCTTACAATGAAAGTAGCTAGCAGCACTAGCTCCAGAAGTCCAAGAGAGAAAGTCACCAAGTCGGCAACACTGACAGTCCGTCACTCCAGGCCTCCCTCCAAAGCCACTCCCCCAACATTATCATTATGAACGTAAACTATGAACATAGCTATTGTTAGTACTCGCAGCTGTCAAGCCAGCAGCTTCTGGAAGACTCTAGTGACGCCCAATGAGTGCACACAGGCAGGTATATAGACACGTAGGTACATAGACAGGAAGGCCATCCAATCATTTAATTTGGCCTGAAAGACTTATCTCAATCCTGGGAGAGCCTTTTCGTCAGATCATTTGATTCATTGATTAATGTCAGGATGTAATAAGAATTTCAATAAATATAACAAAAATTGTATATTGAACAGCCCCTACCCTACCGTAAACACTTATAACAAGCTTTTCAAAGATTACAGGTACCCATTGAAGATGATGGCATTTTTTTCTGAAAAGTGTATCTTAAGATAATACAATAAGATGAGATAAGATAAGCCTTTACTGATCCCCAGAGGGGAAATTCAGGTGCTGTAGCAGCACAAGACGGAAATAAGTAGAGATAAATTACATTAAAAAAATAATTATAATAAAAAAAAAAGTTTAACGTTCAACTTGATATATACAGATAACAAAAAAGATAAAGAAATTATGTGAAATAAGGCAAAAGAAATGCAGGAACTAATTGAGCGTAACATGATTTGTGCACCAAATTGGGTAAGCAAAAATAACATGACCCTCCAGCCTATAAGACTCCACAATGGAGTCTACTTGGTTTTACATGAATCATCAGTGTTAACATCAATATGGATTAAAAAAGCAAAGAAACACAAAATTACATAGACTACAAATCATTGTTGTGAACGTTATGTGCCTTTGTTAAAACCATCAGCTGACAAAGACACCTGATTCACATGACACATTGATTTAGTACCTCTTTTGAAAAAGCTATGATTATGTGTTCTTTTGCTGCAAATTATGTTGAGAAGAAACAAATTAATTACAATTAGAAAGCCAATGTGTCAGTGCACCAGAACCATGAGAGTGCTACGTCAAAGAACGTATATTGATAAGAAGTGAAAGCCTGTGTTGAACAACACAAATATTCTAAATATGCATACTATTATAACTATTTACTTACTTACTTAATTATTTATGGATGTGGAAGAGGTTGTGTCCTGTGCTTTTGCCCTGCATGTTTGTAAATGGTCTACAACTACATTAAAGTCTGTTGATATCATGCTACTAGCACTACTAGCTACTGATATCATGCTACTAGCTACTAGCACTACTAGCTACTGATATCATGCTACTAGCGCTACTAGCTACTGGCCGATAGCCGGTTGTTTGGGAACAGAGACGTTAATACATCCACCACGGTACAGGCTGACAGCATACAGCCCATGGGTGTATTAGAAGATAATAAAAGTGATGAATTATAGCCAATATATCCATTAATATAGCCGCATACAGCTAGCAGGAAGCTGGCAGAACTAGATATGTCATATGAGCGTGCAGGGCGGTGCGGTCCCGTGGGTCTGATGACCGTTCATTATGCCAAGGAAAATAACTCTGGATTCAGCTGTAAGTTCATTTTACAACTTTTAGGACATAATGATTTAAATGAGGGATATTTAAGTGTTGGTACTGGGAAGTTGATTTACCTCAAAAGAAAGAATCCTCTGATTTAAAGACGTCTCTTTATACATCCATGGCCACAGACTCATTGGCCTTTTCAGTCCAAAATGGCGGCAGCGTTGTTGTCAAAAAAGCACCGGAGGTTCGTCTCTTTGCTTCTATACGCTTTGGCTACATAACAATAGATGTTGCCATATACAGTATAACAGAGTGTTAGCTAGATTTACTCTAGAAGAGTTGCCCTAATTTCTGCTTCACGTTCAGCCATGTTGGTTGCTCTCTTCCTGACAGTTAGATGAGAAGATTGATAGGGCTGCACGATTATGGCCAAAATTATAATCATGATTATTTTGATCACTGTTAAGATCACAATTATTATCACGATTATTCATTGATTTTAGGGACAAAATATTTTGATTGTAACTTCACATTTTGAATAAACAGAGCGCTGCTTTCACTTCCATGTTGTGACACATTCCAACCGTCAAAGATTCTAAATGTTCTTCTTTAACTTTGTTATTGTCATCTATGGTGGTTATGTGGCGGCTGCACATGTGTGTGTGTGACCGGCAAGAAACTTGGATATATCAATGAGACCACTGAAAACTGGCCGGCTTCCATCGGTTGCTGATTGACGTGTATTTCTAGCTGTTAGCTTTAGGGAGGACTTGATTTATACAGCAGAATTTTCTATGTGCGGAGCGCACATTTTAAACGTCAATATCACAGTCGATCATCTTCATTTAATTGTGGGAAGCCAAAATCGTGATCGCGATTAATATTTGATTAATTTTGCAGCCGTAATTGATACAACTTATATCTGTGAACTACAGTAGATATAAAGCGACAGTGACGTTAGCCTAGCTTAGGACAAAGACTGGAAACAGACAAAGACTCCGTCCAATAGAAAATCGACCTACTCGCACCTAAAGCTCACCAATCAACACTTTATCTCGTTTATTTAATCCGTACAAAAACCAAGGTGCAAAACTGAGTCGCTGTAATTTTACGGGGGTTGGGGGAGGGGGTTATGTGACAGAGTCTGGGGCAGGTGCAGGGACTTCCCTCGTCATCACCATAAGGTTGCCAGGCAACCAGCAGAGAATTCAAGATGTCATCGCTCACTGCTTTTACAAAATGTCAAACTATTCCTTTACACTGTATGTGCTGCATGCTGAGGCTAACTATCCAGATGACATCAGAGAGTCACACATGTTCCCATTGTTCTCATGGTCCTCTAACATCATTCTCACTTGGTTTACCGATATACTGCACTTACATAAATCTTGTATAGTGTTTAAAGGTTTCTCCATTAGTAAAACGACAGAATAAGCACAAGTGCCCTATAGTAACAAGGACACATCTTTCAAACAGCAAGGACAAATGCACCAATGCTGTTCTAATGGTGTGGTGCATCACAAGGGGCAGCAGCAAAAAGCAGATTGTGACATAAATTAAATGAGAAAATCATAATGCAGCGATACGATTCAGTAAACAATAATCAACACACAGGATTTGAGGCCAGCCTCCCCTGCACCACAATCCAAGGTGAACCCACCAAAGAAACGCTTCCAACAAGGCCAACATTAATATTGAGCAGTTTTTCCCGATTTTCTCTTTAGAAGTTTACTAAAGTGAGCACATCCATGGGTGGACAGAGTATAGATGGTTACCTGACACATGAGCTTGTTAGCACCTTCGGCTGCTACACACATCCTTCTGTCCGCCACCTTTTAACAAACACACCATGGTCATTAGAGCTGGAACAAGTAGGACACATACTGTATGAATAGGTGTTTTTTGGTGGGTATGCCATTTTTTCAAGTCAGCACATTAAGTTTTCACTGCTTTTCTAGGTGTTGCTAGCTGGTTTGAAAAAAAAAAAACATCACCAGGAGGTGCAAAAAGCACTCAGCCTAACACTACTCACACCAAGCTGGCAGGTTTGTTTGTGAGTAATTTGTCTTGACAACACATCTATCACTTTGCAGTAACCAAATTAATTTGAATAAAATGTGAAATTAGGAGGAGGTATGGAACACTTTACCAATTTAGCAATTTTTTCAAATAAATAATAAAATAAACTTTATAAGGAATGAGAAAAGGACACCCCAGTGCTAAGAAAGTCACGGAAATACTTTAAGCACACATCAAGGCATTACAGGAGATCATAAAACACTGTTTTGGTACAGAGCAGCCAAATATCAACCAGTTGTCAGTATTCTCTGGACAGATCAAAAGTTAATGAAAAAATTAAAAATTATGATTAAAAAAAAAACACATGGAATGAAGCTAAGCAGGGCAAGTTCAATCAGGATGACTATCTTTATGCTTCATTCATTCACACTTCTTCTTAATCAGCTGATTATGGGCGTTCACTCTTTAATGCCAGGTACACACTACATGAGAATCAAGCCGACTGCTCTTCTGACTGATAGAATTGAACGTTCAGACAAAGGCTGTGATAAATAATAAAGATGATCATTTAATTAGTAATAATAATGGTCCAAAATTATGTAAAATTGCCTAGTTTTAAGTCAAAGCCTCCAAATTTCTTGGAGGAGGAGCCCTAAACCTAATATCTCCTAGTATCTTTTATTCACTATAGCAATTCAGAATGTGTCTGTGTATATTATGTAGGAGCATACTGACTGGGACTCTGCTCCTAAAACCTGAATGAAGAGCTCACACACCTCAGCTCTGCCTCACTGGCTGCTGTTGATTCTAGCCTATAGGCATCCTATAATATAATAGAGCTATACTACAAATAACAGAAGAAAGCACTTTAAGTACCACCTTAACCCTATAATGTTCCAGTTGGACAATTATTGGCCCAAGTATAATAATAATATAGCAATAAAACCACAGCTGATTATGACTGACACAGTTTAACATGCTTACAGAAATAATGAATAAATAGGAATAAGTCACCAGAGATTGCAGATACTGGCCGACACACACCAACATGTGAATAAGGGGAGTTATTGCACTTGTTTTTTTTACCACTTCAAGCACTGGCATGAACTATAATACTACAGAAATGTATGACAGTTTCCCTGTCTTTTCACATTATAGCAAATTATTTGGTGGACCCCTGACAGAGGGCCATGGACCCCACCAGAATCACTGCATTATAGATATTAGGATACCTTTCATTTGTTTCCTACAACTTAAAATAGGCAGACATTTTGAAACATTGAAAGAAGAATTGATTCATAAATAATAAAAAAAATTGCAAACACTGCTTGAAGCATATATTTTGAGATACACAGAGGGGGTGACTTAGAATTATTTTCGTATGAGCACAAAAACAACAATAGCCTAAGGTTGTTTCTGGCTGAAAATTTTAATTTGTGGACGTGAATCTGCACCATAAATATTAGAAGTGCCCAACTTTAGTCGACAGAGAAAGATATGTATTCCCTGGGGCCTTTCGATAAATGAAATGATAACTCGTGCAGGTAATGATAACAGCAGAAAGTCAACATGGATGAGGAAATTAACATTTGGATCATGTTGTCTGTGCGTAATGACAATGGCCAAATGGTTAGAGAACACCATGTGTGACCAAAGGGACTGCAGTTCAACAGAGTGGGGATATTGATTCTATTTCACCACAGGAGACATTTATATTCACAGCAGAGAAAAGATATATCTTATTAAATTGCATTTAAATATGCAACTTCATATATCCACTCAAGAAAAGTTTAGCAGTGCTGTAACTAAAGTGAAAATGTCTTGTAATAATAGGCCCACACTCACAAATCTCATTCCATTTATATATTCTATATATCTTTTGAATGAATTGTGAACACTATAGTATGATGGAGTATTAGGGCCACATTGAGGGGAAAAGAAATCTGAGATTTCGAGAATAAAGTCATAATATTACGAGTAATAAATCTTAATTTCATGAAAATAAAGTCATACTATTTAAAAAAAGAAAAAGTCGTAATATTACAAGAATAAAGTCATAACTTTACGAGAAAAAAGTTATTTCCTCTTCCACAAACGAGGCAATTTCCCCATCAGGTCCGTGTGGTTCTTTCTTTGGAATAAACACGGTTTCTTGCAAAATCTTTTCAAGGTCCTGATACTGATGATAATGTGGCGCTGATGTGCCAAAAGATTAGTATTTAATTTAATTTATTAAGTATTTAGTTTTTTGTGAAACTTATACTAAAGTATAACTTCACCAGATGCTCCATGTTCCTCATTTTCACACAGAGCATGCTGCTCTATTTCACCTCTCAAATAACACGTAAAGTTACTACTTTATAATATTATGACTTTGTTCTCATAATATTACAACTTTTTTTTCTCGTAAACTTATGACTTTATTCTCATAAAATTAGACTTTTTTCTTGTAAACATATGACTTTATTCTCAAAAAATTTGACTTTATTCTCAAAATCTCAGATGTGGCCCTAATAGTCCGTCGTATCGTAGAGCTATTTATGGAGTCATTACACTATAAATAAATGTCAGTCCTAACTTGGCAACCACGCAGAAACAGTTTCTTGATTTAGTATTACATGATTTATTCTGTAATATACGTGTAGACTTACCAAGGGAACATAATACAACAAAGAGAACATTGCTTCTAACTTATTCCACACAAAAAGAACCTTTCCCTTTTAGGCTGGGCCATCCATGCATATAGACTGTCATGTTTGCCTTTGCCTTATAGCAAAGGCAAAGGGGAGCAAAGTAATTTGACTAACTACCATGAGGGCACTGGAGGAAAACTTTAATGTCTGACTCATAGGAAGAAGCCTTTGCCACTAAGGATTCTGCAAGTCATCGTGCTGCACCTTCCAGTGAACGCTTTTACACAGAGCAATTCATTTTCAGGAGTTTAGTCGACGCATTCATTATCGTCATTTAGTTTCATCTCGAGCATAGTCCTGAGTCTCAAATGAATAGTTGTGACCCTTGTGATGTGTACTGTGCCGGCCAATTAAAAAAACAAAACAGGCTGGTTACTTTTTTCGTCTTATTGTTTTTATTAATTTTGAGACAGTAAATACCTGGGGGAGCTGAATCTACTGCAGTTACATTTGGTTAACTCTGGATCTTCTCATTATGTATCATTCATGAAGCAAATATTGTGTGGGGTTCTGCCTAGCTGCGCTGTATTTGCAGACTCCGCACCACAGTGTTTTATTTTGGGCTGAATTCAATCAGCTGCAGCTTGAGATGTGTGGTGCCCTGTAGGAGAGCACAAGTCGTTTTTGAGGGGGAATTTTAACCTGCAGTAGGCAGAATGTTTTTGGCATCATTGGGCAAAAATCCCATAATAACCTTTCAGCATATTGTAATTCAAGTATTCTGAGAGAAAACTAGACTTCTGCTCCTCCTCATGGCTCTGCTTTCAGGCTTTAGAACATCTATCAGAGAGAGAGCGTTCCTATTGGCTGTTCATTCAACGGAGGCAGCATTCAATCACTCGCAAACTCTGATCAAACGGTCAAACTAGGCAGCGCTGATCAAATATGAATCACTATTCTGTTACTGTAATGCCTATTTCTCTCCTCAGATGTTGTCAGAATCATCTTGTAGTGTACTGTTTAGCTGTAAAATGAGAACGTTTGCTCCGGCTGGTGGGCGGTGCTTGGTATTTCCTCACTTTCCTCAACTCAGCATGGCTGCCGGGTCACAAACTTTCTCATTTTACAGCTTAATAGTACACTACAAGATGTTTCTGATTTAATGTGAGAAATAGACATTACAGTAACAGAATATTGATTCATATTTGATCAGCGCTGCCTAGTTTGACCGTTTGATTTACAGCTGCTCAGAGACAGCAGGCACCAGCTTGTCTACGATTGGTTGTTTTCCTCCGGTCTGTGAAATCTTGCAGATGTCATTAGGAGGACCCGAGGACACCGGAGGACACAGGGGGATATGATTTTTTTCAGATTATCTGTCTCATGCACTACTGTCAGGATATACTGACTGTTTTATAAAAACTATTGATTTTTTTAATCATATTTGCTCCATTTCTACCGACTGCAACTTTAAGGACATTCCTAGAAACAAGCACAGAAATGTACATTGTACTTTATATGTGATGTCATACCCTTATATTGCACTAACCTTTTAAAATATGTACATATCATCTGTCACTGTCAATGTAAATCCTACATGTTGTACATATAAATATGTATACAATGACATACTGTACATAATGCAGCCCATTTATATCCATACAGCATTTATTTCTTTGCACTATTTGTATTGTTTACACTCAAAGAACACTTGACTTGTACTATATAGACGTTTTTATTTTTTTTTATTTTATTGTTGGCCATTATTTTTTCCACTACTTGTGTACACAACAGTCCCGTCTTTTCCTCATCTTTATAATTTTAAAGGTGCTTTTTTGTCCTTGTCTTTAGCTGTTATTTATATTTCTATGTAAGTACGCTTAGAGAGATGCATAAAACCAAGGTCAAATTCCTTGAATACATATATTATGTATGTACTTCGTGAATAAAAATCAATTCTGATTGTGATACACAAAACGCAAAAAAAGGGACAAAAGCTCTAGTGTTTCAACACGTCAGAACAGAAGCATCTCGTATTTGTGTTCTGTCCGTTTAAATATGTGAACATATATAATAGTACATATAAGGTGTTTTTGTGTGATGTTGTGTTTGGCAGGTGACTGGCTGGCTGGAATACCACCCTACCCCTTCTCCTTTTGACGACATCCCATTCCAGGACGGTGCTTTGGTCTCATATCCCCCCCGCATGGAGCCCAACAAAGTCCAGTCAGAGGGTGGCCTCAATGTCACCCTCACCATCCGCCTCCTCATGCATGGAAAAGTAAGCAGGCATACATATTTAAGCTGGCTGTGCTAAAAAAGTAAGACATGTGGGCTATTTGTGTCGTCATTGAAGGGACTTTTAAGTTATTTATGACCTTTTAACCCCTTCAAACCCAGACGGCCCGCCCGCTATTCTGTCTTTCAGAAGTTGTTGCGGGTTCAGTTTTCAAGCTAGAAAAACTGGTATGGCAATTTTCAAAAGAGGTCCTTTGATGTCTGACCTCAATATATGTGAATGTAAATGGGTTCTATGGGTACCCATGATTCTCCCCTTTACAGACATGCCCACTTTATGAGCATCACATGCAGTTTTTTGAATGCAGTATAAATGTGTTATTTTCTCCTACACTGAAATGGTGTATTTGAATATGTCTGCATACTGGGGTCCCTAAACAGTCTTGGAATTGCATAAATTGGGTATCACTGTAAAGCTGATCCAATGGTATATTCATGTGTGATGATGTTAGTCCCCACAGGAGACATTTCATTGTAGTGAGACCATTTTTTTAAACATTACCTCACTGTATAAAATGACCTGTGGTGACCTCTAGGATAATCACAGCCTCATGAAACTTTACAGCCACAAACTAGAGACCTAGAGCATTGAGAGGATGGATGGATCAGACTAGAGACCTAGAGCATTCAGAGGATGGATGGATCAAACTAGAGACCTAGAGCATTCAGAGGATGGATGGATCAAACTAGAGACCTAGAGCATTCAGAGGATGGATGGATCAGACTAGAGACCTAGAGCATTCAGAGGATGGATGTATCAAACTAGAGACCTAGAGCATTCAGAGGATGGATGGATCAGACTAGAGACCTAGAGAATTCAGAGGATGGATGTATCAGACTAGAGACCTAGAGCATTCAGAGGATGGCTGGATCAAACTAGAGACCTAGAGCATTCAGAGGATGGCTGGATCAAACTAGAGACCTAGAGCATTCAGAGGATGGCTGGATCAAACTAGAGACCTAGAGCATTCAGAGGATGGATGGATCATACTAGAGACCTAGAGCATTCAGAGGATGGATGTATCAGACTAGAGACCTAGAGCATTCAGAGGATGGCTGGATCAAACTAGAGACCTAGAGCATTCAGAGGATGGATGTATCAAACTAGAGACCTAGAGCATTCAGAGGATGGAGGGATCAAACTAGAGACCTAGAGCATTCAGAGGACGGATGGATCAGACTAGAGACCTAGAGCATTCAGAGGATGGATGGATCAGACTGGAGACTTAGAGCATTCAGATGATGGATGGATGGATGGATCAAACTAGAGACCTAGAGCATTCAGAGGATGGATGGATGCATGGATGGATGGATCAAACTAAAGACATAGAGCATTCAGAGGATGGATGTATCAAACTAGAGATCTAGAGCATTCAGAGGATGGATGGATCAAACTAGAGACCTAGAGCATTCAGAGGATGGATGGATAAGACTAGAGATCTAGAGCATTCAGAGGATGGATGGATCAAACTACAGACCTAGAGCATTCAGAGGATGGATGGATCAGACTAGAGACCTAGAGCATTCAGATGATGGATGGATTAAACTAGAGACCTAGAGCATTCAGAGGATGGATGGATCAGACTAGAGACCTAGAGCATTCAGAGGACGGGTGGCTTTCCGAGCTAGATTGACAATAAGGGAGTTTCTGAGCAGTTTACACAACAGAAGTGCCATCAAATCACTGAAAAATGCAATTCTTGCAGAAATCTCCAAATGTCAAAAGCCAAATCACAGCATGGATTCTTCTCTGGTGTTCCTCAAGGTCTTGGTGTCTTAGTGTGGTATTTTGGAGCGATTATTGATCAGTTTTAACAAATTTTCTGGAATGGTAAAAAATGGTTAAAACTTGCATCAAATCTGTGTAACAAATGGTATCAACCCAAAAATTTTGCAACAATTTAAGACATACCAGTACACGTGGATGATCACACACTTATATCATCATGTTTTGAAGTTTGGCCCTTACTAGAGACTAAAGGACTCTGCTGCTGACTATTCTTTTCTAAATCTGTCATTATAATCACTGAAGTGCCTCAGGTGCGCTCAAGATTACCTTAAAAATGATTAATAGCTCTGCTCTTCGGCAACAACAGTCCAGTAAATTGGTTTAACTGACAGATCCACCAGCTCTACATCTGTACATCCACTTTCATTCTGAAAGATCAAAATTAAAAATGAAACATTTACAAAGATGGCCTCATCTTATGTCCTTGGTGCGATACTGCCTCTCCTGTCCCAGTCTCACCAGGACAGCCGGTTCTGCGCAGCGTGTGACATCCAACTGGGAATAAAACATGACCTTTGGTGTTAAGAATGAAGGTGCTGAGCTTTGATTTTAGTTCTGCTGATCCCACTATAGTGTGTATCTTCTTAAGCCCTTATATAGTATGACAGAATTGATTCAGAGGTTGGACTCGTGGCATTCTCCGCTCTTCCACCGATCGTCGTTTCTCTGTACACGAACATTTTGGTGGCTGGGCAGCAGCTGTCCAGCTGTCTGCACTAATTGACCTCGCTACAGTAAATAGTGCACTCCAGAGACGATGTATGTTTGTAGGCCAACCAGGAAGTAAGCATTGCCCTGGGTTCCCTTGACAAAAAGCCAATGAGATTTTTATATTGGATTTTGGATTATTGCAGAAAATAAATTCAGTGGCAAACAAACGTTTATGATACTCACACGTTTTGTACAGCAAGATAATCATCACAAATGAACACCACTTGTATGATTTTTGAAGTGTGAATGCAATCACTAGATGTAAATGAGTACACACAACAAGGCTGTAAAGACAGACGAGTAGGCAAGTCTCAATTAGTCACTTTTAATACACGTAAAGGCTTCAAAATTCACGAGCGGGGTATTTTTTGATGTATTTTATGTTGTAGAAAATCTCGTTAACTTGTGTTAACCCCAGACCTTATTTCAGGCATCTAATGAAATACCCATTCAAAAACAACATTGACTTTCAGACGAGGGAACCTGGAGTGCTAAAATGCTGACTCATTGCAGGATTTAGGACTCATTCCTGGAGCATTCCATTGTGTTATTATACAGGCTAAGCCTCTGGGAGGCTTGATTAACCCTTACAAGTAGAAAGTCCACTTCCAGACATAAAGAGTGGCAGGCTTCTACCGACTGTGCTCAGTGTGTTCTTGTCTGCCCTTAGTGTTCTCAGGTTTCCCAGGGCACAGTGTGAGTGGGAACCAACATTGATTTGGGTTCAGGCACTTATGTGTAGCATGCTCTCCCTCCCTTCTTCTCCCCTTCTACTCTTTGGGAGGTGGTCAGAGTTGGTGTGTGTGTGTTGGCCTGCTGGTTAAGATCATGCTCGGTTAACGTGGCCTTCCTGCATTAAGGTGTTAAAGCTGTGGTCTACAAAAACTAACAGCTGCAAGTAACTGCCATCACTTATTTTAAAGCAGAAGGAGGTAGTAATGGAGCAAATATTAACAAAAAGTTATTTTTATAAAGCGCTCACTGTATCCTGACAGTAGTACATGACACAGGTAATCTGAAAAAAATCATGTTCCTCTGTGTCCTCCAATGCTCCTAAATGCTGTCAATCACTCACAAACTCTGATCAAACGATCAAACTAGGCAGCGCTGATCAAATATGAATCAATATTCTGTTACTGTAATGTCTATTTCTCTCCTCAGATGTTCTCAGAATCATCTTGTAGTGTAAGGTTTAGCTGTAAAATGAGAAACTTTGTGACCCGGCAGCTATGTTGAGATCAGTTGAGGAAATACCAAGCACCGGCCACCAGCTGGAGCAAACGTTCTCATTTTACAGCTAAACAGTACACTACAAGATGATTCTGACAACATGAGGAGAGAAATAGTCATTACAGTAACAGAGTATTAATTCATATTTGATCTGCGTTGCCTAGTTTGACCGTTTGATCGAAGTTCACAAGTGATTAGCAGCTGCATCCGTTGAATGAACAGCCAATAGGAACGCTCTCTCTCTCTGATATGACCTGTGATTGGCCAAAGTCTCCCGTCACGGGCTACATTTTTTAAAGCCTGAAAACAGAGCCATGAGGAGGAGCAGAAGTCTAGTTTTCTCTCAGAACACTTGAATTACAATATGCTGAAAGGTTATTATGGAATGTTTGCCCAATGATGCCAAAAGCATTCTGCCTACTGCCACTTTAAGTCTGCAGTGTTTGTTAAAGGGCAATGTCTATGAGTGAATTAGAATGAACGTTTTAATGCCTCAGTCTTTAGGGAGGTCTGCTGGCTGCTAGATAATGGAAAACCCACACTAAAGATCTCCGCTGAGCTGGCCATGTTGGTGGGTTGTTTGCCACTAAGGCCAGAGCCAAAATCTTCCCCTTGTTTTGTGCGCTAAACAGTTTGCAGCCCAATAATTCACCTACTGCATGGCTGCTCATACAGGAGCTCCAGACACCAGTGACCCAGTGATAGTTTGAATAACCCTGCAGCCAGACAGGCCCAGTCAGGCCCCAGAGCCTGCCAGAAGATGGCTTATGGGGAAGGGCTTTGGCAGCATGACCCCGGTATGGCTCTTTCACCCACAGCACCAATTTTTTTCCAACAAAACTGAGGAGACATGGTGGAGTATGTAGGCTATGCCCCTCCTTTGGACTTTGCATGAGCAGTCATTGTTTAACACTCTGAGACCTCCAGTAAAACTACTTTTGTCTTTTTAAGGGGGGTACAGGGGGTCTTTTGCAGGAGATCAGTTCAACAGTAGGAACCTGAAGATTCATTTGAGATGCAGCTCATCTGTGTCAAGTTCTTCGAGACATAAATCATTCATTCATTCATTCATTAAAATAAATTGTGAAAGTGTATAAGAGCTTAAGAGATTATGATAGAAGTATATGATGGTCATTCCCATGCTCTATTATGTCTCATAAGTTGTTGCAGCAATTTTTGGGTTGATACCATTTGTTACACAGATTTGTTGCTAAATTTAACAATTTTTACCACTGAAGAATTGATAAAAAAATGATCAATAATCCCTCCAAAATACCACATTAAGACACCAAGACCTGGAGGAACACCACAGAAAAAAGTCATGCTGTGATTTGGGATCAAAAATATTTGACATTTGGAGATTTCTGTAAGAATTGCATTTTTCGGCGATTTGATAGCGAGCACTTCTGTTCTGGAAACTACTCAGAAACCCCCTTATTGTCCATCTAGCTAGGAAAGCCATCCATCCTCTGAATGCTCTAGGTCTCTAGTTTGATCCATCCATCCTCTGAATGCTCTAGGTCTCTAGTTTGATCCATCCATCCTCTGAATGCTCTAGGTCTCTAGTATGATCCATCCATCCTCTGAATGCTCTAGGTCTCTAGTCTGACCCATCCATCCTCTGAATGCTCTAGGTCTCTAGTTTGACCCATCCATCCTCTGAATGCTCTAGGTCTCTAGTCTGATCCATCCATCCTCTGAATGCTCTAGGTCTCTAGTCTGACCCATCCATCCTCTGAATGCTCTAGGTCTCTAGTTTGACCCATCCATCCTCTGAATGCTCTAGGTCTCTAGTCTGATCCATCCATCCTCTGAATGATCTAGGTCTCTAGTTTGACCCATCCATCCTCTGAATTCTCTAGGTCTCTAGTTTATGACTGTAAAGTTTCATGAGGCTGTGATTATCCTAGAGGTCCCCATAGGTCATTTTATACAGTGGGGTCACATTTAAAAAATGTTACTATGGAAAATAACATCATCACACATGACTACCATTGCGCTCATTGGATCCACAAGAGGCTCAGCTTTACAGTCATACCCAATTTATGCAATTCCAAGACTGTTTAGGGACCCCAGTATGCAGAAATATTCAAATACACCATTTTAGAATGACTGAAAATAACATATTTATACTGCATGCAAATACCTGCATGGTTTCTGCCTCAAACTGCATGTGATTATCATAAAGTGGGCATGTCTGTAAAGGGGAGACTTGTGGGTACCCATAGAACCCATTTACATTCACATATCTTGAGGTCAGAGTTCAAGGGACCCCTTTGAAAATGCCCATGCCAGTTTTTCCTCACCAAAATATAGCCTAAATTTGGAGCATTATTTAGCCTCTTTGCCAATCTTTGGCCTTTGGTACCATCTGTATCTTCTCTCTAGCTCTAAAACTAAACCTGCTACAGCCTCTGAAACGCAGCAAAGTCGGTCAGGATCGCGGGTCTCAGCTTGAGTTACTGTTGTAATAAAGTTGCTGAATGCATGGAAAGAGATGACATTTTATCTGGGAGGGATGGACAGTCGCTTGCCATGATTCAATAAAATAAATCATGGCTGATTAAATGGATAAAAAAGAAGAGGAGAGTACTGTAGAGCAGGAACATGTAAATCAAATCAAATCAAATCAATTTATTTTTGTATAGCGTCAAATCACAACAGAAGTTATCTCAAGACGCTTTATATATAGAGCAGGTCTATGACCGTACACCATAGTTTAGAGACCCAACAGGATCCACCAAGCGCACTGTGGCCAGGAAAAACTCCCCGATTACTGGGAAGAAACCTGGAGCAGAACCGGCTGGGGGGACAGATAGATAGAGAGAGAGTGAGAGAGAGAGAGAGAGATAGATAGAGAGAGATAGAGAAGCAGCCACAATAGCAGTCTAGCAGCTGTAATAGCTAATACAAGTAGGACTGATAACACAAAACCAATAGTGGTGGATGGAAAGAGTGATAATACAACTATCGGAAAGCCAGCACTGTCCAGCATCTCTCCTCAGTACGTCCATGTGTATTGGTGTGGGACGTCCCTGCGATCGATGCCCGTGCGTTGGTTCCTGCAGCATCAGCATGCTTGCTGGGAGCTCTTGATGTCTTTGGCAGTGATTGAGAAGTGTTATTCTCCAGGCTGCCACATTGTCACTAGGTGTTGGAAATCCCTCGTTAGCATTGGTAGTCCCTCGTACAGACGTAGTTAATTAGGGATGGTAGCAGTTGGTGTCAAGCAGGCACCGACGCGGCAGCAGATGCAGCCACCAAGATCACCAAGATCCAGGTGAAACCCTGCTCCAAGTGTACCCATGCTCCAGGTATAACCTCGCTCCAGGTGTGACCCCGCTCCACGGTTAGCTGCGAGACAAGGAGGCACAAGGACTCCCGGGAAGGAATGAAGTTAGTAACAACATGGACATGGGACATGAGTATATACAGAAGGAGAGGGGAGCTCAGTGTGTCATAGGAAGTTCCTTATGACAGTGTGTCATAGGAAGTCCCCCGGCAGTCTATGCCTATAGCAGCTTAAGTATAAGCGTTATCAAAGAGGAAAGTCTTTAGCCTACTCTTAAATGTAGAGACGGTGTCTGCCTCCCGGACTGAAACTGGGAGCTGGTTCCAGAGAAGAGGAGCTTGATAGCTGAAGGCTCTTGCTCCCATTCTACTTTTGGAGACTCTAGGAACCTCAAGTAACCCTGCATTCTGTGAGCGCAGTGCTCTAGTGGGGTAGTAGGGTACTATGAGCTCTTTAAGATATGATGGGGCCTGACCGTTTAGCGCTTTGTAGGTGAGGAGGACGACTTTAAAATCTATTCTGGATTTTACAGGCAGCCAGTGCAGAGAAGCTAATACAGGCGTAATATGATCTCTTTTTCTAGTTCTAGTCAGTACACGTGCTGCAGAATTCTGGATCAACTGGAGAGTCTTTAGAGACGTATTGGAGCAGCCTGATAATAAGGAATTGCAGTAATCGAGTCTAGAGGTAACAAATGCATGGACTAATTTTTCTGCATCATTTTGACACAGGATGTGCCTGATCTTCGCAATGTTACGTAGATGAAAGAAGGCAGTCCGTGAGGTTTGTTTTATGTGAGAGTTAAAGGACATATCCTGGTCGAAGACAACTCCCAGGTTCCTTACGGTGGTGCTGGAGGCCAGGGCAATGCCATCTAAAGTAACTATATCATTAGATAATTTGTTTCGGAGGTGCTCAGGGCCTAGTACAATAACTTCAGTTTTGTCTGAGTTTAACATCAGGAAATTGCAGGTCATCCAGGTTTTTATGTCCTTAAGGCATGCTTTAAGTTTAATTAACTGGTTTGTTTCATCTGGCTTGATTGATAGATATAATTGGGTATCATCTGCATAACAATGAAAGTTTATGGAGTGTTTTCTAATAACATTGCCTAAGGGAAGCATATATAAGGTAAATAGAATTGGTCCAAGTACAGAACCCTGTGGAACTCCGTGACTAACTTTGGCGTGCATGGAGGACTCATCGTTGACATGTACAAACTGAGATCGATCTGATAAATAGGACTTAAACCAACTTAGTGCAGTTCCTTTAATGCCAATTAAATGTTCCAGTCTTTGTAATAGGATGTCATGGTCAATGGTGTCGAAAGCAGCACTGAGATCTAGCAAGACAAGTACAGAGACAAGTCCTTTGTCCGATGCCATTAGAAGGTCATTTGTAATTTTCACTAGTGGTGTCTCTGTGCTATGGTGCACTCTAAATCCTGACTGATAATCTTCGAATAAATGATTGTTCTGTAGAAAGTCACACAGCTGACTGGCAACTACTTTTTCGAGTATTTTGGAGGTAAAGGGAAGGTTAGATATAGGTCTATAGTTGGCTAGGACCTCTGGATCAAGAGTGGGCTTTTTAAGAAGAGGTTTAATTATAGCTACTTTAAAGGACTGTGGTACATAGCCTGTTAGTAAAGACACATTGATCATATCCAGTAAAGAGGTGCTAACTAGAGGTAAAACTTCTTTAAGCAGTTTAGTTGGGATGGGGTCTAGGAGACAGGTAGATGATTTAGATGAGGAGATCAGTGAGGTTAATTTGTGGAGATCGATAGGAGAAAAGCAGTCTAAATATATATCAGGTTGTACAGCTGTTTCTAAGGTTCCTAAGTTTGAGGATAAATTGGTACCAGTTGACGGTAGGAGGTGATTAATTTTGTCTCTAATAGTTATGATTTTATCATTAAAGAAACTCATGAAGTCACTACTACTGAGGGTTGTAGGAATACATGGCTCAATAGAGCTGTGGCTCTCTGTCAGCCTGGCTACAGTGCTGAATAGAAACCTAGGGTTGTTCTTATTTTTCTCTATTAATGATGAGTAATGGGCTGCTCTGGCATCACAGAGAGCCTTCCTATATGTTTTAAGACTATCTTGCCAGACTAAATGAGATTCTTCCTGTTTGGTGGAACGCCATATCCTTTCCAGTTTCCTCGATGCTTGCTTTAATTTGCGTGTTTGAGGGTTATACCATGGAGCTGACTTCCTTTGTTTTACTAACTTCTTTTTTAGAGGGGCAACAGAATCAAGTGTGACTCGCAGTGAGTCTGTAGCACTATCTACAAGATGATCAATTTGGGTAGGGCTAAAATTAACATACGAGTCCTCTGTTATATTGAGACATGGTATTGAATTTAATGCTGATGGAATCGCTTCCTTAAATTTAGCTACAACACTATCGGATAGACATCTAGTGTACACACTTTTATCTGATGGTGTATAGTCTAGTAATAAGAATTCAAAAGTGATTAAATAATGGTCTGATAAAAGAGAGTTCTGTGGAAAAACAATTAAATGTTCAATTTCAACGCCATATGACATAACAAGGTCGAGGGTGTGGTTAAAGCGGTGAGTGGGTTTATGCACGTTCTGCGAGAAACCAATTGAATCTAATAAAGAGATAAACGCAGTACTGAGGCTATCATTATCAACGTCCACATGAATATTAAAATCACCTACTATAATGACTTTATCTGTTTTCAGGACTAAGCTTGATAGAAACTCTGAGAATTCAGATAGAAATTCAGAATATGGGCCTGGAGCGCGGTACACTATAACAAATAAAATTGGCTGTAGTGCTTTCCAGGTTGGGTGTGAAAGACTAAGAACAAGGCTTTCAAATGAGTTATAATTTAGTTTAGTTTTAGGGTTTATTAATAGGCTTGAGTCGAAGATGGCTGCAACTCCACCTCCTCGGCCGGTGTCTCGAGGAATGTGAGTATTAATATGACTCGGGGGAGTGGATTCGTTTAGTCTGACATATTCTTCCTGACACAGCCAGGTTTCGGTAAGACAAAATAAATCAATGTGATTATCTGATATTAAATCATTTACTAGTAGATCTAAAGAGATGACAGAGATCTGATATTTAAGAGTCCACATTTAATTCTCCTGTTTTGTTGCTTTATTGCAGTGCTAGTGTTAGATTTTATTAGATTATTATGTTTAACTCCTCTTCTGTTTACTTTTGATTTAATTAATTTAGGTGGGGCAGACACAGTCTCAGTGAGGTTTGGGGTTAAGCTATGGGTGGGTAACTGCTCTAATGGAAGCGCAGAGAAGTGTGTAAGACTACAGCTCTGCGTCCTGGAATGACCCCTGGTTTGTCATGGATTTGTTCCACCAACAATCTTGGTCAGATTTCTGGATAAGAGAGCCGCACCATCCAAAGTAGGATGAATGCCGTCTCTCCTAATCAGACCAGGAATTCCCCAGAAAGGGTTCCAATTGTCAATGAAGCCCACATCGTTTGCTGGACACCACCACGACAGCCAGCTGTGGAATGACTTCATGCGGCTATACATGTCGTCACTGGTCAAATTGGGGAGGGGACCAGAGAAAACTACGGAGTCCGACATTGTTTTTGCATATGCACACACCGATTGGACATTAACTTTAGTGACCTCCGATCGACGTAACCGGGTGTCATTACCGCCGACGTGAATAACAATCTTACTGTATTTACGTTTATCCTTAGCCAGCAGTTTCAAAACGGATTCAATGTCGCCCGCTCTGGCCCCCGGGATGCAATTAACTATGGCAGCTGGCTTCGCTAACTTCACGTTCCGCAAAATGGAGCTGCCGATAACCAGAGTTGGTTTCTCAGCGGGTGTGTCGCTGAGAGGGGAATATCTGTTAGAAACGTGAAGTGGTTGGTGGTTAACCGTGGGCTTCAGGGTACGACTATGCGTCCTTCGGACAGTCACCCAGCCTCCCGGCTGCTCGGGGGTTGCCGGGGGACGGCTAGCAGAAGCTAAGCTTGGCCGGTCTGCACCGGCTAGGGGCTGGCTAACTACAGAAGAAGCTAAAGCTAAAGTGCAGAACCGGGCTTCTAACTCGCTAACCCTCGCCTCCAATGCAGCAAATGCACTACACCTAATACATGTACCATTAGCTCTAAAGGAGGCAGAGGAATAACTAAACATAAGACACACAGAGCAGGGGAGAGCAGGAGAGGGAGAGACAACAGGAGAGCAGGGGAGAGCAGAATGTAATATTTTGCAGCAAGTAACAAAGGTAGTATTGGGAATTCTTTTGGAGAAAAAGTGTCAATTATATTTTCAAAATGTAGTGGAGTAAACGTTTGAGTAAAAAGAAATAAAATGCTTGAAAGAAGTAAAAATTCCTAAAAGAATATTTGAGGCAAACAAAAAAAGTATTTCTACTGTGCAACTTTTCATAGTTCTTGATAAATATAGATATGAATGGATGCTTATAGAAGAACGTGGCACTGCGCAGCAACTGGCCCGCAGCTTTAACGTCACAATGGATGTCACCCTGGCAAGAGAAGTCAGGGAGTGTTGATGCTTGCAGCCAGCGCTGCCCCTCTGCCCTTTCCCCGCTTTGCCACACCAAGCTCATGAAGAGTGATTCCATGCATATGGAAAGTGTGGCTCTCAACAGCTCCATGCAGCTGTGAAACCTCTGCATGCCCCTGTTCTGTTTGCACCTTGTCCAGTAATAGCTAGCAAAGCCGTTTTACATACACTGTACATTTATCTAGATTATTTATTGAATCATTTTTAATCCATGTTTTTTCATTTTTTTGTGTTTTATTGCAGGAGGTTGGAAGTATAATTGGGAAGGTATGTTATTTTTATTAGATCACACATACTTGTACTCATGGAAAAAAAATTAACCATGATTTGAACATTTTTAAAATTTGAATTCTAATTTACTTTTCTACAGAAAGGGGAAACCGTAAAAAAGATGCGAGAAGAGGTGGGTTTCAGTCTCAAGCACCATTTAATCATTAAAGGTGCTCTGTACAGAATTCAGACTAACAATGCTAACAGCACGAACAGTGCAAACAACAACAGCGTTAACAGTGCAGACCGTGAGTGGGTGGGGTGGTGGGGGGGTGGTGGTGACTTGAGGGTGAGTGCTACGCTTTCGTGACGACGCCGTGGGTTGGGATGGCATTATCAGTGCAGAGCGGCGACCATTAGCTAGCCAGTGGGGCACAACAGAGAGACTCACATGCACTAACATGCATGTGCTGCTGGCCCGGCTATGTCAACAAAGCACAGAAAGGCTTGGATTACGCAGCCCGGTCGCACTAAATGGCGTATGAATGACAATAATTCGCAAGTCATTTGGCGTCCACTAAGAATGCCGTTCAAGAGCGGTGTTTGTGTCTAAAAGTGCTGTTGAGTTGTTTTGAAGTTACATCAGTGACGTGTTTTCTGTACTTCCAACAGTTCGTGAAATAGACACAAAAGTTTATCTATTTGATTCATGTACATAGACATAAATTTCACATTTTTTTTCGTGCAATCAGCACGACTTTTAACAACATGTAATGCAAGTGTCACTTTCCACTCCAGTTGCTTCAAAATAAAACTACTTAGTTAGGTTTAGGAAAAGATCTTGGTTTGGGTTAAAATAACTCTGGAAGTGTTTTGTTGCGTGGCGTAAACATGACATGCGAAAAGAGGCATTCAAATGACACGCGAAAAGGCTAAAATGCGTTCTCATAACATGCGGAATATCCTTGTAATGTCGTGTTATTTATATACCTTCCTATGAGATCGGGCTGGATTACAACACACACAGAGGGAGAGTGACGTCATTCTCTGCTCAGGTACACATTACTCCACTATATCTTTACATATGAAAATAGTTGTTTGCCGCTATATTAATGCTCTGAATATCGTTTTGAGCACCTTTGAATAATACTAAATATGTACTCGTTCACAATGTAATTTACCTAAAACTCTATTGCCTAAACACTACAAATCGCTTAAAATAAATGACAAACTGTAACTTTATAGTTTTATAGTATCTTCATTTCATTTGTGATGAATAGATTATTGACATTTGGTAGAGATGTGTTCCTGGATTAAGGTCTCGCATCAGCTATATTGACCCCATCGGCAGTATGTTTGTGCTGTTTTTCCAGAGTGGAGCACGAATCAATATTTCTGAGGGCAACTGTCCAGAGAGGATTGTCACCATCACTGGACCAACAGACACCATCTTCAAGGCTTTTGCTATGATTGCCTACAAATTTGAGGAGGTATGTTAAGATTGTGGCAGCAGTGTTTCTACGGTATATAAAGTAAAACCTGCTCAGCTCACTGGGCACATGCACTGATATGAAGTCCAAAGGGAGTCCAACTGCTCAAGGCCTCTTCATGTACACACAAAGTACCTTTGTGCCTGGTGTTTATTAGTGTCATTTTAGATTAGTGCTGAATCTCCAACAATCTTCCTGGATGCACGGGTGCTGTATAAAAATTTGAAACAAAGCTCTGCCTGTATCTTAATTGACCACAGCCAAAGAACGTATATGGCGAAGAAGTGAAAGTCAATTGATCGTTCCATTGCGACGTCAGTGCAAAGCTAAGCTTCTGCCATTTTGGACTGAAAGCTGAAGCCATATGCCAGTAAAACATCCGCCTACAAAGCCAGTAAAATTATTTCTATTCTATTGTCATAATTTTAATGTCTCTACCGAAATGGCCTGTGTTGAACGATACAAATATTATAAATATCTATACTATTATACCTATTTACTTACTTACTTATTTATTTAACTTTTTTACCTGGCTGCTTCCCAGAGGAGCATAAAGTGAGTGATGGACATAAATGGAAGTTAGAAAAATCCAGCACACAGAGCAGAGCAATCTCAAACTTTTTCATGTCAAAGATCCAAAATGGAGACCAATAGACCACAGACCATGGATGTAGAAGAGGGTCAAATAGACCACAGACCATGGATGTAGAAGAGGGTCCAATAGACCACAGACCATGGATGTAGAAGAGGTCCAATAGAGCACAGGCCATGGATGTAGAAGAGGGTCCAATAGACCACAGACCATGGATGTAGAAGAGGGTCCAACAGACCACAGACCATGGATGTAGAAGAGGGTCCAATAGACCACTGACCATGGATGTAGAAGAGGGTCCAATAGACCACAGACCATGGATGTAGAAGAAGGTCCAATAGACCACAGACCATGGATGTAGACGAGGGTCTAATAGACCGCAGACCATGGATGTAGAAGAGGGACCAATAGACCACAGACCATGGATGTAGAAGAGGTCCAATAGAGCACAGGCCATGTATGTAGAAGAGGGTCCAATAGACCACAGACCATGGATGCAGAAGAAGGTCCAATAGACCACAGACCATGGATGTAGAAGAGGGTCCAATAGACCACAGACCATGGATGTAGAAGAGGGTCCAATAGACCACAGACTATGGATGTAGAAGACGTCCAATAGAGCACAGGCCATGGATGTAGAAGAAAGTCCAATAGACCACAGACCATGGATGTAGAAGAGGTCCCAATAGACCACATACCATGGATGTAGAAGAGGGTCCAATAGACCACAGACCATGGATGTAGAAGAAGGTCCAATAGACCACAGACCATGGATGTAGAAGAGGTCCAATAGAGCACAGGCCATGTATGTAGAAGAGGGTCCAATAGACCACAGACCATGGATGCAGAAGAAGGTCCAATAGACCACAGACCATGGATGTAGAAGAAGGTCCAATAGACCACAGACCATGGATGTAGAAGAGGGTCCAATAGACCACAGACTATGGATGTAGAAGACGTCCAATAGAGCACAGGCCATGGATGTAGAAGAAAGTCCAATAGATCACAGACCATGGATGTAGAAGAGGTCCCAATAGACCACATACCATGGATGTAGAAGAGGGTCCAATAGACCACAGACCATGGATGTAGAAGAAGGTCCAATAGACCACAGACCATGGATGTAGAAGAGGGTCTAATAGACTGCAGACCATGGATGTAGAAGAAAGTACAATAGACCACAGACCATGGATGTAGAAGAGGGACCAATAGACCACAGACCATGGATGTAGAAGAGGTCCCAATAGACCACATACCATGGATGTAGAAGAGGGTCCAATAGACCACAGACCATGGATGTAGAAGAAGGTCCAATAGACCACAGACCATGGATGTAGAAGAGGGTCTAATAGACTGCAGACCATGGATGTAGAAGAGGGTCCAATAGACCACAGACCATGGATGTAGAAGAGGTCCCAATAGACCACAGACCATTGATGTCCTGTGCTTTTGTCCTGCGTGTTAGTAAATATCCTACAACTCCATTCAATTCTGTTGCTATCATGCTACTAGCACTACTAGCTACTGATGTCATGCTACTAGCACTACTAGCTACTGGCCGATAGCCGGTTGTTTGGGAACAGAGACGTTAACACCTCCACCACGGTACAGGCTGACAGCATGGGTCCATGGGTGTATTATGTAAGGGATAATGTACAGCGGGCCGGTCATTGTTGAGAAAGAAACCCTGATAGGGCGATGCAAAGCGGAGGGGTCTTGTATTGACCTGTCAGGGTTTATTTCTCAACAATGACTCGCTAGCTGTACATTATCCCGCTTATTACACAGTTACTTACTTAAGAAATCAATAATTGACACAACAACTGTCCACCAGAGTCCAACATCAGAACTGCACCCATAGCAACGGTCTGCTATAAAGAAATAACAGACCGTAGAAAGCTGTCATTGACCAATCACAATCAAGTATTCAACAAAGCCGTGTAATAAAAGAGATGATTTACAGCCAATATATCCATTATTACAGCCGCATACAGCTGGAAAGAACGCAGCAGGAAGCAGGCAGAACTGGATATGTCATATGAGCGTGCAGGGCGGTGCGGTCCCGTGAGTCTGATTACCGTTCATTATGACGAAGAAAATAACTCTGGATTCAGCTGTTAGTTCATTTCACAAGTTTAAGGACATAATCATATAAATGAGGGCTATTTAAAGGGACTATTTGTAACTTTCAGAAATGCTTCTTAACAGCGACACCTGTGGCCGTGAAATCAACGAAAGTCAGCGTCGGGCTCGCGCTTGCTCGGTCTAAATATACCTGAACGAGCATCGCTCAAAACCGTGAGGCGACACACGTCAGCTAAAAGCACAATATCACTCTATATTTCAGCTGCTTGGCAGTAATGTTAGCTGACCAGACGAAGGTCTCTCCATGAACATGATTTAGATCTGGTCCTAGTGTTGGCTTTTCCTGCCTAAGTGCAGGCTGATGCAGCGGGGCTCTGCAGCGTGTCTCCCTGCTCTCTCCGCCCGCAGCCGGAGAGAGCAGAGGAGACACCGGCACCCGGTCGGTAACGAGAGGGTAACACTTCACAAGACACGGGAAAGCTCTGTTGGTCTGGAGGAACTGCAGAATTTATTTCTGCACAAACGTCCCCTGTACATTCACTAGATATTCTCAGAGCTAAACTCTTCTGCAGTGTGTAGTGAGCGCGCGTTCACGTCTAGAGGTGGAGCGAGACAGCGAGGACGCGTGCGCATTCTGAGTGAAGGAGAGCAGGCAGCGGAGACGAGGCTCCAGCCACACGCGAGCTCGCATATGCGAACGCGCATGTGTGACGACCCACTACATTTATGCACGTACAAAGTTACAAATAGTCCCTTTAAATGTTTGTAATGGGAAGTTGATTTACCTCAAAAAAAATTCTCCTCCGATTTACAGATCTCTTTTTAAATATCCATGGCCACAGACTCATTGGCGTTTTCCATCCAAAAAGGCGGAAGCGCTACCGCAGTGTCATCTAGCGGCCATTGTCAAAAAAGCACCAGAGTTTCGTCGTTTTGCTTCTATGCTCTTTGCCATAGCTTAGTTGTGTAATGTTTCTATTTTACACATGCAAAAATCTATCTCCAGTTGTTATAGTAAATAAACATTCAACACATTGAACCTTTCTGATTTATATACAGTATACGGTCGATGTGTAGAAAGCACATAATCCTTCATTGTGGCAGATATTTGTGTCCCATGGCTGTACAGTGAATTTCAATCGTCTCCTTTCGATGACCTTTTCCTCTGATCCTGTCTTTGATGTCACTCATCTAATTGATATACTTAAGCACTGTGACTGGAACTTGTAAAAGGAGACCCACTGCTGTGTCCTCAGTGACCTGCATGTAAAATCCTCTCTGCCAGACCAAGGCGCTCGTTATTTACTGACAAAGTCAATGAGCGGTGCTCATTCACTTCGCAGAAATGATATGACAGAATGATTGAAACATATGTGTATTTGCGGCTCCTTTGTACTGATGTTTGAGTTTGTAAACTTTTTTTTTATGGATTGTCATCGTTGATTTGGTTGGTTCACACAGGAAAATATGACCACTGCAAAATGAAATGTACGTTCTTGTTTTCTAGGACATAATCAATTCCATGAGCAACAGCCAAGCAACCAGCAAGCCCCCAGTCACCTTAAGGCTGGTAGTGCCAGCCAGCCAGTGTGGCTCCCTCATAGGTAAAGGAGGCTCCAAAATAAAAGAAATGAGAGAGGTATGATATGAAACACTTCTTATGTTAGTTACGTTTTTCCATTAATACTTAAAGGGGAACTACACCCATTTTCAGAATTCATGCATGTTATTCCTATGGTCGGGGGGTGATGTACTGTTTAGCTGTAAAATGAGAAAGTTTGCTCCGGCTGGTGGGCGGTGCTTGGTATTTCCTCAACTGATCTCAACATGGCGGCCGGGTCACAAACTTTCTCATTTTACAGCTAAACAGTACACTACAAGATGTTTCTGAGAACTCAGAACAGTAACAGAATATTGATTCATATTTGATCAGCACTGACTAGTTTGACCGTTTGATTGACAGCTGCTCAGAGACAGCAGGCACCAGCTCATCTACGATTGGTTGTTTTCCTCCGGTCTGTGAAACCCTGCAGATGCCATTAGGAACAACAGAGGACGCAAAGGCACATGACTTTTTTCAGAGTATGCACTACTGTCATGATAAAAATAACATAATAATATCATATTTGCTCCAAATCTACCTACTACTGCTTTCAGCACAGCTGTGCTTTGAGCTAAATGCTAATGTCAGCATGGTAACATGCTCACACTGACAATTTTAAAAAGTAACTGCCCGCAGTCTAATAATCCCACCTGCACTGCTAACTATGGTGGCATCATGCTTTTTCCACCCCCCGTGCAACAGCGATGTAATGTGGCACTATAATACACCACTACAACACAGCTGGGTGTGGTCACGAGTACAACAGATCTGATCATACCCAGCTGTGATATTGGATGGTGTCAGAGGGTCAAGAAACGTGCACCTTTCAAATAGAGGCCAGTGCAGCTTTGTTTGTACTCACCAAAATCACGAGGCACAGACTTAGAACTGAATCCTGTCAACATTGTCCCTCAAAGTCCTTTACTCTACTCCAGTCCACAGGGGCCCAGGTTCAGGTGGCGGGGGACATGCTGCCCAACTCCACAGAACGTGCAGTGACAATCTCTGGGACCCCAGAAGCCATCATCCAGTGTGTCAAACAGATCTGTGTGGTCATGCTGGAGGTAGAGTATGTGGAGATTTAGAAAAAACACAGCTTTAATTCAAATGCTCCTTTTCGTAAGTATTCTTGCAGAATTTACGAAAGCCATGGTGAACAGTTTCAGGCTACAAGAGTTGTGTCACATTTCTGGCAAGACACTCACGCACCACGTCTCCGTCAGTACTGTACTTATATTCACTGCTTGTGGTGGTAAAACACTTTTTCTCAGGAATTGATTTTTGAATGGAATGAGTGTTTTAAATTTGCTCCACAGGGAGAAAGATGAGATGAGACACAAATTAGGTCTGGGTCAGAAACACCTGGTTATTGTTGTCCATAAATGTCAACTTGACAAGCAGTCTGTTTGTGTAATTGAGGCCCAGAGAGGACGATTTGTGTCTTGCTTTATACTTTCCATTTTTCCATTTATAGACTTGGATAGGTATTAGAAACTCGAGAATTGTTTGTGGTGTAACTATTACATTGTACTGAGTAAAATGATCATTGCAGTTTAGTGGAAGCAATTTGTAATTACCACAGACCATTTTTGCGTAGAACTATCCAGATGAACTGTCAGGAACACCCAAGCCTGTTTCTGCAACATTAAGAACACAGTTGGTGTTTCTTGATATTGTATTTAAAGCACATAGTGGATTCTCCTCCCTCCACAGCACAGCAGCTACAGAGGAAATCTAATTAAGTCCTCACCACTGTCTTGAACAGCCTTGTTGCTGCGGCACAGCATGAATCAATAGCTCTGTGTCATTAGAGTAAGTTTGCAAACTGGAACTCTGCTGCCTTCTCACTCAAATCACCTCCCTGCTGTCTTAGAAAAAAAATAAAGGTGGCACATTTGCGAGATAAAACAGAGTTGCAGTGATGCATTTAATCTGTGATCATCAGGTTTCACACGTGCCATTTCTTCCTATTTTCTGATTTCCATGAATATACTCTGAGCTCCATGAATCCTTTTTGTTTTAATGAAACAACATATTTCAGTTTTCAAATTAAAACATTTCTCAAAGTAAGAGCACCAAGTTGCAATATTGTCTCAGAGTGTTTTTTCTGCTGTTACTCTGATGTAGTGTAATATAGCACTTTGGGAAATATTATGGTCTAGGGTATGAATACATGTGAATGAATGAATGCTTTTTAATTATTGAATAATTATGTTGTTGTTTTTTACCATCGATACCATGCTCCACATACATTATATTACACACTTCACCAGATATAAAACACAATAGTACTACGGTATTTTAAAGAAATAGATCAACATTTTTGGAAATTAACCTATTAGCTTTCTTCTGCGAGTTCTATTAGAAGATCAATACCATTCTCATATCTGTTCACTAAAGGTGCAGTGTGTAGGATTTAGCGACAACTAACGGTGAGGTTGCAGATTGCAACCAACTGAAACTTCTCCCTTGTTCCAAGTGTGTAGGAGAACTATGGTGGCCGAAAAGAAATCCCGAAATCCTCAAAAACGTAAAAACGCGAAGGGCCCTTCATAGAGCCAGTGTTTGGTTTGTCCGTTCTAGGCTACTGTAGAAACATACTTATGAATAGTATATTCCATTTATGCCAATAGATCATGCTACACACTGCTCCTTTAAATATGAAGCTACAGCCAATAGCCCGTTAGCTTAGCATAACTTAGCTTAGCATAAAGACTGGAAACAGCTAACCTGGTTCTTTCTTTTGAAAAATAATTTCTATAGGCCCATACAACAATACGTTTCCTCTGAGGAAAACTCTACAGGACTCCCAGACTGTCAGTGCGTCATGCGGGGGATAGCTCTGTGATTAAAGGGGGAGAAAGTAGTGAATGTGTCATGACTGTCTCTAATGCACCCCCCCTATAATAATACCTTCTCTCTGATCCCCCTCCGTGCTCACATGTGCCACACATGCGCCAAGTTAGCCATCCTGATGAAAATGCTTTTGGTGCGTGCATATTAGCGCGTTAACATGCGCGCATGCATGGCCACCAAATTATAACCAAGGCTCAAAGCTCACTAACTAACATGAAGTCACTGCACCCGGCCAATAAATAGTCCAGCACATAAACCACGGTAAAACTACAACCTGTCACTTTTACAATTAGTTTTTTTGTACGGATTAAACAAACAGGATATGACATGTTAGCTTTAGAGGTGCTGATAGGTGGATTTTTATGCTAAGCTAACATATTTGGCGTAGAGACGTGAGAGTGTAATCGATCTTCTCATCTAACTCTTAGCAAGAAAGCGAATAAGCATTTTTCCCAAAATGTTGAACAAGCATTTGCCTTTATTCAAATAAAGTAAGAACATGCTGACTCTGCCTCTTCTCTTTCCTCCTTTTCTCTTAGTCTCCACCAAAAGGTGCCACCATCCCTTATCGCCCAAAGCCCGCCTCCACCCCAGTCATTTTTTCAGGTGGCCAGGTAAGAGCTGAGCTCTAGCTTGTTAGTTTATGCTTAAAGCCAAACTGAGACATTTACTGCAACATCAGCCACTGCCTGTTCCTGCAAGCCGTTTTACTTTTTATGTGCACACTCATATGCTAATGAGGCCTCGTTAGAAAAATGACACCATTGCTTGTTTGTTCAAACACTAAAATGGTGCTTACATTGCCCTGTTCCTATACCTGTGCACTCAGTAGCAAAGGCAAAAGTAGTGTGAAAATATGAAACTGCTTCGATGCAGGTTGGTTTGATGTGGGTACAAAACATGCGACTTTGGTACCAGTGTAGGCTATATGCAATTCATGTGCTGTCTCCTACCTTAGTTGTAGACCTGGCCTAAAAGCTGTTGGATGCATTTGAAAATGTAGCAAACAAAAGGTGAAATTGAGAGACACTTCACATAACTACTTGTGATGACTCCAATTGGTTGGCTTTTCCTTTGTCTGTAAATTATACCCAGTGGTCGTTAAATGGAACGTAAGACATGATTGAAGCCTTTAGACAACATAATATACAAGCCTGTTTTAGAAGATTTTGAAGAGTGAACACACTCACACAGGGTTACACAGAAACACAGAAACACCTAGGCAATATAGTACAACCCAATACAAGTCACTTGCATAAATACTACCTTTGTGAAGCTTAGGGTTGTGTCCAAGGTGTTCAGACAACATTATGGTTATAGAGTGCTCTAGGAATGAGTCCTAAAACCCGGAAATGAGTATTTGTAATGAGCATTTTAGCACTTCCGGTTACCACGTCTGTAAGTCAATGGGTTTTTTAGTTAGATGCCTGAAATAAGGTCTGAAGAGATTTTAACGTTTTGTTTTACGACATAAAATACATCAGTAAATATCTCACTCGTGAATTTTGAAGCCTTTATGTGTCTTAAAAAAGGTGGTTGCTAATAAGTGGCTAAATGAGACGATTAAACGTCATCACTCCAACTTCTGGCGATTGCATTCACTCTTCAAAAATCATAAAAGTGGTGTTCATTTGTGGAGATTATCTTGCTGAACAAAACGTGTAAGTATCATAAACGTTTGCCAGAGAGTTTATTTTCTGCAATAATCCAAAACCCAATAAAAAAATCCCGTTGGCTTTTTGTCGAGGGAACCCAGGGCAATGCTAACTTTCCGGTTGGCTTACAAAAATACATCACCCCTGGAGCACTCTATTTCTGAAGTTGTAATTTTTCAATTTCAATTTGAATTGCATCACTTTGTGCAGATGTTCCTGTTATGTGTATGTATATTAAAAACCTGCTTTATTTGACGAGAAATAGACACAAATGTAATCCGTACACACAAGGATTTAAAAACATCAGTCATCTGAGACATTTTATTTCTAGAATTGAATGTATGAATAAAAAATAAAACAGGAGAACCGAAGATGAAAGATCATGAATAAACTCTTTCTGGAGCTGTTGTTTAGACGACTGGTGGCAAAGCAACTTGGTGTACAATGTGATATAAATTTATTTTCACTTGTTCTCAGATAATAGTGTCCACAGTGAACACACCAATTCTGTTTTTGAGCCTAGTGTACTATATCATATAGGACATTATCTTGTTTGACACTCACATTAATCAGCGTGTGTTTTTTACAATAAATCAATGCAAAATGGACCGCTTCCAAGACTTGCACGTACAAGGTCTTTTTGCACTTCACACTCATCTACATACATATATACTGTTGATGTTATTGCATTGGATGTGGTAATGATGAATATGATTAAGAAGATCATTCACTGTAATATCACTGCTCCTGAAAATCTGAATATATTTGCAATAAGGATATTATGGTTATTTGAACTAAAAGTAGTAATTTTGTACAGAACTTAGAATGAACAAGCTGACTTTGCTTTCTGGGTGATTTTTCCCCCCTCTTACTGTAAATGAGATGCTAAATTATAAATCTGTTATGTTTTTTTATCTTTCCAGGCCTACACAATTCAGGGACAGTATGCCATACCACATCCAGATGTGAGTTCTTGGTCTTTTTCCAATTCAATCTACCTGTATCATAATTATATACAGTATAATAAAAAATTGTCGCAGACATTTTATTACAAGGACACACCAGCTCTTTAATGTTATTTAGCGGCAAGTCATAAATCACAACCTCCAAAATCTCCCTTCTTGTGGTTTAAAGGGCCAGTGTGTTGCATTTCGGGGGATCTATTAGCATAAATGGAATATAATATTCACAACTATGTTTTCATTAGTGTATAATCACCTGAAACTAAGAATCATTGTGGTTTCATTAGCTTAGAATGAGCCCTTCATATCTATATAGGGAGTGGATCCTCTTCACAGTCCGCCATGTTGCTCCTCCATGTTTCTACAGTAGCCCTGAAAAGACAAACCAAACACTGGCTCTAGAGAGAGCCTTTCCCGTTTTTAGGTACCTGAAGGCCACCGTATTTCTCCGACACACTTGTGAGACTGCGATAACGTGAGCCGTAGAGTGACTTCTATTGCTCCTAAGGTAGTGTAATTATGGTAAGGATGGCCTCTGAGCGAGGCGAACGGCGTTACCGCGATTTTGCGCTCGCCGGCTCACGTTACCACAGTCCTGGAAAGGAATGAGTGAGCGGAGGGACACTCAGTTGGTTGCGATCTCCAACCACACCACTAGATGCCACCAAATATAAGGGCGAACTACAGCTCACCCACCGCAAATAGCTTTTACCAGATGTGGTTGATAACAGAACGGTGACTGCTAGGGATAACAATAAAGGCAAAGACAGTAATGGCAGTTTTGATGTAGACAGCCCTTTAATTCCGGTGGACCATATAGTCTCCATTAATAATCTTCCTTCATCTGTCCCTGTCGTAAGAACATCTCAAGACCTACCGTGTGTCAGATCCACTAATTCAAAGTTGGGCAGTGATTGATGCCGCTGGAGGTGGTGGTTGACGGTACAATCACTCAAGTACAGACTTGACACCCTCTTCCAACCTCATTAAAACTCCTCTTAAAATGAGAAGAAGGCTTGAAAGCATCAGTCTTTCCCCATTCCTGATGGAAATGATCCACAGCAGGGGATGGACATCTTGTGACCATGTCTAAGGGGAGAGCAGCTGCTCTGACGGGCATGTAAAACCAAGAGTTCTCAGTTCTGAGTCATAAGTGCCAGCTAGAAGGACACATGGTGACTGAGGGGGCAAATGGGAATATTTCCTGCATTTAGTTAATGTTCTCAATGAATGGAGTTGTTTGTCTCTCCATTTTGTAAATAAAAAAAATCCCATTGACGTATATGTGAAAATTACAAGGAAAAGGAAGAACAATCAAATCAGCAATTTACAAATCCATGACAGACAATCACCCCTCTCTCTGTATCTCTTTTTCTCTTCCTTTTTTCGTCCTCCACCACCCTGTGTCATGGCCTCCTTCTCCTCACCGTTTCTTCACTCTAGTTTTGGTTGGCTTCATTTCTTGGTGTGACCTGTGTAACAGTAACCTCTTAGTTCTACTTTCCCTCCTAACCCTTCAGCAGTTGACCAAGCTCCACCAGTTGGCTATGCAGCAAACCCCCTTTACCCCTCTCGGACAGACCACCCCTGCTTTCCCTGGTACGTACCCACAAGGCCCTTTAGATACTTCCTTCTCTTTGCATCCAGAGAAACATTTTTCTCTTTCCTTACCTTCCACCTTATCTCTCTTTTGGCACAGCATGACTTGACCCTTGTGGTTTCTCTCCTCCTCTCATTTTTTGTCCATGTATATATTTTTCTCTTGTCTCTGTCTGATATTATGCCAGTGAAATGCAAAAAAGAAAAATGACAGTGGGCTTCACTTTAAAACAATGTATTCAGAATTGCATTATCACTTGGCAACAGGATACATCCTTCCTCTAACACATTTTTAGGTTGCTTATCTTTCCATTAGAGATGAAAACCTCCAGTTACAAAGGTTGGCCACATTTTACTGTAATAGTAACAACTGAATCTGCCCCCACATCCGACTTCTACTGTTTCACATGGACGTTAGTACATATATTATTCTTCCTGTATCATGTCCTGCATGTGTACTTGCAAAAGACCAACTGAAGATCTCATGAATAAATATGTTTGACTCCTTTGTCACCACTTTCATCTAAAAGGATGTGGCAACATGGAATTATTTATTGAATCAACAACGAATTCTTAAAAAAAAAAGAAAAAAAAGTGCCCTCATTTAAATGCGTTTTAAGTGACCTTTCTCACATCCTATCAAATCACACACACAAGGACAAGGACAAAGAGTGTATAAAATTGCAGCTAAAGGTTTCATTTAGAAATAAGCTTGTACTTAAAAGAACATTTTGATATTTTGGGAAATACGTTTAATCATTTTCTTGACAAGAGTTAAATGAAAAGATTGATACCACTAATGTTACAGCCAATAAGCTTAGTTTATCAAAAAGATTGCAAACCGTAGGAAAACTGCTATCCTGACTAGCCCGGCTAGATGTAAGATCTGCTTACCAACACCATTAAAGCTGAGAGTTAGCTGAGCAGATCGACACCGACCCTCATATCGAGAGTGGTATCAATCTTCTCATTCAATTCTTGGCAAAGAAGCAAACAAGCCTATTTCTCAAAATGTCAAAAAAGGTCCTTTGAAAGGTTAAAGTGACTTTTTAAAGTCAAATCTCCTTTTTTTATCCCCCTGCTCCCCAATTCAGGTTTGGATGCCAGTCCACCAGCCAGCACCCATGAACTCACCATTCCTAATGATGTGAGTAATGCTTTCTTGAGGCAGTTGACTGAGGGATAGCCAATATGTTTCAAAATTCTGCACGTAACTCTGTCAAATTATGTGTCTTTCAGTTGGCCTGTCATAGAGGGCCGGCTTATAGGCCATATAGGCGGTTGCCTAGGGCGCCACCTTCTGGGGGGCGCTAGTCGCCCTTTAAAAAAAATAGAAAAAAAAAAATGCCAGTGAGCGCCCTTAATGAACATATAAATAAATGGTGGCTCCAAATCCAAATTTCGCCAAGGGCACCAAAAGGGCTAGAGCCTGCCCTGATGTCATATACTATACTGTACATTCAAATGATGTTGAGAAGATGTCAATTGTGCAAAAAGATTGTAGTTTAAGACATAGTGTAGTACCTGAAATTCAGCCTTTTGTCATAGAGTACACTGATCTAATTGTCTTTAAAGAGGGTGGATGGCAGCTTTAGTTGTTAAAGTTAGGGTTGAGTTAGGTTCTTAAGAAACTAGTAAGAGTACGATAGATTTTAAAAATGATCCAACCAAAAGCTCAGTGTTACCAACTCTTTTCCAATGGAAGTCGCTAAGTAGTGAGAAAGTCGCCAAGTCGGCAACACTGACAGGCCGTCCGTTCAGGTTTCCCTCCAAAGCCACACCCCCAAAATTATAATTATGGACGTAAACAACGAACATGGCTACTGTTAGTACTCAGCTGTAGACTGAAGACCGAAGAGTCCTGCGATGCGCAATGAGTGCATGGGCAGAATGCATGCAGGCAGGCATGTGGGAAGCCCGCTTATTACAGTCCTGCAACAGATACAGATACTGGATTTTTTTTCCTGTTTTTGTCAGAGCATTTGATTTATTGATTGCTTTTGGGTTGTAATGACAATTTCAACAAATATAACAAAAACAATTTTTTTAAAGAAGATACCAACACTAGCTTTAATGAACAGATAAGGAAACATTTACAAATAGAGTACATTGGAATAATCTTTCAAATGTATAAATGTTATGAAAACAAATGACTGACCACATTACCAACACAGATCTTACAAACTTCACTTCTTACTCTTTGCACAGCAGGACACCCCCAATCAGCTGATAACATATTAACCACAACCCATTCCTTTTAAATGTCAAATGTATTAGGTATCAAGTATGGATGCATTAACACAACACAGACCTTTCCTTGCTTCATGTTCAAAGACTTCTGCTTTCCCCCCAGCTAATAGGCTGCATCATTGGACGCCAGGGAACCAAAATAAATGAGATTCGTCAGATGTCTGGAGCGCAGATCAAAATTGCGAACGCCATGGAGGGCTCGTCAGAGCGCCAGATCACCATCACAGGGACTCCTGCTAACATCAGCCTGGCCCAGTATCTCATCAATGCCAGGTAACCTTTTAACTCTAACTGCTGGGCTCCAGCACAATCTAAAGGATAAAAGCAACACCTGAGTGACCATGCTCATAGTGAAGATCTGAGAAAACTGCTATCTATGATTGTGCTGTTTGAAAAGAAAAGTAAATAGCTTGCTAGTTTAGTTCTGACATTCATGACACTGAGACTTTGATGAGTTGCCAGAAAAAGCACGATATCTGTCAGGTTTTGACAAGCGGCAGATAAGTCTATGAATAATGTGGCTATTCATGTTATATTCTTGGTTTTTCCTTTCTGCGTTTGTTCCTTATTTCCATCCAAGTGTAGACATTAAAATGCATTAAGTCTCAGCCAGTGCACTCTTTGCAAGTATGTGGCTCGTGGGAGCAATGCCAGCGACAAAGCTGTGTCTTTGAACAGAACCTGCAGATTAGTAAATTGAATGTGCAGTGAGTAAATCATCAAATACTCAATGCCTACTTCAGTTTGGAAAGTTCATGGACAAAATCTTCATAATAAATCTGTAAAACAACACAAAAAGGTATTCAGCCTCAACAAGCCTATTATATCAGATAACCCGGGTGTATTAGCACATAAGCCATTTGTGTTAAATTAAAAGCAACTAACTCTAAGACAAAATCTGTTGAGCCCCAATACTAGATAAACAGGGTCTGGATAGTACGATACTGCCAGTAAAATACTGAGAAACACATTTTTCATTTGAATTTTCTTGCCATGCTCCACGACCCCTGTCTGTCTCTTTTCCCTCTCTATCCACTGAAACCAACAGAGAAAATAAATGTGTTATCCACAACCGAAAACGGAACCTCACTGATGTCCACAGGCTACCAACACCTCAAAGTCAAATGTTATCAGCGTCAGAGCAGGAGAACCCACATACTCAACAAACAGGACTTTATGTCTTTGGCTTCTTAAGGGGATTTCAGACAATAGTCCGCTGAGAAACTAATGGCTATTGCTTTCCCACAATTCCAATGGCAGGTTCAGGGACGTGGCTGCCATGTGGAATGACCCCTCATCCATGACTACATCCTGAAGTCACCCCAAATCTGCTTCTGTTTGCAGAAGCTAACATCAAAACCACCGCTTCACAATTAACCTCTATGTGTTATTCCATGGAACTTCCCCTAGACTCCTTTGGTTTGACATAACACTTTAGCATTAGCCTGTGGGAGACCTGCAGTAAAAGTCAGACAACACTGGGATGTGTTTTAAATGGATGTAGCCAGTGTACCGTTAGACATTTTGGGATATTATTGTTATTTTTGCTTAGAGTTAGATAAGAAGATCGATTCCACTCTCATCTCTGTCAGGTAAATATGAAGCTAGATCCAGGACACGGTTAGCTTAGCTTAACAAAGGCTGGAAACAGCTAGCCTGGCACTTTCCAAAGGTAACAAAATCAGCATACCCGCACTCTAAAGCTCAATAATTAACATGGTGGTTGCCTGGCAACCTCACATTGACGACAAGGCTCCAGGAAGTCACTGCTCCAGTCAAAGACGTAGTTTGGCACATAACCCCCGTAAAAAAAGTTACTTGTCATTTTTACACTCCGTTTTTTCTATAATTTAAACAAACACGCTCTGATATGTTGAAGCTACAGTTGGCAATCTTCTTCAAAAATATTATAAAAATATATTTTTTGTTATATTTGTTGAAATTCTCATTACATAGCGACCCTAATCAATTCAACCTTCAACCAAAAAAATGGAAACAAATCTGATATCTGTGGCTGTCGCAGGACTGTAATAAGCCCGTCCAATCATTTCACTCAGCACCAATGAAATGATTGGACGGCCTACCTGCCTGGGTGCACTCATTGGGCATCACCAGAATCTTCCAAAGGCTGCTAGCTTGACAGCTGTGAGTACCAACAATAGCCATGTCCGTTGTTTACATTCATTATGATATGTGTATGTTCATAATGATCATTTTGGGGGAGTGGCTTTGGAGGGAGGCCTGAAGGGACGAGCTGTCAGTGTTGCCAACTTGGAAACTTTCTCGGTAGATTTGGGGACTTTTGGAGCTAGTGCTGCTAGCTACTTTCATCGGAAAAGAGTTGGCAACACTGGGCTGGGTTTTTAGGTTGGATCATTTTTCAAATCTAGTGTACTCTTGCTAGTTTCTTAAGATTACCAACCCTAGCTTTAATTAAAAGGTGCTAGTAGGCAGATTCTGCTAAGACAGAACCAGGCTAGCTGATTCCAGGCTTTATGCTATGCTAAGCTAAGCTAACCATACCCTGGCTTTAACGTGCAGACATGAGAGTGGTAATGATCTTCTCATCTTACTGCGGGAAAGGGAATACGTGTACTTCCCACAATGTCAAACTATTTCTTTAATTATTTATCCAGCATGCCTCATTCCAAGAACAATATGGTATTTATTTTTGTCATTACTAGCCTATATTAGATACATTTGCCTATTAAGTCCAATTGTGTCATTGTCTGGAAAGAGTAAAATTAATAAAAAATGTAAAATGAACAAAAAAGCTAAGAAAAAAAAAAGACAAAACACGTGACTGCCACTTGAGCAATGCTGTTAGAGAGACGAGTGATGTGATGCCTCGGTCAGGGAATACAGCAGTTTTGACACATTTCATGACACCGCCATTCTTTTCTGTCCACTGCATGGCTTCATGAGGGGGTTAGTGTTGCATGGGTATGTTACCATGTTGTTTCATGTGAATGGGTACAACAAAAATACGGTATCAAATCTGTGTAAAAAGCAACTGGTGCACTCGAGCACAAAGCCAGCCATTGCAGCATAACTTTCACTTTCAAGTGAAAGTTCTTCTTTCACAGCTGTTTTATTTTCTCTGTCTGCCTCCCCCCCTGCTCCTCGTCCTTCCCCCCTGCTCCTCGTCCTCCTCCTCCTCCCCCGCCTTCCCTGAACTGTTCTAGGCTGACGTCTGAAGTCACTGGAATGGGCATACTCTAATTTCTACCCATCTTCCCTCAGTGCATCACATGACCTTTGAGCAAATTGCATTGCACCTAGTATATTTATTTCTCTGTATTTGACTGTCCTTATATTTAAGTGACTTTAAATCTTATGATTTCTAGTATTTACTGTAAACATGTGTATCCGCACTGTTGCTAGGATTCCTCACACCTATCTGAATCCCTGTTGCTTCTGTTTCTGAAAGGTCGCTTCACTTTTTTGACACTCTAGTACCTTTCATTGCATCTCACGCTCCGCAACGCTTCGTTTCACCTCATGTTTTAACACGTCCCTGCACTTTTCTTTCTTGCACTGCAGTTACCTGGAAGTAAATGCAATGTAAACCTAAAGATTGGTATGACAATTTAAACCAAGGTTGCCTCTCCTCCACCCAGCATTCTAATATAATGACACATTTATATCCCATATTCTGACAACGACAGTACCTGTCAATGCATTATAAAACAAAAAGTCCGATAAGCATCTCTAAACCAGATATTTTAGTTTTATTTTAAACTGATTTCCTGATTGATGAAATCAGTGCTTTAGTGTGTGCCTGTAGACATTTGCCTGCCTGTCTTAGTGTTCTACGTACACTAGATTGATGCTGCATGACACACGGAACCTACTGCATTTCCAATTTATTTCGAAACCAAACAGGTAGAAAGGGAAACTGAAAGGGAATGGAACAAGCCGTGATGATCTGGATGTGTCACTCTGACTCCAATTTAAAATGACCTCTGTAATGCACAAATATCTGTCTTTCTGAGTTTCATGTGAGCCCTGGGTGGAAAAATGAAAATAGCCAGAGTAAATGACTGCAGTGGAGGGTGAAATCCAAATGCATGCTACAAATTAACGCCACTTTATTCGCCTATACTCCACAAACATATAATAATAATAATCATCATGTTATTCATGCTGTCATCTCATAACAACTATGTATAAGAGGCATGGGCCAGTTAGGTAGGCAACAAGCCATTCCACATATGGAAATCATAGTGTGATTCTGGTTAGCATGTATGAAACATTTTTGTGTTACATATGTATCTACAATGAACCAGTTGTTTGGTTTTGCAGGTTATGTCAGCCAATCAAGCTACAAGCTATTCATATACATTTATGTATGACTCACTGCAGTTGCCATCTAATATTGTTATATTAGATATCTCCTTGGTTACGCCACATTGTCTATCTGTTTCAGCTCTTAGTTTGTCTTACTAACAAATGCACAGACACCCAGCCCTGTTCAAACTAAAACTGGATGGATTTCAAATTGCAGCTGCTATCAATTACATGTCATGTATTGATTAAAAAATAAAGGGTGTGTTTTTAATCAGGCACTTAAATGAGTGCAGTAGAATATGATGCAGAATGATGAATATAGTAGAGTAGAAATGCTTATTTATCAAACAGTTGGGTTGGGCAGGTTACTCTGAAGATGAGGTCTGTTAACTATGTATGACCTCATTAAAATTGTAATCTACAGTTCATCACACCAGATACATACAATAATATGTAATCTGATTGATGTATGTTCTAGTATGTTAGATATCAAATAGACTTTCCTGTGTGTTCTGCAAGCATATGAATGGATCGCCTCATTAGTTTCTGCAACTCTCATTTCAAAATGTATACAATGATATTTATATCACAGTCAAACATGAACTCCAACAAGTAATATGATCTTAATCTGATGGCTGTGTTTTACTGATTGCAGGTAGCTACTGTTTTTAATCCGCTATATCTTAATACAATTACCTGTTTTACTCCCCAAAGCCTGGATATGCATTACTCCAATGATGACTGTAGAAATAATGTTTGCGGAATATTATTTGCATCATTGCAGTTTAGGCTCAGGTACTTATGGTTAGAATTGATTATAAGTCGGTTACAAGTCTGTGATACATTGCTGTTGTTGTTGTTGTTGAAACAAGGCTGCTTTACATGAATGCATTTACATTTCACATTTACACATTGCTTCACGAATGTAAATCTGTACATTAGGGCTCATCTGGCTGCGTCCAGATGTGTTTCAGATGAACAAACTGAGGAAAAGTCATTTAAAAACGTCTCGTCATCTACATAATGTGATCATGAAAGTAGTTTAAAGGCAGGGTTGGTAAAGTTTTCAGAAATATTTTTTGTTATATTAGTTGAAATTCTTATTATATTCCTACAGCAATCAATAAATCAAATGCTCTGACAAAACAAGAGAAAAGAATCCAGTGTCCGTGGCTGTCGCAAGACTGGGCTACTTATCTACCTACCTGCCTGCCAGTGCACTCATTACGCATCACCGGAGTCTTCCACAAGCTGCTACCTTGACAGCTGTGAATACTAAAAAAAGTCATGTTCACCGTTCTCCTTCATTATAAGTTTATGTTTGTAATGATCATTTCGGGGGAGTGACTTTGGAGGGAAGCCTTAAGGGACGTGCTGTCAGCGTTGCCGACTTGGCGACTTTCTCTAGATTTAGGAACCTTTGGAGGTAGTTAGCAGCTAATGCTGCTAGTAACTTTCATTGGAAAAGAGTTGGCAACACTGGGCTCATTTTTTCGGCTGGATCATTTTTACAAATCTAGTGTAGTCTTGCTAGTTTCCCAAGAGCGCCCACCCTGCCTTTAATGTCTTCTGTAAAGTGCATATTCATGGTTGTGTTTGTAGGTTCAAGGTGTTTTCTAGTTTGTGTGCAGGCAGGCCAGCCAAGATGCAGTCATGCTACTAATATGACCGATTTGTAAACATCTCCGTTGCCTTTTTGATTGTCACATCTTTCATAATCATGGCATTGCTCATGTGCTCATCATTCTACAATGCCATTCAAATCAAACACCTCTCGTTGTGTTGCTTTTGTCATTTTAATGATACATTTAACACTCTTTTTGTTACTGTGCTAGAGTAGCAAAAAATTAAAGGCTAGCACTATACAATGCTGTTTGAGGAAATGGGTCTGATCATGTATAAGTTTGAGCATTTGCTTCTTGGAGGTCTGTATTGGATTTATTAGTTATCGAGGTTGATTCTGAATTGTTTTGTAAAAAGAAGAATAAAGTTTGTGTTTTCTGCCCTTGACTTGTATTTGTCATCTTTTTCAAATTTTAACTTCTTGTAAATTACATTAAATTACATTCATTACTGTCAAAGTTAATGCGATAAAAACGCGCTAATGCAAATTTGTATTAACGCCACTAATTTCTTCAACGTATTAGCGCAACTTGCAATTTTTAGGTTGTAGCGGGCTAAGTTTTAAAGCTAGAGATGTTACTGGCATCAAATGAAAACCTGAGGAATCCATTGGTACCAACCAGGTCATACTAGCTTGTCGCAAACTTAGGCTAAATTTTGGCGAGGGAAAACTGGCAAGGCCATATTCAAAGGGGTCCCTTGACCTCTGACCTCAAGATATGTGAATGTAAATGGGTTCTATGGGTACCCACGAGTCTCCCCTTTACAGACATGCCCACTTTATGATAATCACATGCAGTTTGGGGCAAGTCATGGTCAAGTCAGCACACTGACACACTGACAGCTGTTGTTGCAATATTATACAGTATATGACACTATTTGTCATTGTTTTGTGTTGTTAATTGATTTCCAATAATAAATATATGCATTTATTTGCATAAAGCAAGTATATTTGCCCACTCCTATGTTGATAAGAGTATTAAATACTTGGCAAATCTCCCTTTAAGGTACATTTTGAACAGATACAAAATGTGTGATTAATTTGTGATCAATCACGATTCAATATTTTAATCGATTGACAGCCTTAATTACTTTACATTACATGTATTTAGCTGAGGCTTTTATCCAAAGCAACTCACAGTAATTGCATTCAAACATGTGGATACAACCCCAAAGGTGAAAGAATCATGTACATGTACCTTAACTACATCAAATATGCTGATCTACTTCAAGTGATTAGAAACAATAGGAGATCGAAAAACAGATTTGTGTGTGTGTTGGATATGTGTCTTCATTATTACAAAAGCTGCAAAATGTTGTTATACATATTTATCTGGCCAGTGGAGCATTAACACTTCTTGTTTGATGAAGTAAGTTAACAGACTTTGAGATATTGAATGTGTTGTAAGTTTCTGCTTCACTACACTTTATTTTTAAAAATAAAAAAGAAACCGTTATCAATACACAGGGTGTGGAGTTTATTCTCCAAAAAAAAAGAACATTTGAGGGAATAAAACCTTAAATATTGCTCATCTCGTCCTGCCAGTAGCCTTGAGGGCAAGTTGACTCACCTTCAATTTATTTGTGGTGCAACATCACCCAAGTCTCTCTAAATTAGACATAAATATATGGGTACTCACATGCATACATACACATACATACACACACACACACACACACACACACACACACACACACACACACACACACACACACACATTTAGGTCCGCACAGTGAAGAACAATACAAGGACACAAATATCAAAGGTGCCGTAGAATACATTCACAAAATCATGGACAAGTGTCAAAAGTAGGTCTTCCCAATAGCAATAGACACACACAGAGACAAAGACAGAATCCCTAGGCAGTGAAATATGTTAATACAACAACAATACAACAACAATACAACAACAATACTACAACAATACAACAACAATACAACAACAATACCACAACAATACAACAACAATACAACAACTGTACAACAACAATACCACAACAATACAACAACAACAATACTACAACAATACAACAACAACACAACAACAATACTACAACAACAACAACAATACTACAACAACAACAACTACTACTGTAAACAACTGTCAACATTTTAAGGCAACAAACTTCAGCAACATTTTAATTTAGGCAATTAAACATAACATTTTAACTTTTGGTTTAGAGTTTGTTCCACTTTCAATTATCAGTTCCGTTTACTCAACGTAAGTTGCAGTAACTTATACTTTTACATTGTAACAACTTTGAATTCTCTGTCAACTTTAATGTAATTTAAATCTGTACATACTACCCACTTAATTTCAGTTGAGTTAATTTAGTGGAATAAGTTTAAGTATAGTAGGTAAGTATAAGTATTGCACACTGCAGCAGTTAACTATGCAAATGCATCAATCAGGACCAATGACTACCCATCAATTGCAGAAATAATTAGAGATGGAACCTCTAAATTCAAAACTTTTTTTTATTTATCAAAACACATGGCCTTGTTCCAAAGGGTTTGATAGGTTAAATGAATGAGAACTGTTGAGACCTACAACTGTCCCAGACTTAGCACTTAATTGTATACTAGCATGCATCACATCTTGAACATCAAAATACAATGAGGTAACAGCTTTGTGGGAGAGGCAAGCATAGCAAGATGGAGTTAAAGGGAAAAGTCAGGTGACAGATCGAGAGAGGAAAGAAGATGACGGAAAAAGAAACAGATGAGAGACGGAAATGGAGAAAAGGGAAAAAGGGGAGAGAAGAGAGGTGGAGAGAGGGAACTTAAGAAAAAGGGGATCCATCTCAGGAAACTGAGATTTACATCATTCTACGAGGGGCAACAGGAACCTCTGCAATTCCAAACTGTCTCAGACCCAACATCATCAGCTGGATTCATTGAAGGAGTTTGTTTTTGAGGGATCAGACCCTTGCACAGGGATCTGTCCCAAGTTCCATGAAAACCTTCTGAATGGTTTTGATTGTGTACCTCAGTTCTTTTGGGTCCTGGAGGTTTAAAGCGTAGATCAGATCTACGATGTAACCAAAAGCTGTTAGCATGTCAGGGAGATCCTGAAGGAAGATGTCCTCTATAACAACAATGTTAATGATCATCCTCCAACACTGAGGATACCCACAATGAGGCCCTTCGTCTGCTCCTCTTCTGGGTCAGTGATCTTGTGATGAGAGACAGGAAATGACCAACACATGAAGAGTAAATCAAACTGAAAGACATTTGTCATTAAAATACTGTGGCTCATAATAAGCTATTACTCTAAAATTAATTCAAATATTGCATAATAAATTACTTATGTGTTGAAATATAAAACATTCCCATCTCATACCCAGCAACACAACAATTAACTTCAATATACATGACACCAATTACATCAAGTAATAAAAATAGGTCAAGTTCAAGTCAATTTTATTTCTGTAGCCCAAAATCACAAATCACAAATTTGCCTCAGGGGGCTTTACAATCTTCAAAACAAAGTCAGTACGATTTCAATACCATCCTCATGTTAAATATGCATTTTATTAACATAAGAAAGCAACTCGAGATTCTTATTTTGCAAAGACTAAAACAGAAACAAACATCATGTATTCTTTGCTCAGCTGCTTACCTCTGCCTCGCAAAACAGAGCAGGCCACCGCTCCTAATCCTCTGACACCACTAGCTCTTGCTTTGGGACAGTAATCTCAAAAGGTATGATTTCAATGCACCAATGGTTCTGAAAGTGCTGGATGCAAGAACGGCAGAACAGCTCCTTTGCTGAGGGTGAATTTACAGTGGTGGCCCAAAGGTTAGAGAAACAAGCTTGTGTTGGAAGAACGCCGGTTCAATCCCCCGGACTGGCAGGATAAATTTGGGTGTGGAAAAGTAAGAAAGCGGTGCTTTCCCCTCCCTCATTATCACCACTGAGGTGCCCTTGAGCAAGGCACTTAACCCCAACTGCTCCAGTGGAGCTGCTCAGTGGCCAGCAGATCAGACTGTGGTTGTACTGGGCAGCTTCCAGGTGTGAATGTGATCAAGGCGTTCCTGAAACTGAGAGCATTGCTCTCAGTTAATCTCCTCTGAATAAATAAAGGTTAAAAAAAAAAAGAATTCCCTCTGCATTCAAATACAGGTCAGCTGAACATATACCCGGTCAGTGAAGTTCCATAGTACAGAGAAAAAAGATTAAATTTATGACTGTAGATTTCAAAATCTTTTCAGAACCTGGGCAAAGCCTCTACCTCCAAATGACTTTTTGCTAAACGGCTTAAGTCCCCCTCCACCCGAAAAATGGGTTGTGCTTATTTTTACTTCTTTGTGATGTTTGACCTTCACTGTGCACAATGATGTTTTCACATTAATCTGCTGAAGCTGGAAAGTTCCTCTGTGCTCACCTTAAATCTCAGTTTAACATGTGCACATACAAGATGCTTTCAATTGGAAGCCATCCTGGTCCAATATGCAACGTACACAAGTCTCCAGTGCATGTATACTAAAATTGGATTTTCCAATGAGGGAGATGAACTTGTGAAAAACAAGGTAATTTAACTTCTTTGTTGAAAGACTGACCAAAACAAATAAGTATCATTCATAGTAGAGTATTCTACATGTCTTAAAACATGTCTGCAGGGGATTTTTAAATAACCTGTATCAAAAAAGCATCAACCCCTTTTACCCGACGGACCCAGTACCAGATTGGGCTGAGCGGGGGGTTTAAAAACTTCATAAAATGCTGTGGTGGGCTTTTTTCGGAATTGTTTCTAAAAGACGAGGCCTTAACGCTACGAAAAAACAACACTCCAAGTGTATTTTGTACAAACAATGTTTGGCAATCAATTTGATTATTTTAGTTACAAAATCAACGCACAAGAAATTATATTTTTACTTTATAACATTTTTGACGTTTTTTATATTGAATGTACATACTTGACATTGGATTATTTTTTGTTATCCTATCAACATTGTTATTGATCTTATTTGTTATTATCTAAGTTTTACTTGATCATATTTCATTATTATAATAACACTGCTCCATTTGGAGTCAAAATTATACAATTTAGTTGTTTTTTATTGATTTTATACTGTGCACAATGGTAGAATGTGATGATACACAATGGTAGAATGTGATGATGCACAAGGTAAATGTCATGGCCAAAGGCTGCATTGTGTGCACACAGCCTCCTGTAGTGGATATCAGTAGTATTTTAGAGCCAGATTCCCTTTCAAGATGTAGAAAACACATTTGGCACACTTTGGGTATCCAAGAGGCCAAATGGAGAGTCCTCCTGGTCCTATCCTGACTAAAACCTTTGTAGAATCTATGTGCTTTGTGTGACTTTATATGTGCTTTGGCACAGTTGTTGTCAAGGAGTTGTTGAATGAATTCAGTGGCATCTCTGTGCATGGCATCACTGCTGTAATGGTGTTATCCACTGTCTAATCTAGAAATTTTTTTAGGCCAGGATAAAAATGTAAATGTTTCCTTTGGTTCATCACATTTACTCAGGCATAGTACCAGTCACAATGTTACTGACGCTGGGGGTGAATTCTCTGAGGTCTTACCTATCCATAGAGACCATCATGCAGATAGACCTGCTAGTTGTGGAACTATTCTTGATTATTTTGGGTATGTCTGTCTAGGCAAACCACACCTTCAGGCACCCTAGGGCTTAAGAGGTTAAAGGACCAATATGTAATATAAATCATAAAATGACAACAATGCTACAGCCAGTATGTTCTCCATTGAAATTTCAAAAAAAGTCTGTTTTTGTTTTGGCCTGTATGATCCCATCCATTGCCCATTTCGACAGCCCGGGTTGCCAGATATGAAACAAATTAACACAAAACAGCCATAGAAGCAAGCAAATTAATTGGATTCTAGATTAGCCTACATAAAGAAAAAAAACATATATCATAGTTCAACATTAAAGGGACTGTTTGTAACTTCTTACATGTATAAATCTTTGCGGGTCGGTGTCCCATGCGCACTTGGGTGTGTCTACGCTGTTCAGACTCAGACTCCAACACAAACTACACGGAAGCACCAAAACCTCTTGGTTGTATCTAGTGAAGCCCGTCTGTTAAACAGTGTTGGCCGCGGTCGGAGGACGCGGGGGAGACCGTAGCTTTGGTCTCCAGGACCGGAGTCTCTGCTGTACTCTGCTCCTCTGCTCCTCTGCCTGCCTTCACTCACACACCGCGCTCCTTCTCACTATTTCGCTCCACTCTCAAGTGCATGCACACACACTACACACTGCAGAAGAGTTAGTTTAGCTCCTCCAGACCAACAGAGGTTTCCCGTGTCTTGTGAAGTGACGGGGCTCCACAGAGAGAAACGTTATCGTCTCCGACCAAAACTCCGGTGTCTCCCCTGTTCCCTTCGGCCGTGGTCGGGAGGCTGAGGCAGGAAAAGCCAACACTAGGATCAGCATTGATTCATGGAGAGACCTTCGTCTGGTCAGCTAACATTACTGCCAGGCAGCTGAAATATAGAGTGATATTGTGCTTTTAGCTGACGTGTGTCGCCTCACTGTTTTGAGCGATGCTCGTTCATGTCTATTTAGAGCGAGCACAAGCGTGAGCACCAGGACGCTGACTTTAGTTGACTTAACGGGTGTCGCTGTTAAAAAGCAATTTCTGATTCTTACAAACAGTCCCTTTAAGACATGGTTACAAAAGTTAAGGTTCTGATGCAAATGCCCAAGCATTCACTTTTAGTGTATAAGCAACTGGCAGAAACTGTGATTGAATATGACATGATTCATACAGCCACCCTGCCATTCATTCATCTTTCTGTACCCACCCCGTGCCTCAATGCGCCACAGGTGCACCAAGTTAGCCATCCTGATGAAAACAACTATGGTGCGTACATATTAGCGTGTGCACGTGCATGAACGTGCGGTACACTTAAGGGTCCAAGTTTGGGGGTTTTAAAATATGGTTACCCTAGGCTAAGGCTGTCATGCTAACACACGCTAACTGTTATCAGTCACACCAGAGGATCAGATGGGCCACGACTGTTTACTACCTCGGCAACAACCAGCGTGACAGAAATATTAAGTTTGCCTCTAAATTGACTCAATTTACGAGACCAGACGAGACCGGGGATGGTAGTAACACCTTGTGTTTGAGAATCAGTAACTCAGTGGTTGTTCGTTCTAGATTTCTCACACTTTGATACACAGTACCCATATTTGTCTACAACAAATAAACTCACTTGGACATTTACTACACAATCACACATTATGTCAGTTGATGTAAAATGCAAGAGGGATATTCCGCTGTCGGACTAACAGTAAAAGCAACTTAAGTCTAGCAACCAGCCACACACGAACTAGACACCTGCCACCTGACACTTAGTCACAGTTCAGTCCAAAAACATACAGTCCACCAATCAGAGCATTTTAAAAGAAAATTATACTTTTGCGGGGCAACTTATCAGCAGAAAACATAGCAGCAAAATGGCAGAGAACAAGAATTTTTTTTGCCAGTATTCCGTTGAATACCTTAAAGGTCACCTATTATGCAAAATGCACTTTTCCATGTCTTTTAAACATCAATATCTGTCCCCAGTGTGTCTACAGGTCACCATAGTATCATAAAAGACCATCCTCTCTCTTTTTCTCCTGCTCCGTTTGTCCGGAAATGGGTGTAGAAAATCACTTCGCAGCTTTTCCTTCTCTTCTGACGTCATTAGAGAATTGCAAGCCATGTAAGGGTTTCCTGGAACCAGAGAGAACCTTCAGTAGCTGACCCCGCCCCACAGCGCGTCACTGTCTCTCCTCCTCAACCGAACTTGAGCAAAGTAGCTCCTGTTAGTCTGCAAGAACCAGCAGAACAGGCTTCATGTACTCCCATCATCTAAATATAACATGTTCTTTCACAAAGGCTTTATGTAATTACACTGTTTAAACAGCTGATATTTATATATTATATATATTTGATGTCATGCATGTAGAAGAGTACAGGTAGTAAATAGTGACTGTAAGCAACACAACACATTTCTGTTTCACAGTCAAACTTTATTTGAGTAGGCAGATGACAATATTAATTATTCACAGCATTTTTAATCATCCCACCTAAAGTTATGTGACATGGTACAGGAGAAAGTCTTTCAGCTCCGGTACACTACGGTAAACTATGCTCCGGTGGTCTGTAGTCATGGTAACACAGAGACAGCTCCTACTGTAAATAATATACCATTACTCTGATCTTCCATACATTTATCAGGTGTCTTTTACCAGAAATAATGAACTGACTACTGTTTCACATCTTCTATTTTCCACCCTGATGGTTGCTGTGTTTACACACCGTCTCATAGCGGTAGCATGTAGCTAACCCGTTAGCATGTAGCTACATGCTAACGGGTTAGCTCTGTATCTCCCATCTGCTCTCAGCTGTCTGCTCTCAGCTGTCTGCTCTCCTCTGGGATGATTCTGTCGGTCATTTCTCACAGATGGATCTGTAAAGACAGACGTAAAACAGAGTGTATGTTTACGGTTTACAGAGTTGATGCATAAGGTAAACACTGAGCTAACTAACAGAGATATAAATAGCATTATTTACCTGAGAGAAACCGTCAGGAAAACCTGGAATCTGGACCGCAGATGTTCATCATATGTCGCCGATTTCTGATAAGATTCCTCCGGTAAGGTGCGCTGGGTGAAGTTTCTGGTTTATAAACTTTAAAGTAGTTTATTTTACTCTTCTGCTTCTCTCTCCCTGCACTCAGACCGTGAGCGCTGTGACGCTGTGTTGTTGAGGACGTTTGATTGACAGAAAACGCTGACCAATCAGAGCAGAGTGGGAGGAGACAGGCTGTAAATCAGGATCTCTCAGACAGAGGCTAAATGCAGGCTGAGTGAGAGAGACACTATGAGAAGAATAAAGGTTTTTTTGAACATTGCAGCATGTAAACATGTTCTAGTGCAACATTAAAATACATCTATGAACCTGGAAATGAGCATAATATGAGACCTTTAAATATGGATTTGTACCTTCTCTCACCAATGCACAGTTTCCATGTGTTTATGGTGTGAACAGGTTTTTTTCAAATGAGGCCATGAAACCCTCACGTCTCAAGGAGCACCTGACAAAGATCCACCCGGACAAAGCTCACAAGGAGCGTTCGTTCATCTGCAGTCTCCACTCCAGGCTGGATCTGTACAGGAAGAGTATAGGCAGGAAGCAGTTTGCTCATTTTCCACAGCTGACTAAGGTTATCTAGCAACTATTTTTCAGAAACAACACTAAATAAATTTAGTAGGCCTGCTATTTTTATATTTAATATATGCTATTCCTATGAATACATTAAGGTTGTAGCCTAATGTTTATTATATTGACTTGTCAGAAGATATAGGCCTATATATGCATTATAAATATAAAGTAACATGTATTAGTAGACTAATTAGCAATACAAAAAACAGTCCAAAATCGGATAGTCTAAAAATCTGCACCGAGAACAATTTGCTGGTTATACTCATCGCAGGTGTCAGAGGCTCTTACCGATGACCACCTCCTCATTTACACCAACCACCTAAGGACGGTTAAGGCTGACATGGAGATCCGCTTCAGGGACCTCCTGAACCTCGATGTTCCAATCTGGGCGGATGTGACTGAATGCGAGCCGTCTATCCAGGAGCATCTTGTCGACATCCAGTGTGATGACGAAGCCCAGGCAACTTTAAGCACCTCTGGCTGGGGCAGCATGTGGGTCAAATATGCCCAGCATTACCCGGCTCTCTGGAAGAAAACCCAACTACTTCTTCTTGCTTTCCCAACAACATATCTTGCTGAGCAGGGATTCAGCCAGGTCCTCCACATGCAGTCCAAGTACCGCAATCGCTTGGACTTGATGGCCTCAGGCGCACTACGGCTGAAACTAAATTCTCTACAACCCGCAGTGAATAAACTGGCAGACAAACACCAAGCGCAGGGCTCACACTAACTTTCAAAGCAATTAAGCTTCCTTCAAAAGTTATGATAAATCCTTCTGCTTTTTTCTAGTAGCCTCAAACGTTTTCCTTGGTTCCTTGGTAGGATGCTCTTGTTTTCCGTTGGAAATATTAAGACTAATTGTTTGTCATTTCTGATTGGCTGCTGTTTTTGATACCTAATTAAATTTTGAATGTCGGCATTTCTGATTGGCTGCTGTTTGTGATCAGTAAGGAGACCTAATTAAAGTCTGAATGTCAAATTTCTAACCGTTGCAACCCTCAAATATCTATTCTATTCACATGCTTTTTTAATGATATCACACAGAATAAGAAGAATAAGAAGAAGAATATAATGAGAATATAAATAAATATTAAATCTACATTAGCTGACAATTAGCCTACATTTTATTTAAGGGACCTGGATAATGGATAGAGGGGCGCCAGCCCAAAAAAGGTTGAGAACCACTGTTCTAGAGCGTTCCTCTTTAAAGACGTTGTCATTCAAAACACAGGGAGGCAAAGTTGCATCTGCTATTTCCTGCTTGTGCGTTGGCATGTTATGTTGAATGCATGGCGGTGCTGGTGAAAAGGGTAGGTTGTGTCAGTTGTGTTGCACCTGACCCCCCTCTGGGTATGATACACCTAGATGTTCCTGTGCTCCTTGATGACCCGGGATTTGGTGTGCAAGGTGTCTACTGTTTGTCTACTGTTTGTCTCTTGACCCTTTCAAGGTTAACCCAGATCAGTTGTGTACTATCTGAGTTGGCTAGGGCCCACTACTTCTCCGCTGTGGTGGCCTAGGTTATAAAGTAGTCGGTGGGCTGCTGTGTCTAATCCTTAGCCTGTCTGGATCAGTGTGGTTAGGTCGATGTGGTGTCGCAGCAGGTTGTACATCCATCAGGCTCCACCCACTGTACCCATAGAGTCTAGTAGAGGGCGGAGCTTGTGTGAGTTAGAACCAAGGTTACAATATTGTAACCCTAGTTCTATTAGCACAGGCAGAGCCCTCTACCAAGGGGGCCCTAACGATCCTGCACCATTTGCTTAAGAGGGTATGGGATACCAGGCCGCGTTGGACGCCGCCTTAATATACTATGATAACGCACATATTCGGTAGGCACGTCCTGATTGGCCGGCTACCTTTACGCAGATCTCAGTGGGCGAACATGTGCATGATTGGAGGAGAGTATAACCCATAGAGTCCAGTAGAAGGTTCCGCCTGTGCTTATAGAACTAGGGTTACAATATCGTAACCATTTTTAGAGAGTATGGGGTAATAACATATGTTGGGTGGAGCCAACCCGTTTAAGGCATAATGAGGACTGGCTATGGCTTGTACTGATAACTAAAGCAAAGATAACAGGATAGGGGAAATCTGATGGAACTTCTTTGATTTAGACACACTCTGGGAGCTGTGTGTTTTTGACCGATTGATTGTTATTGTCATAGGCCGGTTTGTCCGGGACTGTTCCGGTTGCAAGCTGATGTGTCCCCAGTCCTGACAAATATCTGTAGTATTGGCATCTGCCATCCTGATGAAAACGGCTATGGTGTGTGCATATTAGTGGGTGCACGTGGGCGCACATGACCGTGCGCAAGCACCAACGTGCGTTACACTTAAGGGTCCCGGTTTGGGGGTTTGAAAATATGGTCACCCTAGGCTAAAAGGTAGGAGAGGGATCAAAACCACTTCCCAAAGTTTTGACTGAGTAACATTCAAAAACCTATCTCGTGCAATGATATGCGATTCATTCTGATTCCTCCTGCTGTTCTCTTACCCTCGCCATAGGGGGAGTCACATTTAGCCACAGAGCAGTGCCCTTGCATCTTGCAAGGTGGTATCACACAGGCAGTGTAGACCTGGGTAAGTTTAAAGGGAGTTTTTTTCCTAATTAGTTCCACCACTGCCCCCAGTGAGTAGATCTTACATGCTGGGTGGAACTGATTCTAAATAACATGAGGATAACCCTGCATGTGGTCAGTAAGTTAATGCTTATGCACCTTTTAATGACCATAAAGTGGAGAAAATAGCTACAGTAAATCTCTGAAATGCAAGTTACCGACAAGCTTTATGACAATTAAGACGATTTTTGGTTTAATTTTCCTTAAATAATCTGTGATTGACTCGTGCACACAAAGGCAGTGGTTTCCTACAGTGCCGAATGTTCACAGCCATTCTAACAATGAAAGTTAGTTAAAACTGATGGGGAAAATTGTTTTTTGTAAGGCTTTTCACCCTATTACTGTCAGTTTAAGTCTTCGGTTCTTGCTCTTTCAATGCAGCAATTCAGCCACTGTGTTTTGACCACAAGCCTGTCTGGGTCTGTTTTCATTTCAGAATATCAGAAACTATAACTACAACAGGCATGAACGTCTAGGGGGTGGACACAATACCAGGAACACCTTGCAATATGATGCAATCAGTTGCAACTTTCCTGCAAAGAATTCATGAAGTTAATAACGTTCAGTTTTTCTTGAGAATGTCAGTTGATTCAACTCTATGTAAATTTTTTAGGCATATTCTTATGGCATTCAAGGATATACTGAACTTGTCTGCCATTCTCAGCCCAGACTGTAACAGGCTATGTGACACAGTTAATTAAACAAATGACCTTAAACACCATCACAGGAGTTCCACTTTCTTGGCTTTCTCCATGAGCACCTTGCGAGACGCTAGTTTACAATATAATAATTTGAGCCTACTGTAATATTAACACAATTCTCAAAATGTACCACAGTCCTAATGGAAAATAGATGGAAGATAAAAAGGCTCTATAGTGCCTCCCACAGTGTCAGTGCTTTTAATTGGATGTAGCTATGTTGTGGCCTGACATTCAGCTGGGGTGTGTGCACAAGAGACCAGGCCACAGGGGACGCCTTTGTCCACAGGCATGTTGAAAATTAACATTGTCGCTCTTCAGGGGCGACAAGAAGTCACCTTGTATTCAGCTCGACCATCAGTCCTTGCAAAATCTTTCATGGCTGTTAAATATGCCCAGTTTCAGGCAGCTCTTGATTGTGCTCCCAAAGTCCCTAATTGCATTTAGTAACACATTCACCAAGTCTAACTAAGGAGAGATAATCCCTGTGCGAAACAATTGACAACCTTGCCAGGAAAAGAGGAAGCTCCAAATTAGGAAGCTCAGTGGGATTTCGCAACATTCAATAACTTCATCATGACTCCTTTGTCATTCCCTGCCAAGGAAGAAATGGTTGCTTACATTTATGTGAACTCTTCTTTTAAGATTGCTCAAGACATTTCAGCTAAGATGTGAGGCATGAAATATAACAAAACAATCTTTCGCAATAAACTCCATAAATCTATTAATGCAAGCAGGTTAATGAACACTTGTAGTAGTAAAAATGTAGGCTAGTTAAAGGTCATTAGAGAAGTCAAAATATGTTTGTTAGTTAAATAATTAAATTGGAAGGTAGGGAGACCGGGGGCAATTGTAAAATCTCAAATATCTCCAATCAGAAAGGAGACAGAACTATGAAACTCATAATGCATATGGTCTGTGATGATCCCTCTCTGCCTGCCAAAGGACAAACTGACGTCTAATACTTTTACTTTAATAATTTTTCTGCCGAGTCTCATTTTTTAGGTGTAAAAGTATTTTTTTTTTCATCTACAGTATTTCCTCATAAACATGTCTAGTTTTGATTACCATTGTGTTGTCTAACATTTGATATCTTTGTCAAATGTTAGCTGCGTTGTTTCTAGCCAGTAAGGTTGCTTTTGTCATCAAAATAGATGATTTTTTTGAGGTATGAAAGTAATTAATTGTTCAATGGATATTGAATTGTTTTAACTACAGTAGGCCTATATCTATATTCTTGGTAGTTTATTGTGGTTCTTGGTATTTATATGTAGGTATTGCATTGTTTCAGTAGCCCCCATATGCTGTTACAATGGCCCCTGCACATAGGGACACATTTGACTTGTAGTGTTTCAATCAATACTGTGACTCTAACATTGCTTCTAACAACATCTGATGACGGTTGAGAAGTAGAACACAAATACAAGTTACCTACATATAAATTGTATCCAAATAGCTCAAGAGGTTTTTGAGTAATGACATCAGAACCAAAAAGTGTTACAATTTTCCGCGGTCTCCCCCTACAGAAAGAAAGACCATTTCTATTCAAATGCGATGCTACATAGAAGTTTTCACTTTAGTTACTTGATATAAAATAGCCTCAAGATTACACCACACGAGTACATGCCACACTAAAGATCAAGACTTATTTTCATTGTGGTGCTTGATGAAGACAAGAGACATGCATGCGTGAAGATGATGTCATGAAGATAGAGGCTTACTGATTGTGAACTTCTAAAGTTAGCTAGCTAACTTTTTTAGCATTAGCTAGTTGCTGGCTAATTTGCTTTAGCTACTGTTACAAGAGTTTATAGGGCAATGGCAGAGCAGTATGCCGTATAATGATTGATGTTAAGTGTGCTAGCTGGTGCAATTTTATGACAAAAGTTAACTTCAGTTAGGTAGCCAACTGAAAAGGCTATAGCCTGTGGCAGAGGTGGGGGACTTGAGTCACATGACTTGACTCAAGTCAGACTCGTGTCGCAAATTTGAGGACTTGAGACTTGCTTGACTAACATTGATAAAAGACTTGACTTGACTTTGACTTAGTATTGATGACTTGAGACTTGACTTAGACTTAAGACGGATGAATCAAAAGGACATGACTTTTTTTTTAAAATTAAACTGCAATACTGCAATACGAAGTGTGTTAAGCTAGCTAGCCAAACAGTCCCAATTGCCTCACTGTTTACACACACAAACACACACCAGTGAGTGGACTGGACATGCACCCGTGATAGTTTTATAAATTGGCATTTGTTAAAAAATGTGAAAAAAAGTATAATTGTTTTGGAATTATGAGAGTTAGAGTATCAGCAGGTTCCTTCTTGAGCTACGACACAATATGCAGGTAAAATGGGTCAATATAAGAAGAGGGCAACACAGTCATTTCTGCTGCAATCATTTTAATTTTAACAGTACATTAACACTAACTATTGTCTTTGGTGTGCAATAGTAACACTATAAATACATTTCATGCAGTAAAAAGTTGAACAAATATTTTATTGAATAATGCATTTGAAAAATAGCTGATCATGTTGTGTGGGTGTGTGTTTCTGCACATTAGTGTCTTTGTGTCTTTTTTGTGTGTATGTGTCTTTGGACTGTGTGTAGGTGCATACTTGTGTCAAACATTTGTCAAACATTTTGTTAAAAATTAGAACATCTTTGACAAAAAATCGAAACACCAAAAAGCATTAACATTTCCTATAGCTCGGTCTGAACATCTCATTTAGTCAAGTCTTGTTAGGTCTTGTCCTGCGTTCCCTTGAAACAATGTCTGAACCACATAATTAAAAAAAAGATTATCAAGATTTTGCTGGCATACATATCTAGACCTATGAACCTGTTTTGCACCCTTAATTTCTGCGTAACTTCTGGTTAAAAATGTGTGGGTATGTGGCCCATTTTAGCAGAAAATCGTCACCCAATTTAGCTGTTATGGTTAAGCTAAAATGGGCCAGTACCTAAAATGACTTTTTCACAAATTTTTATTTTTTTTATTTCAGCTTTTGTATTTGAAAGAGCCTGTCAAAACATTGCTCAGGTTACTTATTATTGCTTCATCATCCTTATTAGTGATGAGTGAAATTTGCTATGTCATGCTCACTTACCATACAATTTCTTTGACATGCTTCATGTAACACTATTCCCTGCTCATATTAGCAACCTCAGACCAATCAAAACTCTTATTACATGTCATTACTAGTGTTGTAGCAAGAATGCAACATCAGTTATTGTGATTGGCTGTCAAATTTTAAAGGGCTATGACGCTCCAACCCTATCTGGCCCATTTTACATGACTCCACCCTATATTACACACTTATTTCATTATTTCAGTTCAGTCAGTTTCAGGGCTCTATACAGTATGTATATTGTCAGGAACCAGAAACTAATCATGGAGAATTGTGTGAGACTTTAATATATTCTATAAATAACAACTGGTGAAACACAATCTGCTTTGCTCTGGTGTGTTGGGTCCCATCCATCTGGTACTCGATGTGGGGTAAAAGAGCCTCTCTGGTTGAGGTTTTGCAGCTTAGTGAAATCAGATGGTCTAGTGTTTGGCTGGAATGAAAACCATCATACTATTGGCTGTCTGCTGCATATTGATTAAGACAAATTAATTTAGTCACTGCTGACAGGCAACAGATAAACACTCGAAACCTCTGTCTAATCATATCAATGCCAAAGCAGAGATGAACCCATGTAACTTTAAGTTTAATAGCATTTCTTATGGAGCTTTGTAGGTAGAGAATGCTTCCATGGATGAATTCTCATAACTGTGTTGTCCTTTTGGCATCCTGCTAGCGGCCTTAGATGCATTCCTATGTAACTATATCATCCCCAGTTAGAGACCTTTGTCATGTCCCCTGATGCTAAAGATAGACGGGCAAATTCACAAAGAATGGATCGCATCATGAATTGTGTATCACTTGCAACCTCTATCTGCAAAGTCTGAAGGTCAGATCCACAAAAGATATTGTGCTAATGATATTAAAGCACCCATACATGCCCATGGGTGTATGGGTGCTTGGCTTAGTGTGAATGTTGCCTTTGTAGGCAGAACAATGGTGAGTGAGCTACAGGTCCTGACCAACGAGGTGCAGAGGCATTCATCAAAACTTCAGGTAAGGAATTTAAACATCACATAGAGAAACTGTACTTGGGATTTAATATCCCAGTTTATCGGCGGCATGTCAGGTTCCACTCGTTACATGCATAGTGTCTTTTCAAAATAAACTTCCAACATTACGCATTAAATCTACTTGGTAAGGCTTAGGAAAACATCGTGATTTGGGTTAGTATACGTAAAATAACTACGTTTGTTATAAAGAATGGAATTTACGTAGCAAAACTACAGTAAAATAAGTCCACGTTGACTTGGTTTCACACAGGACACGAATAGTGGTCCCCTGGGTGAAAGTACTGTGTTTGTTTGACACATCCAGAAAGAGTTTTTTCGGCCGATTCAGCATGTTGAATCACAGCGGAGAGTGAGAGTGAGAGTGGTGTGAAAATGGTTGGCAAACGCTGCTACGTTTCATGTACGTATAATAACAACAACTCGTATATCTGCAGCCCTCGGTCTTCCAGTTTCCCTTTTTGAATAACGAATACAGATTACCACGACCTGCTGGTGTGGAGAGTTATTACATCTCACGCCAGCGCAGAACGTACTTTGTAGTTTGCCGTCGACTGTCTTCGTGGTGTGTTCGAGTGCAACTTTTTGACCAAGACAAAGGCGACCGCTAGTTCTTCGATGTCGGGTTGGTGTGTCTGGGCCATCACATTATTCAATAATCAAATAAAAATACTTTTTAAAGTTTGTACACAAGGTATTTTGACACAGTATACCTTATCAGGTATGTCAATTCAATTCAGTTCAATTTATTTTTATATAGCGTCAAATCATAACAGAAGTTATCTTGAGACGCTTTATATATAGAGCAGGTCTTAGACCGTACTCTATTGTTCACAGACAGAGGAGCAGAACCGGGCTCTGGGTTTGCGGCCATCTGCCTCGACCAGTTGGGTTGAGAGAGAGAAGAGAGAGAGAGAGAGAGAGAGAGAGAGAGAGAGAGAGAGAGAGAGAGAGAGAGAGAGAGAGAGAGAGAGAGAATAATAGCCCAGCAGCTGTAATAACTAATACAAGTAGTACGTAGTCCCTCGTACAAAAATAATTAATTAATGATGGTAGCAGTTGGTGTCAAGCAGGCAGCAGACGCGGCTGCAGATGCAGCCACAATTCAGGTGTAATCCAGATCCAGGTGTAACCCCGCTCCAGGTGTAATCCCGATCCAGGTGTAACCCCGCTCCAGGTGTAATCCCGATCCAGGTGTAACCCCGCTCCAGGTGTATTCCCGATCCAGGTGTAACCCCGTTCCAGGTGTAATCCCGCTCCAGGTGTGACCCCGCTTCATGGTTACCTGCGAGACAAGAAAGCACAAGGACTCCGGGGAAGAAATTAAGTTTGTAACAATGAATGGGACATGAATATATACAGAAGGAGAGAGGAGCTCAGTGTGTCATAGGAAGTCCCCCGGCAGTCTAGGCCTATAGCAGCTTAACTAGGGGCTGGTCAAAGACAGCCCTAACTATAAGCGTTATCAAAGAGGAAAGTCTTTAGCCTACTCTTACATGTGGAGAGGGTGTCTGCCTCCCGGACTAAAACTGGGAGCTGGTTCCACAGAAGAGGAGCTTGATAGCTGAAGGCTCTGGCTCCCATTCTACTTTTGGAGACTCTAGGAACCTCAAGTAACCCTGCTGCATTCTGGGAGCGCAGTGTTCTAGTGGGGTAATAGGGTACTATGAGCTCTTTAAGATATGATGAGGCCTGACCGTTTAGCGCTTTGTATGTGAGGAGGACGATTTTAGAAATCTATTCTGGATTTTACAGGGAGCCAGTGCAGAGAAGCTAATACAGGAGTAATATGATTACTTTTTCTAGTTCTTGTCAGTACACGTGCTGCAGCATTCTGGATCAACTGGAGAGTCTTAAGAGACTTATTGGAGCAGCCTGATAATAAGGAGTTGCAGTAATCTAGTCTAGAGGTAACAGATGTATGGACTCATTTTTCTGCATCGTTTTGAGACAGTATGGGCCTGATTTTTGCAATGTTACGTAGATGAAAGAAGGCAGCACCTCTTTCTGCAGCGTATCATTCATGAGAGAAACCTTACAAGTGGTGCTCATCCTCCAAGCTCAGTATCAGCAGCACCTTATCTGACACAAATGACTTGCAGTCTTGCTATGCTGTGTTCAAAGACAATGGAATAACCTTGACAGATCCGTGTGGGAGTCATTGTGATTGACAACACAAATGATCCTCTAATTTCGAGGACTGACTGGGCATCTTGGTGCCTACGTCAGTCTAAGCTTCTGTTACCCAGCCTCGTTTTAGTCTATATTTGGGGAAACTGTCTGACAGCATCATTTGTTTTTGTGTACGCAACAATAACTTCTCTACACAATGAACTAAAACTTGACAACAGTCAAGGAGAGAAAATAAGTTATTAAGAGAAGCTTTTAAAAGAAGAAGTTTTCCTTTTTAATAGAACAAAAACATTTTAATATGTGTTTTGTTATTCCAACTATTTGAAATGATTTATGTATTCTTGTAATCTATTTTTGTTTTTGTTTTAACCCACTGAGACCCACAAGCTGTTTTTGTTTTTGAACTGTCTTTTTTTTAGGAGGGTACAGGGGGTCTTTAGGGGAGATAGCAGGTCAACAGTAGATGTCACATAGAAGTGGTGTACATCATCTGAAAGCTGGAACCTGAAGATTAGTTTGAGATGCAGCTCAGCACTGTGTGTCAAGTTGTTCTAGTCATGAATCAGAAATAAACATGGATCAATTACTTAAAATAAAAAAGTTGATACCATTTGTTACACATATTTGGTGCTAATTTTAACCATTTTTTACCATTCAAGAATTGCTAAAGATGATCAATAATCCCTCCAAAATACCACGTTGAGACACCAAGACCTTGAGGAACACCATAACAAAAGTCATGTCGTGATTTGGTTTAGAAAAACTTTTGACATTTGGAGATTTCTGTAAGAATTGCATTTTTCGGCAATTGGATGGCGAGCACTTACACTGTTGTGTAAACTGCTCAGAAACCCCCTTATTGTCAATCTAGCTAGGAAAGCCATACATCCTCTGAATGCTCTAGGTCTCTAGTCTGATCCATCCATCCTCTGAATGCTCTAGTTCTCTAGTTTGATCCATCCATCCTCTGAATGCTCTAGGTCTCTAGTTTGATCCATCCATCCTCTGAATGCTCTAGGTCTCTAGTTTGATCCATCCATCCTCTGAATGCTCTAGGTCTCTAGTTTGATCCCTCCATCCTCTGAATGCTCTAGCTCTCTAGTTTGATCCATCCATCCTCTGAATGCTCTAGGTCTCTAGTTTGATCCATCCATCCTCTGAATGCTCTAGGTCTCTAGTTTGTGGCTTTAAAGTTTCATGAGGCTGTGATTATCCTAGAGGTCACCACAGGTCATTTTATTCAGTGAGGTCAAGTTTAAAAAAAAAGTCTCACTACAATGCATCTATGGGGACTAACATCATCTCTCTCTCTTTTTCTCCTTGCAGGGCAGGTGTGTGGCAGGGGGCGTGGCTGGCTCCTCCCTGGGCAGCAACGAGGCACACCAGGTCTTCATTCAGTTAATCAACCCCTCCATAAAAGCCTGGTCTGAACTCCACTACTCTGCCAGATAATTCCGTCTCGTTTGGTAGTTGCTCTGAGTACTTTCTCTAGTGTTTTTTCAAGTCTACTATTTTTCCTAGTGTTTTTGATCGTGTTACTTACCCGTGGTGTTTTTTCCTGCTCTCAGGTTCCTTTGTGCCTTGTTGTTGCTCTGCTTCTGTGTTCTCTAGTGGCTGTGAGATTCCATGTGCTCCAGCCTCATGTTCATTTTCGCCTCGCCACGAGCCTGCCAGCTCACTGCCACCCTGCCTGCATTTTTGTTTTCCTGGTTGGAAAATAAACTCTGTTTCATTTGTTACATACCTGAGTCCGTCTCTGCTTCTGGGGTCCAAAACAAAACTTAAACCTAACAGAGCTCATTGGATCCACAAGAGTCTCAGCTTTACAGTGATACCCAATTTATGTGATTCAAGACTGTTTAGAGACCCCGGTATGCAGAAATATTCAAATACACCATTTTAGTTTAGGCGAACATAACACACATACTGTATTCAAAACTGCATGTTTTTTGCCCCAAACTGCATGTGATTATCATAAAGTGGGCATGCCTGTAAAGGGGAGACTCGTTGGTACCCATAGAACCCATTTACATTCACTGATCTGGAGGTCAGAGGTCAAGGGACCCCTTTGAAAATGGCCATGCTAGCTCTTCCTCACCAAAAGTTAGCGTAAGTTTGAAGTGTTATTTAACCTCCTCCGTGACAAGCTAGTATGACATGGTTGGTACCGATGGATTCCTCAGGTTTTTAGTTCCAGTTTCTAACTTTAAAACTGAGCCAGTTACAAGCTCTGAAAGGTCGATTGTGTTAATATGTTAAAAAAATGAGTGGCGTTAAAACAAATTTGCGTTAACGCGTTATAATCGTGTTAACTCTGACAGTAGTCTGAATACTTATGTCAATGTGATATTCAGGGCTTTCACGATATCAGATTTTCACTATAGCCTACATGAAAGAACACAAAATAATTCACAATAACGATATTATTGCAATATCTATTGAAAATCTTAACCAAAAAAAAATGTATTCTAGCAGTCAAATTAATCTTTAACTTTGTTTATTGTGTGTTTTGTCTCTTTTTTTGACAAATGAATTGCACTCTAAATATCCGTGTAGGGACGTGGAGAGAGTCTGTTAGAGGCACTGGATTATTTACACAATATTATGTGTAGTATTAACATGATATAAATACTTATTTTTTTTTATATCACAGTGATCGTCAAAACCACTAGTGATATTTAAATTCTGTCTTTTTAATAAATTTGCAAACAATTCTAAAATCGTGTTTTCACTTTGTCATTATGGGGTAATGAGTATAGATTGATGAGGGAAACAAATATTTAAATGATTTCAGCATAAAGCTGCAACATAACAAAACGTGAAAACGGTGAAGGGGTTTGAATGCTTTTTGAATGCACTGTATGTACAGTATGAGGTGTACGTGAGCAGGGTCTGAAATTAACAGCCGCCAAATGCGAGTAAATTGTTGGCAGTGGCGGGTGAAATCATGAGGCCACCCGCACTGGGGATGGGAATAGAAAACCAGTTCCTGTTGAGGACCGGTTCCCAGTTGTCCGATTCTTTGGCATCTTGTGCTTCCGTGACTGACGATTCCCCTTATTGATAAGCTTCCCATTCGTTGTCTATGTAAGCAGCAGTAAAATTCATTCTGGTAGCGCGGTGGTGCAATTCGAGAGACGGACCGTCATGTCGCCCGCTCCTCATTTGCATAAAGTTGAGGTCTCGGCTACTTTATGCAAATCACAGGCATAATAATAATAATAATAATACATTTTGTTTAGTGGCGCCTTTCTGGACACCCAAGGACACCTTACAAAAATCAGTTAAAACATTGACAGATAAAATAATCTAAAAACAGGACATGACAGAAACATATTTGTACAGACACATATGATGGGTGATGATGAGTGCTAGAGAGAGTATGCCAGTTTAAACAGGTGGGTTTTTAGGAGGGATTTGAATGATGTGATATTGTCAGACTGCCGGATGTGTGGGGGGAGTGAGTTCCATAACCTGGGAGCAGAGCAGCTGAATGCCCTGGCTCCCATGGTGCTGAGGCATGAGGTGGGGGTTGTCAGAAGTCCGGCTGATGATGAGCGGAGGGAACGGGAGGGAGTGTACTCCTGGAGGAGGTCTGTGAGGTAGGTGGGGGCGAGGTTATGGAGAGCTTTGTAGGTGAGCAGAAGGTTTTTGTAATCGATCCGGGATTTAACAGCGAGCCAGTGCAGCTGGATGAGGATGGGGGTGATGTGGTCGGAGGACTTGGTGCGGGTGATGATCTGGGCGGCAGAGTTCTGAATGATTTGGAGTCTGTTGAGTAGTTTGATGGGAATGCCAGAGAGGACAGCGTTGCAATAGTCGATCCGGGATGTAACAAATGAGTGAACCAGGATTTCAGTGCTGGAGTGGGACAGGGATGGGCGGAGTCTAGAGATGTTGCGGAGGTGGAAGAAGGCAGTCCGGGTGATGTTTTTTATGTGGGATGAAAAAGAGAGTGTGCTGTCCAGGGTGACCCCAAGACTCTTGACATGGGTGGAGAACGGTACTGGGAAGCCATCAATGGTGATGTTTTGAGCAGTGGTGTGTTGAGTTTTGGAGATGTTGTTCTTGGAGCCGATGAGCAGGGCCTCGGTTTTATGGCTGTTGAGTTTTAAAAAGTTCCTGCTCATCCAGCTCCTGATGTGTTGAAGGCAGGTGGTGAGGGAGGCAGGGCTGCAGTGGGTGCAGTTGAAATGTAGACCTGTGTGTCATCGGCATAACAGTGGAATCGGACATTGTGATGACGGAGGATAGTGCCAAGGGAAAGGAGGTAAATGATAAACAGGAGTGGACCCAATACTGACCCCTGGGGGACACCCAGTGAAACAGCGGAGCACCTTGACCTGTGATTACCCAGTTTCACAAATTGTAGTCTGTCGGTGAGGTATGAGGAGAACCATGTGAGTGCAACACCGGTGATACCAATATAAGTCAGACGTGTGATGAGTAGTGGGTGGGAGATGGTGTCAAAGGCAGCAGTGAGGTCGAGGAGGATGAGGATGGTGAGCAGTCCAGAGTCAGCTGCACGGAGGAGGTCGTTGGTGATTTTGACCAAGGCTGTTTCAATACTGTGTTTGGGGCAGAAACCAGATTGGAAGGGTTCATGGAGGTTGTTTGAGTTGAGGTGGGACTGAAGTTGGGCGGCGACCACTCTCTCAAGGGTTTTGGAGATGAAGGTGAGGTTGGAGATGGGCCTGTAGTTGTTCAGATCAGCTGGGTCAGCACCGGGTTTTTTGAGGGTTGGTGTAATTGCCGCAGTTTTGAGGGTGGGGGGTACAATACCAGTGGTGAGGGAGGAGTTAATGATCCTTGTGATCATGGGGGAGATGGAGGGCAGACAGGCTTTGACGAGGATGGTGGGGAGGGGATCGAGCTGACAGGTGGTGGGTTTGGCTTTATGAATGAGCTCAGTGATGGTTAATTCCGTTGTGGGTGTGAAGTTAGAGAGGGTGCTGATGAGTGGTTGGCAGGAGGTTGACATCCAGGGTGGGTCACATGGGGAGGTGCAGGATGAGGCCAGCTGTTGGTGGATGGTGTTGATTTTGTTTTCAAAGAATTCCAGAAAGGCAGTGCAGTGATCAGTGGAGGTATTTTGGGGGAGGGTTCTCAGAGGCTGAAGAAGGTGGTTTACTGTTGAGAAGAGGGTTCTGGTGTTACCTTGACCGGTACTGATGAGGTTGGAGTAGTAGGAGGATTTGGCGGTGGAGAGAGCGTTCTTGTAACGGTGGAGGTGTTCTGTGTAGAGTTGGATGTGCACTGAAAGTCCAGTCTTTTTGTATAACCGCTCTAGTTGACGGCCGGTGGTTTTGAGATGGCAGAGGTGTCATCAGGGAGCGGTGTGGGTGAAGGAGACTGTGCGGGTTTTCACGGGAGCCAGGGTATCCAGGGAAGAGGAGAGACAGTTGTTGTAGTGATTCACCAGTTCAGCAGGGGAGGAGGATGGGGGAGGACTGGGGGAGGAGTTAATAAGGGTGATGAGATCTGTGGGGTTGATATGCTTGATGTTTCTGAAGGAGATGGTCCGTTGCTCTTTTATTTTGGATAGGGGGGCGTAGATTTCAAACAGAATGACTTTGTGGTCAGAGATGGGGAGGTCAGCATTAGTGAGGTTATGAGGGGTGATACCAGTGCAGCAGATTAGATCAAGTATGTGTCCTTTGTTATGGGTTGGGAAATTGACATATTGGGTGATATCTAGACATTCAAGGAGTGAGGTGAAATCATTAGTAAAACCAGAAGAATTGTCAATGTGGATGTTGAAGTCTCCTAGAAGGATGACAGTAGGGGACATGGCACACACAGAGGTTAATAATGCTGACAGTTCAGTGATAAAGAGGGCAGAGGGCTTTGGTGGTCTGTAGATGGTGATAATGATGATGGGTGTGGAGCCTGTGAGTTGTATGGCTAAGCATTCAAAGGTGGAATGAGGGGGGACGGTGACTGTACAGACTTTAATGCTGTCACGATAAAGTACAGCAAGACCGCCCCCCCTCCCTGAAGCACGGGGTTTGCTGGTGTAATTAAAGCCAGGTGGGACAGCTTCATTGAGCTGGGAGAAATCATCTAGCTGTTGCCAGGTCTCAGTGAGGCATAAGAAGTCCAGTTTGTTGTCCATAATAAATTCATTAATCAGCAAACCCTTGCTAGTGAGGGATCTAATGTTAAAAAGAGCCAGTTTTAAACAGACAAGTGGTGTATAGGTGGCTGCTTTGTGCAGGGGGGACAACACACTGTGATTGACAGGACGGGTGGCAGTGCGAGGGGGGCGGGGCTTAGTGGACCAGAAGGAGGGAATGCATGTGTTGTTGTTGTTGTTGTTGTTGTTGTAGTGCTTGGTGGACTGAAAGTTCCGTCTTGATCCACGATGCACGTATCTGGGTCGTTTGAGGATGTCCCGATGTGGAAGCAGAGCTGGAGGGATCGTGTAGTGGGATCGGAGAGACAGCAGCTCCGTTGCAGAGTATTTCAGCGGCAGGGTGGCGCTTGTGACGGTGAAACACAGAGCGATCCAGATGAGGAGTTTGATGCCCAACATGATGAAGTGGAGAGTTGTAGAACACTATAATCCAACAGTTTTGTAATCCAGATGATGATGATGATGAGGCTACGAAGCCAGCCAGGTAGAGGTAGAGCGGTTGAGTGTGTTGGCTGTAGCCGTAGCGCTGCAGGCTACACCCGGGCGAGGAGACCAAAACACGCCGCTGAGACGTGCAGCCGGTTAGCTGGTTAGCCGGTGGGCGAGACCACACACTGTGCTGTGAACCACAGGATCACTTGGAACCCAGGAAAGCAGGCAGGATAGGCAGCAGACAGCTTCGACCAGGCGTGTGCCAGATCAGGGAATCCAGCCACAGTAAGCACAGGGGAGACCCGACAGTCCCATACAGGTGAGCCCCTTTACCGGCGAAATTAGCTCCAGGCTACCGAGTGTAAAGTAAAACACAGTAGCGCCAAACACACATGAACAACCAAGCTCTTGCACTACTTCTGCCAAGAAGCAGACAGTCTAAGCACTATGCAGCAGATAAGTTGAAGCAAAAACAATCAAATAAACAAATAAACAAACAAATCACTGAGGAGGCGCGGCAGCAGCTTGCCAGCGGTCCCTCTCTTCCAAGGTAACTCCAAGGTGGCGAGTTGCATCTGACGCAACTCGCCACCTCTGGCAACTCCTGAGAAACTTTTAAACTAAGCCTTGTCGATCCACAATAAAGACGGATTCAGCAACTACATGGCTTAGTCTTTCGTATAATGTTTTCAGAAACACATTTCAGTGAACTATTTTTGTGAAATAAGAGAAAAACGTTTCCAAACGAGCCGCCATGTTGGTTCCAGTTTGAAAGCTGGGAGCAGCAGCCCACGAGGGAAAGTGTTCATCCAATCAGGTACCTAGTGTATGTGAGAGAGAGACAGTGCACACTGTGAGACACTGTGTACAGTACCCTCCCACCCCTGAAAAATAGGGTTCCCCGGAAGGACTGGAGTTTACCATACATGTAATGATTTTAGTGTAAAATATATCAAACACTGAATGACATGTGATCTAAATGTTATTCCTTTATTTAACGCATAGATTTCAAAAGTGGCAGACAAAAGAAAAAATACTTTCCTGCCACTGAGGCAGTGAAAACAGTTTATTTTAGAGCCTGAGGAATGTAAATATACGAGCACATGTTCAGCATCATTAATAACTAAGAATAACACGGTACAATGTCAGATGATAAATCATGTCATGCCAATTTACTTTGTGCAATGCATCAGTACAATCTATGTTTGATTAAACGTCATCCTGTCACACACAGATGCATTACGGCAGCTAATCAGACAGTTGCACCCCAACTCCCCGTCTGTCGACGCTATTGGCTGCTAATGCTGTGCTCCCTCGGACACTGCTACAGTCACTACACGTAATGGTGATGAATCGCTCTAAACGAAAGGCTCTGCTCATCAGTGTCTTGACCTCCTTCAAAAGAGATGAATTTACTTTGTCAGAGGAAATCCAAAGTGATACACTTGGGTAAGTAAGTAGGTGACGTGAGGGTGAATTGACTGCAGGCAGCGGACACCGGGCAGTTTGTCTCTTCTGAAACATTTGGAGATTCATTAAGGAGCAGCTGAGCAGGAAGGTGAGGAGACAGGCCCCCTGGTGACAACTGGACCTGGTTTGGGTTCTTGTGGTTTTTGCCTGCTGAGTAAATTATGCCATGCCAGCACACACACACACACACACACACACACACACATGCGCACATACACTTCAGTCCTTTATCTTCAGTGTCACAACCAACTGGTCATACATCAGCGGGCCATCTCCCCTGGCTGTTGGCGGAGTTGTCCCAGGGGCAATTACAGGCAGAGACTAGTCACATTTGTCCTAAAGTGTGCATAATATAAATAGATGGTGATCATTAGAATCACTTCACCAGGGTGTTAATAATGAGACAAATGTAGAATAATGCCATCTTATTCATAGCGTCCCACCAACCTGCCTCATGCACTCAAAAAGTATTTAGGACAAAACATGTTTTTGCGGGGGAAAAAATAAAATCCTGACATAGAGGAAATTCTACTGTGGCCACATTAATCACAATGAACTGATGTGGAAGTACACGTAGTGCTGTTGTTCATCTAGATGAATAGCCGCTTAAACGCACCTCCTCCAACCCTGGAGTTTCTCCGCCTCGTCCCTTGAATTGATTGAGGAAGGTTAGCACAAGTCGCTGACGTGGAGAACCTGCTGTTTCTCTCCGACAGCGTATGTGTGGTATTTCTGCTGCTCCCGTGACAGCTGTGCTACAAAATCCTGACCTTGGCTTTCTTTTATCTGACTGCCACAGTCCATCCATTTTCTGATTTAGGTAGTAGGTGTGTGTTTTTGCAGAATGAAACCACCAGTGATCTGTTATGACCCTTTATCTAGTCAGACAAAAGGATGAAATTTGCGTGTGAATGTCTTGTGTGAGAATCATCAAGCTCAGAAAGATATATATGACTATAAAATCCCTCCTCCAGCTGCTTGTGTTGTCTGTGAGCAATGCTTTTGTACTCAACTTAAACATCTTTTTACTCATTCTAATTTAGCATATTTATCTCTGCAGGAGTCTTCCTTTGTTGGGACTAAGTAAATGACGGATCGGTGAGGATTAGCATTCGTGTGTGGTACTTAAAGGAGGAAACGGACGAAAAATAATGCTGTTTGCCAGTCAGAGCCAGTAAACTCTGAATGTAAGTGGTTTAGCCAGATTGGCACTGTGAATTGCTCTTTCTGCCTGGAGCTACCCTGCTTCCCAGCATGATGACTACCAGTTTTGCTTGCCAATAGTCTGTTGGTGTTGTTTTTGGTCTAAGCAACAACTCAAGTGGTTTTACAGCATCATCTAACTCTGCAAAATCTGTATTCATTGACCTTACGCCCAGGGCTGGGTATAAGTACTTCACAACAGAAATAACCCAGTAGCAAGTAGAATCAAAACTTCTCCCGACACCTGCAACCTTTTTGTACCCAGATCTACAAAAACAAAATGACTATTTGTCTGAGTTTGCTTGCAGGCAATCAAGCAAGCATTCTTTGGTTTAATGAGACTTGTGATTGGCCCACTACTGCAGCAGCTACAATCCAAACAGCCGGGATTGGCTGCACACGGCTCTCAACACGGACACGTCTGAGTCGGCAGCTAGCAGCTAACGTTGCTAGCAGCACAAACAGTTCTGATAACAGCAGCAGTGCTGACAGAGCTAACAGTGTTGACGTGAGGGGGTGCGGCAGGGTGGGCGTTACGCCTCCATGACAACGCCACCGTGGGTCGGGACAGCGTTGTAACCACCATATGAGCGCAGTGCAGAGCGGCGGCAATTAGCTAGCCAGTGGGACACGCACACAGCTTCCATTCACATGACGGATATCAAATGAAGTAGCCTAGAAAAAAAGGTATGAAATGAACTACTCTATTGGTATCGGTATCACATTAAAGGGCCAGTGTGTAACAATTAGGGGGATCTACTGGCAGAAATGCAATATAATATGAATAAGTATCTGTAGTATGTAATCACCTGAAACTAAGAATCATTGTGTTTTCGTTAGCTTGGAATGAGCCGTTTATATCTGGAGCCGGTCCTCTTCACAGAGTGATTGCACCGCCATGTTTCTACAGTAGAACAGAATGGACAAACCAGACTCTGTTAACATTTCCTGCTTGGGCTGGAGTCGATAACGTTACTCGCTACCATCGCCGCCACTCTCTCTCTCTTGCTTCACCAGTCACTTCCCACGTACACACACGTACTGGCTCTGCTCCAAATGACCTATGCTACTCCTACAACAACTGGCTCTAGAGAGGATCAATCGCGTTTTTGCATCGGCCACCTTAGTTCTTCTACGAGCTTGGCAAACGGGAGAGGCTTCAGTTGGTTGCAATCTGCAACCTTAACACTAAATACCACCAGATCCTACACACTGCTCCTTTAAGGATACTGCTATTGTAGCAGTTGCGTACTCTCTCTTGCGTTGTGTTATTAATGATGTACACACAGCGTCACTTTTGGCTACAGCTCACATTAAGCTAGCAAAGTCACCGACAACGTGGCGTGTTCAACAAAGTACTCCACACAATCAAAGAGGCAACTAATATCAACCTTCAGCATTTTCTCTAGTACTTGGATGCTTAGCTCGACATATCAGTTACAGAAAACACACTTTTACCATAAAAACAAGGCTTATGATTTCTATATTTACGGAGCTAATTGAAAGTCAACCTACCACGGAGAGGGCATATGCAGACTGTTGACAAGATGGGGGCGCACCTGTCAAGTCTGCAGGGGCGCAATAGAGGGCGCTCATGCTACGTACACACAAAGGTCTCCGTGGCAACCTCCATTATAATCAAATAACAGAGTAAATAATATATAAAATGAATAATAATAATAAAATAATAAAGTAAATAACATCTAAAATGAATAATAATAATAAAATAATGAAGTAAATAATAAAGTAAATAACATTATATATTGAAACAGATGACCCATAATAAGATAAATTCAGTGTATATACATTTAAACATATTAAGACAGAGTTAGTAATGGCAAGTGGAATCATTAACTCCGCTACACTATCATAACTTTTTAAACGATACCTAACACCTACGCCTTGGTTTTGTCCTCTTTAACTCCCCATATTCTGGTTATGATGCCTCACTGGATCAAATAATAATAAATGGGTGATTAGTGACTACAGACTACCTGATACTACGCATTTTCTGCCCTTAAACTGTCTGTAAAGCATCACATTAATCTTGGGAAACTTCATTATACAAACAGGGAAATTAATTTTGCTCACTGCATGACAATCAGGGCGTACCTCTGCTGTATAGAGCAGATAGGTACATTTAAAAATCACACCCTCTTATCTAAACACTTGCAAATGGGAAAAAAGAGAGCATCCTCTTTCAGCCACACTATCTACAGCTCACTCACTTTATACTGCCTTGGGCCGACTCATCTTTGTCAGTGGCTGGTTGATTCATTGAGATATCCTGTGTCTAGTCTGAAAACTCAAACATATTTAGAAAAACACAAGAAATCGAATGAAAAGGGAAGATATTACCATCAGATCTTGAATCTTAATTGGATTCCATGTCGTTGCTTTGTGGGTTTGTTTACATTTTAGGCATCATTTGCACAGAACTGATTCTTTAGTGGACTTCCACAATAACGGCTGTGACACCTCCATATTGGATTGGTGTGTGAAGGCCTACCGTCTGTGTTTTATGGTGCCATTGAAAAAGCTGCATTTTTCTCTTCACCTGCCTGAGCTAATAGAACTCCCCAGATGAAGACAGTAAATCATGGAGCTGTTGAAACCTGACCCAAAATCCTGCCTGCTTATTTATCTCTGAACAATAAGTGAACAACTAATCATGAAAGTCGATGCACGCTGTGGTGCGGTGGCCTTGGAATTATGATGTTCACTTTTTAACAAGACGTTGGTCACATACACTAATTCTCTGAGGGCCTATTAACATGATTAGATTCCACTTTGTTATATAATTGAATATTTCCAATAAAGATTTTCCTTTTCACAAAATAATTCATCTATGATGAATGCTGAAAACTATTGAGGGCCAGTATCTGAGCTCACAATTTGTAATTTTTCACCGTAATTATTTGATCTCAGCTTCATGATCGGTGCAATAAATTAGTTTTTGGCCACTTGGAGGCAGTGCAGCAAGCTGAAAATGCAGCATTGACTATTATCACCTTATAAAGTTGCCTTTTTACACATCCAGCAGATAAAACGGCCTGTCCCTCTCCATCTTGTCAATGTCAGTCAGTCTTCTTTAAGCTCTTTTTTGGTCTCCACCAACTCTTGAGGGGAATATCTGACTCTTTAGCTGCTAAACTCAGTTCGCCAGTTGCAAACTTTGTCTATCTGTCAGGTAACATAACAGTGTTTTTTCTTGCCAAAAACAGCTGTGAGCTATTGATGGAAACAATGTTAATAAGAGCGGTGAGACTCAATGGAAACAGCAAAGTTGCGGTCCGTAAAACAAAAACAAATACCTGAAAGATGCTAAAACTCTCTGTAAAACTGAGGGTAACTGCAGAGGTGCGTAATAATTCTCAGCGTTTGTCACAACATGTGAACCCTTTCACATTATTCACAGTCCTTTGATTGCTAATATAGAAATATGATTAGTGCTGCATTGAGATATCATTACTTTGACTATAATGTCACATTTGATAATTCCCATGTAGCATAAGTCTCGTGATGAGGTCATTATAAGACAATCGCACAGCTAATTATAGTTACTATGAGGAACATTTCACTGGTTATGAAAAAGTCTCAATGTAATACTGATGCCACCGGGTCCGATTATGGCGAAATCAGACGGAATCATACAGCTGCACGAGAAACTCCTTCATTACAGACTCTGGCAGTGACCAGCCTGCCGCTGACAGACCCTTGAAGTCCTGCGGGAGGTGGAGAACTCCGCTTCCGGCAGCAGCGGCTCGAGAAGAAGCCTCGCTGCTCCGCCGGTCCCCGTTGGGAGCCAACACCAACACCACGCTGCTGGAGACCCGTAGTGCTTCCTGCATGGAAGGGAGACATGGGTGAACCACAGTCATGTGGGTCAGACTGTCAGACCCTGCAGCTGTAAAATCCGGGTTTTTCGAAAGGGTATCTGGTGCTCGGAAACACTACAGCTTTTGTTCCTCATAGAAGCTTTAAAAATGTAATGTCATATAAACTAAAGAAATGACTAGCAGCCCCATGGTTACCAGGGTTACCCCAAATCCCAAACACATTATAGTGTACTATCCTACATCAAGTTCAAATTCAGTAGTGCCACATATAGCACAGTTCATCATGCCAGCTGGCACACTGTGGGCTTGAGACAGTGGCAGGACTGGCCTCGTGAAAAACCTGCACTCCTCCGTAGCTCAAATGACACCTGGAACATTGGGACCAGCTGACCTACATTTGAATCACATGGGGGAGAGCAAATGGAATTGAAGCGGTCGGTTAAACTCACTTTTCTAAGCCCATATTTGCAGATTTTTTGTGTGTTCTTCTCAAGGTTATCTGGAAGACTGACATGACACCGTGTTTTTATAGCCTGCACTAAATTTGATCATTTCATGAGCAATTTAGCTACAGAGCACTTAATAAAGATGATTCAAAACTGCAATTTAAGCTGCATCAACACTGTTTCAAATATATATTTTTATTTATGACAGCCACTAATGACATGAAACAAACAAAAACAAAAAAACAACAATGCTGAATGCTTCATTGCGTGTGCGGTCGTGTACAGTCAATTTGCTGAGGTCACATGGGATATGACTTTGATTATGCTAATTGTACTCATTGTGTTGTTGACACTCCAGTTTCTATAATAAGTGTAGGTACACGTATAAAACAAATGTTGTACAACAATCTCTTTAATGAAACACCACTAATAGCTTAGTTAGGGAGAATGTTTACATTTACCGTTAGACGATGCAGGCGTGTATGGTGCTCCGTTCAGTCATAGAAGTAGCATAAGGTAAAAAGACAAACCAAAAACATTCTTTGCATTCAGTTTGTGAGTGTGGAATAAGCCTCCATGGTTTCAACGGGGTAATTGCCAGCAGAATACAGTGCAGACCTCCAAAGCTGACATCTTGATCCACGGCTGTGGTGCCTCATTCCCCAACACCCCATCTGTTTGATACAGCACTGAGGTGATTCAAATAATCAATCCATCAAAGTTCAATGAGACATGCAGGTTTTGAGGTGGGGTGTGTTACAGCTAGGGCTGTCAATCGATTCAAATATTTAATTACGATTAATTGCGTGATTGTCCGTGATTAATCACAATTAAGTCGCAAATTAATCACACATTTTTTATCTGTTCAAAATGTACCTTAAAGGGAGATTTGTCATGTATTTAATAATCTTATCAACATGGGAGTGGACAAATATGCTGCTTTATGCAAATGTATGTATATATTTATTATGGGAAATCAGTTAACAACACAAAACAATGACAGATATTGTTCAGAAACCTTCACAGGTACTGCATTTAGCATAAAACAATATGCTCCAATCATAACATGGCAAACTGCAGCCCAACAGGCAACAACAGCTGTCAGTGTGCTGACTTGACTATGACTTGCCCCAACTGCATGGGATTATCATAAAGTGGGCATGTCTGTAAAGGGGAGACTCGTGGGTACCCATAGAACCCATTTACATTCACTGATCTGGAGGTCAGAGGTCAAGGGACCCCTTTGAAAATGGCCATGACAGTTTTTCCTCGCCAAAATTTAGCGCAAGTTTGGAGCATTTTGTATCTTCACTCTAGCTTTAAGATTGAGGCCGCTGCAACCTAAAAATCGCACGTTGCGTTTTAAGCTTTAGCTTCAGAAGACAGAATGTTTTTGGCATCATTGGCAAAAATCCCATAATAACCTTTCAGCATATTTTAATTCAAGTGTTCTGAGAGAAAACTAGACTTCTGCTCCTCCTCATGGCTCTGTTTTCAGGCTTTAGAAAATTTAGCATGTGACGGGAGACTTTGGCCAATCACAGGTCATTTCAGAGAGAGAGCGTTCCTATTGGCTGTGCTCTGGCTGGTGGGCGGTGCTTGGTATTTCCTCAACAGATCTCAACATGGCTGCCGGGTCACAAACTTTCTCATTTTACAGCTCAACAGTACACTACAAGATGATTCTGAAAGCATCTGAGGAGAGAAATAGTCATTACAGTAACAGAATATTGATTCATATTTGATCAGCGCTGCCTAGTTTGACCGTTTGATCAGAGCTTGTGAGTGATTGACAGCTGCTCAGAGACGGCAAGGCTCCAGCTCGGCTCTGATTGGTTGTTTTCCTCCGGTCTGTGAAATCTTGCAGATGCTGTTAGGAGCACCAGAGGACACTGGAGGACACAGAGGAACATTATTTTTTTCAGATTACCTGTCTCATGCTCTACTCAGGATGTAGTGACCATTTCATAAAAATAACAAATAATGGGGAAGTTTGATGGTGATATCTATTAGTTAAGATGTTAACCCTATTCACCTGTCTACCCTCAAGAGTCTATTGAACTAAATCTTGGTCCAGGTGTCTGTCTCTTTTTACTTGTTTTAAGACATACAAGTCATTATCAAAGTTATTACCAAAATACGTGTCATGTTTTTCTCTTGTTTTGCATCCAGGAACAATTTTCAGATGAGGTGTTCTTTGTTCTGAGTTAACTGTCTGAGGGGGGGGGGTGTCAGAGCAGAAGGGAGGTGCAGGCAGGGCAGCCAGGGAGGAGGACAAACACACAGAAAGACAGACAGACAGATAGAGAGACAGGCGGGAGGAACTAGAGGAGAGGACTAAGAGAGATGCCAGCAGAACAGCAGTCCAATCCACGCGCAGCCGGGACTCCTTCTGGCGCCGTGCGCGCGCGGTTCAGAGAGAGTGGCGCGTGATATCTCGGACCGGTGCAGCTCCTCCAGACCTCGCCTGAGCACCATCAGCACCACCAGCACCACAGGCACCACAAGGATTAGCAGGACCAACAGGTGGGACTGTCGGGTTGTGTTTGATGAGCAGAGCCTCGTTTGGAGATATGAATCACGTCTGGAGATATAAATCATATCACTCGGAGATTTAATAACTTCCCGGCGTGCCGCTTAGGAACTTTACCTTTTTTTCTTGATGTGAGGAAGCAGACTGTACTTTAGTTTTTCTTTTAAAGAATGTTGATTTAGTATTTATTTTAAGAGGCTCAGCCTTCTGAACGAGGATCCAGATGTGATCCAGATGTGATATGAGCAAACTGCTGCTGCACTATCGACGAGATCTCCTCTAACCACAGACTGGATCAAAGTAGGATCAAACTCTCTCCCGGTAAGTTGGCCTATACCTCTACAACTAGTCTACTTCTTAATGAAGTCATTTGGCCTGTACTATTTGTAATATTGTAACATTTGAACCACAGAACCACATGTTAATGTGATTAAAATCCGCACTATTACAAAACGCCATGAGACTGCATTAGGCATCATGAGCCTGATTCAATGGACATCTTTGCCCAAGGTATTGTTCCTCTGCAGTCCACCTGATATTCTGAGGATGCATTAATGTTTACTCAAAAAAAGCTGTATGTTTAGTTGTTGTTTAACTCAAATGATATATTTCCTTGCAAAACTGAATAAACAAACGCCTGTTACCTATTTAAGAGCTAGTTTGCCATCTAATTACATTTTAAGAGATTACTAAAAAACGTGCAAACGACAGCTGAGAAAAGCTCCATCCCACTGTGCATGTGTAAACCTTAATATAGGCTCTAGGCTGCTGTTTTCCTTCATGATGGAGTGGTGTCACAACATGAGGGAGCAACAGGGTGTTCCAGCCGCCCTGGTTCGTGAAGATGTCCACATCCTGTCCACGTCCTGTCCACACCTCCTGCTGAGCTCAGACTGATGAGGACAAGAGGGGCTTATTTAAGACTCTTGCGTGTGTGTTCGTGTGTGTGTGTGTGTGGCCTAAAGCTATGAGGCCCTTGCCAAAGACAAATGGAAAAAGAGAAAGAAGAGAAGACGACACCGACTCCATGGGGCGTATGACCTCAAACGCAGCGAGGGGGTTTGTGGTGGGATCAGTTTAGCCCACCAGAGGGTGCGCAGTCCTGAAGTGATGATCCTCCTCCTGCAGGACAGATGGAGTCATTTTAGAGCCCACAGCTATTCTTATCATGTGCCTGTGAATGAGAAATGAAGGAGCTGTGCGCATTTTCCTCATTGTTGGGAGTCAAAGGGAGATAAGCTGTTTTACTGTTGTGCTTTTTCTTCTTTTGTCCCGCTATGGAATATTGTAATTAATACTGAAATTCACTAAAGTGCTCTAACATCAGAGAATAATTTCACGTAAGGTTTGTAGAAGACAATGCGGAGCAAAATGTCCCTAATTGAATGAGCAAATGCCCACGAGCCTCCTGGTTTATGAGATTTGCTGAGGCGAAATGGATTTTTTCTCAATAATCACATTATACATTTTGTAAACATTGTGGGAATAGCATTTACTCAATTTGGGGAGACAAAGGCATTTGCACTTAGAAAATGACATATTTTAGAAATAGTCAGTGTCTGGACGATTCTTCATAATGTTCACTGACAGCAGCTATTGCCATCTTCAGCAGCACTGAAGAACTAATGCTCTCTTTTTTTCTGTTCTGTTCTCTTTGTTTCTTTCAGTGCACAACACAACGGTGTCACTTGCCCCACTCCGAATTCTTGGAGGCTTTCAACGTGCTCACAATAAACCTGAGATTACAGTTCCCTGCCGGAATATGCTCAGCGAGCGGCTCGATTTTTGGATGAGCTCTTTTGAAATCCATTTCAAAAGACTATATAAAACTCTATCAAATCAATTTTGAAGAATTATCTCAAGATAAGCCCTTATGTTGGTGTGAATAAATTAATCATTTTTGTGGCGTTTTGAAAGCTTATGAAGCTGCAATCATCACCATTTAATGCCAAAAAACAGGTGGGACTATGATTGCTTTTGCCTGACAGGACTTGCGAGGAGGTCACTGCTGAATATGCAGGACTTCGCGGGGCCTGACATGCCCAGGAAATTCTCTATTTTCGATGGCTTTGCCCTCTTATGGGGCTTGCTCTTTGGATTATTCATTACAAGTGTGCCAGCGATGGCTTGTCCCACCAGTTGTCACTGTATAGAGAAGAGTGGCATGGCAGTGGTCCAATGTATGTCTCGCAACTTGGAGAACATCCCGTCGGATCTTCCAAGAGATACTGTTGTCCTCCTTTTGGCGTCCAACCACATCACCCACATCCCCAACCACGCCTTCAAAGAACTACACTACCTTCAGGAGCTGGACCTGTCCAACAATGAAATTGAATCTGTGGACCTTGGAGCTTTTCAAGGTGTTTCTGACAGCCTCCTTGTCCTGGATCTATCAAACAATCGCATCCAAAGTGTCCCCAAAGAGGCGTTTGCGCGTCTACGAGCAAAAATCAGCCTCTCGAACAACCCGTGGCACTGCGAGTGCACGCTGCAGGAGGTCCTGAGGGAGCTGCGGCTGGACCCCGAGACAGTGAACGAGGTGATCTGCCACACGGCGGTGCAGGAGGAATATGCAGGCAAACCGGTAATCCAGGTGCTGGACTCAGGGATCAACTTCTGCAACTTTCACCACAAGACCACCGACGTAGCCATGTTTGTCACCATGTTCGGATGGTTCACTATGGTGATTGCGTACGTCATCTACTATGTGAGACACAATCAGGAGGATGCTAGGAGGCACCTGGAGTACCTCAAGTCACTGCCGAGCAGCTCTCAGATCAGCAAGGACTTTGACACCATCAGCACTGTTCTCTAGCAGCGGCCCAGGAGATGTGCTGTGCGGGTGTGTGTCTGTAAATGTGTGGTTATGTACAAAATGACTAAAAAGCTGTTGCAACACATAATCATTAATCATTTCATTTTTTTTTTTTAAACAGAGTTTATTTATACATTTTGCTAATACAACTCTTACAATCCATTGCACAAACATGTTTGGACTGGTATATAACCCCCCCACCCCCCACCCCCCACCCCCCACCCCCCACCCATGACAATACCCGGAGGGCACTCAGAAAAAAAAAAAAATATATATATATATATATATATATATATATATAAAGTGTACAAGAATGAATATAAATACATAGATAAATAAATAAAAATAAATAAATAATAATAATAACAATAAATAAACATAAATCATGATAAATTGATAGAGGTCTAGGGTGTTACACCCTGTCATTTAGGGCACTTTTCCTTTGAAATGTTCCTGGTCAAATATCCATATACATATACATACACATACATATACATACACATACATATATGTACATACATATACGTACATACATATACACATACATACACACACATACATCAAACTTCAATCAGCCACAAAGTTATCTGAGTCTAAAGAGTCAACATGACTAAGAAAAGGTTGCCAGATCAATGAAAACTTCTCGGCTGACCCTTTAATAGTATACCTAATTTTCTCCAACTTAATAAAATATAACATGTCTCTGAGCCATTGTGCAAATGTTGGAGGGTTGCAATCCTTCCATCTAATCAAAATTTGTCGTCTGGCCAACAGCGTAGCAAAAGATAGAAGGTTTAGTTTATTGTTGTTTAACGTAAAATTTTGTGGTACCACCCCAAACAAAGCAAGACAAGCTGATGGTTCTAAGAATCTGTCTGTAGTTTTGGAAAGCATATTGAAAATTAATTGCCAAAAATTAGATAGTTTAGGACAATCCCAAAACATGTGAATTAGAGTGGCCTGGTTCTGCTTGCAGCGGTCACACATGGTGTCTATATCGGATTTGAATTGGGATAGTTTAACTTTGGTCCAGTGCAGTCGATGAAAAATTTTAAACTGCATGACAGTATGTCTCATACATATGGAAGATGAGTATATTCCCCTCATCATTTTTGACCAGATAGTATCTGAAATAACAACACCAAGGTCCCCCTCCCACTGAATTTTAAGGGAGTTAAGACTTGTCATATTTTCTCTCATTAATAAGGAATATATGTCACCTATCTTTCCCTTTCTGGATGATGTGATGTCATTGATTGAGTCTAGGAGCGTGTTTAGCGGCTGTGTAGGGAATTGAATGATATTTGAAGACATGAAGCTGCGAGTTTGTAGGTATCTGAAAAAGTGTAACCTGGGAATATTGAATTTCTGAACAATCTGCTCAAAAGAGGCAAATGAGCCATTTATGACCATGTCTTTAAATGAACAAATCCCATTTCTCTGCCAACCACTGTATAAGGCATCCGTCAAAGGCGGCAGGAATGCATGGTTATTTACAATGGGAGCCAGTATTGAAAATTTACAGATCTCGAAGGATTGTCTGAATTGTTTCCAAATTTTTAAAGAATGAATAACAACTGGGTTAGAAGTATATTTAGTAATAGGCTCTGAGTATGGCAGGCTAGAGCATAATAAGGCAAGTAATGAGGTGTTCTTACAAGAGTCTCTCTCTAGTATTAGCCATTCAGGCACAGCTGTTACTTCAGTTCCTTCCATCCAATAGGAAATAAATTTGATATTTGCTGCCCAATAGTAGAACTGAAAGTTTGGCAGACTAAGCCCTCCCTGCTGCCGAGGTCTCTGTAGTATAGCTTTGCGTATACGTGGATTCTTCTTACTCCAAATGAAAGAAGAAAGCTTTCTGTCCAGGGAAATGAAAAATGTTTTAGTTAAGAAGACTGGTATAGACTGAAACATATAAAGAAGTTTAGGCAATAAGTTCATCTTTATAGCGTTAATTCTACCTGCCAGAGATAAGGGTAGCAGATCCCAACGATTAATATCCTCCTTGAAAGAGGACAGAAAAGGAGGGAAATTTGCTGAGAAGAGGTCTTTAAAATTGGATGTGACCCACACACCAAGATATTTAATTTTGTCCATGCACACTTTAAACGGCACAGTACGAATAAACAGGGAGTCTCTTGCTGCCAAATTTATGGGCATCAATTCACTTTTTTGTGTATTTACTTTATAGCCAGAAACTTTGCCAAATTCAATTAAGAGATTAAGAGCTGCAGGAAGAGAGGAGGGTGGGTCAGACAGGTAGAGTAGCATATCGTCTGCGTATAGCGAGACGTTATGTTCCAACCCTGCCCTTGTAATACCTTTAATATCCTTATTATTACGCAAAGCTATAGCCAACGGCTCAATCGTAATCACAAAAAGAAGGGGGGACAGAGGACACCCCTGTCTCGTCCCTCGTGTTAGTTGAAAAGGAGGTGATATATTATTATTAGTACGCACTGCTGCCATTGGTGAACTATATAGAATTTTAATCCACGACAAAAAATTTGGTCCAAATCCGAATCTCTCAAGAGTACAAAATAAATAGTCCCACTCCACCCGATCAAAAGCCTTTTCGGCATCTAGAGATATCACCACTTCCGGTTCGTCGGGTGGAGAGGGACCATAAATTATATCGTATAAGCGCCTGATGTTGAAAGAGGACAGTCGATTTTTTACAAAGCCCGTCTGGTCAGGAGAGATTATGGTTGGGAGGACTGTTTCAAGACGGCGAGCAATCATTTTTGCCAGGATTTTGCTGTCCACATTGATCAAGGAAATAGGACGGTAGGAACCACATTCCTGTTGATTTTTGCCTTTTTTCAGAATAAGTGATATGGTAGCTTGTCGTAATGTTTCAGGCAGTGAGCCAGCTGACAGGGAGTCGTTATATACAGAGTTTAAAATTGGAGCCAATTGATTTGAAAATTTCTTAAAGAATTCCGATGGATACCCGTCTGGGCCAGGGGATTTTCCACATTGCATACTCCTGATGGCCATCTCAATTTCTCCAATTGAAAACGGAGACTCTAGCTCGGCAGCTGTCACAGGGTCTATATGAGGGATCTCAACACTTTGAAGAAATGATTTAATCAAGTAATCATCTTTCAACGATTCAGATGTATACAAGTTATGATAAAACCTTAAAAAGCGTGAGTTAATGTCAGAGTGATCTATACAGACCATTCCAGACTCATCCCGGATCTCAGGGATTGCCTGCCTTGCTGCTTTTTGGCGAAGTTGGTGTGCAAGGATCCTCCCTGTTTTTTCACCATGCTCGTAGTATGTATGATGAGATCTAATCAGGAGGTTCTCAGCTTTTTGTGTGGTTAATAAATCAAATTCTTTTTGGAGGAGTAAACGTTCTTTAATGCCATCGGCTGATGGGGATGTTGCCAATTGTGAGTCAAGATTACCAATCTGAGTCATCAATTCATTAGCATGGAAATTTCTGGTTTTCCGTAGATGTGCGTTATAAGAAATAATTTGGCCCCTCAAATATGCCTTAAGTGCTTCCCATACTGTTGATGATGACATCATTGGTGTTTGATTAATTTCTAGAAAAAAATCAATCTGTGATGAGATAAAATCTGAAAATGTTTTATCTGAAAGTAAAAGTGGGTTGAGTCGCCATGGTCTGTAAGCGTTTTTTGAGGTTGGTAGATTAAGCTTCAGTTTAAGGGGAGCATGATCAGAGATTACAATCGTATGGTAGTCACATTCCTGCACCAAAGGGAGAAGATTCTTATCCATTATGATATGATCAATGCGTGAAAATGTTTTATGAACAGCTGAAAAGAAGGAATACTTGCGAACAGTAAGATTGAGAGCACGCCAAACATCAACCATCCCATAAGTATCAAGAAACAGCTGAATTGAAAGGGCAGCTTTAGAAGTTGGTGTAGTTTTGGCAGCGCTACGGTCTAGACTAGGGGATATCACGCAGTTCATGTCTCCACCTATCAACAAATGATGTTCGTTTAAATCAGGTAATCGGGAGAAGAAATTAGTGAAGAAAGCAGCGTCGTCCCAATTAGGGGCATAGACACTGGCTAAGATAACTGGGATGTTATATAATTTGCCTGTAACAATCACATATCGGCCCATTGGGTCTGCACAAATCTGAGAAGAAATAAAAGGCACATACTTACTAATAAGGACTGCTGCTCCTCTTGACTTACACTGAGATTTTGAATGATAAACTTCACCAACCCATCTAGTATGCAAACGTGAGTGGTCAGATATATTCAGATGAGTTTCCTGAAGGAAGGCAATATCCACCTTTAACTGATGCAAATGTGTCAGGACTCTCTTGCGTTTCACATGATGGTTCATCCCCTTAACATTCCAGCTCACAAAAGAAATTGGGCATGTAGCCATCATTCCTAAAGTCATATTGTGTACCATGGCCAGAGATAATGAGTATATCTAGTGACAAATAATAATTTGCATGTTATGCCCCTATTGTTGCTCAAATAAAAAAATAAATAAATAATATAACATATGATGTAAGCCAAATGAAAAAATAAACCCAAGTACAGAAAACCCTTTAAGTCCCTCATTTCCCTTCCCTTCTCACCCATCCTAGCTGGGTTGAACCTTCTTCCCAAAGTAACAATATCCACACTATGTGCTTGTATTGGGGAAACTACTAAACTAGAAGCTAAACTCAACAAAACATGAAAACTTCTGGGCGTAGATATCAATATAAAATAAAATAACCCTCAATAAGGTTTCAACTAACTCACTTTAACCTTCCATTTATTTATATATGAACTCACATCAAGAGGCTACATACTGCAAATGTATAAAGATAACATACCAATTGTAGAAAGCAAATAATTTAGGCCTGCATACGGACCTTGACATTAACCTGATATTGGCTTAACACTATACCCAGAGTAAATAGGCAAACAGGCTGGTATAGATTATATCAAGTTAAATTCAAATCAACCTCCTAATGCTTTAAATAATTTCCCAACTAACTTATTTTAATTCACCATGGTTTAAACAAAGAAAGAGAAAAAAAAAAAAAAATACCTCACATCAGGAAGTTAGACATATCTGCAATTGCTATCTAAATATTACACACTACTGTATAATATAACAAATGAAAATCAACAGTGTACATTAACAGGCTTATAGGCTACTGACATTAGCTTGACATCATCACGTCACTTACCCAGACAGGCTGGTTTGAGATTATGTCAAATCAGTTTGGACAGCCTACAGTAAGAAATAATATCCTCCTTCCATGAGAGCCAGTCATTAACGAGGATCAGCCGCTTGTTTTGTAATGTTTTTCGTGATGTATTTCTGGGCTTCATCGGGCGACGTAAACATTTTCTCCACTCCGTTGTAGGTAATACGAAGTCGCGCTGGGTGAAGTATGCCAAAGCGAAGTCCCTCGACCCCCCGCAGCTGCTGTGTGATGCCGTTGTATGCTGCTCGTGCGCGGGCGACTCTTGCTGTGTAGTCCGGGTAGACGGAGATGGTTAGGTCGTTCACCGTCACTCGCCTCCGTTCCCTGGCAAGGCGCAGGATGTTGGAGCAGTCCTGGAAGTAATGAAAGCGGGCAACTATGGCTCTAGCGGGGGCCCCTGGTTTCGGTGGTGGCTGTGAGGTCCGATGCGCTCTGTCCAGTAGAGGAGTTTTATCCAGCTGAAACGCTTCTTTCAGCAGCGCGGAGACTGCAGTTGTGCTGTAGCTGCCCTGGCCTTCTGGTACCCCTACTATCCGTACATTGTTGCATCTGGATCTTCCTTCCAAATCCTCATATTTGTCCTCTAGGGCAGCCACCTGGGTTGAAAGTTGTTGCACTGTTTGCTGTAAAACGGCGACGTCATCTGAACATCCAGAAAGTCCTCTTTCCATCTCCTCCATGGTGTTTCCAATATGTGCCACCTCGGCTTTTATAGCAACTTTAAAGTTACACAGTTCTGTTTTGGCAGATTGTATCTCTAATTTAATAGCAGACATTTCACTTTCAAGCACAGACCGAACCTCGTCCTTGAAAATAGTCGTAAAATCCGCTCGCAGCGATGACAGCAGCTCATTCTTAAAGGCCATGATTTCAGCTGGGCTTACCGCTGCTGGAGCTGGAGCTGGCTCACCTGAGTCACTCGAGGCCCCGGAGGGAGACGGTGCGGTAGTCTTAACAGGCCCGGTTGTTGCAGTGTTAGTATTACGGCCTTTGTTGCTTCTTAGAGCCATGGTTTCTTTTTCCATTTGTTTAGTGAGCAAGTTGGGTGGAAGACTGTGGGTGTTTTTGTCTGTATTACGCCAGAATAATGCTTAGATGACAAAAAGTTTTGAAGAGCTCTGCAACACGCTGCCTACTTCATCACCTGCTCACTAGCCTCATTAATCATTTCTGAGCACAATATCTAAGGTCTTTCACTGACTAAAATGGGTCATTTTGATTTATTAAGCCCCATAAATTATATCTTTTTTTATTATTCCAAAACCTTTATTTCCATTTTATTAAATATGAGTAAATCTGGCTCTGCAACCGGACAGGGCAACAGTGATAGCACAAAATAAACAAAATACATGAGAGGGGATGGAGCTTGACTGGAGAGATAAATGTGTCGATCCACTGTGGTTGAATTTGGACTGAGATGAATGAGGACTTTGTCCCCCGGTTACTTTGGATTGATTGATTTATGTTCTTCATGTCACACTATCAAGGTAAAGGCCATTTTACGAGACTTTGGCTAACATATGAGATAGGGCAAGGTGTTGACATTCAGTTTGCATAATGCATGCATAACAGCCCTGCCTCCAGTAAACCTTACATAAGAAACTACTGACCCAGGAAATAATGTTACTCCATATCATGTTAAAGACTAAATGTATTCAAACAAGGAAAAGTTGCCATACACTTGCAGCTCTGATGTGTTTTAGGTGAAATGTCTTTCACACAGGGTGACAGACAGCTTATTGTAATATGCAGCCAGTTAGACTGTTACCAGGTCATTAAATGGGTGTTATCGGTGGTTATAAGCCTCATAGATGTGGGTCAGAAGGGGCTTGATACACCCACTAGTAGGTTTTATCATCCATTTTACATGGGCGGTCACCAACAGAAGGAACAAAAGAAGACAACAGCGACCGCAGTAATTATGAAAGGAGTAGAAGCTAAAGTCAGGCGCTGTAGAATAGACAGCGTGAAACCAAAAACGGTTAGTTGTCCTGGTGTTCACAACTTTAAGTTTCACTTTTCAAATATAGTTATTTTAAGCCAAAACCTATAGAAGTTGTAGTTTTGTTGCCTAAACCTAAAGAAGCCTTTTTGTTTGTGTTCGAAATGTTACGTTTCATTCAGGTTTACATGATAGAATGTGTTGCTTTTAAGATTCGCTTTCACTTTTACAATGTAGTAGGTGTAGTGGGCTCCAGATGACCCGCATTTATGAGGCTTATAACGATTGATAACGCACATTAGGTGCAGCAGAGTGTAATGGTGAACACGACAAAGTAAACCATTTTCTCACACTTGTTTAATTGTATTTTGGTCTCCAGTAACTTTCCTCACTTTTTTACCTGGTTGGGGTTTAGGTAATGGGTTTAAATGGGTTTGTTAGAGCTCATTTTGTGTGGGCAACAAAATTACTTCGTTAAGTTTAGTAATAAGTACATTAATTTCGGTTTCACCAGTCTTCTGGGTGAAAGTCCTGTTTTTGACCTAACCATCCACTCCTTTGTCCTCCTTATGTGGACTTACGCAGATTTTGATTACAAACAGATATACGTCAAAAACAAACGTATTCCTGGAGAAAATACGTTCACTTGAAAATACACGTAATCATCTGTGAAACTACTCAGAGAAGGTGTTCTGGGTAAACATCGACCACAAGGGTTATCAGAGGAGCCAACGCACAAACCTCTCAAATTTCAGCAACGTTCATGTGGACATGCACGCCAAGCTAATTGAGTAAACTCCCGTCCGGAGGCGGGTTCGAAACAGAAATGAAAAAGCCTCCCGCAATAGTAAGTCTTTGTTTGTGCCATGCCATTGTTCCGACGGCCCATTATTCTGAAACCTCAATAGTCCAAAAATATCCCATTGGAGCGAAAACCCATTTGTCTGAAAGCCTGTTATCAATAAAACAAATGCCCGTTGTTCCAAAAGCCCATCCCTCCGAAAATAAAAACTCTCCCTGCAACAAACAGAAGTACATGGCAAATTATTATGCAAATTCATTCCCAGTCGTGATATTTTTTCTACCATGGCGAAGGCATGCCCAGCCTACCCTGCCCCTGATATTCTTACCCTAAACCTGACTAATCTCACTCCTCATGCCTAAACTTAATTTTGAATGTCATTGTTAAAAGTGTCAAACACCACGTGGTTTCTCGTTATTCGGAACCACAGCAGCAAACCACAGGTAGCTAAATTAACATGCCATAACCATTACTACAGTTGATTTGATTGTAGCACAACACTGTTTGTTTGGACACAAATGTAATTCATTACTTTGTTGGTCAGGAGTTGACTGTGTCCAAGTGCCTACTCTCTGGGACTCCCAGACCATAGCACTGTGCACTTAGTTGGACAACTGAGTCAGCTACAACTTATGCCTAGCTAGTTTCTGTAGGCTGGGGACCTGAGTCATAAAGGTGTTAGAGCCCAATTCCCCAGATGGGTGGATTTTTCCAAAAAAGGACAAGAACGAATGCCAGAAGACAATGACAGAAAAGTTTTTGAAAGTTAATGTTACATGCTTTTCTGTGATTGACAATTTAGTGTACCTGTCCTCGTGTGGGGATTCCCACTCATCTAGTAGTTCAAGCAGGTTAAAATAAACAGAATTATTTGCAACTAATTCTTGACCTACTCTAGGCAGAGACTTGTTTTTAATGTTGCATACTATATTTGCATCTGGCAAAGTAGTCTTTTTATACCACTGTAGGTCTATTTGTTCCAGAAGTGTCTACCCGTCTGTGCAGTTTTGACCTGTCATATACCAATGTTTGTGCTGGCCAATGTGTACACAACTTCTACAATCTAAAGGAATGCACATGCCATCTGTGTTGCTATTTTGTAAAATATGTCTTTAGCTAAACCCATGTCAAAGTGTTTGATGTCTTAAAGAACTTGTATTTGTTCAATGTCTCTTCTTCATCTGTAGAAGATTTGGTCTAGCTGTGTATTTCAGTGATGGAAATGGAAGGGCTCCAAATAATATAGTTTGTGATAATCATATATCATCTTTCTATCTGTTTCAGTAATTACTGTGCATTTGTTTTATTTCATGGATTTTAATGGACACCTTACCAGCATTTGAAAATAAAAAAGTCTTTTTTCAGGACACACTTTTTTTCATTCTCCTCACATCCTGTATTTTGGATCCACATACAATAGATAGCCAAGTATTTTATGAAGAAAGCCAGCTTTCATCATCACAACAGTGTTTCAGTTCGACCCTCTCTCTTTCAGATTTTTTCCTTGGCCTTGCCTTCTCAGTCAATTCATTTGCAACAAACATATTTAGCTGCAGAAAAAAAGGTATGGAGCTATGACATTATTTGATATCAGCTATATTTTCATTCCCTGTTGATGCAAAATGTCGATAACAAGAATTATTACTATCTGAAAAAAGGAAAAAAACACTGCAGTGGTGGAAGAAGTACTCAGATCTTTTATTTACATAAAATTAGAAGTACCACAGTGTAGAAGTATTCTGTAAACGCCCCGCAATAAAAATGTTACTTAAGTAAAAATATAAAAGCTTTAGCATCAAAATATACTCACAGTTGAAAAAACAAAAGTATTCATTATGCAGAATGGAACATTTCAAAATGATATATTATTGGATTATAAATAGTGATGCATTAGGTATAAGCATTGCTTTAATGTTGCAGCTGGTAAAGGTGATGGAACTTATTTACTTTATACACTGCTGGGTAGCTTATAGCCTCTATAATACTACTCAAGTAAAGTACAAGTACTTCAAATCTGTACTTTATGCGTAACTTTGGTATTTTTCAACCTAGACCCTTTTTCCCCATGTTTTTGTTTCTAAATGACTAATGGGGACAACAATTTCTGAAATTGGTCCAGTATTGAGTATTTGTAGGAGCTCTTTGTCTGTATACTCTGGCTCAAATAATTACGGGCGGCCATTGAATCCAAAGACCTCATCCACATTGTTGAAAAACAAGCACTTTTAGTGGAAGTAAATGATGGTGCCAGCTTGCCCCAATAGTACCATATTGCAGTACGGGAGCAGCTGTCGTCAGCAGCGTTCTCCCTCAATACTGGTCCAATTTCAGAAATAGTTGTCGCTATTAGACACAAAAATGAAATAGGGTCCAGGTTGAAAAATACCAAAGTTACCCCTTAAGTACAGTACTTGAGTAAATGTAATTACTGTAGTCACATTCCACCAGAAATTGTATTTGTTGCGGGATTTATCAGCGGCCAAGACATTTTGGCTAATTTATTTTGTTATGAGGAGGTATCATGATGGAACAGAGTGACCTGACATTACTGTGATGAATAACAGATTTTTAATCTTCCAAGCAACTGCACCTCACAGTGCAGAGTGTCCAGAGAAGCCTGGTCTGTAGCTTTCAGCTTATCCAGTCTGAGTGCACTGTGCGGAGATCAATGAAAGAGTCATTACTGAGGGAAACTCTTGCCTGCTGCATCGCTTCCAAAGGCCAGTGTCACTAAAGTGCTGTGACTTGCTGTAGCAATTATCTGAATTGGTGTTTCCTAAACCTTCAGCACTGCACTGTTTATTGTTGTGGCTTTTTTTTTTTGCTGGGCATTGTTCTATCCTCTAATTTCTTCTTTGTCAAATATTCAGAGTTTCTGCTAATGAATCTGAGAGGAAAATGTTGGCAGTAGGCTTATTGCAGCAGGTGTGTGTGAATGCTCGGTCTGGACCTGAAATAAAAGAGCATAACTTACAAGCAGTTCCTCAAACAAAACTGACCAATTAATGTATTCTTCTATTGATGTTATCTGCAGAGACAACCATTCAAAGTCAAAGTTTGACCATCCATCCATCCATCCATTTATCCTCCTCCTCCACTTTTCAGCTTCCTGGTTGCGGCTGCAGCAGTCTAGGTACAGTAGCTGAGTCCCTCCCCCCAACACAATCCTCAGCACTTTCTTAAGCCAACTCACCAGACAAGAACGTCCATCAGGGACGTACTGGGACTGAAATTCATCCCTGGACTTTGAGATGGAGGGGCCCGAATTTTTTTCGCAGTAATTTTAACACTAACAGTTTTTGTGGTTAAAGAGAATCTGATGATGTTGAGGACCTCCAAGACATTTTGGGATGTCTTGCCGGCACCAACATCCTCAGGTAGTATTAGCACCATAGTCACCACTTCACTGAACCAGAACAAGACCGGCCAGACTAGACAGGTGAGCTGGAACACTAGTCAGAATTCATCACATTTACGATGAAAATGATTGAGCCAATCAGATTCGAAAATGAGGATCAGTCCAAAGCAGGAGGGGCCCCTCCCCCCCCCCGCCCCTCCATTATTGTATTGAAAGCATTAAATTGCCAGTCTGACAGGCAGTGTTCCACACTATGCTGTCTGCGGCTGCGAAGGCCAGGCTGACCCATGCCAAGTGAAAAATAAAACCTCTATGACCACTGGCCCGTTCAGCCTGGAATGGATCGGCCATTCGGGAGTCTTCCCGAACTTCCGGATGGCCAGTCCGTCCCTGATGCTGATGTTGGACGATTTAGCAAACTTTGGGATTTTGTCCAATGTTTTTAATTGCTGTCAACTTGTTCTCACTCCCAACTCGTCAAATACCGCCTTCTGGTAAGTGCACCTTGGCATTGGAAACCGACGCACTGGTGCGTCCTAAAGCAACAGTACATGACCAACCGGGCTGTCAACTAACTCCAATGTAAACCCAACTGTGGTGTTATTCGATGGTCGCAGCAGGTGATGTAGTATTGATATTGTGAGAGTCCTTTCAGGGCGGGTCAAACAAACATCAACCAGGAGACTGCTGTTTGTGTCCTGTGTGAAAACGTTGACTTATTTTTTCACGTCAGTCGTTAGTCACGTGACTCGTCGGTATCCTGTGAGTCACTTGATTCGTTCGTCACGTGAGTCGTTCATCACGTGAGTCGTTCATCACGTGAGTCGCTAGTCAGTGAAGTTAATATCAACCACGACCGTTTCCTAGCCCTACCTAAGTGGGTGTGTTGCCTAACCCAAACTTCCTGTGCAATGTAAGTTTATTTTGAAAGGATATGCATGTATTGATTGGTAGGCCCAAAAGTAACTCAAGAGGGGTACCCCGTGCATCAGTCTCCGATGCTGAGAGGCACTGGACATGCGGCGGTATTTGCTGCTTTTCTCTTGTATTTTTGAGAAAGTAGGCAGCAAACACTCATTGAGCAGTGTATTTGTTCTGGGACCTGTATTATTAAACTTTTTATTAAATTACTAAAGCAGTCAGCTGCAGCTGGAATCAGAGCCCATCGGAGGGCTCTTTCTCTTCAGTACCGCCAGCTAACACTGCATCTCCATTTCAGCGGCAGTTTATGAAAATGGATTGTTTTGTCTTTGTTTTTAACATTGTAAGACTCATTTTTAAATCCACACTCTTTTGTCCAGTGGTTCCTTAGTCTCCGTCTTTCACTGTCTCCACCGTTGTATCGGTGTAACTCAGCTGAGCCAACCAACCTCATGACGTCGCAGGCTAGTGTACAGCAACATGGCGGCGCCCTTGCAACGGATAATATAACTGGGCTTCTTTTTTCTTTTACGTGCTTACATTTGTCATGTTTGTTATATAGAGTAATTGTTGTTTAGAGTGGTAATCCATTCAGTATATTATCTTAACTTGGTTGACTGCTTCATTTACACTTTAAGGATCACAATTTAGGCTATGCAACTACAACACTTAAGGTTGGGGAAAGGCTCATGTTTACAGTTAAGGAAAATATGAATTGCAGGTCTGTCATGGGAGGTGCACTCCTAATTGTGGATGCCCCACAATTCCATCTGCTGATCTCACACTCCATCATACCTTATGATGTCAGCAAGACCCAAAAATACTCCATGACTGGGGGCAGCAACTTGCTCCCGACCAGAAGGAGGCAATCCTTTTTGACAGAGCACCATGAGCATGCAGGGAATAGGCAATGGTTGGCTAATTGTAAAGTGCCATTAAGGTTTTTCTATTTTGTTTTGTGTCCTCCCCCTGATCATTTCCTTGGCATGCTAAGGTAAATCTATCCTTTTTGTTGCCTCCATGGAGGACATAATCTGTTTTTCTTTTCTGGTGATTATCATGTAGAACGACGCACTTGGCCGGAATGTGATCCACTTGTACGACTTTGTGTGTTTGTTCATCCTGGCTGTTTGCCCTTTGCACCATCTGTTCATTGAAATATCATTAACATTTTAATTAAAGACCCTGAGAATTATTATGAGTAAGACAAGAGAAAGCGGATGTCATTCCGTCTTGTTCGGAAGCCCTAGAGTATAGCTGCCAAAACATCCACCGCATTTCGGGGAGCCAAAATGGTGCGGGTCTTCACTGTGATTGATGAACCTCAATATAAATTACATTTTAGAATCCATTCTGTAGTTTTTTACTGAGCATTTGTATTTATACAATTCTTATTTTGTGTTTCCTTCATTTCCACGAAATCAAGAGTTGAACCAATGCATCAGGCCATTATGGTCTTTTAATAAAATTGGGAATAATGCAGGTTTTTTGATTACATATTCCATACAAAAAGGTAACTGGTCTTTGATATGCAAGGTCTAATATTGTCATTAAAGCTAGTGTTGGTAATCTTAAGAACCTAACAAGAGTAGGCCTTTGTTAGATTTTGAATATTATCCAACTGAAAAACCCAGTCCAGTGTTGCCAACTCTACTCTATGAAAGTAGCTAGCAGCACTAGCCCCTAAAGTCCCTAAATCTAGAGAGAAGGTCGCCAAGTCGGCAACACTGACAGCCCGTCTCCTCAGGCCTCCCTCCAAAGCCACTCCCCCAAAATTATCATTATGAATGTAAACAACGAACATGGCTATTTTTAGTACTCACAGCTGTCAAGCTAGCACACCTCACAGTGAACCTGCCAGTCCAGATGGGGACTATGGAGGATCATGTCTACTATGTGGCTCAACATGCACTGCCACATGCTTTCACACCACGAGAAATGGAGGAATTGTCAGCAGAGGACCCCACTCTAGTTACCCTACAGAGGTGTGTAATGACTGGGGACAGGAGTAAGTGTGATCCAGCTTATCGGACTGTCAAAACTGAGCTCTCCACTGCTGGGAAAATAGTGCTGAGAAGCTCCCGGATTGTAATTCCTCATGCTGCACGACGCCAGACTCAAGGGACATCAAGGAATAGTAAAAACAAAACAAAGGCTGAGAACAAAAGTCTGAATTGATCGAGAAGCAGAGGAGTGGGTGAGGTCATGTCATGTTTGACATCTCAACAGCTCGACTTACTACAAGGACAGAGCTCCCGGCTAAACCATGGCAGACACTTGCTATGGACATGTGTTGACCATTCCCATCAGGAGACCATCTACTGGTACTGACTGACTACTACTCCAGATGGGTGAATGTTGATATCCTCCGGAGCCCCACCTCAGCGAAAATAATCAAATGTTTGAGACACCTGTTTGCAACTCATGGAATCCCAGAGTGCATAGTGACTGACAATGGAACTCCGTTTCTGTCAAAGGAGTTCAAAACATATCTACAGGAAAGTGGAATCGCACATCGCCGTGTCACGCCATATTGGCCTCAGGCGAACGGTGAAGTTGAAAGACAGAACAGGACACTTTTTATGGCCCTACGTGCAGCTCACGCTGAAGGCAAGGATTGGCACACGGCGCTTGATGTTTTTCTTATGGCCTACCGTAGCAACCCTCACTGTGTCACGGGCCGCAGTCCGGCCGAGCTGCTATTCAACCGCCAGATCAGAACCAAATTTCCTGAACTGTCAGTGGACCGCCAGCTACAACCTACTGGACAGGATGCTGCGAGGAAAGAGAAAGGACGCGTGGATGCAGACAAACATAGAGGAGCAAAAGACAGCACAGTGAAACAGGGCGACGAGTTCCTGCTCCGGCAGAACAAACGGAGCAAACTTTCAACATCGTTTGAACGAGACCCCTATACCAAGGTGGACCCAAAAGGACACTCAGTCATTCTGGAAAATGATGGCTAGAAGATGATGCGTTGTGTCATCTGTGAAGCGTTGGGTTCAGCCTGTACAAGAGACATTTGTGCCGATTGGCACGGCTGGAGAGAGGCTGAATGCCTAACCTGCTGACACAGCGCCGAATGAAACAAGACAGTAGACCTCAGAGTCAGGAGAGTGGCCAGACAGGAAGACCCTCTTAACGAGTGTTAAGAGGGCCTTTCTGTCTCTCTCTCTACTGGCTCCTACTCTATCAGCTGACTGTGGGTGGTTCACTCTTAGATAACCAAACAGATTCTACCACGCTCTCTCTGAGCCAATCATATCGCTGCAATCAGATTTTAAACTCTTCTCTCTGCTGCGTCAGTTGTCTTTTCAGTGCGACTCGATGCAACCTGCCTCCACCCCGTCACCTCCAGTCTTCATCAGATTCAGTGTCCAGGCCTGCTCTACATCCCTTCATTAGATCTTCAGCTACTCCCTTCACCACCACCACCAGTGTTTAGACTCCAGAGGGGGAATATACCTAATCTCATCACGGCATCACTACCCCCTTTGATATACTACGTCATGCTGGAGTCTAATCACCAAAGACTTTGCACTATTCTTCTATTATGTACCATGTAATAAATTATTGTTCGATCGATATGGGGTCTCTCCTGATTGAAATGGCAGGGTAGTCCAACCCTCGCCATTCAGGTAATTTTCTTATTTTGGAAAAAAAAAGACTCAGAAAATATGGAAAATACAGTGTTTTGTATAAAAAAAAAAATTTAAAAAAATACGACAGAGAAACAAATGTTTCATCTAAACTTTGTCTAAACTGAAGAAGTTATATCTAAACTGAAGTTTTGGTTATGTTGTTTGAACTGAAAACGTTTTGATGGTATTTCCTCCCTTAACTAAAAGGATATTGTTTAATATCTATATTTTCTATTTGAGCTTGAACTCATGTTTATGATGCCATTGCACTAAGTACTAGTACAGGGTACAGTATGTGAGTACTGAGGAATATAGCATTGAAAGTTAAATATGCTATTGCAAATGTGATATGCTAAGAGTAAAGTATTGAAGTTTAATATGATACTGCAGGTTTGAGATTGTATTTACAACAGAAGTATTGGATTGAGTTCTATTGTTAACGGTTGTGTTATTGAGTTATGATGCAAGACATCATCTGAGAAGTGGAGGGATGTAGTGTACGTCACCTCTGGTAGGTCAAGGGTTAACCGGACACGTAATGTGGTGCCTGTATGTTACCGGAAGTGTGGGGAATAAAAGCAGCCTGTGAACTGTGCAAGCGGTGTGACGTTGTTGGTGTTAAATCGGGTTCGAAACACTACAGGACCAAAAATGTAGGGTACAATGGATTTAACAGCTGCCTACTGCACCTTAAAACAAGGTTGATGATGAGAGTGGTACATTTGCAGGAAAACCAAAACAATGAGCTGAAAGATGCTAAAATGCTCCATAGTTAGGTGATAATTCTCTGCGGGTTGGTCATTAACCCTCTGACCCCTCTCACATTACAAGTAGCCATTTGATCCATTGTTCATATAACAATACTGATTGGTGCAGCTTTAAAGGGACTCTCTGTAAGAATCAGAAATTGTGACGCCAGTGACACCTATGGACGTTAGCGTCCTGTAGCTCGTGGTCACACTACCGACACACACGAGACTGAATGTGATTGACAGGCATCATGTTGATTAATGTTAACAACATAAGCCAGCTAAAACCACAATATCAATAGATACAGTATACAGTATTTCACATGCTTGGCAGTACTGTTAGCTTAGCAAATGCATTTTCAGCTTTGGTCACTGTGGTCAGAAGGCACAGGGGAGCCACCGTAGGTTTGGTCTCCTGGGCCGGAGTCGAGAACATTACTCGCTCTGGAGTTAACCCCCGCCGTCACTCCACTCAGCAGCAGGGAAACAAGACACATTTCTGCACAAACTGCAACTTCCACTGTACATTCCCTTGATATTCTCAGAGCTGAATTAACTCTCTTCTGCTCCGCTGCTCACTCGTTTCCTCACACACTCGCCGCAGCTCTCTCTCTCTCTTGCTTCACCACTCACTTCGCACGTACACACACAGTCTTCGCACTGGCTCTGCTATTCTCCCACAACACTAGTTTCACTCATCTGAGTTGAGGTTGGGGCTGGTCATTTGTGGGCGTTAGCTGACTCCATTTCTAACCAAACATTAGCTACGGCTAAGGCAATGGCGAGGACGCATGTCGTCACATCTGTTGGATTTCCCCGGAAAAATTTCTCCGGGCTCTTCACATTAAAAGCCGTCTACAGGCTGGTGGAGGAAACCCAGTAAGTTGCGGAAAGTTTAGTTTAGGTTACAACCTCTTCACACATTGGCAATAAAAAATGATTTATACGTATAAAAAGTTACATACAGTCCCTTTAAAGGGACTATTTGTAACTTTCAGAAATGCTTCTTAACAGCGACACCTGTGGCCGTGAAATCAACGAAAGTCAGCGTCGGGCTTGCGCTTGCTCGCTCTCAATATACCTGAACGAGCATCACTCAAAACAGTGAGGCGACACAAGTCAGCTAAAAGCACAATATCACTCTATATTTCAGCTGCTTGGCAGTAATGTTAGCTGACCAGACGAAGGCCTCTCCATGAACATGATTTAGATCTGATCCTAGTGTTGGCTTTTCCTGCCTAAGTGCAGGCTGAGGCAGCGGAGCTCTCCAGCGTGTCTCCCTGCTCTCTCCGCCCACAGCCGGAGAGAGCAGAGGAGACACCAGCACCCGGTCGGTAACGAGAAGACAACGTAACTCTCTGTAGAGCTCCGTCACTTCACAAGACACGGAAAACCTCTGTTGGTCTGGAGGAGCTACAGCAGTTATTTCTGCACAAACGTCCCCTGTACATTCACTAGATATTCTCAGAGCTAAACTAACTCTTCTGCAGTGTGTAGTGAGCGCGCGTTCACGTCTAGAGGTGGAGCGAGCTGAGCTGTCTGAGTGAAGGCGAGCAGGCAGAGGAGGAGGGTACAGCGGCTACACGCGAACGCGCATATGCGAGCGCGCATGTGTGACGACCCGCTACATTTATGCGCGTACAAAGTTACAAATAGTCCCTTTAACAAAATGGTAACAGTTTTATTGCTCATCCAAGACTAATGAAGCAACGATTTGTGATAGCGATCGGCTTCCGTCAGGTTTGCACTTGAAATACTTCCACATTGAATATCTTTATGTAGGACAAACCTTCACTGGCATTCAATGACAGTACCATTTATGACGTTTGGGTCATCCTGAATCATTCCTAGCTGTCATCAACCTAAATCTCTCAAGTCTCACAGATTTGGACAGTTTTGGGCCATTTGGAGGGCACGGGTAGCAGGTGGCAGAGAGACTGCCAAGTAAGGTCACAGTTTGAATCCCTCAAATGGTGAAATGTGTCTTGCTGAATCAAAATGTCCTTGAGCAAAGCATTAACCACCCACATGCCAAAATCTCTCTAACTTCATGTTAAGAATCATTTCAGACATCTATACTGCTAACATTTTGGTAACTTTTGTTCAAAAAATGAATTACGCTAGAATGAAAAAATCAAAAAAGCATCTAGTGCAGCTTCAGAAACCAGAAACTTCTTTTCACAGCTCAGGTTGCTAAATGTATTTCTAGAGTTGTAATTTGCTTTGAGTGTGAGTGCTTCAAATAAAGCCATTATTGGCTCCCACTTCTTATTCCCTCTTTCATATTACAGTAATAAGCATTACCTGTGATTCTTTGACATGACCATAGCACTTTATGTGCACAATTGGATACTTAAGTAACATATTTCCAAATTTAAGTTACAGTTACAGTCTTTTTTAAAGATACTATGAGGAACTTTTAACTTCGCTGCTGCCTTTTGACCTGTAGTCGGAGCTTCGGCAGGAGGTGGCAAGCTCCCCGCCCAGCAGCAGCGGCTCTTTCACCATGCAGCTCCACCGGTCCCTGCTGGGAGCCAACACCGACACCACGCTGCTGGAGGCCCAGGCCGTATTGCTTGGCATGCTGGAGGGAAGGGAGCTACGGGAGAACCAGAATAAGGACTGCGTGGGGCAGACTGTCAGACCCTGCTTCAGTAAAATGAGAGGTTTCAGTAAAATGAGAGGGATTGGCGCTCGGAAACATTAACGCTTTTGTCCACGGGGACCGCCAAAATCAACACAAAATGAAGGTTCCTCGTAGTAGCTTTAAGATACAATATATGTAAAACACAGCTTTTGTAGTTTTGCCAAGAACAAAGCATTGGGTAGTTTTGAATTAAAGTGTAGTCATCTGCCGTTTAAATAAGATCTTCTGACACCACACCTACTGTATCAGCAGGTCAAGTCTTGTACATAAGAGAACCCTGGACTGGGAGATTCAGCATTGTTTTTCATTAATCTTATTTAGATGACAAAGCACTTTGCTTTCCCACTGGACCGTGAGCAGTTCATCATTGCACCGTCTCTGAAAACTGCAGTCTTCAACTCATCTCCACAGGTGCTGGTATGGGAATGTTTTCAATTAACCCCCCACCATATTTCACTAGCTCCATATTTCACAGTGGCCACCGCTGCTTTGGTTCCAGCTCAGGCTCAGGCTGTCACCCTCGCTCACCGTCATTTCCACTTCTGTGGGTTGTAGTTTATGAACAAGAGTTAATACCAGTTCTCTGACTTGATTACATCAAACTTCATGAGAAGTGATATTCCTATTTGTGGATATTAATAACTTTTAGTTTATGCTGTATATGTCTCCAGTTGCATGAAGGGTATTGATTTGTGTACTCAGAGAAGCTTGCTTATAGAGCAAGCTTTGCAAACACAAAAAAAAAAGAAAAAGAACATTGCACTTTAACACAAATTATTTACTTGTGCAGTCTCAAAAGCTCCAAACCCCTCGCTACAGGCAGTCACTTTCTCCCTGCATAGATTGATGGGAGGCTATTAAGTGCATGTAGACGTTATCCATACATGACTCCAGAGTTTGGAGGCACTGGACTTCAATCAATACCCGACTTTCAATAACGTGATGTCAGAAACTGACAAGCAGTGCAGCGTAGTAAATCAGATTTTCAGTGTAGCCAATAAAGGAGGTGACCTGCTTCGGAGCTATGCTCAGTCAATGGATTTTTAAAATGGGGACATCTAGAGTTGTGGTGGCTGCCAGGCCAGCGGACGTGTGGTGAGATAATGGCACAAGGTGTAGTGACTGAAGCATCAGTCACTGCACCAAAGCATCCCTTTCTCCTACAAAGTATATTTGTAGAAATGTAATTTACATTGGCACATTCTTTATAGAGGGATAATAAATTAATTATGTTCACTGGCAACATCTTGTTCCGATGTAGGAAGTGTGATGTTCTCATACAGAGATGTTGTAGAGAGGAGGTCGGGGTGAAATGCTCAGCATATTTAGCACATGAATTTGTATCATGTGTTCCAGGAGTTACAGTTACTAAACTAACACTAAACGCATTCACTTTCTTGCCAAATGTGAAGTGAGAAGATTGATACACAGCGTGAGAATGGCGGACTAACAATGAAAAATACCGTATAGAGAGGTAGTGACTGAATAATAATACATTAAATCGCTATTGTTGAAAGAATGCTGACCATAAACATTATCAAAAATGGGGTTCAATTTCATGTAAATCTTCAGGGTTATACTATTTGGTTTCTATAAAGACAAATATTTATGACCAAATAAGCAAAAATCAAAGTTAAGGGTTGTGTGTAGGACCGACACATCAACCTCCTCGAGCTACAGGCAGTGTTCTTGGTCCCCCAACACTTCAGGCCCCTGATACGATGGAGTCACATGTTGGTGAGGACCAACAACCGCACCATGGTGGCCTACGTCAATAGGAAGGCTGGAGTTCGGTCTGCTGCCCTGTCGAGGATGGCAGAAGGCCTTTGGTTGTGGGCCTTAGACCACCTGTGGTTTCTGAAGGCTCTCCATATTCCCGGGTTGGGGGAGCGGAGGTGGATCTGTTCGTCAACCGACGCAACACCCACTGCCTGCTATAGGTCTCCCGGGCACAGCACGACGATCCAAACCTACGGGTGGAATGCGTTTGCACATGTGCCATGGCCAAGGAGGCTGTTTTACGGCTTTACGTCTCATCCCTCCCCTAATGGGGGGAGTGAGGCAGGAGTAGTTGTCAGTCATTCTGGTAGCCTCAGGTTGCTGCTCGGCACCGTGGTATGCAGAACTGACTCAGATGATGGCGGCCAAGCCCTGGATCATCCCCCAGTTCTGGGGGGCTCTGTCTCAGCAGGCGGGGGCAATAGCCGCAATGCCCACTCTGGGCCATCCTCTCCAGGCTTGGCCCCTGAAAACAGGCTGAGGAGGGCTGAACTGTCTGTGCAGGTCATGCAGACCATCCAGGTGGCAAGAGCGGGATCCGCCACTGTCTCTTAAAGGGGAAAGTGGTAAAGGTTCCAACGCTGGTACAGGGAAAGGAGGCTAGGTCCCCTGTCCGGGGCAGTTGGGTCCTTTTTACAGTTATTGATGTATAGAGGGCTGTCTCATGCAACTATTAAAGTGTGCGCAGCAACTATTCCTCCCTGCGACGAGGGTTTTGGCAACAGACCAGTGACCACCACTGCCAGTGATGCGTGGGTCCTCCCAACAGTGGAACTGCCGTTGGTGCTCGAGGCATTGGTGAAGGACCCCGGGCGGCTTTGGCTCAGAGGGTAGAGCAGGTTGTCCACCAACGGAAGGTCGGAAGGTCGGTGGTTCGATCCCCGGCTGCTCCGGGTCACATGTTGATGTGTCCTTGAGCAAGACACTTAACCCCAAATTGCTCCCGAAGGCATAGCCATCGGTGTGTGAATGAGTATTTAGAATAGATCCTGATGGGCAAAGTTGGAACCTTAGCAGCCTCTGCCATCAGTGTATGAATGTGTGTGTGAATGGGTGAATACTGACATGTAGTGTAAAGCGCTTTGAGTGGTCGGAAGACTAGAAAAGCGCTATATAAATGCAAGTCCATTTACCATTTCCCTTTGAGCCTGTAGAGCGTTCAACTTTGAAGACGTTGTAATTCAACACAGCTTTGCTGCTTGCATTGACCTCAGCTAAGAGAGTACGTGAACTAACCGCCCTGTTGGTGCACCCCAATTGCTTGCTGCTTCGTGGTGACCACAGCAGGGCTACTCTCAAACCAAATCACTTATTTGTTCCCATGAACTTAAGGAGTTCATTCGTTCATGATTTTTGCCCTCCACCCCTGATCTCAGGACAGCTGCAGCATCAATGGGGAATCATTCCCAAGTCAATGACGCAAGCTTTCCAGTATTAACGTTACCAGTTAGCTAATGTTAGACTGTTCGATGTTAACGGTAACGTTATAGTTAACGCTCGCTAACGAGTCGGCAGCTGACATTTGTACTTACAGTGAATGAGCTGACGATAACGTTACGTTAACTATGAAGAGTGAAACTCTGCCACAGCTCAAATCATGTTACAAATGTTAACCACTTCTTTACCTACTTACTCCTCTCTTCGGAATGGAAAATTGTATTGGACTTTATTAGTTGTAATCCACAGAAGACAATCCACAAATGTGTACCATGATTTCCAAATATTTCACTATCCACAAACATGATTTTTGTATTTGTGTTGTTTAAAGTCATATCCACAAAAATACAGGGCGATTTCCAAATAAGCATAAGTTACTCTGCAAATATGTATTTTAATTCCACATAAAAATGTTATAGGTTTACATGTAAAGTGATATATACGCATTAGTGGATCCATGTCTACATGTGGAATGATATTTGCGCATCTGCAGATCGCTTCCTGTGCATTTATGGGCCACGTGACATTTGCAACTTCCCTCCTGTGTGGTTATGTAATTTTGTCCAATTCGTACCGCAGCAGATCTGTAGAAACAATCTGTAAGTATGAGGTGCATTTACTAGCTCCACCGGAAGGTGCCGACATTCCCTCACATGAGCTGACAGAACTACAGTTTAACACTGCTGGCAGAAGCCTAGAAGAAGAGTCAGTCTCACCACCAGGAGACAACCAGCAGCCTTCAAAAACAGGCTTCTGGAGGTGAAAGACGAAGTGGAACATCTTTATTTAATCCCACGGTCGTGTTTCAGGATCGGGTTAATCATCTCCTGGTGGGTGTTCTGTGCTGTGCTGTGCTGTGCTGTGCTTGCTGAGCCTTTACTGCCGTTACCTACAGTTAGCTGGTTTACTGTTAGCGGTGGTAACGTTAGCTAGCTGTGTCCAAGCTAGCTCGCGTTAGGACTCAGCGGTAGACATAAATCCGTGGGCGGGCATGTGATTTCTGTGAGCGGGCCCAATGCAAACACGAGAGTCTGCACTTGAGTGTATTGATCAGGCTGATTATACAATCATAATCACATCCTCCTATCTATAGGCCGTCACACACTGATTCTTCACTGGTCTGGAAACAGCAGGTGAAGTCACTGACAGCAGGTCAGTGGACATGCAGCCTACCTGGGCTCATCATTTAGTTGAGGTTCAGAGAGATTTAATGTGTGAGGAATGAATGAACAGCACCAGTAGATGCCATTTAAAGGCTGAATGCTTTATAAGCCATGATGTCACCGGTGTGTTTCTGCTACATGATTATGGGAATGATGTGATCTGTGGATTTTCTCTGAGATATCACTGAGCCTTTCAACCCTTTCTTTGTCCCTGTCTTTTCAGCAGCAGCGTGGCCTCACCTCTCCGGTCCCAGCTGCTATCATCGGACTCCAAGCTTCCATCAACAGCTGGCTGGCCTCTTCTCTCATCTTCATCTCCATCTAGACCTTTCTGTTAAAGGATATTGTATACTTTTAAATCATTTATCACAAAGGACTTGTAAGGGCCCAAGCACTGACTGAAGGTCGGCGAAGGCCCTATTGTAATTGGTCCGTTTCTTCTTCTTCTTATTATTATTATTTTTAGGACAAAGTAATCGCCTTTTTGAGAGGTTAAAGCTGCTCGGAAACTGAGCAAATTTTGCGCATGTATCAGGACTGGTGAAAAATTTAATATTTTCTGGGTCTCTGGCTCGGATGTGACAAATTGGCTCAATAGCGCCCCCTAACAAATTGCTAAAATTGAGCCCCTCATTGTGGTTTCACTTAGAAGTATGACATTTGACAGGTATACGCAACATGTTGAGATGTACATGTGCTATTTTCGTTTATTTTTTTGCCATTTCAAGGCACTATACTTTAACGAACTTAAGACCTATGTGATGAACAGTTATAATAATAATAATAATACATTTTATTTGGTGGCGCCTTTCTGGACACCCAAGGACACCTTACAAGAATTAATTAAAACATAGACAGATAAAACAATATAAAAACAACAGGACATGACAGAGACATATTTGTACAGACACATAGGATGGGTGATGATGAGTGCTAGAGAGAGTATGCCAGTTTAAACAGGTGGGTTTTGAGGAGGGATTTGAATGATGTGATATTTTCAGACTGCCGGATGTGTGGGGGGAGTGAGTTCCAGAGCCTGGGAGCAGAGCAGCTGAATGCCCTGGCTCCCATGGTGCTGAGGCGTGAGGTGGGGGTAGTCAGAAGTCCGGCTGATGATGAGCGGAGGGAACGGGAGGGGGCGTACTCCTGGAGGAGGTCTGTGAGGTAGGTGGGGGCGAGGTTATGGAGGGCTTTGTAGGTGAGCAGGAGGTTTTTGTAGTCAATTCGGGATTTAACAGGGAGCCAGTGCAGCTGGATGAGGATGGGGGTGATGTGATCGGAGGATTTGGTGCGGGTGATGATCCGGGCGGCAGAGTTCTGAATGATTTGGAGTCTGTTGAGTAGTTTGATGCGAATGCCAGAGGGGACAGCGTTGCAATAGTCGATTCGGGATGTGACAAAAGCGTGAACCAGGATTTCAGTGCTGGAGTGGGACAGGGATGGGCGGAGTCTGGAGATGTTGCGGAGGTGGAAGAAGGCAGTCCGGGTGACGTTTTTTATGTGGGATGTAAAGGAGAGGGTGCTGTCCAGGGTGACCCCAAGGCTCTTGACGTGGTTTGAGAATGGTACTGAAAAGCCATCAATGGTGAGGTTTTGAGCAATGGTGGGTTGAGATTTGGAGATTATTTTTATGGAGCCGATGAGCAGGGCCTCGGTTTTATTGCTGTTTAGTTTTAAAAAGTTCCTGCTCATCCAGCTCCTGATGTGTTGTAGGCAGGCGGTGAGGGAGGCGGGTGGGAGGGCAGCAGTGGGTGTAGTTGAAATGTAGACCTGTGTGTCGTCGGCATAACAGTGGAATAGGACATTGTGATGACGGAGGATAGTGCCGAGAGGAAGGAGGTAAATGATAAACAGGAGTGGACCCAATACTGACCCCTGGGGGACACCCAGTGAAACAGCGGAACACCTTGATCTGTGATTGTCCAGTTTTACAAATTGTTGTCTGTCGGTGAGGTATGAGGAGAACCATGTGAGTGCAACACCAGTGATACCAATATCAGTCAGACGTGTGATGAGTAGTGGGTGGGAGATGGTGTCAAAGGCAGCAGTGAGATCGAGGAGGATGAGGATGGTAAGCAGTCCAGAGTCAGCTGCACGGAGGAGGTCGTTGGTGATTTTGACCAGGGCTGTTTCAGTACTGTGTTTGGGGCGGAAACCAGATTGGAAGGGTTCATGGAGGTTGTTTGAGTTGAGGTGGGACTGAAGTTGGGCGGCGACCACTCTCTCAAGGGTTTTGGAGATGAAGGTGAGGTTGGAGATGGGCCTGTAGTGGTTCAGATCAGCTGGGTCAGCACCGGGTTTTTTGAGGGTTGGTGTAATTGCAGCAGTTTTGAGGGTGGGGGGTACAATACCAGTGGTGAGGGAGGAGTTAATTATTCTTGTGATCATGGGGGAGATGGAGGGCAGACAGGCTTTGACGAGGATGGTGGGGAGGGGATCGAGCTGACAGGTAGTGGGTTTGGCTTTATGGATGAGCTCAGTGATGGTTAATTCCGTTGTGGGTGTGAAGTTAGAGAGGGTGCTGATGAGTGGTTGGCAGGAGGTTGCCATCCAGGGTGGGTCACATGGGGAGGTGCAGGATGAGGCCAGCTGTTGGTGGATGGTGTTGATTTTGTTTTCAAAGAATTCCAGAAAGGCAGTGCAGTGATCAGTGGAGGTATTTTGGGGGAGGGTTCTCGGAGGCTGAAGAAGGTGGTTTACTGTTGAGAAGACAATAGTTGAAAGCTTTCATTTTTAAGGAACTATGTTGCCGTGGCAGTGAAAAAGCGCCTTTCGCCAAAAAACAGGAAGTTGCTGTAACTTTGTGTACATTAACCAATCTGCTCCAAATGTCTCATGCCTGATAAAAGTCCTTGCCTGATGACATCCACTTGCAAATTTTGGCTCGCAGTCATAGCGCCACCTACTGGCAACAGGAAATGTCATGTTTTGCATGTTGATGTACTCTCTCTCACAAACTAATCAGATGCACCTCAAATTAGGTCAGGAAAGCCTTAAGACCTTGATGATGCTTCCCTGTGAAGATTGTGAGGTTTCGTCGAATGGCGGCATGGCGAATTTTGATAACTCGCCATTACAAAAGAAACTGTTGTAACTTGCCTCCAGATGGTCAGATTTTTTTCAAATTTCTATTGTTTGATAAGCATCCAGGCCTGAAGACATCTCCGGGCCCATTTTGAATCATACTCATAGCGCCACCTAGTGGCAACAGGAAGTTACAGTCGCTATATTTTGACATACTACTCTTAGCAGGTGAACCAGATACACCTCAAATTTGGTCTAGAAAATGCTAAGAACTTCATGATAACAGACGGCGAAGGTTTTGAGTTTTCATGAAATGCCCTTGCCGTGGCGACGCATCATTCGCCATGAAACAGGATGTTGTTTTTCAAGGGCTAGATATGCTTGCAAATGAACAAAACTCGGCACACTCATTAAAAGTGGTAAAATGTGTTAACGGATATAGTTTTTGAGCTTTCGTGTGGCAAGGGAGCTCGATAGTGCCCCCTACAAAATTTCAACAAAGCAGCCCTCTCAGTACGTTTAACCTAGATGTACGGAATTTTTAGGCACATGTATCACATATAGACTTAAAAAAAGTCTCTTGGGGCCATGCTCTAAACCCAACAGGAAGTCGGCCATTTTGAATTTTGTGTATTTTTGCCGATTTCCAGGCTCTGTACTCTAACCAACTCCTCCTACAGATTTAACCTGATCAACTTCAGATTTGGTCAGTACAATCTAAGGATCTTTGTGATAAAAAGTTGTTCAAATCGTGAGGTTTTTTTAAACAGCGTTGACGTGGCGTGGCGGAGAATTTACATGATTCGCCATTCAATTCAATTCAATTTATTTTTGTATAGCGTCAAATCACAACAGAAGTTATCTCAAGACGCTTTATATATAGAGCAGGTCTATGACCGTACACCATAGTTTAGAGACCCAACAGTATCCACCAAGTGCACTGTGGCCAGGAAAAACTCCCCGATTACTGGGAAGAAACCTGGAGCAGAACCGGGCGCAGGGCGGGCGGCCATCTGCCATTGCCATTGAAAGGCAAACTGTTGTAACTTGACTGTACTTGGTCCAATCTGCCCCAAACTTGACCTACTTCATAGTAGTCCAGGCCTGAGGAGATCTACTTGGCAATATTGACTCAGTCATAGCGCCACCTACTGGCAACAGGAAGTCAGCGTTATGTGACAAACATCATCCGATTCACATGAAATGTACATTGTGTGATCTACACTTGATAAAGAGCAACATAATGCATGTTTAGTGTGTGTTCTTTAGCACCACATAGTGGACACAGGAAGTGGTGAAAAAATTGCAATACGTCATTTCCTGTGCCACTCAATCCACGCAGGAAATAACGTCTAACTTGTGCGTGCAGTGTCGATGGTCACTGAAATGTACAGGTGTGTCGACCAGCATCCCGCCAGTACCCCCATCGTGCAGGAAGGTGCGAGGGCCCGTTCATCGCTGCTTGCAGCTTTAATTTTACATTTATATTTACATAAAGTTGAGCCTACTTTTGAGAATTGTGTTTGTAGTATAGTATTGTATGAACAACATGAAGTATAATCAAACTATCATTATTTACTGCTTAAGTTGTACAGTATACATTTATTTATGTGTGTTCCACTTTCCTGTCAGAGTTGTTATAGAAAGCTTTTTAAAAATGTATGAAAAGCATAGTAGTTATGTATTAATTATATATTAATTACATTAATACACTTGTAATGAACACATAAAAATTGCAACTCAAATACTAGCTTACTGCATATTGAATTACTTTTTATAAGTGCAAATAAATACTACTTGATTAAAATTCTCCTTAAATGTATTCAAACAGTGTACTTAATAGTGTATCACATTCAAAGTGCGCTACTATTGTGTTTATTTACATGATACTAGTATTTACTAGTAGTTTACAGTTTGCGTTGGTTCAGAGGGCTCACTGAACCCTCTAAAAATGTATCTATATTTTTTATAACATAGAACTAATAATATATTGTAATGTTGAATAATATCAACCTTGTTGTGTCTTCATATTTACAGAATAAGAAACCAACAAGATAAGAAGATCAATTTGTTGTCTTTTATTTACTTATAGCCTAATAACCTCGGACGCTCTGTCTCCACACTGTTCAATATGCACTTCTGTTATGCCATGTACACAAACCACGTACATATCAGCTGTGCGGTCAAGACTAGAGATGTAACCACTTAAAAGATGGGTGAGTAGTACATGCTCTCTTCCGACGTTTGTATTTTTTAAACAGAAAGCATAGGTTTTATACTGCAATATTTACTGTAAATGATAATACAATACAGAGAACAGTAGCCTCAGTTAACTTTCAGGTGATCTCCCTCTAGCCAGCTGCCTCCTTATTTAGGTGTTTGTTGTGAAATGAGGAGGTATCGTATCAGATAACATCATTTATAGATATTTATATCATTTCAATTTCACCAATCAGCCGTTCCTCATCTGTTGGAATAAGGAATAAATAGGAACAGGGCGTCTGACAAAAGTTCAGCTCAAACACGCGCGCTGCGCAGTGCTTTGTCTCTCGCGGCCAGTTAGTTCATTCTAATAGAAAACAATGCAATCAAACAGATTTTTTCACTGACGCTGGCTCGCGTTAAATAAAGATGTTCCAAAGGGAAGTTACAAATGTCACGTGGCCCATAAATGCACAGGAAGTGATCTGCAAATGCGCAAATATCATTCCACGTGTAGAAATGGATCCACAAATGCATATATATTACTTTACATGTAAACCTATAACATTTTTATGTGGAATTAAAATACATATTTGCAGAGTATTTTATGCTTATTTGCAAATCCCCCCCTATTTTTGTGGATGTGACTTACGTTTGTAGGTAGTGAAATATTTGCATATTATGGTACCTATTTGCGAATTGTCTAATGTGGATTACACTTATTATCTACAGATCTGCTGCGGTACGAATCGGACAACATTCCGTAAACAAAAAGGAAAATTACAAATATCACGTGACCCATAAATCCACAGGAAGCGATCTTCAAATGCGCAAATATCATTCCACGTGTAGAAATGGACGCGCAAATGCGTATATATCTCTTTACATGTAAACCTTAAAATACGTATTTACAGAGTGAGTTATGCGTATTTGCAAATCGCCCTCTATATATATGGATGTGACTTTACACAACACAAATACAAAAAAACATGTTTGTGGATAGTGAAATATTTGGAAATCATGGTACACATTTGTGGATTGACTTCTGTTGATTACAACTAATAAAGTCCAATAAAAACGTCCATACTTTGTCCCCTTTGGGTAACAAGGAATGAATGAATTTTGTCCGTGGAACATGCTGCTCGTCATGCTGCTCATCTCCTCATGACAGGAGCATTTTGTCTCCTCCAACTTTAGGATGAGCAGCCAGCAGCTAGTCCTAACTTCTTGGGGGCTCTATGCAAAATCTTGTTTTTCAACCAAATGCTGTTTTTTTCCACATAGAAAATATGTGCGAATTATGACCTGATTATAAATATTATATTTAAATAATCATAATATTTAAATTGTGTGTTTTTATACAAATAACCACTTCAGATGACAATAACAAAGTACAGTGCAGTACTGTGTAGGCTACAGTACCCTCCCACCCCCAGAAACAGGGCTCCCCCAGAAGCTAAGGTGTAATTCCAACACTGTAATCTTCCATGTATATAATGTTTTTCATGTCAAATATATCGAACATTGAATTACATCAGATCTAAAATGTTATTCCTTCATTTAGCGCAGAGATTTCAAAAGTGGAAGATACAATTTCTGAGTGGCAGACAAAAAAAAATACTTACCTGCCACAGTGGCAGGCAGTGCAAAAAGTTAATTTCATACCCTGCCTACAGGGTTAGACCATGACTTAACCCAGATCAGCTGTGTACTATCTGAGTTGGCTAGGGCCCATTACTTCTCTGCTGTGGCGGCCTAGGTTATAAAGAAGTAGGTGGTCTGCTGTGTCTAATCCTCAGCCGGTCTGGATCAATGTGGTTAGGTCGATTTGGTGTTGTGGCAGGGCGTACATCAGTGTCCAGCAGGGGGCGGAGCCTCTGTGAGTAAGAACAAAAATTAGGGAGGGATATTGTAACCCTAGTTCTATAAGCACAGGCAGAGCCCTCTATCAAGGGGGCCCTGCAACGGTGCCTGCTCATGATTGGAGGAGGGTATTACCCATAGAGTCCAGTAGAGGCCTGTGCTTCTAGAACTAGGGTTACAATATCGTAGCCTTCTTTACAACTGATAACACCGTCCTGACCGACTGCGCCGTTGCAGAGGCGTAACACCCACCCTCTGGCTCCCCCTCAGGTAAACACTGTTAGCTCTGTCAACAGTGTTGCTGTTGTTTTCACTGTCAGCGCCGTTAGCTCCCCCGGCTCAGCCATCGCCATGTTGAGAGCCGTGCAGAGGCAATAGAAATGCTCCCAATCTCGCATTTAGCACCTTTATTTTATTTATTTTGAAAAAAGACATCTTTAGTTATTATTTATTAAGAGTTCAGCCCATCACTCGTTTAATATCTTCTCTTTTAATATATTCCTATATCATCATGCACTCATTATTAGATAAATCAATGAATTTAGAAATGTAGGTACAGTCTAGAGAGCGGAGAAGATAAAGATAGTTAATTGAGTAAGATAATTATTTCATTTGCAGCTCAGTGTTTTAATATCCAATGAAATTATTTCATTGATTTATTCCATATATGCTTTTACGATAGCATTCAAACAGGTTTGTGTGATTTTATTTGACAAACAAGGTTTTTCTCGAGGGACGTAAAAATTCAAGTTTGACAGACAAGATTTGGGCTGACAGATAAGATTGCACCTTACCCAGATTCAGGGTTGCTCAAGGCGCACGCTTATTATTCTTGGGAGGACATTGCACCATCTCATCCATGACACAAGAATGTATCTTTTCACTCAATTATTTATTTCTGTTCATCCCAAGGCAATTTGTGGCTAGTGTTGACTTGGACTGTTTGTATGTCTCAGACATACGTCTTTGTCTCGAGAACTTGGTGTATTCACTTTATAACCTTGACCTTCACTGTGAAAGAGCACCTTTACTGTAGCAATAAGACTGTATTACACAGAGAAGGCTAGGACTTGCATTCGTCCCCCATTCTCTTTCACCGTACTCTGAATGACACCTTCCAGTAATGAGAAGTAAATTGCATGGCAGTCTTCATATACCTGTTATTATATGCATGGTCGGGACCCTGTAACAACTTTGGAACAAGTAACCTATGGAAGTATACTTAAGAAGCTTTTAACGGAAGCATAATTTCCAGAGACTTTTCTTTGTTATTACTTTCATATGTCAAAAATGTTGTTCCAGTTTTGTTGATTTGCCTGTTGGGAGTCCAATCTAGTTTCAGAATTCTGTAGCTGCTTGCATGGGCCCTCTGAGTGCACTTCAGTTTTGATAGAACTGTGAAGACTTACGAGGCTATGCCATATTTTTTTGTCTTTTTCTGAAATGATACAATGAAAAAGAATAAATTGCATTGTTATGATAATATTACCCTCTATTGCCTTGTGCCAATTCGGCAAATGAATGAGCTGAATATAAATTAGATGTCACACAGTTATTGACCATATACCCAAAGCTTATGTCTTTTAACAAAGTCATTTTAGCACCATTGCAACCTGTAGCTGCACACATCTATCATGCATTCATGCCTTTTACCAGGCAATATGTTTCAACATATTATTAGCAGTGGAGATGGGTATATGATGTTCAAAGGATGTATGGGTCTATCTCTGTGGAAGTGTCCTGCCTCACAGAGACGCATTCTTTTCCTTTCAAAGCAGACGTGGTAGACTCATGAAATTTTGCTGCTGGGTGCAAGAAATAACAAATCTTAAAAATGTTGACATCAGACAAAGTTAGTGGTGTTAGCATCTCTGCCTTTACTACTTATGGCTTATGCTTCCTTGGGGGGTTTCGACAACATGTTACATGACTTCACAAATTCCACACGGTAATTATTTTTCAGTGTAATTTATACCCTCCATTGTGTGATTTTTCCAAGTGCAGCTTTACATGTTTTAGAGATATATTTCTATAGGTGTTTTGTGCCAGTTAGTCAAGTGCCTATGACACCATATTTGGTGAACAAGCAATACTAAACAATGAGGGAAGCAAAAAATATTAGGCCTATACAAATGTGTATGCAAGATGAACGACAGGCTGTAGGTAATGATGGTACATCAGAAGCAGAGACTGTCATTTCCAATGCGTTGAGCACTGGTGGCAGCAGAAGTCTCAGAGACAGACATTTACTGTTGTGTTCTAGTTCCCAAAACGTGGACTCAAGTGCAGCACACAAAACGAGAGTCTTTAAAGTGAACAAAATAATATTTATTTTGCAACAAGCAAAGGTTCCAGGTTGATCCAGGAGCAGAGTGCAGGCGTGAGCAGGCAGGTAGGTAGCAGCCACAGCTGGCAGGTAACAGACCTGAGCACAGAGCAAACAACAAAACACGAGATAAGTCCAAGAATCAAAACACGAGAGCAACAGCAAAGACGAGAGCCAAAATCTAAGGGAGCCTGATTTAGAATACTATACCACTGTGGGTGACGGTACGATCTGGCGATGAGTTGCAGGAAGACCGGGGTAGATATACTGCTGGTGATTGGGATGAATGATTGCAGCTGCTCCTGCCTTGCCTGCCCAGGAGGAGGGGGAGGAGGAAGGCCACACCTCCCGACACACTGACAAACTAGACAAACCAGGGAAAACACACAAGATACAAAAGGGCAGGGAAACAGAGGAAACAAAAGGAAACACTAGCCTACAGGCAGTGCTATCATGACAGTACCCCCCCCTTAATGAGAGCCTCTAGGCGATCTACAAGGTTTCCCAGGATTAGCCTGGTGAAACTCCCTAACCATCCCCGCATCAAGGATGCGGGAACGAGGAACCCAGGAGCGCTCCTCTGGGCCGTATCCCTCCCAGTCCACCAGATACTGAAAGCCGCGGCCTCGCCGTCTAACATCCCGTAATCGTCTGACCGTATACGCTGGGTGGTGGTCAATGATCCGGGCGGGAGGAGGGGGATTGGTCGGAGGGACCAGAGGACTGGTGAGGACCGGTTTTAGCTTAGAAACATGAAACGAAGGATGGATCCTAAGAGACTTAGGCAGGATGAGTCTGACAGTGGTAGGATTAATAATCTTCTCAATTTCAAAAGGTCCAATGAAACGGGGAGACAGTTTTCTGGAGTCAGTCTTCAAAGGTATATCCTTGGAAGATAACCACACTCTCTGACCTGGGATGTAGACGGGAGCCGGGGTCCTGTGACGATCCGCGATCCTTTTGTTCCTCTCAGCTGTCCGAACCAAAGCAGCCATAGTCTCCTTCCAAACCTTGCGGCAGCGTTGAAGGTGGTGTTGCACAGATGGCACAGCCAACTCCTCTTCTTGTGCTGGAAACAGTGGGGGCTGGTAACCTAATGAGGCCTCAAACGGAGATACCCCAGTGGCAGCAGAAGAGAGAGAATTATGTGCATATTCAATCCAAACTAACTGTGTACTCCAAGAAGAGGGATTAGTAGCAGCAACACAACGTATGGCGGATTCCAAATCCTGATTAGCCCTCTCAGACTGTCCATTCGTCTGAGGATGGAAACCAGAGGACAGGCTGACAGTGGCTCCAAGGGCTTGACAAAAAGACTTCCAAACCTGAGAGATGAACTGAGGACCACGGTCCGAGACGATGTCCACAGGGATACCATGCAGACGAAAAACATGATTAGTCAGGAGTTCAGCTGTCTCATGTGCAGAAGGAAGTTTAGGAAGACCAATGAAATGAACAGCCTTGGAGAACCGATCAACAATGGTGAGTATCACTGTTTTACCATTAGAAGGTGGGAGACCGGTGACAAAGTCCAAGGCGATGTGGGACCACGGGCGACCAGGTATGGGTAATGGGCGGAGCAACCCCACAGGCGGCCGATGAGATGTCTTTCCCCGGGCACAGTCTGTGCAGGCGAGGACGTATTCCTTGACGTCCCTCTCCATTGTGACCCACCAGAAGTGTCGTCTGAGGAGTGACAAAGTCCTACTCATCCCAGGATGGCAAGCGAACCGGGAAACGTGTCCCCATTGCAGGACCTGGGAGCGAACTGACACAGGAACAAACATTCGATTAGCGGGGCCAGTACCTGGATCCGGTTCTTCACGTTGAGCCTCCCGAACCGCTGACTCAACCTCCCAGGTTAACGTCCCCACCACCAAGGCTGCCGGCAGAATGGTGTCTGAAACACTTGGTGACTCCTCTGATGAAAACTGCCGGGATAACGCGTCAGGCTTGATGTTCTTGGAACCAGGACGGTAAGTAAGGGTGAAGTCGAATCGACCAAAAAATAACGCCCACCGAGCCTGGCGGGAATTCAGTCGTTTGGCTGACTGGATGTAGGCAAGATTCTTGTGATCAGTCCATACAATAAACGGAATCTCCGAACCCTCCAACCAGTGTCTCCATTCCTCCAGAGCCAACTTCACTGCCAACAACTCACGATTTCCCACGTCGTAGTTGCTTTCAGCTGGAGACAGGCGTCGAGAGAAGAACGCACAGGGATGTAGCTTCTTATCGGTCTTGGAGCGTTGGGAGAGGACAGCTCCCACACCAATGTCCGAGGCATCAACCTCCACGACATACTGAAGAGAAGATTCAGGTTGCACCAGGATGGGTGCGGACGTAAAGCGGTCCTTTAATACGGCAAACGCCTGATCCGCCTCAGGAGTCCAGCGAAAAGGAACAGCAAGAGATGTGAGCTTGGTCAGTGGAGCAGCAATTCTGCTGTAATCTCGGATGAATCGACGGTAGAAGTTGGCGAATCCAAGAAAGCGCTGCAAGAGCTTCCTGGAGGAAGGTTCAGGCCACTCTGCCACCGCCTTGATCTTGTCCGGATCCGGCCTCACCTGCCCACTCTCAATGATGTAACCGAGGAATCCAACAGAGCTGACGTGAAACTCGCACTTCTCCGCTTTCACAAACAGTTTGTTCTCCAGTAGTCTCTGGAGCACTTGGCGTACATGAAGCTGGTGTTCTGCGAGATCAGAGGAAAAAATCAAAATGTCATCCAGGTAGACAAACACAAACCGGTCCAAAAAATCTCTCAAAACATCATTAACCAGTGCTTGAAACACTGCAGGAGCATTAGTCAGTCCAAAAGGCATCACTAAATACTCAAAGTGACCCAGTGGTGTGTTGAATGCAGTCTTCCATTCATCTCCCTCTCGAATCCGTACCAAGTGGTACGCGTTCCGCAAATCTAGCTTGCTGAAGACAGTAGCTCCCTGTAGAGGTACAAAAGCAGAGCTGATTAATGGCAGCGGGTATTTGTTCTTCACCGTGATATTGTTTAACCCTCGAAAATCAATACACGGGCGGAGAGTCTTGTCTTTCTTGCTCACAAAAAAGAATCCTGCCCCTAGAGGCGAAGAGGAAGGTCTGATGAGACCTGCAGCTAGAGAGTCATTTATGTAGGTCTCCATAGCACCTCTCTCAGGACGTGACAAGTTGTACAGGCGACTCGAAGGCATAGTGGTACCAGGTAGCAGCTCAATAGCACAATCATACGGACGATGAGGTGGTAAGGATAATGCTCTCTCCTTACTGAACACCTCACCGACCTCATGATATTCAGGGGGCACAGCAGACAAGTCAGGAGGAACACAGGGCGGAGGGGCAACACTGATATCTACAGGTGGTAATGCAGACTGCAGGCACGAGGAATGACAAAAACTACTCCATCCCATAATCCTACTGGTCGACCAGTCGATCTGGGGGTTGTGTAGCTTTAACCACGGGTGTCCGAGAACAAGAGGAGTCATAGGGGCAGAAAAAACAAAAAATTGTATTAGCTCACGGTGGTTTCCAGACAGAATGAGAGAAAGAGGCTCAGTGCGGTGAGTTACTACTGCTAAGGACTTTCCGTCTAAAGCACAGACTCTGACAGGAGACTCAAGGGGTTCAATGCTGATGCCAGCCTGAGAGACTAACTCAGCATCTAAAAAACTCTGCTCGGCACCGGAATCAATCAACGCTAACAAGGGCAAGGACATGTTACTCATACACAGTTTAGCATGTATTTGAGTACGAGGTCTAGTGTTGATGGGGACATCAGACTTACTCACCAGTATCCCCACAGCTACTGGTGAGCCCGCTCTTTTGGGCGGAGAGGACATGCAGCAAGGAAATGTCCGACTTGACCACAGTAGATACACTCACCCGCTCGGATCCGTCTCTGACGTTCAGCGGGAGTGAGATTAGCCCGACCCACCTGCATGGGTTCATCAGAGTGAGCAGAGGGGCTGGGACCGGAGCCGTGAGTCTCTGACGGGCCGGAGGCAACTCTCGCGAGAGTAGGAGTCGCAGCAAAGGGGTTCACGGGAGTGTGGGATCTGTAGTTCTTCTCCCGGCGTCTCTCCCGCATACGGTTGTCCAGTCTTATAGACAGATCAATAAGAGCATCAAGGGAGTTAGTATCATCACGGACAGCAAGTTCATCCTTTAACTGTTCACACAAACCGTGTAGAAAAACTCCTTTTAATGCCGTGTCATTCCATCCAGCCTCCGCAGCTAGAATCCGGAACTCCACAGAATAATCCGCCACACTTCTTGGACTCTGTCGTAGGTTCAGCAAACGTTTAGCAGCATCTCCAATACACACAGGGTGATCAAACACTTTCTTCATCTCACTGATGAAACGATCATAGGACACAGAATTTATCCCTCCTCCTCCCAACATTGCTTCAGCCCAGTCCAGTGCTCTCCCTCTTAATAGTCCCGTAACATACGCTACCTTGGCTTGGTCTGTGGTGAAGGTGACTGGTTGTCGGGAAAAAACCAGAGAACATTGGAGCTGGAATCCCTTGCATCTCCCTAAATCACCGGCATATGGTTCAGGTGGGGGAACAGGTGATTCTCTGAGTGGCTGAGGCGGAGGAAGAGAAGGCAGAGCGGGGAATGGTGCTAATTGGCCTGAAATTGTCTCCAAACATTTTCCCATTTGAGACATCTGGTTACCCAAGGCTTGTTGGGTCTCCAATAAACCCTGAAGCAACTGGTGATGGTGTGACAACAAATCATCATGGCTGGAAACAGCACTCTGCATCGAACTTGTGTCTGCTGAGTCCATCTTGTAGGGCCAGATCGTTCTGTTGTGTTCTAGTTCCCAAAACGTGGACTCAAGTGCAGCACACAAAACGAGAGTCTTTAAAGTGAACAAAATAATATTTATTTTGCAACAAGCAAAGGTTCCAGGTTGATCCAGGAGCAGAGTGCAGGCGTGAGCAGGCAGGTAGGTAGCAGCCACAGCTGGCAGGTAACAGACCTGAGCACAGAGCAAACAACAAAACACGAGATAAGTCCAAGAATCAAAACACGAGAGCAACAGCAAAGACGAGAGCCAAAATCTAAGGGAGCCTGATTTAGAATACTATACCACTGTGGGTGACGGTACGATCTGGCGATGAGTTGCAGGAAGACCGGGGTAGATATACTGCTGGTGATTGGGATGAATGATTGCAGCTGCTCCTGCCTTGCCTGCCCAGGAGGAGGGGGAGGAGGAAGGCCACACCTCCCGACACACTGACAAACTAGACAAACCAGGGAAAACACACAAGATACAAAAGGGCAGGGAAACAGAGGAAACAAAAGGAAACACTAGCCTACAGGCAGTGCTATCATGACATTTACACACAATTTATGACTGTTTTTATTGCAAGCACTCTTGAACTTAACTTAAACTTTATTAGATTTGTCATATATATACACAGGTACCTACATGAAATGTTACCTCTGCATTTAACCCAACCTTAGGAGCAGTGGGCTGCTGTAAAGTGCCCGGGGAGCAACTTGGGGTTCAGTGTCTCGCTCAAAGACACTTCAAGATATGTGAATGTAAATGGGTTCTATGTGTACCCACGAGTTTCCCCTTTACAGATATGCCCACTTTATGATAATCACATGCAGTTTGGGGCAAAAACCATGCCGTTTTTTGCATGAAGTATAAATGTGTTATTTTGGCCTACACTAAAATGGTGCGTTTGAATATTTCTGGATACTGGGGTCCCTAAACAGTCTTGGAATTGCATAAATTGGAAATCACCGTAAAGCTGAAACTCTTGTGAATCCAATGAGCCCAACTGTGTTAGTGATGTTAGTGATCATTTATTGTATAAAATGACCTGTGGTGACCTCTGGGATAATCGCTATTCAATCCCCAGAAAAACTGCAATTCTTGCAGAAATCAAAGGTTTTTGATACCAAATCACAGCATGGCTTTTTCTATCGTGTTCCTAAAGGTCTTGGTGTCGTATAGTGTCTTGTGGTATTTTGGATGGACTATTGATCATTTTCAAATCAAATTCATATCATCATGTTCTACGCTCTTATACACTTTCACAATATATAATATATATAATATTTTAATTGATTCATTCATTTATTAATTCATTTCTATTTCTTATTAATGACTAGAACAACTTGACCCTCAGTGCTGAGCTGCATCTCAAATTAATCTTCAGGTTCTCAGCTTTCAGATGATGTACACCACTTCTATGTGACATCTACTGTTGACTGTTTATCTCCCCTTGAACATCCCGTGTACCCCCCGTCCCCCCACCCCTCTACAAAAGAGGGCAGAATGGTAAGGGGTCACAACCCGCTCTACCCACTGAGCTACAGCTGCCTACAGTCAAGCCCTATGGAAAGGAGGCTGGGTTACGGGCGGACATAGGTCTTGGGGTACGGGGTATAACACATGCGCAGTGTAACAGAAGCTGTGGTCGTGCGTTGCGATTGGCTCAATTTCGGCGAGTGCGGGCGAGATTTTACTGCACATGTGTTATACCCCCAAAGATATGATGCGTGGCCCAGCCTCCTTTATATAGGCTTTGCCTACAGTATGGAGTGATCTGTACACGTGGTCCCTACACACAGTGACGTTAAACTAGGTGAGTGTCTAACCTGGGCCAGACAATATTCGGTTTTATCAAGTTACAATCAGATTGCAATCTACCCAAACAGCTGCTGTTGGCCTCTTAGAGGTGGCCTTGAGGATTGGAAGGCACCAAGCCCGCTTCGCATCACGCCAATGTTCATACAATTAAGACCGCAAACTGGCATCCCACTCTCCTGGGCTGTTGACACCCTCTGTTAGTGGGAGATCATAGTCAAAGCAGCGTCTGGAAATTACATTTGAGGGGAAGGCAGGTCATCTGCTATCTGTGTAGTTCATTCTCAGTCAAGCATATTTGATTATACTATGGCCAGCCAGAGACACTCTTTATGAGAGAGAATTGATTAGAGCTTTCGCTTCAATGCTCTTAAATACAGCTTGTGATTGTGAAGATGCGATTGCAGCATTACATTATCCTGTGTCTGTATGCAAATTGGCAAATGGAAAACAGTTGAAGGGAACGACCTTAGATTTGTTGAGACCGCTCTGTTCATCAGAACATGGGGGGGGGGGGGGGGGGGGGGGGGTTCTTTAAGCACTAAATAAGATAATGTCTTCCTAACTCTGAATTCATCTTTCTAACAATGGATGGATTGATGATGAATCCTGCTGACTTTGTGCCACCATGATTTAAATTTTTTTTTAATCGCGATTAATTGCAGGCTTGTCCAAAGTCAATTGTGATTAATTGCAAATTAGTCATACATTGTATCTGGTCAAAATGTATCTTATAGGGATATTTGTCAAATATTTAATGCTCAACAGAGGAGTGGACAAATCTGCTGCTTTATGCAATGTATATATGTATTATTGGAAATCAGTTAACAACAAAAAACAATGACAGATATTGTCCAGAAACCCTCACAGGTACTGCATTTAGCATTAAACAATATGCTCAAATAATAAGATGGCAAACTGCCCAACAGGCAACAACAGCTGTCAGTGTGTTAGTGTGCTGACTTGCCCCAAACTGCATGTGATTATCATAAAGTGGGCATGTCTGTAAAGGGGAGACTCGTGGGTACCCATAGAACCCATTTACATTCACTGATCTGGAGGTCAGAGGTCAAGGGACCCCTTTGAAAATGGTCATGCCAGTTTTCCCTCGCCAAAATTTAGCGCAAGTTTGGAGCATTTTGTATCTTCACTCAAGCTTTAAAATTGAGGCCGCTACAACCTAAAAATCGCACGTTGCGTTTTAAGCTTTAGCTTCAGTAGACAGAATGTTTTTGGCATCATTGGGCAAAAATCCCATAATAACCTTTCAGCATATTGTAATTCAAGTGTTCTGAGAGAAAACTAGACTTCTACTCCTCCTCATGGCTCTGTTTTCAGGCTTTAGAACATCTAGCCTGTGACGGGAGACTTTGTCCAATCACAGGTCATTTCAGAGAGAGAGCGTTCCTATTGGCTGTGCTCCGGCTGGTGGGCGGTGCTTGGTATTTCCTCAGCAGATCTCAACATGGCTGCCGGGTCACAAACTTTCTCATTTTCCAGCTAAACAGTACACTACAAGATGATTCTGAAAGCATTTGAGGAGAGAAATAGTCATCACAGTAACAGAATATTGATTCATATTTGATCAGCGCTGCCTAGTTTGACCGTCAGTGTGTGAGTGTGCCGACTTGACTATGACTTGCCCCAAACTGCATGTGATTATCATAAAGTGGGCATGTCTGTAAAGGGGAGACTCGTGGGTACCCATAGAACCCATTTACATTCACATGTCTGGAGGTCAGAGGTCAAGGGACCTCTTTGAAAATGGCCATGACAATTTTCCTCGCCAACATGTAGTGTAAGTTTGGAGCGTTATTTAACCTCCTTCATGACAAGCTGGTATGACGTGATTGGTACCGATGGATTCATCAGGTTTTTCTAGTTTCATATGATACCAGTATCTTCACTAGCTTAAAAACTGAGCCCGCTACAGCCTAAAAAAGTTGTGTTAATGCGTTAAAGAAATTAGTTGCGTTAAAACAAATTTGCGTGAACGCATCATTATCCCGTTAACTTTGAAAGCCCTAATATAACAAAATAAAGCATAGTGCACTGAAACACACCATGGACTAGCCTTCTCCCTTTTCTCCCTCTGTCAGGAGACTAAACTGTCCATTGTAATGCTATTCCTTTGTTTCTTATTATCAGTTAAAAAAATCCCAACCCTGAGTGGCAGATATTCACTTTATTGAACCAGCTGGTTGGAGAAGAGGATGACAATCCCCAGGGAAAAATGATAATGATTTGGTCTTCCCGCTTCTCAGTGACTGTGGTGATTACTCCTAAGTGTTGCTGTGACAGTGGTATTGATTCACCCTGATATTCATCATCCAATCACCTCTGTGCTTCCTGCGAGCTGGAAAAGCTCAACTGCTTAAAGGACGTTAACAAAGCAGGGAGAGGAGCTATTTTTAGATGTCCTGCTTGCACAGCTAAAGGGCATCTAAAAGGACATACAGCACAAATTTAAAGGGGACATACTATGCTCATTTCCAGGTTCATACTTGTATTTTGTGTGTCTTTACATGCTTTAATGTTCATAAAACACAGTATTTTTCTCTCACAGTCTGTCTGAATATAGCTGTATTCACCCCTCTGTCTGAAATGCTCCGTTTTAGTGCCTGTCTCTTTAAGAAAAAAGCCCAGTCTGCTCTGATTGGCTTTCAAGAAAAATACTGTGCACCTTTGCAAAGATATATTCCAATGAGCCTGCTTGTGTAATAGGACGGGGAGCCAGATCTCAAAGGCTTGTTGAGTCACATGTTTTCTGATCTAGACAGCGTATAAAAACTGACTTGGGTTGTCTTATGTCAGTTTGTGGGTTGGTAGGCACTCCAGATACCCAAATCTATGTGCACACGAACTGAAAAAGTGAATTTTTCATGATATGTCCCCTTTAAGACATTATTTTGTCTATTCATTTTCTATTTAAAACTCACTCTAGATCTTTCTTTCATAAAATATGGTCATAAAAGTCCACATATTCAGACAGAATTCTTCCATTGATCTCTCACCTCATAGATGTTTCCACAGCAGTGAGACCATGGCCAGAAGAGAAATGAATGCAATATCAGGAAGTAGTGCAAAAAAGACTACATCTTCATATAATCCATTTATTGCCACACAGTCCTTCTAATTGTCACTCTCCTAAGAAATGTTTCCACGGTAGCAAGGCCATAGATAGCAGAAAATTGAAAGCAAAATGTAGTGCAACAAAGCACAGGCTTCAAGGTGACTAACTGTAATGTTTGACACATCATGTGCGGCGGCTGCACTCAACCTAAGCAGAGGAGTAACCACCCAGATAATAAGCCACAAAGTGGTTGTGAATTTGCAATACTTCAAACCTTCAGTACTTCAACTTGTCAGACACTTCCCTGCCGCTGGAGAAGATGATGCTCACCACATGCTTTTTAATGCTTCTTAATACTTGGAAGGAGTACTCTTGAAACACTGATCTGTAATCTGTAATATCTGCTTTGGCATCATGTCTGGTAGGAGCTCTTCAGTAGTTTATTGGATATAGATTGCTGCTATAATCTTATAAAGCAGTGATTCTCAAAGTGGGGTCTGTGGCACTCTTTCAGGGGGTCTGCAAAATTATTTTGCTATAAATTATAAAATTGTGATGTAACATTAAAAAGTACATACTGTATCTACAGATGGGGACCATTTGCCTTAGCTTAGCTTATCGGCCATATAGCTATCTGGCCAGCATCGAGAAATATTTGACTCACTCACCGATGGCCCTTTGAGATGCAAAGCGACAGCGGCACCACTGTGCTCTAAAGGCCATTTTTTTAACGGCTTGCGACGCACCACGATGGCTTTCCGCTGCGTCAAGCAAAGCCAAACTTCGGACGCTACATGCTGGCGAGCGCAGCTCAAACCATGTTGTGTCGCGAGCATCTCTTCCCCCAGGAGACGACATTTGGTGTAGCTGTATTGTCGTCCAGGGGGAAACGGTAGGCTTTTACATGCTGTACAGTGCCAGAAACAGGTTGAGCTAACAAAAAGGGAAAAAGGTGAAAATTGTTATAACTGGGTTAGAAGGTACGTTAAAAAAAGTAGTTCCAAAGGTCATCTAAGAGTACAAATGGTAGAAAGCATTATGCTTAATCAGAGCTACGATTATGAGGGGGTCCTTGGAAAATGTTCTCTCCTTTAAGGGGTCCCTGGCCCTAAAAAGTTTGAGAACCCCTGTAATAAAGGGCAAAAAGATTGAGCCATGGCTCATGCAAAAAAAATGATGAGAGCACATCAGTAGGGACATCAGCAGGAGGACAGATTAACATTCCTCTCTTTCATCTTCCAAAAAGTGTACCGCTGTATTAGATTTGACACTGCTGTTTTCCCCCCACGAAACATTGGCTTCTTGGGACACCTTAAAGTGACAGTAGGCAGTATATTTTTGGCATCATTGGGCAACAATTCCATAATAACCTTTCAGCATATTGTAATTCAAGTGTTCATCTCAACCTGATCTCAACATGGCTGCCGGGTCACTAACTTTCTCATTTTACAGCTAAACAGTGCACTACAAGATGATTACGAAAACATGTGAGGAGAGAAATAGACATTAACGTAACAGAATATTGATTCATATTTGATCAGCGCTGCCTAGTTTGACTGTTTGATTTGAGTTTGTGAGTGATTGACAGCCGGCTCTCATAGACAGCAGATAGACAGCAGACCTCAGATCAGCTCTTACTGCTTGTTTTCCTCCGGTCTGTGAAATCTTGCAGATGCCGTTAAAAGCACCGGAGGACACCGGAGGACACAGAGGCACATGATTTTTATCAGGTTACCTGTTTCATGTACTACTGTCAGGACATAGCGACCGTTTTATAATAATAACTTTTTTTAATAATATTTGCTCCAATCTGGCCTACTGATGCTTTAATGGTCTTTAATGCCTTTGTAAATGAATATTTGATGTAAAGGCTGGTGATGGAGACTTACACCCCATACAAAGACCAAAACCAACAATGAAATGATCCTGTAACAAGTATTGCATCTGTAGCCAAAGCCTGATATATCATTCCACTATGCCATTTGGTGTCCAAAGACACATCAGTGATCCACACCATTGCACTAGGTGACTTGTTCCTTTATTACCATGAACACACACACACAAACACTCACACTTTAGTTCATTTACATACACTGCCCTGCGGAAGTCCCAGCGGTTATAAGCTTTTGCGTGTCTGTCTTCAGTAGGAACCAGTGGGCTTGGGACCCGGAAAGCCACAGACAGGGTAGGGAAGACAAAGTATTGAGAGACAGACTGACATATTTTTTTTTTATGCTTTCATTATTGAACTCATGCTCATTAACAAAGGTACAGATAAATAGCCAGTTGAACAAAAAAAATAAAAAAACAGAGTCAAAGAAGACAAAACTAAATAATTACATATATTTCACAATGCCAGGATTTGTGCTTATGTTATATACATCATATTATAATAATTTAATAATTTATAAGTCTTAATGGCTTTTTGTTTTTAATATAGGTTATGATGGTGCTATACTGTTTAAATTTATTAATAACATGCAAGAAAGTTGGCTTGGTTCCTGACCATTTTGTCTTTAAATGTCATGAAATTTTCAAAAATAATTAATAATTGCATTATATACAGCATGTTATGTCCAATTTTATCTTGACTAAAATATATCATTACATCAAACATATTTATTTCAACATTCATCTTAAGTTTCTTTTGTAGAAAGTTGTCTCCATCCATCCAGAATATTCTTATAGTGAAAGAATAGATGAGAAATACTCTCTTTTTCAAGTCCATAGAAATCACACAAGTAATCAATATTCAGCTTAATTCTTTCTAACACAAGTTTTACTGGGTAATGTATGTAATATCTTGAAAGACACTTCCTTAAGTTTGTTATTGATACAGTATTTATTTACAGTATTATTTTCCAAGCTTTCTCCCACTGTATATCCTCAAATAAGGAAGACCAAAAACATGTAGATAAAGGGACAGAATCATAACTGAGTGTGTTCCTAATAGGTTTGTTAGAGCACTTCTCTTTCACTATATTAGTACCTCCAATATAAATATTTCCATTAACACATTGGTTTTAGTCATTTCATGCCATTTCTTGACATCATATGGATATGCCAGACATGCTGTATCCTTTAAAGCTGCACTTACCAATATTTAATAACAATATATCGACATGGGTCGCTCGTTGTGATGAACACAAAGCTCATTATCAACAGTCGCGTTCCACACAGCTCTATGGAGCATTTTAATGTCTTTCAGTTCATTGTATGGTTTCATGGCCCTCAACTTTAGTGTTTAGGTTCACTTCAACCATGCTCAGCTACCTTGTTGCCGACTACAGTACAGCAGGCCGCTGTGTTTAGCAAAAGATCTCATAAAAACTGACAGTACATGTATAACTACTACATGTACAGCACCAAATGGCAGACAGACTAACTTAGTGACTAGCTGGTAGCATAGTGGAGAATGTAGGAGCTAGAGAGCCAGATATTTACCCGTGACAGCAACGCTGGTACGGAGTGTGTCATCATGTGGTCCTGGAGACACTTACTGTAGCGGGAACTACCACAGACATGGTTCTGAGTACTTTGCCAGGTGTTTATATGTCTGGACAGATTTTTTTACATGTCTCACTAAGCTTTAAAGATGTGTAGTTGAGATTAAAATGAAGGTAGAATTTGAAGATGGCCGTGGTCCAAACAAGGGTGGTGAATGGGCTATTGCACTCTCCCACACACACACATACACTTTACACCACCACTTTACATCCCTGGGCCAATTTGCCATCACAAAACTTAACAGGTGTGTAGTTCGAAGATGGGTGCGGTCCGAGCAAGGGTGCTGGAAGTAGAGAGGTAGGAAGCCCCTGGCCCGAACGTAACGTAACGTAACGTAACGTAACGTAACTGTGAGGGCTTTGGTTTAGGACCCAGAAGCAGACACAGACACAGCTGGATGGTGGTTGAAAGTCAGGTGGATTTATTATAATAAAGGTGGTGAGGGCGCTGGAGAAGGCAGGGGACAGGCAGGCTGTTGAGCAGGGTGGAGTAGCTGGAGGAATGAGCTGCGGCGGCGTGAGGATGGCTCGATGGGAGGCTGGCACTGGAATCCAGAAGACAGGAGAACACAATGTTAAATATCAGAAGCACAAGGAAACACAAGAATAACTCTGGTAATATAATACAGAGCGGCCGAGGGAATACCAACTGGTAGGCAGAACAATCTGGCAAGGACTGGCAGGAAAGCTGATGTTCTTGTACTGTGGGTTGATTAGGTGATTGTTGACAGGTGCAGAGTGCAGAGTGGAGAGTGAGACCAGGTGCCTGATGAGGAAGCCGCGCCCCTGCCACACCCACACAGACAGGCAGGGGAGGGGGAGACCCAGGGGAAGCAGAACACTGGAAAACTACTGGAGTCAAGGCCAGAGACGTGACAGTAACGACGTAACGTAACAACGTAACGTAACAACGTAACGTAACAACCTCGCATAACAACCTATCGTAACAACCTAGCGTAACAACTAGGGCTGTCAAAGTTAACACGATATCGCCACAAATTTATTTAATGCATTAACGTAACTTGTGATTTTTATGTTGTGGCGGGCTCAATTTTAAAGCTAGAGTGAAGATACTGACATCATATGAAACTAAAAAACGAAAGGACTACATCGGTACCACATGTCATAGCTTGTTGGGAAGGGGGTTAAATAACGCTCCAAACTTGCGCTAAATTTAGGTGAGGAAAAACTGTCATGGCGATTTTCAAAGGGGTCCCATGACCTCTGACCTCCAGATCAGTGAATGTAAATGGGTTCTATGGGTACCCACGAGTCTCCCCTTTACAGACATGCCCACTTTATGATAATCACATGCAGTTTGGGGGCAAGTCATAGTCTAGTCAGCACACTGACACACTGACAGCTGTTGTTGCCTGTTGGGCTGCAGTTTGACATGTTATGATTGGAGCATATTGTTTTATGCTAAATGCAGTACCTGTGAGGGTTTCTGGACAATATCTGTCATTGTTTTGTGTTGTTAATTGATTTCCAGTGATATATATTTATACACCTTTGCATAAAAACAAACACTCTCATGTTGATAAGAGTATTAAATACATGACAAATCTCCCTTTAGGGTTCCTTTTGAACAGATAAAAACTGTGTGAATAATTTGCGATTAACCGTGATATGGACAATCATGCGATTAATCGTGATTAAATACTTTAATCAACCGACAGCCCTGGTAACAACGTAATGTAAGAACTGCAATAACCGTAACAACATAACTAGCGTAAATAAATAACTGCCCTTAGCAGGCTTTCTTACGTAACAACATCACGTAACAAGTCAACGTTTACTTTTAGTTTTGACATGGGACATGAGCAACGATTAAATGTTGATCTAATATGACCCCATGTTAGTCACAAGAGGCATGAAAACACATTTTTATGACAGTATAGATAATCTATATGCAATCGCATTAAAGCATGTGATGCATAGCAAGGGGCTCAGTTTGGAGCGATTCCATCCTGTGCAGCACCTGCAGCTGACCCGTTTCTCTGCCCCATTTGGCATGTCGCCTATCGTCTCAAAAGAGTGAAACCAAGAGATTTGTGTCACAACAAAACTGCCTCAGTGTTTCCTAGCAAAAGGAAGATCAATCTTACCGTACACACGGGAGAATTTATTGAGCGAACCCCTCAGCCTTGAAGTGATAAAAAGAAGGACGAGCACATACAGAGTGCCAAGTTGTAACCAATAAAGAAAAGCAGGAGAGAGGAGATATGTCTGTGCTGCCCTATTTTTCCCTCTGGGAGAAAATGAGGAGCTTGTGATACCTGCATATGCCAGCCACTGACCCCTGCTGTGTTTTTGGAGATTGTTCAGCGCTGAGTGGAATTAATCAGTATATATTTTATAAATAATAAATAGTCAGTATCTGACTTTGCTTTTATTATAGAGCTGGAGAGCCCAAAAAGAGAAGAATCTGCAGTAAGTCATTTTGTTAGTTTAATTTTCTTACTGACTGAAAAAATAATGAGAGTATGGGGAACTTTTCGGGACGTTTCACCTTAATAAGTCTATATTGTTGCCATGGGTAAGCCTCTTTACACCGTCCAATTATAGACACGGCTGACAAATCTGTTTCCAAATAAGGTGAACACATTACAGTAAATACTGTGAACTGTGAAAGCAAAGTGACTCCTGGGAAAAGCATAAAAACTTCTATTAACAAAATCTGGGAAGCTTATTGTCCCTTTTGTATCTGCCCTGGAAAAATATACACAGACTCTTGTGCTGGTTACTAAATTGTGGAGTTGATGCTATAAACAGTCCAGTCTCCTCCAAATGGAATTATATACAGTGGTTAACTCAGACAAATCAAGTCATTTGCTTTGTCTTTTATGTGATTTATGCAGAAGAAAAAGGGGAAAATCAAGAAATGGAGGTCAAATCAAATTAGATGGATAACGCTTTGCTAGGTTACATCTTACAAGTAAAGGTGTCATGTTAACAATGGTACCAATACAATACTATGTGTACCTTAGGGTGCAAATATGGGGGTCTGCATTTTTTCTAAAGATGGGACACTTCTGACATTTGGAGATTTCTGCAAGAATTTCATTTTTTGGTGATTGAATAGCGAGCAGCTCTGTTCTGGAAACCGTTCAGAAACCCCCTTATTGTCAATCTTGCTAGGAAAGCCATCCATCCTCTGAATGCGCTAGGTCTCTAGTTTGATCCATCCATCCTCTGAATGCTCTAGGTCTCTAGTTTGATCCATCCATCCTCTGAATGCTCTAGGTCTCTAGTTTGATCCATCCATCCTCTGAATGCTCTAGGTCTCTAGTTTGATCCATCCATCCTCTGAATGCTCTAGTTCTCTAGTTTGATCCATCCATCCTCTGAATGCTCTAGGTCTCTAGTTTGTGGCTGTAAAGTTTCATGAGGCTGTGATTATCCTAGAGGTCACCACAGGTCATTCTATTCAGGGAGGTAAAAAAAGATTTACACTACACACTAAAATGAAATGCCTACTATGGGGACTAACATCATCACACATAATTACAATTGGGTTCAGCTTTACAGTGATACCCAATTTATGCAATCCCAAGACTGTTTAGGGACCCCAGTATGCAGAAATATTCAAACACACCATTTATAACACAATACATTTATATTGCATTCAAACAACTGCATGTTCTTTTCCCCAAACTGCATGTGATTATCATAAAGTGGGCATGTCTGTAAAGGGGAGACTCGCAGGTACCCATAGAACCCATTTTCAGTCACACTCTGGAGGTTATGGTCTTGAGGTTGTGTAACATCATAACATCATTCCCGACAAGATAGCATGACTTGGTTGGTACCAATGGATTCCTTAGGCTTTCATATGATACCAGTATCTTCACTCCAGCTTAAAAACTCAGCCCACAACAACCTCTGAAAGACAGTAATAAAATAGTGGTGGGCCCGGTGGGTGTTAACGGGTTAATACATAGACAGTGTACTTACTACAAAGCACTTTCAGATAGTAGATGTGGATAAATTCCATGAAAATACATTCAATTTATTTTCATTTATGATAGTTGTAAACAGATGGACAGATAGAAGATAGGCCGGATAGACTGCCTCTGGTAGAGGTAATACGTTTTTGAAGACAGGATCAGGTCTTGGTCAGTTACAGATTTAAACAAGCTTGTGGGGAAACAGGCCCTGACATCTCTTTATGGAAATGAGGCAGCTGTTCTTGATAATGCAATTGGATGAGATCCTGCATGCTGCTCATGGGAAGTCAGCTCTGATAGTTTGCTCCTCCATCACCAATCTGGAGCACCACAGCTGATGCTCTCCACACCACCAACTCTATCAATCATTCAGAAAGCATGTCAGCTCCAAACCCTGTTGTTTCGGTTGCTAAGCAGGGGTCAGTATTAGCACTGATGTAATTGGACTGGTGGAGCAGCGGCATTGACAATGCAAGAATAAACAACATCAATTAACGTCCTATTATGCTTGTCCTCATCTTCTCCCCTAATCCCCGAATCCAGTTCATTTCAGAGAACAAATTCAATGTGTAAAAGTTTTAGCATTCACCTCTTCTGGGATAAAAAAAGTTGTTTAACAAACAACAAGTATTTTGATCAGCAGAGGCCTTATGGGGATGGGTTTCATGTCTCAGGCTGGATAAATCTTAATACATAAAGCTCTACTGAAGCCCAGCGCAAATTTGCCCACTTTTGGAGACTGCAGTGAAAGTATTATCTAATGTAAGAAGGGATGCTGAGTATCTGTAATGATGTTTGTGCACTGAATTCTCGATGTTCTGCAGGGCAGAGACATCCAATCATTTTCTGCTGTGCGGTTTAAATTCCACTCATTCAACATAAAGTAAATTAACCTGGAGTTCAATGTTATACACCCACCATGCAGAATTTCAAGCTGATCTCATGCGCTGTTCGTAGCTATACCAACGAAAAGTAAAGCACTGTAATTCATGTATATCCCACAAAATCAACCTGTATGTAATTAACATAATTGTGAACCAGGAAGTATAAAGAGTGCATGGCGAACACTGCGTAGGGAGGCGGTCGGTGGACGGGTGGGTAAAAAAAAACTGACTTTTGCCCAGGAGACTGGCGTTTGTGTCCCGTGGGAAACCAGAAGTCAACATTGAGTTATTTGTCACGTCACGTAATTAAGTAACGCCACTTCCAGGGTTGTTTTAAGCCAAACCCCAATCTTTTCCTAAACCTAAGTAGTTTTGTTGCCTAAACCCAACCATGTTATTTGTATTTATCCTCACGTCCGAAGAGGCTTGGTATATTAAAAAAATGTCAAGTCAATATGCCTTCTGTTCCGACCCGGCCTAGGGGAAACCTTGGCGCAACGTGAATAATGAGGTTCCCTCTCCCAAGCTCCCCAAAGACAACCAGCAGGAGGAATCTGCAGCCCTTTAAAAGTTGATTTAACTCATCTTCAGGGTAGGCTATAGCAAATTAATAAACAAAACACAGCTCAACAACCTAAACTTACCTACTTAAAAGAAAGGAAACAAAAGACAAATACTAACCTAACTCCTACTGAAAAAACAGGAGAAAAAAGGGTTAAACAAAAGGCTGCCTACCCCTACCGAACCTGGGCTGTATTATTTGTTTGCAAATGTAATTACAATTCGCTGGTTTTCTTGCTGGCGGCAGTTGAGAAAGGAGAGTCCGCTGGGACTGAGGGAAACCAGCCTTTTGAATTGGTGTCTTGAATTGGTGTCTTGAGGCTGTAACCAATCAGCTCCCTGGATCAATCTACACACCTACACCCAATCAGCCACCTTGCCAAGCTCACCTGCATCTCATTACACACACACACACATCACAGAGAGAAAGAGAGAACAAAAGGATCCAGCACAGAGCACATTACAGCACATACACAGAATACAGAAATATGTTCATACGACCTCGGGGTCGCAACACTTCTAATTTCCTGATTGATATTCTGAATTCACAAGAAGCCCTAAGCTTTAGTACTAGATGTCTTAAGGCCTTTACACAAAATATTTTTTTTATCAAAAATGGTCACATTTTTTTTTAAATAAATACCACACACTGACTCCGAAACTTTCGTCATTAAAGTTTTCGGAACAGATTAGATTTTCTTCTTTTTTTTCGAATCCATCAAAAGCCTTTAGAGAGTTGTTTGACCACTAGGGCCACCGCACATGAAAATGTTATCATCCAAAATGGCATCTAATGAGCTGATTGGCTTCATTCATTCGTCTCCCAGCACAAAGCACTTTACGCTAAACAAAGTAAAGAAAGCAGAAATGTGGAATTTAAAGATAGATTGTGTCAGGGGTTTGTGGAACGGCTTGAAATCAGGGATGGGAGATACTGATCGCAAAACAAAGGATATACAGCTAAACGATAGCTTCATGCTAATGTCATTTATTAACACATTTTCACAATTAATAGAATAATAAAATGCATTGTAGTCAGTGTGCAATGTTTCTGTGCAGATGATGAGGTTTTTTTCAGATGACAGATTGAAAAAACACATACGAAAAATATGGAATTGGTGTACAAAGGCCTTTTCTTTTAGATGAAAATAAAATCCATTATCTATCCAGTCACTGTTATTTTCAATAAAAACTATATAAAAAAATCTAAAAGCTCTGAAAAAAGCCTCTGAATTCTGCATTAATGTTGGTGCAGTCCTGATATGATGCCCTGTAGTGTCTCCCCTACATAGAGTAATACAATGACTAGTATTCTTTCCGACTTTCTAAACTTTTCCTCAAGTCTTTTTTATCTTCTAATATTATTCCTCGGCATGTCAGTACACCTCAAAAATCCTTGCTGATGTTATCATTATTAATGGCAAGTCATGCACCTGTCTCTCCGGGCAAGGGCTTACTCACCGTGTGACATTGTCTATCACTTTGTCGTGTTTCCTGTCTTACACCCTCACGTCAGTTTGTTGCCTCTGGTCCATCTCTGCTATTTTGAAAGAGAGCACAGCTGCAAAGCCTTACATTTAATCCGGTCCACCCGCTGCCGACGTCATTTGGCAGGCTGTCCAAAATGGCTTAGACCAATTACCAGAAAAGATATACTTTGGATATTGTTAAAAGTTGAGAAATTAATTTTAAAAGGTGTTTTGAGATACAACAAGGTATCAGGAAAAGCGTTTATTATATCAATGAATTTAATAGCACTGTAGCTGACACTGATGCAATGTCTACAAATGTATTCTATTTCCTCCTGCATCTTTCTTTTCATCTATCTGTTAAGCTTTGACCCACAGACCTTGGTCCTTAATGGTTGAACTGAAGAACAAGAAGAAAGAAGAAGAAGATATCTATGTCAAAGGAAGAAACTATGGCTTTTTATGATCTTTCCCATTAGAAGACGCCATCAGGCCAAACGTGGCAGAGGTCTCTGTTGAGTTTTTTATCTAAGTTTGATGACACCAAAAGGCAGTATATCAACGTTGATGTTAATGATCATTAAATTTAATTATTTTCTAATCAAAACTATGGAGCTAATCAAAGCTCATCAATAATGTTATGAATAATGTAAACGCTAGCACTAGCTGAGTCAAAGTTAGCTGTGCTAAGTTTGGAAATAACTGAAAGGGTTAGTTAGGATTTTTTGAAGTAAGGTTGTATGTATACTCCAGTGTTCTGCCAGGTAAAATTACTGTTTTTGAGAATGTAGTCTGGTGGCTTTGAAGAGAGCAATATAATGGCTTCAGTTCCCCGTCGTAAAGGGCTGTCTGACGTCGAGGTAAAGCAATTGTAGATGGAAGCAGCAGAAAAACTTATTTTAGCCACCTAAAAGAGAAATCTAATATTAGTTTAAAGCTGAAGTAGGCGAGATTAGAGCAAATATGATTCAAAAAAGTTATTTTTATAAAACGGTCACTATATCATGACAGTAGTACATGAAACAGGTAACCTGAAAATCCTGTTCCTCTGTGTCCTCCGGTGTCCTCTGGTGCTCCTAACGGCATCTGCAAGATTTCACAGACTGGAGGAAAACAAGCAGTCAGAGCTGATCTGAGGTCTGCTGTCCATCTGCTGTCTATAAGAGCCAGCTGTCAATCACTCTGAACTCCGACCAAACGGTCAAATTAGGCAGCGCTGATCAAATATGAATCAATATTCTGTAACTGTAATGTCTATTTCTCTCCTCACATGTTTTCAGAATCATCTTGTAGTGCACGGTTCAGCTGTAAAATGAGAAAGTTTGTGACGCCATTGTAAAATCTGTTGAAGGAACGCCAAGTTCGGGTCACATGACCGGAGCACAGCCAATATGAACACTCTCTCTCTGAAATTACCTTTGATTGGTCAAAGTCCCCCGTCACGGCAGTACGTTGCATAGCTTCCGTGCTGGTACTCCTGTCTGCTTCTCCAAACAGGAAGCATGCCAACCGCCATCTAAGTTACTGTACGTAACGTTAATACACTGACTATAATGATGTATGTATACTAGGGGTGGAATGGTACAAAAAATCCACGGTTGGGTTCATATCACGGTTTTGGGGGTCACGGTTTTCGGTTCGGTTTGGTACATTTATGTCACAGCGAGGAGGTCATGTTCTGATTTCAACATGCTTTTCATTTATTTGGCAAAAATAAGTTAACAAATGTTTGCCTTAACAAAAGTATGGCTTCCATAAGGAACATAAACTCTTCTTCATTGTCCACTCTTAACTGAAAGAATAGGTCTTCTACAGTAGTTAGTGCAAAGAAAAAATGCTGCTTTGTTATTTTCATATAAATATGACGTAATTATAGACTAAAGCCATCAACATAAATTGAAGCATAAGCTCAACCAGAACTATTACAAGTAAAACAACAGTATAACATAAGATATGTCTCAATTCCCTGATGATCAGCTCTTAACTGAAAGATTAGTTTTCCACTCAAACAGTGCAGTATTTGGAGGAAGACGATTGGATTTCTGTACCACTGTGTCTGTTCGGGAATTACTGTGTTGCCTAAGTGTATAGCGCGGCTCAAGTAACGTTACGTTAATCATATGCTAAAATCCAGCGTCCTCCACGACTGCATAAGGCTGCATATCTTTCACTATAAGCCTCCCCGATGCTGTGGTTGTGTCTTTACCCTGTCTGAGTCTGCATGTAGAGGCTGTTTAAATGCTGCAGGGAGAAGGAGCTGCTCTTTCCTACCAGACTCTCTCCTCCTTGCACTATCAACAGACACACCGGGGTGATGTCTTTGCAAATGGTTCATCATATTGGAAGTATTGCTGCTAGCATCAACCACACGTGTTGCACAGTGCTCACACAGTCTCCGTTTTATCCACCACTTTCTTTCCGTCATTTTCATGGTAACATTAAATCCATAATGCTCCCATACAGCAGAGCCAAACGATGCTGGTGGATCCTCTAACTGGACTTTATCGTGTCTACTTGCCATCCTTAACTGACTAACAGCCGCACTCGCCACTTCATCCATGCCAACTGAGAAGTTTTTTTCCCCCGATAACTATATTTGAAGTTTTTTTTTCTGCACATGCCCTTTAGACTGAAAACTGTGAGGCTGTTTAGTGTGCCCCATTTAGTCTGACAATAAACGGGAGCCAAACTGTACATGAAATCAGGCACACAATGGGCCTCAGAACCTATTTCAAATGAACCGAACAATTCATACACGACCCGAACAGGTGACTAGCGAACCTAACAGTTCCGATTTTTTACCTGAACCGTTCCATCCATAATGTATACTGTAGGCTACATGTAGCAACGTCATCATGCAGAAACCTACGTCAGGTGGCAAGGGCTTGGAAAAATGGCATTTTGATGCTAAAACATACTTTGACCAATATTTTAATGTTTGGATTTGAATACATAAGGAGCGCCACTGGGGAGCTACAGAATGAAAAAAAGCTAAAAAATGAATAATAATAGACCTAAAGAAAGTTATTTCATAGGTAATTGGCAGTTTATTTGACTTTGATTACCACTAACCACAGATCGATATAAATGGCAAAGATGTCCAGAAAGAGTAAAAATGATAACGGTGGAACAGCATAATCTCTTCGCTTTATTAGCCGAATCTAATGAACTAGGCAGTGTTGTGTGTAGAAAAACAAAGAGACAGTCTATCTGTGCTCTGATAAGATTAATAGAGCAAAGCAGCCAGGGATGGAGCAGAGAGCAGGCACAGATTTCCAGGGTGAAAGCGAGCAGATTTCCAAAATAGTCCCTGTAGATGCCGCTATTTATGTGGAGAAATGAGCCATTACTGTATCTAATTTGTGGCAAATTGATCCTGGAGACTTAAGGCTGTCATCCATCCTCCTGCTTGTGTGTTTAGTCTCTGATTTATACTGTGTCATAGGGGACTGGAGCTGGGAGGACAAATGTGTCAGCTCACTGGCTCTCCGAGGCCCCTGTCATAGAAGAGCTATGATGGTGAGGGAGCCAGCCGAGGAAAGATTCACTAATGCTTATTTCTCGTCTCAGATGTCTTCAGAAACATATTTTAATGGAGTTCACCTAATAATACAAAAAAGAGATCACAACACTCTAAATATGTCCATTCTTCATTCAGAATTCCACTGTTTTTATATTTAAAGAGAAAAAAAGACAAAAAAGGCCTGACAGCAAACATACATTTTGCTCCAAAGCTAGGAGCTCTGCTTGCATGCAGGCGGGCAGACTGTAGTGTGGACACATTTAGAGTCAGGGAGTAAAAGTAGTGTCATGTAAAAAGAGAGGATCAAAAAGACATGCAGAATTATTGTTTAATGGATTCATTCATTAGATGTGGGAAGTCCCACAAATTGTACTAAATAAAGACACCTTTAACTACAACTAAGAACATTGACATTGATACCAGTAGCAGTATGACTATGACTACAGCTGCTGGAGTAGACTTTGAGGTTAAATGTCAGTTTTTATCAATATGTTAATCAGTTATTTGAATATATTAATGGGACTATTAATGGCCAACTGAAAGTTTAGTGGTTCTTTTGGTGAAGTGACGTTGCATTATCTCCATCTAGTGGTAGAAAGTAGTTGATGCAAGTGTTTTCAACAGAATCAACTTTATTGGCCAGGTATGAGTTGATATGACTCAGCAGCAAAAGTTGCTCTCATTGTACATACAGAAATAGAAATACAGATAAAAAACAAAGCTGAAAAAGGGTAGACACAAAATGTTAGCTATTATGTACCAGTAGGTGAAAGAAGATAATGTACTTTTATTTTACATTTAATTTTGGTCTGTAATAGTCTTTGTTTTGTTTTTAAGAAAAAAAACAGTGCAGTGATAATATTCAAATATCTTTTTTTCCAGTGCAAATCAACTTGTTTCAACCATTTTTTAAATCAAGTTTAATTTTTTTTTAATTCTACTGCAGTGACTTGCCTTATTCCCTCTTGTTTCAGACTATCACAGGGCTGACAAATAGAGACAGACAACCATTCACGCTCACATTCAAACCTATGGGACATTTAGAGTCAACAATGAACCTAATCTGCATGTGTTTGGACTGTGGGAGGAAACCTGAGAACCCGGAGAAAACCCACGCTAACTCGGGGGAGAACATGCTAACTCCACACAGAAGAGCCCCAAGCTGGATTCAAACCTGTGACCCTCTTGCTGTGAGGCGCCTGTGCTAACCAAAAATGCTATATGTATATAGCATTTTTCAAAAACAAAAATAAGTTTACAATGTGCTTCACAAACATAAAACCATAAAATACACAGTGCAATTACAAAATAAAATAAAATGTAGTCCAAAAAATAGACTAAAAGTGAATAGAAATTTAAAAGAAAGGAAAATAAATAAAAATAGTCTATTTACAGTTTTTCTCATTCGACAAATTAGAATTTCTCATTCATTCAAGCAAATTGCACGTATTTTGGCACGTGTGCAAAAGAGTCATGCTGATCAAAACCGATGAGTTGATTGTCATGAACATGAAATGCATGTATATTCCACAAATATCCATGACAAGGTGTTACGTAGGCTACTCTGAGGAGGTACACATTTTTTCTTTTACTTTACTTATTTTTGGCATGGATGGCATTTTGAGGCAAATTCTCTGTTCACTGTAAATGACACATGAAAGATCAACGGTGGATTTTCTGTTTACAGTACATGTGACACATTGTTGCTAAACAAATAAATGTACTGTAAACGTACAAATGTGCATATCCTGTTTCTGTGTACTACAGTAGGCCTATTGACTTTCAGTAAACTTTGACCTTGAAATTGGAATCTAAAAAGCTCAGTGTGATACACATTCAGCTACACTGTAACAAAGTTCACCGTAAAATAGCAGTAAAATGCTGGCAGCAGGGACGCCAGCATTTTACTGCTATCTTACAGAGCAGGTACTGTCATCTATTTTGACAGTATATTACTGTATATTGGATACAGTACACAACAGTTGGATAACTGGGTTTTACTGTAATTGTACAGTATATGCCAGCATGTTACTGTTTATTTACAAAAGGTAATAAAATCTGCACAGTGTAATAGAAACGCATCACAGTCAAGAACAGTGGATGTATGGGGATGCCAGTCTTAAAGTTAAACTGTCCAAGTGTAACTTGTTTTTCTACGCTAGTCCAGAACCTCAGGCATGTCATCTCTGTTGAGGGGGGTGATGGCAAATCCTGCTAGGGTGGAGACAGTTAGAGAATGTCCTGTATGAGACAGACTCCACTCCCTTTAGACTACCTCCCCGTTCAGCAGCCGGCTCTGTAATGGCAAACGTAAACACAAGATAATGTTACAACTTGGCCTTGTAATTGGCTTTAACTTTATTAACTTTAACGTTAACTTTACTGGCTGTGCTGTTAGTTAGCTAACGCTAATGTTACTACGGCTAACTGAACTTGAGCTAGCTAACATTACGGAGCTTGTTTCGCCAGCTTTAACCAACCTAATGAAACAGACCTATTAAAAAAATGTCAATAGTTCTATAACCCTGCAGATAAAACAATACTGGACACTGAAAACTTCAGGAGATCAGTGCAACGTTCCCTTTGCTCCTTGGTCCTCTGCTCGTCGGTCCTCTGCTCTCGGTCCTCTGCTCCTGGTCCTCTGCTCTCGGTCAACTGCTCCTTGGTCCTCTGCTCCTTCCTCTGCTCCTTGGTTCTCTGCTCCTTGGTCCTCTGCTCATTGGTCCTCTTCTCCTTGGTCCTCTGCTCCTTGGTCCTCCGCTCTCGGTCCTCTGCTCCTTGGTCCTCTGCTCCTTCCTCTGCTCCTCGGTCCTCTGCTCCTTGGTCCTCTTCTCCTTGGTCCTCTGCTCCTTCCTCTGCTCCTTGGCCCTCTGCTCCTTGGTCCTCTGCTCTGCTCTTTGGTTCTCTTCTCCTTGGTCCTCTGCTCCTTGGTCCTCTGCTCCTTCCTCTGCTCCTTGGTCCTCTGCTCCTTGGTCCTCTGCTCCTTGGTCCCATGCTCCTTGGTCCTCTGCTCCTCAGTATTCTGCTCCTCAGTCCTCTCCTCCTCGGTCCTCTGCACTTGGTCCTCTGCTTCTTTCTCTGCTCCTTGGTCCTCTGCTCCTTGGTCCTCTGCTCCTTCCTCTGATCCTTGGTCCTCTACTCCTTGGTCCTCTGCTCTTGGTCCTCTGCTCCTTCCTCTACTCCTTGGTCCTCTGCTCCTTGGTCCTCTGCTCCTTGGTCCTTTGCTTCTTGGTCCTCTTCTGTGCTACTTCTTCCTGTTCTCCTTGGTCCTCTGCTCATTGGTCCTCTGCTCCTTCCTCTGCTCTTTTGTCCTCTGCTCCTCGGTCATCTGCTCCTCGGTCCTCTGCTCCTTGGTCCTTGGTCCTTGGTCCTCTGCTTCTTGGTCCTCTGCTCCTTGGTCCTCTGCTCCTCAGTCCTCTGCTCCTCAGTCATCTCCTCCTTGGTCCTCTGCGCGGGGTCCTCTGCTTGTTCCTCTGCTCCTTGTTCCTCTGCTGTGCTCCTTGTTCCTGTTCTCCTTGGTCCTCTGCTCCTTCCTCTGCTCTTTGGTCCTCTGCTCCTTGGTCCTCTGCTCCTTCCTCTGCTCCTTGGTCCTCTGCTCCTTGGTCCTCTGCTCCTTGGTCCTTGGTCCTCTGCTCCTTGGTCCTCTGCTCCTCAGTCCTCTGCTCCTCAGTCATCTCCTCCTTGGTCCTCTGCACGGGGTCCTCTGCTTCTTCCTCGGCTCCTTGTTCCTCTGCTCTGCTCCTTGGTCCACTTCTCCTTGGTCCACTTCTCCTTGGTCCTCTGCTCCTTGGTCCTCTGCTCCTTCCTCTGATCCTTGGTCCTCTGCTCCTTGGTCCTCTGCTCTTGGTCCTCTGCTTCTTCCTCTACTCCTTGGTCCTCTGCTCCTTGGTCCTCTGCTCCTTGGTCCTTTGCTTCTTGGTCCTCTGCTCCTTCCTCTGCTCCTTGGCCCTCTGCTCCTTGGTCCTCTGCTCTGCTCTTTGGTTCTCTTCTCCTCGGTCCTCTGCTCCTTGGTCCTTTTTCCTCTGCTCCTTGGTCCTCTGCTCCTTGGTCCTTAGTCCTCTGCTTCTTGGTCCTCTGTTCCTTCCTCTGCTCGTCGGTCCTCTGCTCTCGGTCCTCTGCTCCTGGTCCTCTGCTCTCGGTCAACTGCTCCTTGGTCCTCTGCTCCTTGGTCCTCTGCTCCTTCCTCTGCTCCTTGGTTCTCTGCTCCTTGGTCCTCTGCTCATTGGTCCTCTTCTCCTTGGTCCTCTGCTCCTTGGTCCTCCGCTCTCGGTCCTCTGCTCCTTGGTCCTCTGCTCCTTCCTCTGCTCCTCGGTCCTCTGCTCCTTGGTCCTCTTCTCCTTGGTCCTCTGCTCCTTCCTCTGCTCCTTGGCCCTCTGCTCCTTGGTCCTCTGCTCTGCTCTTTGGTTCTCTTCTCCTTGGTCCTCTGCTCCTTGGTCCTCTGCTCCTTCCTCTGCTCCTTGGTCCTCTGCTCCTTGGTCCTCTGCTCCTTGGTCCCATGCTCCTTGGTCCTCTGCTCCTCAGTATTCTGCTCCTCAGTCCTCTCCTCCTCGGTCCTCTGCACTTGGTCCTCTGCTTCTTTCTCTGCTCCTTGGTCCTCTGCTCCTTGGTCCTCTGCTCCTTCCTCTGATCCTTGGTCCTCTACTCCTTGGTCCTCTGCTCTTGGTCCTCTGCTCCTTCCTCTACTCCTTGGTCCTCTGCTCCTTGGTCCTCTGCTCCTTGGTCCTTTGCTTCTTGGTCCTCTTCTGTGCTACTTCTTCCTGTTCTCCTTGGTCCTCTGCTCATTGGTCCTCTGCTCCTTCCTCTGCTCTTTTGTCCTCTGCTCCTCGGTCCTCTGCTCCTCGGTCCTCTGCTCCTTGGTCCTTGGTCCTTGGTCCTCTGCTTCTTGGTCCTCTGCTCCTTGGTCCTCTGCTCCTCAGTCCTCTGCTCCTCAGTCATCTCCTCCTTGGTCCTCTGCGCGGGGTCCTCTGCTTCTTCCTCTGCTCCTTGTTCCTCTGCTGTGCTCCTTGTTCCTGTTCTCCTTGGTCCTCTGCTCCTTCCTCTGCTCTTTGGTCCTCTGCTCCTTGGTCCTCTGCTCCTTCCTCTGCTCCTTGGTCCTCTGCTCCTTGGTCCTCTGCTCCTTGGTCCTTGGTCCTCTGCTCCTTGGTCCTCTGCTCCTCAGTCCTCTGCTCCTCAGTCATCTCCTCCTTGGTCCTCTGCACGGGGTCCTCTGCTTCTTCCTCGGCTCCTTGTTCCTCTGCTCTGCTCCTTGGTCCACTTCTCCTTGGTCCACTTCTCCTTGGTCCTCTGCTCCTTGGTCCTCTGCTCCTTCCTCTGATCCTTGGTCCTCTGCTCCTTGGTCCTCTGCTCTTGGTCCTCTGCTTCTTCCTCTACTCCTTGGTCCTCTGCTCCTTGGTCCTCTGCTCCTTGGTCCTTTGCTTCTTGGTCCTCTGCTCCTTCCTCTGCTCCTTGGCCCTCTGCTCCTTGGTCCTCTGCTCTGCTCTTTGGTTCTCTTCTCCTCGGTCCTCTGCTCCTTGGTCCTTTTTCCTCTGCTCCTTGGTCCTCTGCTCCTTGGTCCTTAGTCCTCTGCTTCTTGGTCCTCTGTTCCTTCCTCTGCTCCTTGGTCCTCTGCTCCTCGTTCCTCTGCTCCTTGGTCCTCTTCTCCTCGGTCCTCTGCTCCTTGGTCCTCTGCTCTCGGACCTCTGCTCCTTGGGCCACTGCTCTGCTCCTTGGTCCTCTGCTCCTTGGTCCTTACTCCTCTGCTTCTTGGTCCTCTGTTCCTTCCTCTGCTCCTCAGTCCTCTGCTCATCAGTCCTCTGCTCCTCAGTCCTCTCCTCCTCGGTCCTCTGCATTTGCTCCTCTGCTTCTTAATCTGCTCCTTGGTCCTCTGCTCTGCTCATTGGTCCTCTCCTCATTGGTCCTCTGCTCCTTGGTCCTTGGTCCTCTGCTCCTTGGTCTTCTGCTCCTTCCTCTGCTCCTTGGTCCTCTGCTACTTGGTCCTCTGCTCCTTGGTCCTCTGCTCCCTGGTCCTCTGCTTCTTGGTCCACTGCTCCTGGGTCCTCTGCTCCTCGGTCCTCTGCTCCTTGGACCTCTGCTCTGCTCCCTGGTCCTCTCCATCTCGGTCCTCTGCTTCTTAATCTGCTCCTTGGTCCTCTTCTCCTTGGCCCTCTGCTCCTTGGTCCTCTGCTCCTTCCTCTGCTCCTTGGTCCTCTGCTCCTTCCTCTGCTCCTTGGTCCTCTGCTCCTTGGTCCTCTGCTCCTTGGTCCTCTGCTCCTCGGTCCTCTGCTCCTTGGTCCTTGGTCCTCTGCTCCTTGGTCCTCTGCTCCTTGGTCCTCTGCTCCTTGGTCCTCTGCTCCTTCCTCTGCTCCTTGGTCCTCTGCTCCTTGGTCCTCTGCTCCTTGGTTCTCTGCTCCTCGGTCCTCTGCTCCTTGGTCCTTGGTCCTCTGCTCCTTGATCCTCTGCTCCTTGGTCCTCTGCTCCTTGGTCCTCTGCTCCTTCCTCAGCTCCTTGGTCCTCTGCTCCTTGGACCTCTGCTCCTTGGTCCTCTGCTCCTTCCTCTGCTCCTCAGTCCTCTCCTCCTCGGTCCTCTGCACTTGGTCCTCTGCTTCTTCCTCTGCTCCTTGGTCCTCTGCTCCTTGGTCCTCTTCTCTGCTCCTTGGTCCTCTCCTCCTTGGTGCTCTGCTCCTTGGTCCTCTGCTTCTCGGTCCTCTACTCTTGGTCCTCTGCTCCTTGGTCCTCTGCTCCTTGGTCCTTGGACCTTCCTCTGCTCCTTGGTCCTCTGTTCCTTGGTCCTTGGTCCTGTAATCCTTGGTCCTCTGCTCTCGGTCCGCTGCTCCTTGGTCCTCTGCTCCTTGGTCCTCTGCTTCTTCCTCTGCTTCTTGGTCCTCTGCTCTGCATCCTTGGTCCTCTTCTCCTTAGTCCTCTGCTCCTCGGTCCTCTGCTCCTCGGTCCTCTGCTCTTGGTCCTCTGCTCCTTGGTCCTCTGCTCTGGTCCTTGGTCCTCTTCTCCTTGGACCTCTGCTCCTTGGTCCTTGGTCCTCTGCTCCTTGGTCCTCTGCTCCTCAGTCCTCTGCTCATCAGTCCTCTGCTCCTCAGTCCTCTCCTCCTCAGTCCTCTGCTCCTTGGTTCTTGGTCCTCTGCTCCTTGGTCTTCTGCTCCTTCCTCTGCTCCTTGGTCCTCTGCTACTTGGTCCTCTGTTCCTTGGTCCTCTGCTCCTTCCTCAGCTCCATGGTCCTCTGCTCCTTGGACCTCTTCTCCTTGGTCCTCTGCTCCTTCCTCTGCTCCTTGGTCCTCTGCTCCTTGGTCCTCTCCTCCTTGGTGCTCTGCTCCTCGGTCCTCTGCTCTTGGTCCTCTGCTCCTTGGTCCTCTGCTCCTTGGTCCTCTTCTCCTTGGTCATCTGCTCCTTGGTCCTTGGTCCTTCCTCTGCTCCTTGGTCCTCTGTTCCTTGGTCCTTGGTCCTGTAATCCTTGGTCCTCTGCTCTCGGTCTGCTGCTCCTTGGTCCTCTGCTCCTTGGTCCTCTGCTTCTTCCTCTACTCTTGGTCCTCTGCTCCTTGGTCCTCTGCTCTGCTCCTTGGTCCTCTGCTCCTTGGTCCTCTGCTCCTAGGACCTCTGCTCTGCTCCTTGGTCCTCTTCTCCTTGGTCCTCTGCTCCTTGCTCCTTGGTCCTCTGCTCCTCAGTCCTCTCCTCCTCGGTCCTCTGCTTCTTCCTCTGCTCCTTGGTCCTCTGCTCCTTGGTCCTCTGCTCCTTGGTCCTCTGCTTCTTCCTCTACTCTTGGTCCTCTGCTCCTTGGTCCTCTGCTCTGCTCCTTGGTCCTCTTCTCCTTGGTCCTCTGCTCCTTGGTCCTCTGCTCCTTGGACCTCTGCTCTGCTCCTTGGTCCTCTTCTCCTTGGTCCTCTGCTCCTTGCTCCTTGGTCCTCTGCTCCTTGGTCCTTGGTCCTTCCTCTGCTCCTTGGTCCTCTGCTCCTTGGTCTTCTGCTCCTTCCTCTGCTCCTTGGTCCTCTGCTACTTGGTCCTCTGCTCCTTGGTCCTCTGCTCCCTGGTCCTCTGCTTCTTGGTCCACTGCTCCTGGGTCCTCTGCTCCTCGGTCCTCTGCTCCTTGGACCTCTGCTCTGCTCCCTGGTCCTCTCCATCTCGGTCCTCTGCTTCTTAATCTGCTCCTTGGTCCTCTTCTCCTTGGCCCTCTGCTCCTTGGTCCTCTGCTCCTTCCTCTGCTCCTTGGTCCTCTGCTCCTTCCTCTGCTCCTTGGTCCTCTGCTCCTTGGTCCTCTGCTCCTTGGTCCTCTGCTCCTCGGTCCTCTGCTCCTTGGTCCTTGGTCCTCTGCTCCTTGGTCCTCTGCTCCTTGGTCCTCTGCTCCTTGGTCCTCTGCTCCTTCCTCTGCTCCTTGGTCCTCTGCTCCTTGGTCCTCTGCTCCTTGGTCCTCTGCTCCTCGGACCTCTGCTCCTTGGTCCTTGGTCCTCTGCTCCTTGATCCTCTGCTCCTTGGTCCTCTGCTCCTTGGTCCTCTGCTCCTTCCTCAGCTCCTTGGTCCTCTGCTCCTTGGACCTCTGCTCCTTGGTCCTCTGCTCCTTCCTCTGCTCCTCAGTCCTCTCCTCCTCGGTCCTCTGCACTTGGTCCTCTGCTTCTTCCTCTGCTCCTTGGTCCTCTGCTCCTTGGTCCTCTTCTCTGCTCCTTGGTCCTCTCCTCCTTGGTGCTCTGCTCCTTGGTCCTCTGCTTCTCGGTCCTCTACTCTTGGTCCTCTGCTCCTTGGTCCTCTGCTCCTTGGTCCTTGGACCTTCCTCTGCTCCTTGGTCCTCTGTTCCTTGGTCCTTGGTCCTGTAATCCTTGGTCCTCTGCTCTCGGTCCGCTGCTCCTTGGTCCTCTGCTCCTTGGTCCTCTGCTTCTTCCTCTGCTTCTTGGTCCTCTGCTCTGCATCCTTGGTCCTCTTCTCCTTAGTCCTCTGCTCCTCGGTCCTCTGCTCCTCGGTCCTCTGCTCTTGGTCCTCTGCTCCTTGGTCCTCTGCTCTGGTCCTTGGTCCTCTTCTCCTTGGACCTCTGCTCCTTGGTCCTTGGTCCTCTGCTCCTTGGTCCTCTGCTCCTCAGTCCTCTGCTCATCAGTCCTCTGCTCCTCAGTCCTCTCCTCCTCAGTCCTCTGCTCCTTGGTTCTTGGTCCTCTGCTCCTTGGTCTTCTGCTCCTTCCTCTGCTCCTTGGTCCTCTGCTACTCGGTCCTCTGCTCCTCAGTCCTCTGCTCCTCGGTCCTCTGCTCCTCGGTCCTCTGTTCTTGGTCCTCTGCTCCTTGGTCCTCTGCTCTGCTCCTTGGTCCTCTTCTCCTTGGTCCTCTGCTCCTCGGTCCTCTGCTCCTCGGTCCTCTGTTCTTGGTCCTCTTCTCCTTGGTCCTCTGCTCCTTGGTCCTCTGCTCTGCTCCTTGGTCCTCTGTTCTTGGTCCTCTTCTCCTTGGTCCTCTGCTCCTTGGTCCTCTCCTCTGCTCCTTGGTCTTCTGCTCCTTGGTCCTTTGCTCCTTGGTCCTCTGCTCTGCTCCTTGATCCTGTTCTCCTTGGTCCTCTGCTCCTCGGTCCTCTGCTCCTTGGTTCTTGGTCCTCTGCTCCTTGGTCTTCTGCTCCTTCCTCTGCTCCTTGGTCCTCTGCTACTTGGTCCTCTGTTCCTTGGTCCTCTGCTCCTTCCTCAGCTCCATGGTCCTCTGCTCCTTGGACCTCTTCTCCTTGGTCCTCTGCTCCTTCCTCTGCTCCTTGGTCCTCTGCTCCTTGGTCCTCTCCTCCTTGGTGCTCTGCTCCTCGGTCCTCTGCTCTTGGTCCTCTGCTCCTTGGTCCTCTGCTCCTTGGTCCTCTTCTCCTTGGTCATCTGCTCCTTGGTCCTTGGTCCTTCCTCTGCTCCTTGGTCCTCTGTTCCTTGGTCCTTGGTCCTGTAATCCTTGGTCCTCTGCTCTCGGTCTGCTGCTCCTTGGTCCTCTGCTCCTTGGTCCTCTGCTTCTTCCTCTACTCTTGGTCCTCTGCTCCTTGGTCCTCTGCTCTGCTCCTTGGTCCTCTGCTCCTTGGTCCTCTGCTCCTAGGACCTCTGCTCTGCTCCTTGGTCCTCTTCTCCTTGGTCCTCTGCTCCTTGCTCCTTGGTCCTCTGCTCCTCAGTCCTCTCCTCCTCGGTCCTCTGCTTCTTCCTCTGCTCCTTGGTCCTCTGCTCCTTGGTCCTCTGCTCCTTGGTCCTCTGCTTCTTCCTCTACTCTTGGTCCTCTGCTCCTTGGTCCTCTGCTCTGCTCCTTGGTCCTCTTCTCCTTGGTCCTCTGCTCCTTGGTCCTCTGCTCCTTGGACCTCTGCTCTGCTCCTTGGTCCTCTTCTCCTTGGTCCTCTGCTCCTTGCTCCTTAGTCCTCTGCTCCTTGGTCCTTGGTCCTTCCTCTGCTCCTTGGTCCTCTGCTCCTTGGTCCTCTGCTCCTTGCTCCTTGGTCCTCTGCTCCTCAGTCCTCTCCTCCTCGGTCCTCTGCTTATTCCTCTGCTCCTTGGTCCTCTGCAAATTTCTCTGCTCCTTGGTCCTCTGCTCCTTGGTCCTTGGTCCTTCCTCTGCTCCTTGGTCCTCTGCTCCTTGGTCCTCTGCTCCTTGCTCCTTGGTCCTCTGCTCCTCAGTCCTCTGCTCTTGTTCCTCTGCTCCTTTGTGCTCTGCTCCTTGGTCCTCTGCTTCTTCCTCTGCTCCTTGGGCCTCTGCTCCTTGGACCTCTGCTCTGCTCCTTGGTCCTCTTCTCCTTGGTCCTCTGCTCCTCGGTCCTCTGCTCTTGGTCCTCTGCTCCTTGGTCCTCTGCTCCTTGGACCTCTGCTCTGCTCCTTGGTCCTCTTCTCCTTGGTCCTCTGCTCCTTGCTCCTTGGTCCTCTGCTCCTCAGTCCTCTCCTCCTCGGTCCTCTGCTTCTTCCTCTGCTCCTTGGTCCTCTGCTCTGCTTCTTGGTCCTCTTCTCCTTGGTGCTCTGCTCCTTGGTGCTCTGCTCCTCGGTCCTCTGCTCCTTGGTCCTCTGCTCCTTGGTCCTTGGTCCTCTGCTCCTTGGTCCTCTGCTCCTTCCTCTGCTCCTTGGTCCTCTGCTACTCGGTCCTCTGCTCCTCAGTCCTCTGCTCCTCGGTCCTCTGCTCCTCGGTCCTCTGTTCTTGGTCCTCTGCTCCTTGGTCCTCTGCTCTGCTCCTTGGTCCTCTTCTCCTTGGTCCTCTGCTCCTCGGTCCTCTGCTCCTCGGTCCTCTGTTCTTGGTCCTCTTCTCCTTGGTCCTCTGCTCCTTGGTCCTCTGCTCTGCTCCTTGGTCCTCTTCTCCTTGGTCCTCTTCTCCTTGGTCCTCTGCTCCTCGGTCCTCTGCTCCTCGGTACTCTGCTCCTTCCTCTACTCCTTCGTCCTCTGCTCCTTGGTCTTCTGCTCCTTGGTCCTTTGCTCCTTGGTCCTCTGCTCTGCTCCTTGATCCTGTTCTCCTTGGTCCTCTGCTCCTCGGTCCTCTGCTTCTTCCTCTGCTCCTTGGTCCTCTGCTCTGCTCCTTGGTCCTCTTCTCCTTGGTCCTCTGCTCCTTTGTCCTCTGCTCCTTCCTCTGATCCTTGGTTCTTTGCTCCTTCGTCCTCTGCTCCTCGGTCCTCTGCTCCTTGGTCATGTGCTCTTTGGTCCTTGGTCCTCTGCTCCTTGGTCCTCTGCTCCTCGGTCCTCTGTTCCTTCCTCTGCTCCTTGGTCCTCTGCTCCTTTGTCCTTGGACCTCTGCTCCTTGGTCCTCTGCTCCTTCCTCTGCCCCTTGGTCCTCCTTTCCTTGGTCCTTGGTCCTCTGCTCATTCGTTTTCTGCTCCTTGGTCCTCTGCTCCTTCCTCTGCTCCTTGGTCCTCTGCTCCTTTGTCCTTGGTCCTCTGCTCGTTTGTCCTTGGTCCTCTGCTCTTGGTCCTCTGCTCTTGGTCCTCTGCTCTTTGGTCCGCTGCTCATTGGTCCTATGCTCCTCGGTCCTCTGCGCCGCATGGCGGCTGCTCTCGTGTTGACGGAGATTGCCGAAGCCCGTGCTGTCCAAATGTCACGTCCAAGAACAGTCAGTCAAAAAGAAGCAGTAGGCTATGAGCACTTTGATTAATAAAATGTGTTATTAACAAAACAGAAACACAAGCAATAATCATCAGTACGATGTTGATCGATAGTGACTCACCAGCATGCGGGGTTGTGAAGGAATGATAGCGAGCATTTCTACCGTTCGACAGAAAATACAGTATCATGCTGATAAATTACAGTTAACTGCTGCTATTGTTAACTGACGGCATTAACTTTTAACTGACATGCAAATGATGAATATTTAACAGTATCTTACAATTATTATGAAATATTGTAAGATACTGTAGTAAATACACCGTAGATTTACAGCAATTCATTTTTCTATAGAAAAAAACTGATATTCTGGTGTAGTACAGTAAGCAGTCAGTGTCAACAAAAAGTAGAACAAAACCCAGATTTCCATATAAAAAATGTACTCAATGAATCATTGGCTAAGTACTAGAAGTTAAAGTATACAGAAACTAGAAGTGCACTTGAAGAGCGCAGACCTCCGCCAAGGCAGGTTTCATGAACGCGTCATCAGTTACACTGCGCATGACTTAAAGCCTGTGGTGTTAATGCACAGGCTAAACAGAGTTATTAAAAAAATGTCCGAAGCCAGATCGCCACCAAAATCGAATGGACTGTTCATTGTGCCACACTCCACCCTTCCAAACAATGTCATTTAAATCCATAGCGGACTTTTGGAGTAATCCTGCTAACAGACAAACTAACAACCCAACAAACAAACCAAAAAACCAACGCCGGTGAAAACATAACCTCCTTCCTAGGCCTTCGGCTTTGGTTGAGGTAAAAAACAGAGATGCTCATGTGTCATTTCTTGCAAGTCAAGTTCAAGTCTTTCGAGTCTTTGAAACGCATCAGCAACACCAATCCTAAAAATACCATATTCATCATAACAAGTACTTTAACTTGTTTTATACTTTACATTAACTTACCTTGTTGTATTTCTAGTAAATAGGGATCAACTTCCAAAACCATACAGTTGTACAATACTTTATTATTGTTCAGAAATCTTGATTTATTATGATTATAGATACTGTATAAAGATGAATAGATCGATAGATAGAAAGAAAGAAAGAAAGAAAGAAAGAAAGAAAGAAAGAAAGAAAGATAGAAAGATAGATAAATAGATGGATAGATACAGTAGATAGGTAGATAGATAGATGGATAGATAGGTAGATAGATGGATAGATATAGATACTGTAGATATAGATAGATAGATAGATATAGATACTGTAGATAGATAGATAGATAGATAGATAGATACTCTAGATAGATAGATAGATAGATAGATAGATAGATAGATAGATAGATAGATAGATAGATAGATAGATAAATAGATAGATAGATAGATAGATCGAAAGAAAAAAAGAAAAAAGAAAGAAAGATAGAGAGAGAGATATATAAACTGGAAAAACAAAGTTCGGAAACGTGTGTTTGGTGGATTATTTCTCTGTTGTTACAATGCTAATGGTCATTGTATTTTACATCGTTGGAAAGCCTGTTTATTTACCTTCGCAATGATGTCCAACTTGTAAGGATCATGCATTTGTGGGATGAGCAGCACAGCTGATTATGTGGGTAACGCCCAAGAAAAATTTGCCAAAATGCTCTAAACAGTGTATTCTCATAAGGCTACCAGGAAGCTTGCAATGACTGCCCTTCACCGTCAGGCCCGTTTGCGCTGGTGTCGACAACACAGACAATGGAACCTGAACATGTGGGGGAATGTCATGTTCAGTGATGAGTCCAGGTTCTGTCTGCCAAAGTTGGATGGCACGGTCAAAGTATGGAGACGATGTGGCGAATGCTGTGCTGATTGTTGCACCGATGGAGTAACAGCTTTTGGTGGAGGCTGTGTCATGGTGTGGGGCGGCATCTCCCTCACTGGCAAAACAAGGCTTGTCATCATTGAAGGCCATCTCAATGCAGTGAGATATCGGGATGAGATTCTGCAGCCAGTGGCGATCCCATATCTCCACAATCTGGCACCTAACTTCATCCTCCAAGGTGACAATGCTCGCCCCCACAGAGCCAGGGTTATCACAGTCTACCTCCACAATGTGGGAGTAGAGAGAATGGAACGGCCTGCCAAGAGTCCACACCAGGAGGAGGTGCCAGGCTGTTGTGGCTGCGTATGGATCTTCCACCTCTACTGAGGCTCCTGACGGTGTATTAAATGAATAAAGTGTAAAATAGCCAATATGTCATGTTTGTTCCTTGTTACTGATAGAGAGTTCAATCATCCAATCCACCAAACAACTCAAAACAAGAGTCAATACCAACAGGAGAATACACTGTTTACCATTGACGGAGCATTTTGGCAAATTTTTCTTGGGCGCTACCCACATAATCAGCTATGCTGCTCATCCCACAAATGCATGATCCTTACAAGTGGGACATCATTGCGAAGGTAAATAAACAGGCTTTCCAACGATGTAAAATACAATGACCATTAGCATTGTAACAACAGAGAAATAATCCACCAAACACAAGTTTCAGAACTTTGTTTTTCCAGTATAGATAGATAGATAGATGGATAGATAGATGGATAGATAGATGGATAGATAGATAGATAGATAGATAGATAGATAGATAGATAGATAGATAGATAGATAGATAGATAGATATAGATATATAGAGATACTGTAGATAGATAGATAGATAGATAGATGGATAGATAGATAGATAGATAGATAGATAGATAGATAGATAGATGGATAGATAGATAGATAAATAGATAGATACAGCGGGTAAAATAAGTATTGAACACGTCACCATTTTTCTCAGTAAATATATTTCCAAAGGTGCTATTGACATGACATTTTTACCAGATGTTGGTAACAACCCAAGTAATCCATACATACAAAGAAACCAAAACAAATAAGTTCAGAAATTAAGTTATGTGTAATAATGTGAAAAGACACAGGGAAAAAGTATTGAACACATGAAGAAAGGGAGGTGCAAAAAGGTATGGAAAGCCAAGACAACAGCTTAAATCTATCAGTAATTAGAAAGCAATCCAGCCCCTTGTCTGTGCAAATTAATATCAGCTGGTTCAGTCCCAACTGATGGCCTATAAAAAGGTGTCTTATTACCAAGGTGTCACACAAGAAACATCTCATGATGGGTAAAAGCAAAGAGCTCTCTCAAGACCTTCGCAACCTTATTGTTGTAAAACATCCTGATGACATTGGTTACAGATACATTTCTAAACTTCTGAATGTTCCAGTGAGCACTGTTGGGGCCATATCTGGAAGTGGAAAGAACATCATTTCACCAAAACTGGCCACGACCAGGTGCTCCTCGCAAGATTTCTGACAGAGGAGTGAAAAGAATTATCAGAAGAGTTGTCCAAGAGCCAAGGACCACTTGTGGAGAGCTTCAGAACTGCTACCTGGAATTAGCAGGTACAATTGTTTCAAAGAAATCAATAAGTAATGCACTCAACCGCCATGGCCTGTATGCACGCTCACCACGCAAGACTCCATTGCTGAAGAAAAAGCATGTTGAAGCTCGTTTAAAGTTTGCTGCACAACATTTGGACAAGCCTGTGAAATACTAGGAGAATATAGTCTGGTCAGATGAGAGCAAAGTTTAACTCTTTGGATGCCATAATACACACCATGTTTGGAGGACAAATGGCACTGCACATCACCCTAAATACACCATACCAACAGTGAAGTTTGGAGGTGGGAACATCATGGTGTGGGGCTGCTTTTCAGCATACGGTACTGGCAAACTTCACATAATTGAAGGAAGGATGAATGGAAAAATGTACCGAGACATTCTTGATAAAAATCTGCTGCCATCTACCAGGATGATGAAGATGAAACGAGGGTGGACATTTCAGCAAGACAATGATCCCAAACACACAGCCAAGGAAACTCTCAATTGGTTTCAGAGAAGGAAAATAAAGCTGCTAGAATGGCCCAGCCAATCACCTTACTTGAATCCAATTGAAAATCTATGGAAAGAACTGAAGATCAGAGTTCATAGAAGAGGCCCACGGAACCTTCAAGATTTGAAGACTGTTTGTGTGGAAGAATAGGCCAAAATTACACCTGAGCAATGCATACGACTAGTTTCTCCATACAGGAGGCGTCTTGAAGCTGTCATTACCAACAAAGGCTTTTGTACAAAGTATTAAATAAATATCAGTAAGCGTGTTCAATACTTTTTCCCTGTGTCATTTCACATTATTACACATAACTTAATTTCTGAACTTATTTGTTGTGGTTTCTTTGTATGTATGGATTACTTGGGTTGTTACCAACATCTGGTGACAATTTCATGTCAATAGCACCTTTGGAAATATATTTACTGAGAAAAATGGTGACGTGTTCAATACTTATTTTACCCGCTGTAGATGGATAGATAGATAGATAAATAGATAGATAGATGGATAGATAGATGGATGGATAGATAGATGGATGGATAGATGGATGGATAGATAGATAGATAGATAGATAGATAGATAGATAGATAGATAGCAGTGGCGTCTGGTGGAAATCTTTCTAGGTAGGGCTGTGCCACATCCAATCAATTTCAGCAAACATCCCAGTATGATTTAATGCAAAAAAGTGAAGGTGTCAAAAACACATTACTACTTTTCAGTTAAATAATCAACAATTATTTTATTCCAACAGGAGCAGTAATGAATGACACAACAGTATAACACGTACTCAGTGGTGGAAAGTAACTAAGTACATTTACTCAAGTACTGTACTTAAGTACAATTTTGAGGTACTTGTACTTTACTTGAGTATTTCCATGTTCTTCTTCTCCACTACATCTCAGAGGGAAATAGTAGTTTTTACTCCACTACATTGATTTAATAACTTCAGTTACTTTACAGATTCAGATTATTAATACAAAATATAATCAACAAATAAATTATGTTTTATTATAGATTAAACTACCAGCAGTATATGATAATAAATGATGTATTATTATAGATTAAACTACCAGCAGTATATAATAATAAATGATGTATTATTATAGATTAAACTACCATCAGTATATAATAATAAATTATGTATTATTATATATTAAACTACCATCAGTATATAATAATAAATGATGTATTATTATGGATTAAACTACCAACAGTATATAATAATAAATGATGTATTATTATAGATTAAATTACCATCAGTATATAATAATAAATGATGTATTATTATAGATTAAACTACCATCAGTATATAATAATAAATGATGTATTATTATAGATTAAACTACCATCAGTATATAATAATAAATGATGTATTATTATAGATTAAACTACCAGCAGTATATAATAATAAATTATGTATTATTATATATTAAACTACCAGCAGTATATAATAATAAATGATGTATTATTATAGATTAAACTACCAACAGTATATAATAATAAATGATGTATTATTATAGATTAAACTACCAGCAGTATATAATAATAAATGATGTATTATTATAGATTAAACTACCATCAGTATGTAATAATAAATGATGTATTATTATAGATTAAACTACCATCAGTATATAATAATAAATAATGTATTATTATAGATTAAACTACCATCAGTATATAATAATAAATTATGTATTATTATAGATTAAACTACCAGCAGTATATAATAATAAATTATGTATTATTATAGATTAAACTACCAGCAGTATATAATAATAAATGATGTATTATTATAGATTAAACTACCCAGCAGTATATAAAGTCATTAAAATGAGCTCCACGTTTACCAGCTGCAACATTAAAGTGATGAACACATTAATGCATCAATAAGTATAATCCAATAATAAACATTATCCTGCATAATGTGTACTTTTATGTTTGGTACACTACACTAATACATGAAACAGGTAACCTGAAAAAAATCATGTGTCCTCTGGTGTCCTCCGGTGTCCTCCGGTGCTCCTAACAGCATCTGAAAGATTTCACTACAGTCAGAGCTGATCTGAGGTCTGCCGTCCAGCTGCCGTCTATGAGAGCCGGCTGTCAATCACTCTGAACTCCGACCAAACGGTCAAACTAGACAGCGCTGATCAAATATGAATCAATATTCTGTTACGTTAATGTCTATTGTACTGTTTAGCTGTATTAGATAGATAGATACATAGATACATAGATAGATAGATAGATAGATAGATAGATAGATAGATAGATGGATGGATATATGGATAAATAGATAGATAGGGAGGGCCTGATGAAAGCAGCTTAAAGAGGAGGCGGAGTTGTGCTGCTCAGTGTGTGCAGAGTGTCTGACAGCAGAGAGTGGTGGTTCGGATGCAGGATGTTGGTGTATCGGGACCGGGACCGGGCAGCTCTGTTCGTGTACAAGTTGTAAACTAGACGAGAAGTGGACCTGTGACCAGTGAAAAGTGACTCACATCAACAACGTTTTATTCCAGAGTCATGCTCCTGTTGATCTGGGTGTTATCTGCTTTCATTTCATGCGACGATGGCAAAGCGAGCGGAGAGTCCACTCCGAGAGGACAGCCTCTGCATAGCAACCAGGGACTCCTCTCAGACTCAGACCGGGACCACATGAGACCAGGAGAGCCTGTCCAGCTCCGACAGCATCAGCCCGGTTCCTCCGCAGGTTAGTGAGACTTTCACTGGATCACCGCTACTTTAATACAACTCATCACAGTTGTCAGTACTGTGCTCGACGAGAAAATAACGACATTGTAGCTGGAGAATAAGGATTAATAGAGAATAAGGATTAATGGAGAATAAGGATTAATGGAGACTAAGGAATAATGGAGAATAAGGATTCTTTTAGGGATGCACCGATACCTGGGCTTTGGGACTCGGCCGATACGGAGTACCGATCCCATACCAGGGTTTTATTAATCAGCTGTATGCCTCACTGTATGGAAGAGACGGGATCATCAGGCTTAATTTAAACATTGCTTTCCTAACTTTAAAATACTAAATGTGACAAATACATACATAGAAACAAATATACTTTTATTTATTATTAAAATAATAAATTGTACACCAGAAACTTGGTAAAATATCTTCAAAATTAACAGGAATTACAATTCAAGTGTAAACCTTTTAGATGCAGCAACAAATTGGTCAAAAGTTGAACAGGAATTAAACTTCTAGTATAGAATATAAACATAGAATAGAATTGAATAGATCGGCCCCATTGTCACTGCCCAATATCCTATCCGGCATCTGTGCATCCCTAATTAACATTTGTATTTTTTTAAAAAAAAAATTTAACTTCTAATCGATAATAGGGCTGTGTATTGGCAAGGATCTGGCGATGCAATATGTACCAGGATACAGGGGTTACGATTCAATATATTGCAATACTGTAAGCAAAGCGATATATCGTGAAATATCATTTTAGGGAAACGGTCATAGTACAAAGAACACATCCCCATATGCATATTATCTGAGTAAAAAGGTTTACGTTTTAATGCATCGGAACAGTGGACTCTATGTTTGCATTCATCACAGTCCCTGTAACATCCAACATCTTAGCAATACTTTTAGAGGACACACACATACTGAGAGGACGCATACACATACGCATTGGGGCGGTGGTTCCATCCCCGGCTGCTCCGGGTCACATGTCGCTTTGTCCTTGAGCAAGACACTTAACCCCAAAATTGCTCCCGAAGGCATAGCCATCGGTGTGTGAATGAGTATTTAGATTAGATCCTGATGGGCAAAGTTGGCAATTTAGCAGCCTCTACCATCAGTGTGTGAATGTGTGTGTGAATGGGTGAATACTGACATGTAGTGTAAAGCGCTTTGAGTGGTTGGAAGACTAGAAAAGCGCTATATAAGTCCAAGTCCATTTACCATACACTGAGAGGAAACACACACACTGAGAGGACGCATTCACTGATAGGACACATACACTGAGAGGACGCATACACTGAGAGGACACATACACTGATAGGACACAAATAAATGCTAATAAAATAAACTTTTGAGTGACTTTATCTTGGCATGTAAACTATTAATTAAAAATCAATACAGTGTTTTTGAGAATCAATACAGTATCACAAAACATAATATCGCAATACTCAATATTTTCTTACACCCCTGCTCAATCAACCATCATATTACAGGTCTTGTTCTAACAGAGTCCTTATTTAGTCGGCCCAGACCATCTGTATCAGGATTTGCTCATGAGCCCATGTGATGTGGGAGCTGGCTGCTGTCACCTCGTGAGTAACGGTTTCTCCATCTGTCCCTTTTTACTGCATCATCACCACCAACAAGGCAGCAATTAATCAGTTCAGATGAGCATTATTTATATGTTTTAACAATATTAACATTTTTAAGTGACTTGGGAGATGGCCAACATGTTCATGAAAGTAAAAAAAAAAGATGTCAGCATTACTTGTCTATTAAGAAAAGATGTTTTAAACGGGTGTGTGGATGCTCAAAAAGCAACTCAGGGGCCCTTAAAGTGGCAGTAGGCAGAATATTGTTGGTATCAATGGGCAAAAATGCCATAATAACCTTTCAGCATATTGTAGTTCAAGTGTTCTACCGGAGGACACCAGAGGAACATGCTTTTTTTCAGATTACCTGTCTCATATAATGACCGTTTTATAAAGAAACAACTTTTTTTCAATCATATTAGCTCCAATCTGCCTCCTCCAGCTCACTCACTCTACATTATCATTTCATTCAAATCATGTTTTACACAACAGCAGACTCATTCTTCTTTTCAACTCAGTGTGCCCTCCCTCCCCCCCCCTTAAAGTGCGCCTCTCTTTCTCACTCTCAGATGCGTGCACTTGTCATGACAATGTTCTTGTACACAGCCGAGCAGTGGAGAGGAGCTGAAAGAGGGATTTGTGACCCTTTTCATCAACTGATTCATGACTAATTCATGCTGCTGTAGGAGTACATTGCCATCCGTCATCACATGATCCTTCGGTCTGTGTTGTCGACTGAAACACTTGGAAATGCACCCAAGCATGCTGTTGTCACTCGCACCCTCTCCACCCCCCCCCCTGCCGGCATGCTTTGTGTCCTGCCAAACCTTCCCCTCTTAGCCTCCCTTCTGTACAGCTCTCAGGGGAATGGCTGCCCACCGTCCACTTCTACTAAATAAAAAGAGAAAATGTGGAAATACAAAAAACACCTCCTTTCTGGCACCATATGGTCAATTCTCCCCTGCTGAGATTAACATCTTCATTGTTCATAAAGGGCAAAGCAACATACTTAAAGATTGAATCATTTCCCCCAGGAGAAGATTGTGGTGGTTGTTGGGACGTTTAGTGTTGGTGCCGCCCCCTCGCCCGGCTCCACCCTAAGCATCTTTTCACTTCAATTTGTCTCTGTTCAATTGGATATTGCTGACTCGTCCTTGAGGGCGATTTGGCCCTCATATCAAAGGGTGCACTTGTATTTTCCTCCATCAGTGGAATGTATGGCCTAAATCCAACACACGCACACAAACAAGCATGTGTGTGGGGGGGTCAGCAGCGATAAGTCCCTGTTGGACCATCTGTTTGTGCTGCCTGGTGGTCTCACAGTCAACATGTTTGTGCGCCTCTTGATTTTGATCCTAGTCGGCGGTGAAAACATAATAATGTAACGCTGAAATTGCTTGATGTGTCAGCCAAAGCGAACGTGGTGTTTCCACTAGTTATAGCTTGCCAGTCTAATATTCACCGCCTTCATTTCTGGGACGGGTAGCTCCGAAAATTAAAATGTCTTTTAAAAGGCTCACACGTTGATAAAGAAATGGATAAAGAAAGGGTTTGAAAACACTAATGTACAAACAATACATTATTTTTATTAGACACCATGCCTGATAATAACAGTATTCAAGCCATATCACACACACAACATGGGGTCTATTTCTCATCTGCCTCAGCGGCCTCAGACGGCCCATTTCAATCCACTTCATAAACCTCTTTGTGGCGTCGTTCAGTTCGCCAAATGGGAAGATTATAGTAATCTGGCACGAAACACCTCCACTTCAGATTTTGTGACCCCCTTCTGTTATGTTTGGCCACGGCGGCAGAACACACATAAATTGGAGGCTGCCTCTCCCAAAACCAGCATCCTCTTGTCCATCTGCACTGGTGTATGTATCCCAGTGGGTTGGCACTAACACTGCCAAATGAAGTGTTTCATATTGTGGCTGAAAATACAGGCAGTCCTGGCAGCTCCAGGCATTTGTCTGCTCCCGATCAAAGGGAATTGTTAGGAGCAATGATATGGGGCGATCTGGTTATCTGGTTTTGGCACTTGCTGACATATTGTGAAAGCTGGTAGCATAAGGCATGGCTTTGTGAGTTTTCAGTAAAGCTCTGGCAGATCTTTTAGCAGCAGGATTATGAGCAATCAGACCAGCAGTGAATTTAATCGCTGCTACCGTCAGTGTCCAATTGTAACCATTAGAGAGAGATGCTTACGACGTTATGACCTGTGAGACTGCTGCTATAGCGATGTTGCAGCATTTAGGTACTAATAAAAAAAAGCTAGAAGAACCTTTTTTATGGCTTCCTCGAACAAAATAACAATGATATACTGTGGCTGTGGAGGGTTGATGATGAGCCGGGTGCTGAGATATATGGCTCCCAAAACTCACTTTCCGGCCCAGCCTGCATAGGAACAGTAGAGAATATTTATAGCAGGGCAGTAGGTGAAGGAAGATACCTTGGCGCTTGCCAGTGCCAGCAGAGTTTTGCAGATCTACACCATAGGTCTTGGTACTGAGTAGTTTCTTTGGAGCACGGTGCAGTGGCTTCAGTATTAGTTGTTGTCAGGCACTTGTGCTCAGATGCTGCACCATCTTGTCTGTTCAATCATACATTTTTAGGGCCCGAGCTCTGACCGAAGGTCGGCGAGGCCCTATTGAAATTGGTCCGTTTATTATTCTTTTTCTCCAAAATGAATTTAATTTTTGAGGGACTAAACATGCTCAAAAACGAACAACACTTTGCACATGTAGCAGAACTGGTTAAATGTATATATTTTATGAGTTTCGTGTATGGGTGTGGCAAAATGGCTCGATAGCGCCCCCTTTTGAGTAGCCCCGATGTGGGGTTTCGCTTAGATGTATGAAATTTGGTAGGCATATAATATATATAACATGTTGAGAAGTAAAAAAAAGTCACTTGGAGGTATACCGTAAACCCAACAGGAAGTCGGCCATATTGAATTTTAAGTCATTTTTTTTACCATTTCCAGGTGTTGTACTTTAATGAACTCCTCCAAGAGATTTTTGTAATTATGGCATATATTTTCCAATCTGCTTTAAATTTCGCATGTGAGATAAGTGTTCTGGCCTGCCCATCCACATGCAAATTTGGGCTCCCAGTCATTGCGCCACCTACTGGTAACAGGAAGTTACAGGTTGTGTACTTTTACAACATACTCCTCACAGATTATTCAGATCCATCTCAAAATGTGTCAGAAAAGCCTGAAGACCTGAATAATGCTTCCTTTTTGATTGTCAATTTTTGTTGAATGGTGGTGCCGTGGTGCATGGCGAATTTCAATTACTCGCCATGAACAAACAAACCATTGTAACTCAACTCCAGATGGTCAGGTCTTTTCCAAATTAAATTTTGATTAGCGTCCAGGCCTGAAGACATCTACAGGCCCATTTTGAATCATACTCATAGCGCCACCTAGTGGCAACAGGAAGTTAGAGTCGCAATATTTCGGCGTATTACTTTTAGCAGGTTAACCAGATCCACCTCAAATTTTGTCAGCGTGGTGTAAAGAAGTTCCTGATGGCAAACCGTGAAGCTTTTTAGCTTTTGATGAACGTACTTTCTTTGGCAACGTGTCTTTCGCCATGAAACAGGAAGTTGTTTTTGAAAGGGCTAGATATGCTTGCAAACGAACGAAACTTGGCACACTCATTGAAAGTACTAAAATGTGTTAATGGATATAGTTGTTGTGCTTGGGTGTGGCAAGGGAGCTTGATAGCTCCCCCTACAAATTTCAACGAAGCCCCCTAAGTATGTTACACTTAGATGTACCAAATTTGGTAGGCATATGTATCACATGTACACTTAAAATGAAGTCTCTTGGGGCCATGCTCTAAACCCAACTGGAAGTTGGCAATTTTTAATTTTGTGTGATTTTTTTGGTGTATTTTTGGCTATTTCCAGGCTCTGTACTCTAACGAACTCCTCCTACAGGCTTTGTGAAAAGTTTACAGATTGTGATGAAAAGTTGTTGTAATCTTTAGGTTTTATGAAACAGCGTTGAAGTGGCGTGGCGGAGAATTTACATGATTCACCCTTAAAAGACAAACTGTTGTAACTCGACTGTACTTGGTCGAATCTGCCCCTAAACTTGACCTACTTCATAGTAGTCCAGTACTCATAGCTCCACCTACTGGCAACAGGAAGTCAGCATCATGTGACAAAAATCATCCGATTCACATGCAATTTACATTGTGTGGTCTACACTTGATAATGAGCAACATAATGCATGTTTAGTGTGTGTTCTTTAGCGCCACATAGTGGACAAAGGAAGTGTTAAAAAAAACTGCAATACGTCATTTCCTGTGCCACTCAATCAACGCAGGAAATAACGTCTAACTTGTGCGTGCAGTGTCCGATGGTCACTGATATGTACAGGTGTGTCGACTGGCGTCCCCCAGTACCCCCGACATGTGGGAGGGTGCGAGGGCCCGTTCATCGCTGCTTGCAGCTTTAATTTTGTTTCGTTTTTTGGTCATAAATATGCTTTTTTAACCTAATGCTATGCCACACTCATAGTTGTCCACAGCAAGACGTTCACACATTTATTCTACAGGGTGTTTTGAATGCTTAACTTGACTTTGAACAATTCACGATAAAAGCTGCATTTGTTTTTCTGTTTTATTTTGTTTTTTTTGGGCCAGTTGAAAGCAGAATACGATATAAACACAAGTTTGACTCAGTTGCCTATTTACAGTTCAACATTAGCATTAATTTGGAGTTGTGTCAATCTAACAAATGTAAATCCAATATTGACTCTCCTTTAAGCTTACCAACTCCTGGGGGAAATATTTGCCTTTTTAGCCACAAAAGGCTCCCCTCTGGTCACCAGCTAGTAGCTAACTTTTTCTGCTGTTTGGTGCTCGGCAGGTAACATACAGTTTGTTTATCATAGCTTTTTTTTGTTAAAATCAGCCACCTGGTGTGGCTAAAATCAGGCTTGATGAGAGCAGAGTGTTAGACTGGACCAAACAGTAAAATTGCGTGCCATATAACAAAAACAATGAACTAAAGAGGCTAAAACGCTCCATAGAATGGTTAAGTTTAGGCAAAAAAACAACAACATACTAATAAGTTAACGTTTTGAATAAAATAACTACGGAATGGGCGTTACTTATGTACGGAAGTTATGTGACAAATTAGTCAATGTTTGGGTTAAAGGGACTATTTGTAAGAATAGAACTCAATGAAAGTCAGCGTCCCGTTGCTCGCGCTCGCGCTTGCGCTCGCTCTACATTAACATGAACGACCATTGATCAAAACAGTGAGGAGACACACGTCAGCTAAAAGCACAATATCACTCTATATTTCAGCTGCTTGGCAGTAATGTTAGCTGACCAGACGAAGGTCTCTCCATGAATCAATGCTGATCCTAGTGCTGGCTTTTCCTGCCTCAGCCTCCCGACCGCGGCCGGAGGGAACAGGGGAGACACCGGAGTTTCGGTCAGAGATGATAACGTAACTCTTCTGCAGTGTAGTGTGCGCGCATTCACGTGAGAGGTGGAGTGAGTGAGAACGAGCATGGTGTGTCAGTGAAGGCAGGCAGAGGAGATAAAGCTTAGCGGTTTTATGTGCTTCTGTGTAGTTTGTGTTGGAACAGCGTAGCCACACGCGAGTGCATGGGACACACCGACCCGCAATGATTTATAAGAGTGTAAGTGTAAGAAGCTACAAACAGTCCCTTTTAAAATGTGTGGACTTACTTAAGTAGAGAATTTACGTAACAAATAAATCAATATTGACTTCTGATTTTCAAACGGGACATGAAGAGCGGCTTCCTGGGTGATACTCTGGTGTTTTTTGACCGACCAGTCAACCTCCTCCCGACACAGACTTTATCGCTTTTTATACTACGTCACCTGTCCTGGCACATGATTACATGGACTATATCAGTATTGATTAACTTGATTGTATGCAAATTATAGTGCATTTGTTTTTTGTAGGTATAGCTACCAACAGTGGATGCAATCAGTCTGAATGCATTGATCCTTGGTTGGATATTTGTATTGTCATGTATCGTATTTGCATGGCCACCATTTATTCATATGGGCAACTAGTGATGTACTACTGAGCCTTCCGGCCTTGTTATGCAACACAACACTATACATCTGAAAATATAAAGTCTTGTTGTCCAGTTGACTCAGTGTGAAAGTGGCCAATTGGGTTTGTGGATAAGGTGACACATTATCATTAGGCCCTAAATGGGATTCTCCAGGAGCTAACAGAAAACATAGAATGACTAGAGTTCTGTCATGAGAATCACGTTATTGGAAATATGCACTGTAGGCTACTTAGCTGTCTGCATGCTGATGTAGCATAATGTTGTCTTGAATGCATGCCTTGCTGAGCTAATTGGCCAACTTTGCCATTTGTATTTGCGTCCACCTCTGTAAAATCTACTGGGATTAATTGATTGATATCCTCAAGGGATTCTGCAAATTACCTTCCCTGTTGTTTTGTCAATATGGTCCCGTCTAAGTTAATTGGAAATGCAGCCAACTCCATTCTGTTAAAGCATAGGCTACGGTTGGACTGCATAAAGGGGGTGGACAAAATAACAGGTCCAGTCTGCAAGTACTACCTTCGTGGAGCTTCTAAAGTTTGTCAGAGGTGTCATTTCTGAGGCTATAATTTGTGATGTTTTAGTGGATTGCATCATATTGTAAGGCATGGTCTGAAATTAACTTTTTTGTCTGCGACATCTATTCGCTGAATGAGGGAATACAATTTTGATCATTTATACATGAATGATGTCATTATAGGTTTGCTCGGGGGTGGGTGGTGGGAGAGTACTTTACACTTGCACACGCATACACGAATGTGCCCACCTATGTGCAAAAATATACTATCAATACATTTCAATTCATACAGAGAATATTTAGCCTGGGTCAACAAAGAACAGAACAAATATTCACCGTTGTACTTGTTATGTTTTGAAGCAAGCCACAGGAACTTTACCGGGGTCTTGAGCATTTATTTTTGGACCAGCTGAAACCTACACGGTTATTGGTTAGAATTATGTGAACTTCAACTGTCAATCAAAATGAATAAGGTTCTACGGCCAATAGCTTTGCTGTATAGCAGTTGCAAGCAACTTTCAAATGTATAGCTCTATCCACTCATAAGCTAACCTTACTAAACATGGCTTTCTGTTGTGCCTTTTCCCTCTCCTCCAAAAGTGATAGATGGCCTGATGAAATTACCCGCCACTGCCAACAATTTACCCACATTGGGCGGTTGCTAATTTCAGAGTCCGTTGTAAGGTATTCTTGTTATTTTGAACATACCTTGTAGATTATGTGTGAACCTGAACGCACTACTATTGCCCCGACCACCTATCTTTCTCTCAACCCAATCTTTTTTTTCCCCAGATTCTGCTTTTAACCTAAAGGTCCAGGTAAACGATGTGCTGAGTCGTCAGTACCTGAGCCAGGCGGTGGTGGAGGTCTACATCAACTACACCAGGACCAACACAGCTCTTACTGGAAAGGATGGCGGTGTTTTGCTTCATGTACCTTACCAAACTGGGAAGCCAATCGCAATTGTGGCCAGCAAGGATGGCTACATTTGCACACTGCTGCCTTGTAAAACCAACCGAATGCCAAGTGAGATATTTAATGTGTGTATGTGCTTAATGTGTCAATATACATGTACAATATCTATCAGTTGTGTGTGTTTGTTTGACACACAAAGTCACATCATGTATTTGTGGAAGTGGCGTTACTTAAGTACGGAAGTTACATGACAAACAAGTCTACATTTGAGTTAAAATAACTACAGAAGTGCAGTTACTTAACTACGGAAGTTACGTGACAAATAAGTCAAAAATAACTACGGAAGTGGACATACTTAAGTTTGTGAGCGACAAATAAGTCAACATTTAGGTTAAAATTACTATGGAAGTGGACTTACTTACACGGCAGTTCAATGACAAATAAGTCAACGTTTGGGTTAAAATAATTACGGAAGTGGCGTTACGTAAGTATGGAAAATAAGTGATAAATAAGTAACGTTTAGGTTAAAATTACTATGGAAGTGGACTTACTTATACGGAAGTTATGTGACAAAATAAGTCAACGTTTAGGTTAAAATAACTATGGAAGGGGCGTTACTAAAGTACAAAATTGGATCTGCACATTCATAAAGGATAGATAGCAGGTTTTTTTTAACTTTTTTATTTTTTGATACTTTTATATGACACTGTTTAAAGTGTCATATAAAAGTGTCAAAAAATAAAAAAGTTTAAAAAAATGCAGTCACAGGAAATAAGAACTTGAAATACTTCAGCGACTTTCTAAACTTTCTGGTTGTCATTGCAGGGTGAAGTTTTGCTTCACCCCACTGCATTTGACACCCAATTAGGCGCAGCGCCCAAGCAAAACTCTTTGGGAACAATTAATAACCCATATCTGGAGTGTGTGTCTTCTTCTGTCTCATCTGCCATCTCCAGTGCTTTGCATTTCTAAAAAGAACGGATTCTTGAATCTTGAGCTAGTGTTGTTGTAGTATGTCAGCCAGAATGTCGCCAATGTCTTGCCTCTGTGTGAGGTTTCATATAACACACTGTCACACTGCCATCTAGTGGAAAGACAAAATACTCAATACTAAATTAGCACCTTCCCTCTTCCTCTTATGTCATTGCTGTAGTATTTTCGTCTGTGACCGTGTCCCTACTTGGTTTGAATCAGGGGAACATCTGGCTCTTTGATGACTCCGTCCTGATCACTGGCAAAACATCTGGTATATATTGTCACACTCTTAATTTTTCTTTCCTTAATGCTCTGGCTCTCTTTGATTGTCAGTACAAGTACTAATCTAAGAAACACATTAGCCAAAAATAACTGCACTAAAGGGAAAAAACATATATTTTATAAACACATATTACCAGCTATTATTTTTCGTTTTCCTTTATTTGCAGATGCTGCGTCACTTCCTAGTGTCCAGTTTCCCAAGAGCCTGCTGAATCTGACAGACAGCAGTAATGCCACCTCTGTTAGAGCCTACCTGACCATGCCCAAACTGCCGTCAGGGGAGGACAGCTTTCTTAACACTTTGGGCATCATGAGCAGCAAATCAGGTAGATGCGTGTGCTGCGGTATTCTGGTAACAATTCATTTTAGGTCATAGTTTATATGATTTTTTTTTTATTTGTAAGTGATTATGTCAATTTTCTTGGGAAAAAAAGTCAAAAGCACTTTAGATAGTATTTGCACAGTCTATCTGAAATGTGAAAGTTACATTGCATTTATACGGAAGCCCTGAAGGGCAAGCAAGTTTTTCTTTTTTTTCTGGTGATCCATTGCCTTAAGAACATCTTAGTTCCTTTTTTTCTGTGAAACAGTCACGTGACAAATAAATCAATGTCTGGGTTGAAATAACTACGGAAGTGGACTTACTTAAGTATGGAAGTTATGTGACAAATAAGTCAATGTTTGAGTTAAAATAACTATGGAAATGGCATTACTTAAGTATGGAAGTACATGACAAATAAGTCTGACATGCCTGTTATTAAGTCATAAATACAGGAGAGAAAATTATTTAGATCAGACTTAGAAAATGGATCACCGAAAAAAAAGAAAAAAAATCCCGCCCATACATTGCAGATTCTAGATGACAAAAATAAATGTGCAGATGAAAGTGAAAACCTATTATGTGCAAGATTTCAATTTTGTCCATGGTGCCACCTGGTGGTAGTATAAAAAAAATAGACTGTGGAAAACAGAAATGCAGGCTGATACAGATCACAATCAGTTTTATTGGCCAGGTATGAGACACTAAACATACCAGGAACTAGTCTCTGGTTATTTTGCTCTCATTGTACATACACAGAAAGTGAAATACAGAATGTTTCAGTGTGACATTGTTCCAGTCTGGAACCGTTTGGCTAAGGTGTTTATCCATGTCTAGTCCACATTATCTCCTCTGTTCTTCAAGGATACGTCAGTGTGGCGTTGAGTCCGTTGGCGGCTGTCAGTGTGCAGCTCTTCTCAGGACACACACAGTTACATGTGAGTGGGCCCATACAGATCAGCCTCAGCATCCCTGACAGCTGTGGACTTCAGGCCTCCAATGTTGTCCCGGCATGGTTCTTCAACCGGACCACTGGTGAGTAGAAGTCACACACTAAAATCTACCCCATGTTGATCTTTGAAGAATCAGGAGAGAAAGTGAGGATGATTTAATGGCATCTACTTGGAATTGTGGCTTAATAAAGGGGGACTTAAGACTAAAGATCTACTTAGAATTGTTTTCTTAATTTATTAATCGCCCAGATGACCAGCTATGAAAAGTGAAGTCGCGGAAACATGTCATGGAAAACTCACTTTTTGGCCTGCTTAGTCAGTGGTTGAAGGTGGTTTGCAGTCATTTGAATGGTTTCTACAATTCTTACATAAGGTGGGAAAAGCCTGACATATATACCCCTACAGCACAATGGCGATGCCAAGCCCCCTCATAAGTCAGGACTTGGACACCCACTGAGTAGGCCCCTAACTTTGGTTCCTGTGTCCCACTTTCTAGACTAGACAGAGACAGTATTCTTACAGAAATGCTGAAGCAGACACATTATTGGCAGCATTAAAGCAGCAGGCAAGTCTCACGGCAGTTCGTGAAATAGTCACGTATAAGATTGGACACATATTTTTTTTGTGACACTCGACTTCAAACAACTTATTTTTATTTCCACTCCAGTCTTTTCAAAATAAAACTACTTAGTTAGGACTAGGAATAGATTGACTTGGTTAGGCTTAGGCAACAGACACCTTAGTTAGGCTTAGGAAAAGATCGACTTGGTTAGGCTTAGGCAACAAAACTACTCAGTTAGGTTTAGGAAAAGATCACGGTTTGGGTTTAAGTAACACCGGAAATGCCGTAACTTAAGTACAGAAGTTACCTGACAAAAACTATTTAGTTAGCTTCAGGTAAAGATCGTGGTTTGGGTCAAAATAACTCTGAAAGTTCCGTAAGTTAAGTACGGAAGTTACGTGACAAATAATTCAACTCTGACTTGCGGTTTCACACGAACACTGGTCTCCTCCTGTGCTTTTTGACTTACCCATCAACCTGACCTCATCTTACACGGCGTTCGCTGCTCTTTGTAGTTCCTGATTCACAATTAGGTGGATTACAGACATTGATTCTGTGCTGACCAACACAAACAAATTTAATTTGTGTCTATGTACACAAATCAATACATTAAATATGGTGACTATTTCATGAACTGCGATTGGGCTGCCATCACTCACTCACTCAGCAGGTTGCTCCACTTGGGCTATAAATGTTGAATTAACTCATTCAGTTCTTTTGCTTAAAAATATGAATGCCATGTGAATTATATATATATATATATATATATATATATATATATGCAATCTTTTGGGGGGGTCTTTGACATGAGTTAATCTCATGCCATGTTGTTTTTCTAATGATTTGTCCATGTAGTGGCATGAGGCAAATTAACTGTTGTGTAACACACTCCCAACAATGATAAGCTTCATAAACGTAAGATTGGGGCCTTATGTGTAGGACCTGGTGCATCCATCCATTGTCTGTAACCGTTTATCCTATTCAGGGTTGCGGGGGATGCACATTTATTTTTAGATCTGACAGGATTGTATTAGTTGTGGGAAATTCCAGACAATTTGATCTAAACAGTGTTGATGTATTTCTGTTGTTATTGTTGTTTCTTTGACCTAGGTGGATGGATGAGAAAGGGGCTAGGGACGGTGGTGTCAGTAGGAGGGAAACTCATGTGGACATTCACAGCTCCTCACCTTGGCTACTGGATTGCAGCACCTTTGTCATCCACCAGAGGCGAGTGCTCCCCCTAAACATGTTAAACTAATGTAATGTAATCAGGGCTGTCAAAGTTAAGGCCATAACAATGCGTTCACGCAAATTTGTTTTAAGGCCACTAATTTCTTTAACGCATCTTGCAATTTTTATTTTGTAGCGGGCTCAGCTAGAGCTAAATGGAATACTGGTATCATATGAATCTAGAAAACATAAGGAATCCATTGGCACCATAACCTAACTTCTCGCAAAGAAGGTTAAATAACGTTCCAAACTTATGCTAAATTTTGGCGAGGAAAAACTGTCATGTCCATTTTCAAAGGGGTCCCTTGACCTCTGACCTCCAGATGTGTGAATGTAAATGGGTTCTATGGGTACCCACGAGTCTCCCCTTTACAGACATGCCCACTTTATGATAATCACATGCAGTTTGGGGCAAGTCCTAGTCAAGTCAGCACACTGACACACTGACAGCTGTTGTTGCCTGTTGGGCTGCAGTTTGACATGTTATGATTGGAGCATATTTGTTATGCTAAATGCAGTACCTGTGAGGGTTTCTGGATCAATATCTGTCATTGTTTTGTGTTGTTAATTGATTTCCAATTATACATATAAACATACATTTGCATAAAGCAACATATTTGTCCACTCCCATGTTGATAAAATATTAAATACTTGACAAATCTCCCTTTATTTTGAACAGATAAAAAATGTGTTAATGAATTAGTTAATCCATTTGCAATTAATCGCAATCAATCACGGACTATCATGCGATTAATCATGATTCAATATTTGAATCAATAGACAGCCCTAAATGTAATGTAATACAGTGTTCAGCACTAACATGGCAGTGTCAAGGTAATCAATAAAAGTGCATCAGATGGAAATTAATGAATGTCAAGCATTGGTTTTCTGATGGTTGTCGTAAGCCTACTGTATAATGGGATTGCTCTGATTGTGGCCATTTATTTTTTATAACCTTGGAAGCTGATGGGGAAAAAAAGAAAACAATGAATATATTGCATTGTATTTTTAAATATTTGTTATGATCCATTGAAATTGGCCTGGAACTGGCCTAGGCCAGTGGAAAAAAGGCAAAAGATATATTAAATGGCGTTTGTAAAGTTTTTGGATACAAAATGTTCATTTTAATTTTTATTGCATGTCTGTTTTATATTTCATCCAAACTTCTTCTTCTGACCATCAATATGTTTTAGGTTTCTTTGGACTTGCCATCCCCATTGACTTCATCTTACACCATTCACCTCTCCTGATGGTTATCCTCGGAGGAATGCTTGTTATTGTCATCTGTCTCCTGGTTGGGTTATTGTTTTATTGCAGGTAATAGAGGCTTTCATCTCATACTTGTTCAAACACTATATGTTGTGATGAAGTTAGTTTGATAACTCAGAATAACATTTAAAGTAGGGCTGTCAAATTAATTTAAAGCTACTAATGTCTATAACGCATTAACGCAACCTGCGTTTTTTTAGGTTGTAGTGGCTCAGTTTTAAAGCTGGAGTGAAGATACTGGTATCATGAAACTAAGAAACCTAAAGAATCCATCGGTGCCAACCATGTCATAGCTTGTTGAGAAGGAGGCTAAATAACGAACGTGCGTTTAATTTGGCAAGGAAAAACTGTCATATCCATTTTCAAAGGGGTCCCTTGACCTCTGACCTCCAGCTATGTGAACGTAAATGCGTTCTATGGGTACCCACGAGTCAAAAGTTAAGGCGATAATAACGCGTTAACGCAAATTTGTTTTGAGGCCACTAATTTCTTTAACGCATTAAAGGGACTGTTTGTAACTTTTTAAGCGTATAAATGTACCGGGTCGGGACACATGCGCGCTCGCGTGTGGCCGCTGTCTCTGCTCCGCTGCCTGCCTGCCTTCACTCACAGAAGCCGTGCGCATTCTCGCGTACTCGCTCCACCTCTATTCGTGAACGCGCGCTCACTCCACACTGCAGATGAGTTAGTAGCTCTGAGAATATCTAGTGAATGAGTGGACGTTTGTGCAAAAATAACTGCTGCAGCTCCTCCAGACCAACAGAGGTTTCCCGTGACGTAAACGTGACGGGGCTCCGCAGCGAGAAACGTTATCGTCTCATTACCGACCGCATGCCGGTATCTCCCTGTTCACTCCGGCTGCGGGCGGAGACCACAACGTTACTCGCTGCGGAGCCCTACTGCCTCAGAGCCCCTCTGCCTCAGAGCCCCGCTGCCTCAGCCTGCGCTGAGGCAGGAAAAGCCAACACTAGGATCAGCATTGATTCATGGAGAGACCTTCGTCTGGTCAGCTAACATTACTGCCAAGCAGCTGAAATATAGAGTGATATTGTGCTTTTAGCTGACGTGTGTCTCCTCACTGTTTTGAGCGATGCTCCTTCATGTCTATGTAGAGCGAGCACAAGCGCGAACCTGACGCTGACTTTCGTTGACTTAACGGCCACAGGTGTCGCTGTTAACAAGACATTTCTGAAAGTTACAAACAGTCCCTTTAAAGCATCTTGCAATTTTTATTTTGTAGCGGGCTCAGCTACAAGGTTAAATAACGTTCCAAACTTATATTGTTTGATGCTAAATGCAGTACCTGTGAGGGTTGAGAGCCACGGCGTATTCAATGGCGTATTCCTTTAAAAGCACTTTGATATCAGTAAAATACATTATTTGTCAAAGTGGATGTTTGTAATGTGTGTATTTGGACTGTGTGATCATGTCGTGTATGCAGCATGACTTTCATTAGCCTGGCACTGATTGAGGCAAATATTCTGTCTTGTCTACAGATGTCCACTCAGTGAAACTAAAACAAAGAAGATCCGACCAGCGATGAGAAAAGACCAAACCACCTCCACATGTGACGATGAAGTTTTGGAACTATCTTCAGTGGACTCCTCTCATCTTCAGGATGGACTGAACCAATCAATCACAGAAAGAGGGGCTGATCGGCACAATGCCTCTGTTATTTCTATGCACAATGGCAATTTAATAGCCAACCCCAATGCTGTGGCCATTAGGGTGGAGTGTAATGAACTGGAACTTAACAGTGACCTTAATGATCTGATGTGTTTGCATGAAACTACAGATCGGATCGGAGTTCCGGCCTCTCTGACAGAGAATTTGTTTTTCTACAACCAGCCTGTTGCCATTTTTCACGCTCCAGCATTCTTCCACTTGGAGGAGCAGCAAGAGCTGCCCCAGTGGAGCAAATCGGCCACTCTTCCCCGTGCGGGGGCTGCCGCTGATCCGCTGAGTAAAGACGGCTTCACACAGACTCTGCCAAAAGGTCCCTCTGCCACCCAGAACCAGGCAGTGGAAGGTGAGGACCAGCTTGGGGTTCTAGAGGGCTCTCAGGCAGCAGCGTCCACCAACACATCCAGGGGTCACTTCAGCCTCCCAGAGTCAGCGTCGGTCCCAGGAACCCTGAATAAAATCAGGGGCGGCGGCAGACACTCGGTGCATGCCTTGGCAGAACTTTCTAAAATCCCCTCGAATCAGCCTCCCCGGGCCTGGTTTGTATCACTGGAGGGCAAACCTGCAGCTGAGATCCATTACGCAGTGTCAGAGCAGCAGAGGCGAAGAAGGCCGGTCGAGAGTCGAGAAACCAGCTTAGACTCAGGAGTGGATATGAGCGAACTGAACCAGACGCCTGGAAGGAGGGCTGTAACGCTGGAGCGCAATGCTACTTTTGTCAAAAGCCCATCCAGCAATAAACATGCCCCTCCACAGTAAAAACTCTTAATGCCTCCATGCCTACAGCCCTCTAAGTTTGTTTAAACAGCATCGGTTCCATCTATGACACGTAACTTATTTACCATATAGCTTAATTTTTTACATTTTTTACATTAATGTTAAAGGTATGATATGTAAAAGTTGTCGGTTTCTGTTTGTAAACACACAGAATTCAAAGTTGGCCACACCTCCACAGCTCAACTAGCCAAGAGAGAGAGCGAGCTATAGAGTGACTGAAGAGAGAGAGCGGCGTTAGTGAGAACAAAGCAGTGAATCAGAGAAATAAAATGTTATTTTCTGATTGTTTACCGGCGCTTACGTTCTAAAACACAAATAAACACACTACTAACTCCGCACAATACTGCGGGAAAGAACCAAGTGTGTGGCTCAGCGCTGCTCCCGGTCAAACTACTGACACACACAGATCATAGCAGCAAACACAAACTACTGACACACAGATCATAGCAGCAAACACAAACTACTGACACACAGATCATAGCAGCAAACACAAACTACTGACACACAGATCATAGCAGCACACACAAACTACTGAAACACACAGATCATAGCAGCAAACACAAACTACTGAAACACACAGATCATAGCAGCACACACAAACTACTGACACACACAGATCATAGCAGCAAACACAAACTACTGACACACACAGATCATAGCAGCAAACACAAACTACTGAAACACACAGATCATAGCAGCAAACACAAACTACTGACACACAGATCATAGCAGCAAACACAAACTACTGAAACACACAGATCATAGCAGCAAACACAAACTACTGAAACACACAGATCATAGCAGCACACACAAACTACTGACACACACAGATCATAGCAGCAAACACAAACTACTGACACACAGATCATAGCAGCAAACACAAACTACTGAAACACACAGATCATAGCAGCAAACACAAACTACTGACACACAGATCATAGCAGCAAACACAAACTACTGAAACACACAGATCATAGCAGCAAACACAAACTACTGAAACACACAGATCATAGCAGCACACACAAACTGCTGACACACACAGATCATAGCAGCACACACAAACTACTGACACACAGATCATAGCAGCGCAAACACAAACTACTGACACACAGATCATAGCAGCACACACAAACTACTGACACACACAGATCATAGCAGCAAACACAAACTACTGACACACACAGATCATAGCAGCAAACACAAACTACTGACACACACAGATCATAGCAGCACTTACACACAGCAGATGAGAGGCAGAGGAGCCGGGGATCACTGGAACACATGCACCTAACACAACCCATTATCATCCAGGAAAAACGGACGTTTTGTATCTGACAATGCAAATGGACTTGTGCCTTGATATCAGAAGCCAAGAGGCGTGACAAAGCAGTGATATTTGACCACCTGAACGGGCTGCACACCCTGTGGTGATGTTATTGGCTGGGGGTTACACCCACATGTGGGGCCCAAAGGCTGTTTGCAGACGCCCAGAAGCATCCCGAGTACAGCAAAATCAGAAAAAGAGAAAATCCAGGCAGAGGGCTGCAGGGTGTCTGCAGAAACAGACACCACCACACACTTCTGGTGGGGCAAAAGTGATGATTGAGAGGGATTATTTTTGTATCAGTCTATACATTGTTATTTAGGAAATTCTTGCATGTTATACCTTTAATGCACCAATCCAAGTTGGGGGTAGGGGCCAGTTTCTCCCATCAGATCCCACACAGTCTGTGTTGTAACTGTTGCATGTACAAAGTGTAAACAGTCCGAAGCAGAGCATGTGGATTTAGCAGTTGCTTTCTTTTTTTTTTTTAAAATAAAAGTTGTCTAGTTGCCCTATTTGTCTGCCTCCAACGTGACAAAGACAGCATGTGATTGAGATTAATGAGGTCAAACCCTGCCATGATGAACACCTCCAGATTAATTACTTAGACTACCATAGCTCACTGAACATGACTGAATGTTTGTTATTTTAACACCGTCATTTGATTTCCCTTTGTGCATAATTGTTTGTGCATGTTTTGTGTATATTGTCATGAAGTGAATCATTTCATTATATTTTAATAAATAAAAACAACTGACCTTGGTGATGAGCATTTGTAGTAGCTAACTACATACAATATACAGTATGAAACTATCTTGTATAAATAGTATTCCTACTTATTACAGTCACAATGTGTGTAACCACAGTTATGGGTTATATCATATTTTAAACCCACATTATTTTACTGCGTTTTTCTTACAGTGAAAAAGAAATTTAATCATAATTATATGTATTAAAATATTCATTGTGATTATTGCAATTATTATTATTTTGTACATAATTTTTATAAATACAGTAAATAATTTAAATAAAATTATGTTTATTATTATTATTATATTAATTATTGTTATTATTATTATTTTTATTTTACTTTCTTTTTCTAAATACAGTAAAATAATTGAAATCGAATTATGTTTATTATTATATTCACTATATAATACATTATCACTAATAGTGATCATCACTATAATATTATTATAATAATAATAATTCTTATTATTATTAATGATAATAATAATAATAATAATAATAATAATAATAATAATAATAATAATAAAAATAAAAATAATATGAATAACAATACAGTAGATAATGTCTACACATGATTTAGTTAACATGAAGGCCTGAAAAGGAGGGAAATTATTTAGAAATGAAAGGATATATTTGTTTGGAAGTACTCATGCTCTACTACATTTCAGAGGGAAATATTGTACTTTGTACTGGACTATATTTATTTGACAGATGTAGTTACTAGTTAGTTAACAGATCAAAGAGACATCTCCCCTCTTACCTTCTGTAAAGAGGGAAAGTTGTTATTGTTTTATCCAATAATTCTCAAAAAGCAAAGACAAAAGAAAATATTAAAACATATTTGTACAGCAGAACTTTTTTATTATTATTATTCTTTCGTATCATCATCATCTTGAAGCAGTCGTGGGGAATCACGGAGCTCACTCAGTGTTCAGATTAAAAGATGAGGAATTTAACAGCGTTATGAACTAAAAACAAAGATCATACAGATACAGTGAGGACCATTATTGAGAGGCTACTGTAGCGTCACTGTAGCTGACGTCACGTGGCACGCAAGTAGTGAGACTGCATGCTGCAACCCGTGCTGCCTGTGTATTCTCTTCCTGTACTGCACATGGCACACGGATTGCGTAAGAGAATAAGGAAGTACATTCTGTATTGGCACAGTGAAGAGATGCAGCAGTGAGCTTTGGTTTCTGTCGCTTATAAGAAACTGTTTCATATTTACCTTGTAGAATCATTTTTATTATCGCAGTTTTTGTTTGACTACAGAACGACAAGTCGAACCAAAAAAAGGTAGGCTTTGGCACTATTTGTTGTATCATAAACATTCTCCAGATGTGGTTCTAGTACGGAGTTGTTGTGTCGGCCTTTGATTTAACATTTCTACTTGCATATCCATGAAGACATTTCTTATTCGACTCTATCTACAGCACTGTGTCAACGTTTTAGCCACCTACAGATCATTTCAAGTTAAGTTATTAAGCAGACAATCACGTAAACGTGATTATTTTCTTATTTACACCATTAGGCTATGTGGAGAAAGGACGCAACACGATCAAATGAACCCTCCTAGACTCACAATTGCGCCGTTTTTGTCTTCTTTAGAGGGGTTCTGGGGTTCCTTAGGGGGAGATAAACAGTCAACAGTAGATATCTCATAGAAGTGGTGTACATCATCTGAAAGCTGAGAACCTGAAGATTAATTTGAGATGCAGCTCAGCACTGTGTGTCAAGTTCTTCTAGTCATGAATCAGAAATAAACATGAATTAATTTATTAAAATAAATTGTGAATGTTATAAGGGTTTATAACATTATGATTTAAGTATATGATGGTCATCTCCATGCTCTATTATGTCTCATAAGTTGTTGCAGCAATTTTTGGGTTGATACCATTTGTTACACAGATTTGCTGCTAAATTTAACCATTTTTTATCACTGGAGAAATGATAAAAAATGATCAATAATCCCTCCAAAATACCACATTAAGACACCAAGACCTTGAGGAACACCATAGCAAAAGCCTTACTGTGATTTTGGATCAAAATATTTTTACATTTGGAGATTTTTTTGCAAAAATTGCATTTTTCGGTGATTTGATAGCGAGCACTTCTGTTCTAGAAACTGCTCAGAAACCCCCTTATTGTCAATCTAGCTAGGAAAGCCATCCATCCTCTGAATGCTCTAGGTCTCTAGTCTGATCCATCCATCCTCTGAATACTCTAGATCTCTAGTCTGATCCATCCATCCTCTGAATGCTCTAGGTCTCTAGTTTGATCCATCCATCCTCTGAATGGTCTAGGTCTCTAGTTTGATCCATCCATCCTCTGAATGGTCTAGGTCTCTAGTTTGATCCATCCATCCTCTGAATTCTCTAGGTCTCTAGTCTGATCCATCCATCCTCTGAATGCTCTAGGTCTCTAGTTTGATCCATCCATCCTCTGAATGCTCTAGGTCTCTAGTTTGATCCATCCATCCTCTGAATGCTCTAGGTCTCTAGTGTGTGGCTGTAAAGTTTCATGAGGCTGTGATTATCCTAGAGGTCACCACAGGTCATTTTATACAGTGAGGTCAAGTTTAAAAAAATAGGTCTCACTACAGTGAAATGTCTCCTATGGGGACTAACATCATCACACATGAACACAGTTGGGCTCATTGGATCCATAAGAGTCTCAGCTTTACAGTGATACCCAATTACAGTGGATTTATAGAATTTCAAGACTGTTTAGGGACCCCAGTATGCAAAAATATTCAGATACACCATTTTAGAATAAGTGAAAATAAGACATTTATACCGCATTCAAATAACTGCATGTGATTCTCATAAAGTGGCCATCCATGTCTGTAAAGAGGAGACTCTTGGGTACACATAGAAACTATTTTCATTCACATATCTGGAGATCAGAGGTCAAGGGACCTCTCTGAAAATCCCCATGCCAGTTTGTCCTCACCAAAATTTGGCCTAAATGTATTATATTATATTATATTATATTATTTAGCCTCTTTCCCGACAAGCTAGCATGACATGGTTGGTACCGATGGATTCCTTAAGATTTATAGTTTCACATGATATTTGTAGCTACAACAGCTCTAAAACTGAACCTTCTACAACCTCTGAACGACAGTAAAGTCGGTCGGGATCGCGGGTCTCAGAGGGTTAAAAGGTAAAAACATAAGAACAAGTTTTTGTACAAGCAGTACTTTCATATATGATGTTAGTTATTATGAAATATTTTCAGACTGCTCTGTGGTGTACGGTCATAGACCTGCTCTACATATAAAGCGTCTTGAGATAACTTCTGTTGTGATTTGACGCTATACAAAAATAAATTGATTTGATTTGATTTGATTTGATTTGGTCAGTTCTTAGCTTTGGGTGCAGATGATTTACAGAATATTTCTAACAAGTAAAAAGATGGGTTTAGCTGATTGTGGTCGTTTACTGTAAAAACTTTACAGAATTTCCCCAAGTGGCCAAGACTTTTGCATTGTACTGTGTAATTCTATAAAACATATTCACTTTTGATTCTGTGTGAATTATTTTGAAGTTTATTATTTTACTGGACGGAACCAACAAATCCACATTATGCACGCCACATCTCTGTCAAACCTTCTGTGGAGTGCTTTGTTCTATATGTTCTGTCTGATTGCAGATCATGGACCAGCTGAAATCAGAGCAGGACCGACTCGGTACGTGGTTTTCAGGTGACCCTGATTACATCATTAAAGCTGAAGTAGGCGAGATCGTAGCAAATATTATTAAAAAAAGTTATTTTCATAAAACGGTCGTTATATCGTGACAATAGTACATGAAACAGGTAACCTGAAAAAAATCATGTTCCTCGGTGTCCTCCGGTGCTCCTAACGCCATCTGCAAGATTTCACAGACCGGGGGAAAACAAGCAATCAGAGCTGATCTGAGGTCTGCTGTCCAGCTGCCATCTATGAGAGCCGGCTGTCAATCACTCACAAACTCCAACTTAACGGTCAAACTCGGCAGCGCTGATCAAATATGAATCAATATTCTGTTACTGTAATGCCTATTTCTCTCCTCAGATGTTCTCAGAAACATCTTGTAGTGTACTGATTAGCTGTAACATGAGAACGTTTGTGCCCCGCCATTGTAAAATCTGGTGAAGGAACGCCAAGTTCCAGTCACATGACCGGAGCACAGCCAATAGGAATTTAGATGTTCTAAAGCCTGAAAACAGAGCCATGAGGAGGAGCAGAAGTCTAGTTTTCTCTCAGAACACTTCAACTACAATATGCTGAAAGGTTATTATGGGATGTTTGCCCAATGATGCCAAAAATATTCTGCCTACTGCCACTTTAAGCAGTGTGGGGATACTTTATCTATGAATGAGTTTCTCGAGGTGCTACAGCAAAGCAGTGCATAAAACAAGATGAGAATGCTTTTAAAAATAATAATTCACAAAGGAGGCGATACCCCTCGGTGCTTCTTGGACATTCTTAGGCAGCATCAAGCGCATTGCAACTGCAACAGCTTTTCAACCCTAGCACTGAAGGTAAAGATCAGCCTGTAAAATACCTGTATTCTGTACTGTAAGTGAGCCTCGACATGCATCCGGCTTAAATCAAGTCAGAGGTTCTGGTTTCTCTTTTCTATACATTGTTATTAAGTTTCTGAAGGGTGATTGTTATTAATATTTCCAGGGTCACCCACACCCACACTGCTCGCTGATAGTAACAGTGTTGTTATCGCCAGAGAAATCACAAATGTAACTGCAAATTCCCTCTCCACCAAGATTGAAACAGGAAGTAGTCTGACTGGTAAGTAATCATATTTCTCAAGTAATTTGTGCAGTATGAATTAAAAAAAATTTAAGCTGCCAAATAGATACTCACTTTTTCCTCTTTCAGGGAATGCTGTTGGACCAGTTCTCCAAGCAGATTACATTGCACATAGAGGCAGTGTGATCTGCGCTGATAAAATATCCGGTGGCACTCTCGGTGATATAGATCTATCAGTGTCTGTGAAAACATCACAAGTGTGTGCAGGTGAACCCTTTACCAAATTCTGTTACATATTTATTCTGTTTAAATATATTCTGTCTGGACATTTCAGCAAATCCTAACACTGCTTTCCTCTCAGGAACAGTCGATGAGAAGCTGCCATCCTCTCAGGTACAGTGGATACATACAAAGTAGAGGCAGAAACCCTTACACAGTCAAATACACATGAGAGGTTAGGTAGGTGGAGAGTTTTTCTAATTATAAACCAATCCAGTCACTGGAAAAAATTTGTGGGCATTGTACCTTTCTGTAAACCAGGGGATATGTGGAATGTCAACGTATCTGAACCCCAAAAAAGTTTCATAAATATGTTTCGCAGAAACGCACAATGCCACATGGTTAACGTTGTGTTAACCAAACGGTTTAGGCAACTAAACTACTTGGTTAAGAATAGAGAAAACATCATGGTTTGTGTTAAAGTAATAACATAACCAATGTATGTAACAACCGTAATAACTTTCTCACGTAACTTTATGTAACAAGCGTAACAACGTAAAACAACGTTTCGTAAAACAACGTTTCGTAAAACAATGTTTCGTAAAACAATGTTTCGTAAAACAACGTTACGTACAACAACGTTACGTACAACAACGTTACGTACAACAACGTTACGTACAACAACGTTACGTACAACAACGTTACGTACAACAACGTTACGTTACAACGTTACGTACAACAACGTTACGTACAACAACGTTACGTACAACAACGTTACGTACAACAACGTTACGTACAACAACGTTACGTAAAACAGATTTGTCTTAAGGCCACTAATTTCGTTAACGCATTAACGAAACTTGTGATTTTTAGGTTGTAGCGGCTCAGTTTTAAAGCTACAGTGAAGATACTGGTATCATATGAATCTAGAAAACCCGATGACTCCATTGGTACCAACCATGTCATACTTGACATCAAGGAGGCTAAATAACGCTCCAAATTTTGGCAAGGAAAAATGGAGTTCCTTGACCTCTGACCTCCCCTTTACAGACATGCCCACTTTATGATAACCACATGCAGTTTGGGTCAAGTCATAGTCAAGTCAGCACACTGACACACTGACAGCTGTTGTTGCCTGTTGGGCTGCAGTTTGCCATGTTATGATTGGAGTATATTGTTTTATGCTAAATGCAGTACCTGTGAGGGTTTCTGGACAATATTTGTCATTGTTTTGTGTTGTTAACTGATTTCCAATAATAAATATATACATATATTTGGATAAAGCTGCATATTTAGCCTCCTTCCCGACAACCTAGTAGGACATGATTGGTACCAATGGATGTTTTTTCGTTTTGTACCTTTAAAACTACACTACACTACAACCTCCGAAAGATCGATTGCATTAATGAATTAAAGAAATTAGCAGCGTTAATTTTTTTTTTGCATTAACGCAATTCCCCAAAGCAAATGACCCATTTCATAAAAACCTCATTCTTTTATGATTGATAAACAAAACCTGCCGTCTTCTACAGGGTTCTGCTGTGAAAATGATCATTGAGCACAAGGTGGAACTCATTGCCTGCCTGAGGGCGGATCTCTCCTTCATTATGCAGCATGTGCATGCCAGAAATATCGTCACAGACAGACAATATCAGAATCTGAAGCATCTCTCACAGCCAGAAGAAACTGTTACTAACCTGATCGATCAGGTGATTCGTAACGGTCAAGAATCCTGCTTGCGTTTTCTTGACGTTCTCAAAGACCCTGATGTTCTCAGGACCTATCCGCAGCTCAAAGACATCACTAAAAAGTGGTGCTAAGCAGTAGTGGAAGCAATGTATAAGCTATAAATGGTATGTTATTGGAAAAAAAAAAAATTGTAGGCTAAATTTGGAAAAATTGGTTGTGAAGATATAGTGAATAATGGTGATGGTTTTATTTTGTCTGTGTACTTTATTTTGTAGGCTACATTGGTGATGTTATCTTATCTTATTAGTCTGTTTATTGCCAATACTGTATGTACTGCTCCTATTTTTATATTTCCTTATAGTTAATTGTTCATATTTTGTTTCACTTTGTTTAGCTCTTTTTTTACTGTGTTAGCTGATGCTTCTTGTTTTTTGCACTATCCCCTTTGCTGCTGTACACTGCAAATTTCCCCACTGTGGGACTTATAAAGGAATATCTTATTTTATCTTATCTTATCTTATCTTATCTTATCCTATATGAAAATAAATCTGATTGATCAGCTGAGTAAAGCCTTAAGCCCTGAACCCTCAGGGATTTGACTGACGTCACCTGGTAAATGGTTGAGTGTGAGAGGCTGCAAGGGCTTGAAATGGTATAAATATGAATGGGACGGCACTTTGTGGTGACATATCACGTTACCTTCATACGATGGAGTATTAGGGCCGACCTGAGGGACAGAAAATTGGAGATTTCGAGATTAAAGTCATAATAATACCATTTAAATGTTGTAATTTAATGAGAATAAAGTCATACTATTTCAAGAAAAAAAACTCATAATATTACGAGAATAAAGTCATACCTTTACAAGAAAAAAAGTCGTAATATTCCGAGAATAAAGTCATACCTTTACGAGAAAAAAAGTCGCAATATTCCGAGAATAAAGTCATACCTTTACGAGAAAAAAAGTCGCAATATTCCGAGAATAAAGTCATAACTTTACGAGAAAAAAGTTATTTCCTCTTCAAGTCCGTGTGGTTCTTTCTTCGTAATAAACGCAGTTTCTTGCTCAATCTTTTCAAGGTCATGATACTGATGATAATGTGGTGCTGATGTGCCAAAAGATTAGTATTTAATTTATTTTTTAAAGGGACTGTTTGTAAGAATCAGAAATGTCTTGTTAACAGCGACACCTGTGACCGTTAAGTCAACGAAAGTCAGCGTCCTGTTGCTCGCGCTTGTGCTCGCTCTACATAGACATGAACGAGCATCGCTCCAAACAGTGAGGCGACACACGTCAGCTAAAAGCACAATATCACTCTATATTTCAGCTGCTTGGCAGTAATGTTAGCTGACCAGACGAAGGTCTCTCCATGAATCAATGCCGATCCTAGTGTTGGCTTTTCCTGCCTCAGCCTCCCGACCGCGGCCGGAGTGAACAGGGGAGACACCGGAGTTTTGGTCGGAGACGATAACGTTTCTCTCTGCGGAGCCCCGTCACTTCACAAGACACGGGAGACCTCTGTTGGTCTGGAGGAGCTGCAGCAGTTATTTCTGCACAAACATCCACTGTACATTCACTAGATATTTTCAGAGCTACAAAGTCTTCTACAGTGTGGAGTGTGCGCGCATGCACGTGAGGTGGAGCGAACTGAGTGAAGTTAAGCAGTACTACAACCGCGGCCAACACTGTTTAACAGACGGGAGTCCGAGTCTGAACAGCGTAGCCACGCGCGAGCGTGCATATGCGAGCGTGCATGGGACACCGACCCGGGTGATTTATACATGTAAGAAGTTACAAACAGTCCCTTTAAGTATTTCGCTATTTGTGAAACTTATACTAAAGTATAACTTCACCAGATGCTCCATGTTCCTCATTTTCACACAGAGCATGCTGCTCTATTTCCCCTAAAAAATAACACGTAAAATTAATACTTTATAATATTCTGACTTTATTCTCATATTACGACTTTGTTTTTGTAAACTCATGACTTTTTTCTCATAATATTAGGACTTATTTTTTACTTAAATTTCTGACTTTATTCTCATAATATTATGACTTTTTTTTCTCGTAAACTTATGACTTTATTCTCATAATATTATGACTTTTTTTCTCGTAAACTTATGATTTTATTCTCATAATATCATAATTTTTTTTCTCGTAAACTTATGACTTTATTCTCATAATATTATGACTTTTTTTTCTCATAAACTTATGATTTTATTCTCGTAATATTATGACTTTATTCTCGAAATATCAGATTTATTTTGTTTTCCTCAATGTGGCCCTAATACTCCGTCGTACCTTGACGATGGTAAAGTCTGGTAAAGTCTACTCCAAGGTGCTGGAAAGGAGGGTTCGGCCGATAGTCGAACCTCAGATCGAAGAGGAACAATGCGGATTCCGTCCTGGCCGTGGAACAACGGACCAGCTTTTCACTCTCGCAAGGATCCTGGAGGGGGCCTGGGAGTATGCCCATCCAGTCTACATGTGTTTTGTGGACTTGGAGAAGGCATATGACCGGGTCCCCCGGGAGATACTGTGGGGGGTGCTGCGGGAGTATGGGGTGAGGGGGGCACTTCTCAGGGCCATCCAATCCCTGTACGCCCAAAGCGAGAGCTGTGTTCGGATCCTCGGCAATAAGTTGGACTCGTTTCCGGTGGGGGTTGGCCTCCGCCAGGGCTGCGCTTTGTCACCAATCCTGTTCGTGATATTCATGGACAGGATATCGAGGCGTAGTCGGGTGGAGGAGGGTTTGCAGATCGGTGTGCTGAGGATCTCATCGCTGCTTTTTGCAGATGATGTGGTCCTGTTGGCATCATCGGTCTGCGACCTCCAGCACTCACTGGATCGGTTCGCAGCCGAGTGTGACGCAGTCGGGATGAGAATCAGCACCTCTAAATCTGAGGCCATGGTTCTCAGCAGGAAACCGGTGGTTTGCCTACTCCGGGTAGGGAATGAGTCCTTACCCCAAGTGAAGGAGTTTAAGTATCTCGGGGTCTTGTTCGCGAGTGAGGGGACGATGGAACGTGAGATTGGTCGGAGAATCGGAGCAGCAGGGGCGGTATTGCATTCGCTTTACCGCACCGTTGTGACGAAAAGAGAGCTGAGCCGGAAGGCAAAGCTCTCGATCTACCGTTCAATCTTCGTTCCTACTCTCACCTATGGTCATGAGGGTTGGGTCATGACCGAAAGAACGAGGTCGCGGGTGCAAGCGGCCGAAATGGGTTTCCTCAGGAGGGTGGCTGGCGTCTCCCTTAGAGATAGGGTAAGAAGCTCAGTCATCCGTGAGGGACTCGGAGTAGAGTCCTTGCTCCTTTGCGTCGAAAGGAGCCAGTTGAGGTGGTTCGGGCATCTAGCACGGATGCCTCCTGGGCGCCTCCCTTGGGAGGTGTTCCAGGCACGACCAGCTGGGAGGAGACCACGGGGAAGACCCAGGACTAGGTGGAGAGATTATATCTTTACTCTGGCCTGGGAACGCCTCGGGATCCCCCAGTCAGAGCTGGTTAATGTGGCCCGGGAAAGGGAAGTTTGGGGTCCCCTGCTGGAGCTGTTGCCCCCGCGACCCGATCCCGGATAAGCGGTTGAAGATGGATGGATGGACCTTGACGATGCCAACGGTGGGTTTTTATTTGACATTTTTACTCTTCCAGGCTCTTGCCTTATGAGTTGAGAGGTAACTGTCAAAAAATCTATTTACTTTTTTTGGACAAATTTCATTGTTTTTTATGTACCATCTTAAATCTTTAGTGTTAACATTTCTGTGCACATTTGAATCAGTCCTCTTTTGTTTACCTTTTTTTTACGCTACGGGGCTTCCCTTTGCAACCTGGTAACCCTGTGTTTAACGTCACACGATATGAATTGTGGGTAATTCCCTCAGGCAAAGTCTACAGAAAGGCGGACTTACGGAAAGTGTTCATAAAGGGCATCAAGCCCTTTATGAACACTTTCCGTCCCACTGTCAAATCATCAGATTTGACAGTGGGACAGTCCTAAACCCTCACGGACTCAAAGTCTGTGAGGGTGAGTGTGGACGTTGGGATTGGGTGTATGTGATGTAAAGCAGGCTGCTGCATGTCATCTATTGAGCCACTAGAGGTCACAATTGTAAAGGTTTTGTTTTTAAATTATTGGGTTTGTCATGTTTATGAATTTTGAAATGTATTTAATACAGTATACATAACAGGCTTTTGAAGTCTAGCTATGGGGACAGAAACATGTGAATAACACAATACTAATAGGTTTTAACTAAGCATCTGAGAAACCGTTTCACCCCAACCATACACATTCATCAGAGAGTTTATGTACACAAATGAGCCGATTAGTTTGATATGATCCTGCCATCAGCTCTTAAAGCTACGCAGCATTGCACCTATTTGTGTCTTTCTCCAGTGTAAAGCATCAACTGTCAGCAGAACGGGTATATTTGATTTCATTAGGATGTTGGCTTAACCAAGTGAACCCAGATCGGCATGTATAGGGTTTACCCAATCAGAGCATAGAGACCCAGCAGAGTTCATTTTATTCACAATGAAAGGACGTTCGCTGCCTCTGCTCTACACATACTGACAGGGGAATATTAATATTCTGACTTACAGTAAAATCCCTGCCTCTCCGTCTTGGACAGAGGCCTTGGGTATCTGGCTTTGGACCAAGGAGCTCTGGATGTGTGGAATAAGAGTTGCAGAGGAAAAGTAGCTGGAGGATCCGTTTGGAATGGAAACAGTTTGACGCACTTGGTAGATCATAAAACGGCAGCAGGATTAGCGCTAGCCTATTGGGGACAGTGAATGACAAACACTCTTACACCTCATGTGAACTGTGAACTTGCCTCACTGCCATATATTCATCCAACCCACCCACATGACAAAAAACTTTTTGAGTTTGTTGGTATGTTGTCCGCACCCAAATGATTTACTGTGAACTTACGTACAGTGATAAAAGAGTACACCACCAATGTATTCAATGTATTTAGCATTGCACTCCTATGACATCGGCAGACTCATGCTGGACAGATTAAAAGAAAGTGTAAGTTTGCACCAGACTAACAGAACCAGAGATGCCATAGAACCAGAGATATCAGGGTTTTTTTTCATTCATTCATCTTTACAAACATAACCCACAACTAGGGCTGTCAATCCATTCAAATATATAATTGCGATTAATCACACAACTGTCAATAGTTAATCGTGATTAATTGCAAATTAATTACACATTTTTTATCTGTTCAAGATATACCTTAAAGGGAGATTTGTCAAGTATGTAATCTCTTATCAACATGGGAGTGGGCAAATATGCTGCTTTATCCAAATGTATGTATATATTTATTATTGTAAATCAATTAACAACACAAAACAATGACAGATATTGTCCAGAAACCCTCACAGGTACTGCATTTAGCATAAAACATATGCTCAAATCATAACATGGCAAACTGCAGCCCAACAGGCAACAACAGCTGTCAGTGTGTCAGTGTGCTGACTTGACTATGACTTGCCCCAAACTGCATGTGATTATCATAAAGTGGGCATGTCTGTAAAGGGGAGAACCAATCCAAGGCTTGTGCAACTCAACATTCCATTTATGGGCATTGCATATCAGTGCAAAGCTTATATTTCCCACTGTTGTCTTGGAGACTAATTGCTTCTGATAAAGTTGTAATCTTTCTTTTTCCGAGTTATATTTAGCCGTAGAAGTTTGCCGTTGTAGAAAGAGATTTCCCAGGCCCCGTACGGTGAACATTACCACATGTTTTTCAAGATATCACTCTTGATTAGCTGGAATTCTGAATTATAGATTTCAGATGATAGTTACTGCATGTGGTTTTCCTTGATAAGCAAATCCCTGTCAAATAACATCAGTTAAAATAAAAGTTATAGTAACCCATTATTCTACCCATTAATAAAGCATTCTGTCACACACTGCAATTTGTTGTTGACCAAGGCTGGAGGCACCAAACGGAATACATTAGCATGCCCTATTGTTCTACTTTTCTCCTGCCGGGGAACATTTTTCACATGCCACTGCACTGCCAAGCTTTTCGAAACGTGAACCCCCGCCAGGCCAGACAGTGAATGCAACCCGGCGGTGAAAAAGGGGTATCTGTTACACAGGCAAGAGGCCAGCTCAACAGTATTTGTTTTAACAGCAGACTATTAGCAGGCATGCTTGTCTTCTGTATTTAAAAGGGTTTCCAATCATGTCAAAAATCCTCCTCAGCAGTAAAGATAAAGGGTTGGGTTTTACATAGCTTACAGTATCAAGACTAAGGCTGGATATCACACTGCTTTAGTTGCACTAAAGGTGTTTTCATGTAAATGTACAAACTCCCATTTGTGATCTGCTTAAAGACCATTACAACAAGAAATATACTGATGAAAATTGTAATATCCACAAGTATACAGTAAATGCACCATGCTAAATGTTGTGTGGCTGGTTGAGGGAGAGATCATTAGGACCACACATGGATTGTGTTCAGGCAAGAAGCAAGACCTTTTGTTGAATGTCAGAATAAATGCTCTGGCATTTACAAGGGAAGTGAGCTGCAGGTTGTCTTACTAAGTGAAAATAAAAGTTACCCAGTCTTTTATGAGGTAGAGATAGTATTTCCTCTAAGAAGGTATAAACACACGTTTTATGTTGAAGTCAAAGTCACCCTAACCCTGGCATTGCACTCACAGTGAGGAAATGACTGCACTTCCTCAGAGACTAAAGCTAACCTTTAATACTGCTGTACTAATTAAAGCAGCTATAATCAATGTTTTTATTTAACAATGGACTATGTGAAAGGAGTCGCTCTAAGTAATGAACCTAAAGAGCTAAACGGAGAGAGAATATAGTACTTACATTCATCAGGTGGTGAGAAACACGACTCCAAATGAATGCTAATGTTGCTCCATCTGATGGACGTATAAAGGCGTTGACAGACCGGTGCCGTGACGAATAAACAACACGGAAATGTGAAATACTAGCCTGCAATTATTTAGCATCAAAACTATTCATACCGACAGCGGTGCAAATTTGCGATAGTTGCAACACTTTCTATTTGGATTCTATTGAGTCAGAGCAGCGTCCGGCAGCCTGTCTGAGGTAAAGTGTTGTAGCTTAAGCTACTGTAAGCCATTTTATTGAGTCTCCTTGAATTTGGTCCCTCTGTTAGACAGTTACGCATTGTATGTCGATGGCTTTTATTGGGAAAGATAAGAACGGAAAGAATGGATCTAGTCTGGCCTTTGTTAAGGTTGAAAGGAGTAATAAAGTTTGTCGTCTTGGTTCTGACTACGGAGCCTCTGTGTTGTGTTTTTATAATCCTCATGAGTAGGCAGAAGTCATAAAGCTCGGCTACATAATAGAGTACACTTGTATATGTCTGTTCCGCGTGATTGGTTGATTCCTTTATTTGCGGTGCGAAAGCTCAGAAAAACCAACCTCACTCCGAAAAAAATTCATGTCGCTTTTTTGACGTATAATATTCAGGGTCTGTAAGAAAGTATTTATAACAAAAACAACAGTTTGAAAAACGTGTTCACTTCATAAAACTTCATAAAAATGAATTAATGCAGGTATATTATAACCATTACATACCTGTCCTCAACCATAACCTCACCCACAAGCTAAGGTTAATGGGTAATCTTGTGCGGACCAACTTTTTGTCCCCAAATTGATGGCGTTTCCCACAACATGATTAATACAAGCACACATTTTGTATCAAAGGATGAAAAGTAATAAAATCTGTTTGTTTGCAACAAAAAGAAAACCTAAACAAAACAAGACAGTAGTCCAGCACTGACATCTTTCTGTAATCCAACCTAGAAGTTAACGGCACAATAGAAGACATATTCTCACAGTTTGGTCAACAAGTTCATCTCCACAAATAAACACACAGTAGTTAGTTTGCATGCATCAGGAAATTAAAGTCTAATAACTTCATCAAGGTAGTCTGTAACTTGAATCCTGTTTATTCCCATTGCATTACTGAGCCTGGGGACCAGAGAAAATATTTTATGGCCCTTTGATCAAGCCGACTTGCAAAGATATGTATTTTGCCATACCTTTGGTAAATGTAAGTAAGATAAATATAATTTAGTTTTTTAGCAGTAATATGTTTGCTCAATATTGTCATGTCTGGTAGTCCCAAGCCAATTATTTGCTACTGAAGAAGCAAACTGTGGAAAATAAGTCCAACACCAGCCCATTGACCTGAAAAGGCGTATTAGGCATTTAACGGGTAATAAGAACGCCTTTCTTGATTACTAAGATCCTTGATTTAGTGACGTAGTATAAAAAGCGAGAAAGACTGCTTATAGTGGGCGGGTGGGGAGGTGGATGAGTACAACAAACACTAGACTTTTAACCAGGAGGCCAGTGCTTGAGACCGCTGTTTTGTTTTGTAAGTTATGTTAGTGATTAGTGAGTTTGTCACATGATGATTGTCATGTCTTTTAGTGACATTTGTGATGTGTTTTCCGTAGTTGTGTTATCATGGTTCCATACGTATTTTACTTAGTTTACGTATCTTACTTATTTTAAGCCCAACCATGACATTTTTCCTTAACCTAACTAAGTGGTTTTGTTGCCTGAAAGTAAGTGAGTTAATTTGTTGCCTAACTGCAGACACTACCATAGTTTTGTTGCGTGGCGTACAAATTACATGTGAAAAGCCTAAAATGCGTCCTCATGACACGCAGAATGTCCGTGTAACGTCATGCTGTTTATATGCCTTCTCTTTGAGACCGGGTTGCCCACACATATACTTCCATCGAAGGGGCTCAGTAATTTCTGACTGATTTCCGCTGTGTTAATGAATTTTATTAGATTATCAGTTTCATTTAGTCCTATCACATGCAAAATGAAAGATAAATTCAACGTTATGTCTTTCAGTTGTAGCTTTAGTAAAATAAACCGTATAGAAATGAAGCCAAAATAGCCGGGATACGGGAGCTCCCATCTTGAGATTTTGACGTCATTTGGCAGTAGTGATCGGGCGGTGGAGCCGCGGTATCGAGGTCACCTACCCAAACCAATCGCGACCGAGAGACATCTGCCAATCATAACGTCTGACCCCCTTTTTATAGCATCAAATAACTAATTAAAACCAAACTTATCAGAAAAAAATAACACTTGAACATACATCAGCGTGATGAGAACCTAAAATGACAGAAACCATATCTTGGAAAAATGTATTTGACGTGTACTTTGAGTTTTTAGTTGTCCTATCCACTAACAAGGAGGAGGCCGGCTTTATGACCTATACTGCAGCCAGCCACCGACATGTTTTGGCTTCACTTTTGGGGAGCTGTCATGTCGTCCATCTTTACATAGAGTCTATGGGTGGACCTGGTTTCAGGTGAAGGAGTCCTTGTATAATTTGACTAAATATTCAGCACTCATTTTAATTGTTAATCAGCCTGTAAGAATCTCAACTGGCTTGGTTTGGAAATGGAAAGTGGGTTAGACAGGTTTCACTGTCTGAACACATAAAGCAATCTACGTCATATTAGATCACATTTAGTACATTCTTTTAGAATCACTGTAATACAGCCCCCCCCCCACACACACACACTTCCTTTGCACACGTACACAAAGCACACCAGTGCTCAGCTGCTCCAAAATAGCACCACTTGGCGTAAATGGGTTCAGAAATAGCCTGGAGTTGAAAAGGTGCAGACATTGATACCCTGAGAGATTGTTGGGTCTCAAGTCTCATCTCACTTCCTTCATTTTGTTTGTGTCACACAGACATATGTATCTATGGAAATACCAGGCATATAGCTTTTCATTCTTGACATCTATAGAGTAGATGTGGGTTTGCACTGAAGCCCATCTCGTGCTGTGTATTTTTAAGTAGGTAACAGGACAAAGGGATTTATGCCCCAAATTCTGTTGTTCTACAAACAACTAATCAGATCTTACTGAATGTGTTGCCTTTGTTCTGTGTATCTGTAGAGGGGGGCCACACACAATTCATTTTTGTACTGAATCAAAGGCACACTTTTCAGCTCATTCCTTCCTGAGGGACAGACAGACATCATGGGTTAGACACCACTTTATCTGCATTTGTGCACATGCACAGGTCACCCTATAGGTTCTTGCAGACTTCATGAATCAGGCCCTCATCTGTCCTCACCTGTGTCTACCTGTCCTCACCTGTTGTCATCAGCACCAAGACAAAGAAGCCTTGTTTTGTATTGAAATACGGGGATGTTCTTTTTATTTACGGCATATTCTTAGAAAAAAATTATTTAAAAAAGGTTATGAAGAAACCAAATTGCATGTGGTAAATAAAGTTAATTAGGGAGTTGATACATTTTTGGATATGATTTATTAAATACTTAAATACACACCAGTGGGTAGAAATGGAGCAAATATGATTAAAAAAAGTCATTTTTATAAAACGGTCACTATATCCTGACAGAAGTGCATGAGACAGGTAATCTATGAAAAAAATCATGTGCCTCTGTGTCCTCCGGTGTCCTGCGGTGCTCAACCAATCAAAGCCGAGCTGGAGCCTTGTCGTCTCTGAGCAGCTGTCAATCACTCACAAACTCTGATCAAACGGTCAAACTAGGCAGCATTGATCAAATATGAATCAATATTCTGTTACTGTAATGACTATTTCTCTCCTCAGATGTTGTCAGAATCATCTTGTACTGTAGTGTACTGTTTAGCTGTAAAGTGAGAAAGTTTGTGACCCGGCAGCCATGTTGAGATCAGTTAAGGAAATACCAAGCACCGCCCACCAGCCAGAGCAAACTTTCTCTTTTTACTGCTAAACAGTACACTACAAGATGATTCTGACAACATCTGAGGAGAGAAATAGTCATTACAGTAACAGAATATTGATTCATATTTGATCAGTGCTCCCTAATTTGACCGTTTGATTGGAGTTTGTGAGTGATTGGCAGCTGCCTCCGGATGAGCAGCCAATAGGAACGCCCTCTCTCTGAAATGACCTGTGATTTTTTTGAAGAGGAGCAGAAGTGTAGTTTTCTCTCAGAACACATGAATTACAATATGCTGAAAGGTTATTATGCCTACATTCTACCTACTGCCACTTTAAGGCTACAGTGGGCTGAGTTTAACATAGGGTTTGAGGTCAAGATGCTAGAATTTGAGGTCACACTGTCTCCAAGATAGTCTGACTAAGATATATGTAGAGGAAATGTCAAGCCTCTATTGGCTGAACACAAGCAACCTGATAAACTCACAGTAACTGAGAAAAATCACATAGAAAGATTGAGATTTAAATGCAACAAAATGAAAATAAACGTATTACTAAAAACAGTCTTAGCCATTTTAATAAGATACTGCCTCTTTGTCAAAAGCTGAAGAATGAATTAAAAAAACAAAAAAACAACCTTTCACCCAGATATGTCCCCTTGCACCAGGATGTGTTTTCTATACTGCAAGAAGATATTGGTCACCACAGTTGACAGTAAATCAGGGTCCTCTTGCATTCAGCACTATGCAAAATAAGCTTTACATAACAGAAATCAAGAGAAAACACATGAGCTGCCGACTGTCGCTGCACCTCCAAGTACTGTTTTCCATTCTGAGTTCATAATAATAAAAACAAAAAAATTTTTTTTTGCTTGCAATTTTTTGTTTCTGTGTAGTTAGTGTCATAACAAAATCAAAATTGGGTGAATGAATCTAAACTCCGAGGTCCCTGTCGCCCCTTACAAAAGGCGCAAAATGGTTTAGTCCGCCCCTCTGCACTAGGATCTGTCTCTAAACGGAGCTGTAGTGGCTATCTTTAGTCTTCATACTTCTATCTTCGTATTAACTTACTTTCTTTCGTTAACCACACTTCAAGAACGACATCACAATGTTTTACGCGTTGAGTCGGCCCGGTAGCAACGCCAACGGCAACGCCAACGGCAACGGTAAAACAACCGTGTTGCTCCGCCGGTAACTCATTTATTCACAACTGAACCGTTTCACAATAAAAGTCATTTCCTGTCCCTAAGTCACATGTGTACGGAAGCCTCACAGGACTAAACTCAAAGTCACAGTGGTAAACATACAGGAAGGAATCACCATATATAGTCATAATATTCTCTTACATTTAACTGAAATATATTTCTGACTGAACTTCAGCAAATAATATTATCAACACAATAAACATAAGCTTGGCACTAGTAAATGGCGCTTACAGGAGCTATGAGCTGGATGACTGCTGATGCTGCCTGGAGCACCAGCAACGTACACTAGTCATGTCTTTCCTCAAAAAAGTGGGATCAGAATTTTTACAGAAGTTATTACAGAAGTAATCATTTGACATTAAGGTGACCTCACGATGCAGACAGTTCAACTTTGGAGCGATATTTAGCCCTTTTCCCAGTAAGCTAACATTACATGTTAAGTATAAAAGGATTCATTGCAATCTCAAGATTCATATGATACCACTGTATTTCCATTTCTATCTTAAAAACTGAGCCCACAACGGCCTTCAATTGACATCAATATTAATGCCAATCAGATGATCCACCAATATTTTCAGAGGGTTAAAATTAGGCCAAGTAAACCAAGAACTGAGGAGGATTATAATTCAGATTTTCAGATAACGGTGATCAATGAGGCAGGCAGAGTCTAATTAAAATATAACTTATGGTTCTATTTTTCACTTTTAGATGGTTAAATGATGGTAGAAATAGGCCTACCAGTAGAATGCAGTTTAATTTGTGGCCTATTCAAACAAGACAATTTCATTTAAAAGATATACAGCCTATATACATGTATACACCGATCAGCCTTAAACATTCAGACCACTGACAGGTGAAGTGAATAACATTGATTATCTGGTTACCATGGCATGGTACCATGATGAACATTTTGAACTTTGAACTTTGTGTTGGAAGCGGAAAAAATGGGCCAGCGTAAGGATGTGAGCAACTTTGACGAGGGCCAGATAGTGCTGGCTGGACGACCGGGTCAGAGCATCTCCAGAACTGCAGCTCTTGTGGGATGTTCCCGGTCTGCAGTGGTCAGGACCTACCAAAAGTGGTCCAAGGAAGGAGAACCGGTGAACCGGCGTCAGGGTCAGACCCGAGGCTCATTGATGCATGTGAGAGAGCGAAAGCTGGCCCGTGTTGTCTGATCCAATAGAAGAGCTACTGGAGCTCAAACTGCTGAAAGAGTTAATGCTGGTTCTGATAGAAAGGTGTCAGAACACACAGTGAGGAGCAGTTTGTTGCGTATGGGGCTTAAAGCCGCAGATCGGTCAGGGTGCCCGTGCTCTCCTAATGTTATGGCTGACAGGTGTATATGCTTAATTTTTTATTTTTTTTTTCAATGTGTCACTTTCTAAACATAAGATTTGATCTTCAAAATGTTTTTTCAAACAAGGAGTCTTGGAAAACGTTTCTCATTATCAAAGTCAAAATTGGCATATTATAAGCGGTTAAGATATGTCAATCCTGCATGCACAACTTGCTAAAACTGTTTAAACCTGCAGTAGGCAGTATATTTTTGGCATCATTGGGCAAAAAAATCCAAAATAACCTTTCAGCATATTGTAATTCAAGTGTTCTGAGAGAAACTAGACTTCTGCTCCTCCTCATGGCTCTGTTTTCAGGCTTTAGGAAACATTTGGCCAATCACAGGTCATTTCAGAGAGAGCTTTCCTATTGGCTGTGCTCTGGCTGGTGGGCGGTGCTCGGTATTTCCTCAACTTATCTCAACATGGGTATTGGGTCACAAACTTTCTCATTTTACAGCTAAACAGTACACTACAAGATGATTCTGAAAACATCTGAGGAGAGAAATAGGCATTACAGTAACAGAATATTGATTCATATTTGATCAGCGCTGCCTAGTTTGACCGTTTGATCAGAGCTTGCGAGTGATTGACAGCTGCTCAGAGACGGCAAGGCTCCAGCTCGGCTCTGATTGGTTGTTTTCCTCTAGTCTGTGAAATCTTGCAGATGCTGTAAGGAGCACCGGAGGACACCGGAGGACACAGAGGTACACAATTGTTTCAGATTATCTGTCTCATGCACTACTGTCATGATTTAGTGATTTTATAGAAATACGTTTTTTTAATCATATTTGTTCCAATTCTACACACTGCAGCTTTAAAAACCTTCCAGCAGGGCACAAAAAAAGAAAAAAGAAAGAACATTTTAATCTCATGTTGGCATAGGAGGAAATTGACCAACAATGTCAGTGGGATTCATCCACTGGGGACCCTGAATGTCTGTTCAGCATTTTATGGCAACGCATCCAATCGTTATCTCTATTTTAGTCTGGACTAAAAACTTATAATACATGACAGAACATCTATTGCAAATAAATATTTATGTAATTGCACAAACTTCAGCTTCCATTTGTGCTGATTTCAACATCTCAATTTGAAGACAAAGGGATTCTGATCCACTGTGAACAATGGACAATGGGACATGTGCTCTGCAGACAGGGTGGATCAAAGATGGCAGTTATTAGGTTTAAAGTCTAAAAAAAAACGACAAATTGATTTATGATGGCGGACTTGCTGTTTGAGCCTTTTACAGCTTTGGGAATTACATACAAACATTCTCCCTTGCACGGATAGAACAGCAATGTTGCTTATGAAGTTTAGTTGGAACGCGTTTGGATATTTATTTGGATTGGGGTGCAAATGCAGAGCAGCTGTTTCTCATGCTGTTCTGCGTCCGATGTATGTCACAAGGACTGCTCGGTAAGGGTACTGGGTTTGTGGTTAAATGCTTAACAGACTTTCTGTTATGTGAGATTAGCTTTGATGATGAGGATGTGTCTTGATGTTGACCTGTTTTTCATGTTCTGCTTCATTTCAGGCACAGATTGGACAGATGGTTGCTGGTTCAGTGTTGTATCTTGTGTTTGTACTTAAAAGTAAGTCGGATTCCACATTTTATATTAAATTAAATCTACACCCAAGTTAAAATGTGTTCATTTGATGGGGAGGTGAAAATTAAATTGAATTTATTTGTTCACAGAGGCCATTAAAGCACCTATAATCCATACTATAGTAACAATGGGTCACTCGGCTACATGCGTGTGAAAGGTGTCGCTCGTATTGAAGAACCTGCTGTTTCTCCCAGCTCTACAGAGTGATTTAGCATCTTAAAGCTCATTGTTTTGGTTTCCTGGGCTGGAATTTGAATGTTTTGTCTCATTCTCAATGCTATCATAGCATTGTTTCTGATATACCTGCTCAGCACCAAACCGCAAATAGCTAAAGTTAGCGACTAGCTGGTGAACACAGTGGAGCATTTGACGTAATACAGTGTTTCCCACAGGATTTTGAGAGACTGTGGTGGGTGACTTCAGACCCTCTAGGGGGTTCCAGGGTCATGCTCCCCCGTAAGAACATTTTGAACATTTTAAAGTTAATTGCATCAATCTGGAGCACTTTGAGTGGCTAGATCTATGAAGTGAACGTCATGCTCTAGGAAACAATTTAATCATAAAGGTTGTACGGTTATGAATGCTGATGGCAAAAACTTACATAGCATGAGCCTGGTAGACGAGACCGGGTGTCGACATCGCCGCAGACGCTTCATACTGAGGACAGTCCGCCCCGGGTGACAGTCGCGCCGGGAATCCCGTCCCTCCCCACAGGGATAGAGGGCGCACTGCGCAGCGAGAACCGGGACAACGGCTCGTGCCGGGCGATGCGCCCGACGAGGGCCAGCCCACCAGTGGACAAGTGTAAAAATATTTTGGGTTCATTATGAAACTGTAGCGGGCAGATCACTCTGATTTCATCTGAATTAGGCTACACAATGGTTGATTATGATTGGATAAAGATCCACAGCACATTCTGCTCCGCCAATTGCAAAATGTGGATAAATATATTATTCAGTGCTTTTTTATTGGGTATCAACCTCACATTTCTCCGGGATGAGAGCCTTGTTTGTTAGACCCATCCACCTCCCGCCCCCTGGTTTGTGCCTTTTCACTCTTAAAACTACGTCACCACACTCCCGGCGCCACGTTATCGGAGTGTTTACTGTTGCGGTGGATGGGCATTATAGTTTATGGAAGGCCATGTGCATTTCATACCGGCGCTAAAGGCTGCCTTGTCCGACGGCTGAGACAAAGACTCGGTATTTGTCACTCTGGAAGTGACAACGGGCTGGTGAGAGAGGTGATTTTTGAGTCATGGGAAATGTTTCTGTAAGTGTGGCCATTATAAACTGAGCCTGAAAATCAAACAGCCCACAGCACTGTTAAAGATATGACAGCAGCGAATGAGCATAGGCTAATGGGTCAAACCAAGGACACACATGTTTGTTTTACTTGACTTTCTCATGGTCGTCTGTCCCTCATCTGCTCGGTAGGCTATTGCAAGTGCATCATCACTGCCTTTCAACTGAGGCGGCCGGGTGCTTCAGCTGTACAAATAAAGGGAAGCAGGCTCCATGCTGCGGTAATGTGTTTGAGTTGCCATGTTTGTGGTCTGACACCTGTATGGAGTGAGATAAGGGTCAGAAAAGAAGAGCTCAGGATTTGATCATATGAGCTGTGCTTGTTTCCATAACACATCTGCTTTACCACTCTTTTTTTAACGATAGAAGGAAGTGATATAGCACCAATGATGAAAGCTTAAATAAAATTGCTCCAACATTCAACAGTCTTTTGAAGGCAAGCCAGCCGTGGTTTATCTGCAAAACAAACAATAAGCAGACAGGCAGCATTTGTCTTTGAAAATAAATCATTCCTCGTAGCTACAGAGATAGAGCTCATTGCAAATTGGTGGCTGCACACAGATGATTGTGTGTACGTGCAGCCGTGATTAAAAATGGGATAATATGAGACTGAGGCAAAGTTTCAAATGTCAGTTTAATTGAGCCAAATAATTTCGTTAGGGGTTGCACTGGGAGTTCAGGAAGATGAGGCTATCTATAGCAGTATGGCCATGTTGAAGATAGGATCAGAGTAAATCCTCTGGTAGCATCATTTTCCCTTCTGTATAGAAGAGTAATTGACCTTTTGATGTATTCTGTAAGAGGCCACAAGGCATATGTGTTTTTAACTGCTATAGCTATAATTTCAATCTGTGGAACAGGTGCACGGTCTGTGTCTGTTTCTCCTCATTTAGTGTGCACTCTGATAAATCATGGAGCAGTTCGGTCTTTAGTGAATCATGCAGTCATGAAGGTCTGCAGCCACTTAAACGGTTTAATGATCCCAGCTTGTGCACCTCATGATTACTTATATTTTATTCTTAATTTCCTAAACTGACACTGGGTATCCTTACATTGTTTTCCTTTGAGGACATGATACATGAGCAGGTTTGTAAGTATTTAAAAGTGCAAAATGCAAAATTCAGAGCTTTTCTATTGCCTCCACACGCCTCTCAACATGGAGACGGCTGAGCTGGCGGCTCGCAGTTAGCTCGTGCTAACAGCGTGAACACTGCAAACAATGGCAACAGTGCTGACAGAGCTAACAGTGTTAGCAGTGTCCACATGGGGGGGGGGGGACCGTAGGGTGGCCGCTACACTTCCACGCCGACATCAGTCTTGACGGTGTTATCTAGAATGAAGATACTGCTATCATATGAAACTAGATAAAAGGTATTTTATTATAAAACTGTCACTATACCCTGACAGTAGTGCATGAGACAGATAATGTGAACACAATCAGGTTCCTCTGCCTCCTCCTAGTGCTACAAATGACATTTGCAACAACCAATCAGAGTTTCTAAAGCAACTGTCAATCACTGTTCACAAAACTCACAAAACTCACAAACTGTTCAAACTGTCGAACTAGGCAGCGCTGATCAAATGTGAATCTCTCTCTCTCTCTCTCTCTATATATATATATATATATGTATATATATATATATACAGTATATTAGGGCTGTCAAACTTAACGTGATATAAAACATTCACACAAATTTGTTTTAACGCCACTAATTTCTTTAATGCATTAATGCATTCGATCTTTCGGATATTGTAGCGTGCTCAGTTTTAAAGTTAGAGTGACGATACTGGCATCATATGAAACTAAAAACCTGAAAACCTGGTGCCATACCATACTGCTGGTCAGGACAGAGGCTAAATAACATTCCACTAAATTTTGGCGAGGAAAAACTGTCATGGTTTCATTTTCAAAGGGGTCCCTTGACCTCTGACCTCCAGATCAGTGAATGTAAATGGGTTCTCTGGGTACCCACGAGTCTCCCCTTTACAGACATGCCCACTTTATGATAATCACATGCAGTTTGGGGCAAGTCATAGTCAAGTCAGCACACTGACACACTGACAGCTGTTGTTGCCTGTTGGGCTGCAGTTTGCCATGTTATGATTGGAGCATATTGTTTTATGCTAAATGCAGTACCTGTGAGGGTTTCTGGACAATATCTGTCATTGTTTTGTGTTGTTAATTGATTTCCAATAATAAATATACACATACATTTGCATAAAGCAAGAATATTTGTCCACTCCCATATTGATAAGAGGATTAAATACTGGACAAATCAAGGCCTCATCTTGAAAGAAGAGCGTGAGCACCAAAAGTAAAGGCCATTTAAGTTACAAGGATGAACATTAATGGTACTTGACGTGATCCCTTTAGGAGCTGAATGTGATGGAACAAAGTAGAAACAAAAAAATTGTTTACTTGTATTTGTAAAACTCCCCCTCCCAAACATTTAGTTCCCCAAAGACAGGAGGTGATGTGAGTTATTGGCCTGGCTATACTGCTCATTTCACAATCCGACTCCCCTCTCCTGTCTGCTATCACCACTGAAACACTTGGTGTAGAAATGCTTGTTCTTATGTAACTCTAATGTGAGCCAATGGTCCATGGTCATAAAGCATGTCAGCCTCCCAATGACCTCACTGAGTCCTACCAGTCTTTCTCTCAATGCAGCCAGCGTTAATGCAGTCAAGCAGAAGCTGCCCTGTATTGCAAAATGACTGCTTGGGTTGAAATTACAGACACTTTCATATGGGAACTATACAGGTGAGCCAGTATAATACAATATACATAATAACCATTAATATGCTGACTGTACTGTAGGATATTTGCCTTTCTGTCTCTCTCACCTTCCCTCTCTCCATGACTTTGCCATCTCCCAGATTCAACTGTACCACTGTTATCTCTGGACAGCAGGGGGTTGCTTGGGGGAGGGGAGAAAAAAAGGAAAAATATACAATCTGAGTATAAGCAAACTGCAAGTTGAGCATTTTTACTGCCCTTTGGCTCTTTTTGTTTCCCTGTCAAAGCCAATTTATTTTGGAATAGCCACAACTGTCTCGCAGGAGCCCCTGTAGATTTGCGACATAATGCAGCAATGAATAGATATTTAGCTTCGTCACAAAGGGCCTTCTGGATTTAACGAACGGGGAAAGAGCTCGAATACCAGAGCTCAAGCCTTTATATATCCCAAATGTACATTGCTGTCAAATGCTGTTAATCTGCCATTCACATGCATCTTTGCCTTTTGTAGATGTAAGCTCCGGTCAGCGGTCTTCCAGGTTTCAAATTTAAGTAGTCAAAATCTCAATAATTGAATGTTAAAGACAGTTTTCTTCACATATTACCAAAGTATTTCAAACACGTTATGCGGGCTAACCAGCTGGTGAAAAGCCCACTTTGGGAATCACTATACAACGTTGGAGGAGGAAGTTCAAGCCCTGTCTCCATGTTACAGGATGTTGGGGAATGTTGTAGAAATGGTATCTGATAACAAGATTGAAGATTGATTAAGCATTTGGTGTAGACACTAAGGTGTGTTTTTGACTGAACATGAAGCAAATGTCCATAAAGCAGCATATTTGCCCACTCCAATGTTAAAAAGAGTATTAAATACTTGACAAATCTCCCTTTAAGGCACATTTTGAACAGATAAAAGAATGTGTGATTAATTGTGATTAATGTGACAGCCCTATTAACTTTTCTCGCTTGCCTCTTGGGTCAAGTGACCCTCACCCCGATGAGCGTTTGAGTGTCTTTATGAACCATCTTGGAACACTATCAACAATACATTGTTTAGCTCATACATTTAAACCTGCAGGCAGGTGCCCTGTAATCAAAAAGATGTCCTGATCAACATTAGTTTGGCAACAAGTGTAATAAGCTGGAAAAGGAAGGAGCTCTTTAGAATGAAGGATACACACTGTATGAGCACATGGAATAAAGTCTGCACTGCATATCTCCTCACATTCAATCACAAGTTTTATGGTGTCCATGGTGAGCGTTGACATTTTTTTGTATTTTGTTGTTACAAAAAATGTTTGCTATTTCACTTCCAAAATGTGAATATATGGGAGCCCTAAAAGACCAAACTTCGCGAGGACACTATTGTTCAAGATTCGGTGTAATAGCACATCTAGCAACAGACAAACAAATTCAGTGAATGTCACAATGACAGATTGTCATTATGATCTGTTATGAATTGTTGTGTTTTTGTGGTTTGCATTCTTTCAACTGAATTTCTCAGTATGATTTGTAAATCCCTCATTGCAAGATGAGTGATGTGTTTTGTTCCGCATGTAAAAACAGATTTGATTTTTCATAATCATTGCGGACTAGGATGTGCATATCTCCTCTCTCGCAAACAATTTGTAACCCTTCTTAAATTCTGTTAGCTGGGACCTTTTGGTTCTTAATACTGTCCAGGCCACTCGGAGCCGGCACTGTGTAATATGTTCCCTCCCCAACCCAAAGGCCTCACAGGAAGAAGCATGACAAAGGTTCAACCAACATATGCGAGCAGGTCATCAGTTGTCCTGGTAACTTTGCTCTGAGGCAGAGCCCACTCGCTGCGCTTTTGGCTGTCAAGGTTCCAGGTGCTGACATTTACTTTCATTCTGTTTATTCGCTCTCCATTTTTAGAAAATGGTTGAGAATGCTTCTAAAATCTGACATACTCAGCACTCGTAATACTAATTGTTATGATGTTGTGCAACTGGGTTATCCTTGCTCTACAATAACAGGAGACTCACAACACTTAGAATGAGCTGATGAAAGGCTGGAATATCTTGGTTTTTTTTCAAAAAAGAGAAGAAGAAAAATCTGTCCTCTTCATGACATTAGTTTGTTGTCATGTTTCACCCATAAGGATATCTATGATTTATGGTATGTCCCTATATGGTTTAGTTTTGCCTCCCTTCTTTTTTTTCTTTTCTGGGGTAACATCTGGTTTTCATTTCATGGAGCTTGGTTTTGAAGACAGGACATGCTGTCCCTTTAGAGATGGAGATGGAGGGCAAATTCTCTGGTGAGAGATTAAATCCCTGAAAGATGGGAACCATTTTTTTTTTTGCAGTGCAGTGGCTTGGGATTAAGCTATACTGTATGTATGACATTTGGTCAAACATTTACCATCATTGTGCAATTTCAGGTGTCTGTGCAGGGCTTAACCCCCTGAGACCCGCGAGCGATCCTGACTGACTTTACTGTCTTTCAGAGGCTCTGGTAGGTTCTGAAGGAATCCATTGGTACCAACCATGACATGCTACCATGTCGGGAAACAAGCTAAATAACGCTCCAAAGTTGGGCTAAACCTCTGACCTCCAGATCAGTGAATGTAAATGTGTTCTATGGGTACCCACGAGTCTCCCCTTTACAGACATGCCCACTTTATGATAATCACATGCAGTTTGAGGCAAGTCATAGTCAAGTCAGCACACTGACACACTGACAGCTGTTGTTGCCTGTTGGGCTGCAGTTTGCCATGTTATGATTGGAGCATATTGTTTTATGCTAAATGCAGTACCTGTGAGGGTTTCTGGATCAATATCTGTCATTGTTTTGTGTTGTTAATTGATTTTCAATAATAAATATATACTTACATTTGCATAAAGAAAGCAAAATTTCCCACTTCCATGTTGATAAGAGTATTAAATACTTGACAAATCTCCCTTTAAGGTACATTTTGAACAGATAAAAAAATGTGTGATTAAATGCAATTAATCATAATTAACTATGGACAATCATGCAATCAATCACAATTAAATATTTGAATCAATTGACAGCCCTAATTTCCATATACCGTTGTTGCAAATAGCATACATATCCCAAAAACATTGAAATAGTAATAACACAATGAATACTGATCAATAATTATATATGAGCAAAGAGCTCCATGCTGTACAGCAGATCAATGCAGAATTGATGGAATAATGTAATGTGTAATTGAAACGTGTCCTCCACCCTGATTGACAGAGGATCTCTTGCCTTGCCAGCCAGTCAGCAGACAGTCGGCACCATGACCACTTCCTTCCTCTATTGACTCCTCATCCTTCTTCAGTCTCCTGACTGATGTTGGCTGCAACATACATTAACAATGCCATCATGTTTACCCGTCATCAAAGTGGAAGACGTGACTCAGTCTGGTGAGCTGACACTGTCTCGCTAGCATCCCCACAAAAATGTATGACCATTTCCTTCTTTTTTTCCCTGTTTCCTGTGTTCTCAGAAGGACCTAGGGTCTTAAACCCCCTCAACTCCATTTCCCACTTAAATAAAAACAGACACACCCAGAGTCTCTCTCGACCACACTCTCTCACTCAAGCAGGGGACAGGAAGAAATTTAACTTTCACACTTTTTATTTCTATTGTTCTGTCTTGTTTGTCCTTTTGGCTGGTTTGGGACAAGCCTGCTCATTTATAATACAAACATCACCCTGAGCCCTCACGCTGCCTTCTTCTTGAGAAGGAGCACAGCCAGCACAATCTTTTAATGCCCATTAGGAAAGACTGTTGTTGCAATTAATGCCATGAATACCTGGAGACATTTACACCCTCTGAGACTGACTGACTTTACTGTCTTTCAGAGGCTCTAGTAGGTTCAGTTTTAAAGCGAGAGTGAAGCTACAGATATCTTATGAAACTAGATAAACCTAAGGAATCCATTGGTACCAAGTAATGTCATGCTACCATGACGTTAAATAAGGTCCCAAAGTTGGGCTAAATGTTAGCGTGGAAAAACCGTCATGTCCTTTTTCAAAGGGATCCCTTGACCTCTGACCTCAAGATATGTGAATGAAAATGGGTTCTATGGGTACCCACGAGTCTCCCCTTTACAGATATGCCCACTTTATGATAATCACATGCAGTTTGGGGCCATAACTTGACGTTTTTGAATGCAGTATAAATTAGTGTTATTTTCGCCTACAATGGTGCGTTTGAATATTTCTGCATACTGGGGTCCCTAAACAGTCTTGGAATTCCATAAATTGGGTATCACTGTAAAACTGAGACTCTTGTGGATCCAATGAGCCCAACTGTATTCATGTGTGATGATGTTAGTCTCCATAGGAGCCATTTCATGTTGTGAGACCGATTTTTGATATTTGACCTCGCTGTATCAAATGACCTGTGGTGACCTCTAGGATAATCACAGCCTCATGAAACTTTACAGCCACAAACTAGAGACCTAGAGCATTCAGAGGATGGATGGATCAAACTAGAGACCTAGAGCATTCAGAGGATGGATGGATCAAACTAGAGACCTAGAGCATTCAGAGGATGGATGGATCAAACTAGAGACCTAGAGCATTCAGAGGATGGATGGATCAAACTAGAGACCTAGAGCATTCAGAGGATGGATGGATCAAACTAGAGACCTAGAGCATTCAGAGGATGGTTGGATCAAACTAGAGACCTAGAGCATTCAGAGGATGGATGGATCAGACTAGAGACCTAGAGCATTCAGAGGTATGATGGATCAAACTAGAGACCTAGAGCATTCAGAGGATGGATGGATCAAACTAGAGACCTAGAGCATTCAGAGGATGGATGGATCAAACTAGAGACCTAGAGCATTCAGAGGATGGATGGATCAAACTAGAGACCGAGAGCATTCAGAGGATGGATGGATCAAACTAGAGACCTAGAGCATTCAGAGGATGGATGGATAAAACTAGAGACCTAGAGCATTCAGAGGATGGATGGATCAAACTAGAGACCTAGAGCATTCAGAGGATGGTTGGATCAAACTAGAGACCTAGAGCATTCAGAGGATGGATGGATCAGACTAGAGACCTAGAGCATTCAGAGGTATGATGGATCAAACTAGAGACCTAGAGCATTCAGAGGATGGATGGATCAAACTAGAGACCTAGAGCATTCAGAGGTATGATGGATCAAACTAGAGACCTGGAGCATTCAGAGGATGGATGGATCAAACTAGAGACCTAGAGCATTCAGAGGATGGATGAATCAAACTAGAGACCTAGAGCATTCAGAGGATGGATGGATCAAACTAGAGACCTAGAGCATTCAGAGGATGGATGGATCAAACTAGAGAACTAGAGCATTCAGAGGATGGATGGATCAAACTAGAGACCTAGAGCATTCAGAGGATGGATGGATCAAACTAGAGACCTAGAGCATTCAGAGGATGGATGGATCAAACTAGAGACCTAGAGCATTCAGAGGATGGATGGATAAAACTAGAGACCTAGAGCATTCAGAGGATGGATGGATAAAACTAGAGACCTAGAGCATTCAGAGGATGGATGGATCAAACTAGAGACCTAGAGCATTCAGAGGATGGTTGGATCAAACTAGAGACCTAGAGCATTCAGAGGATGGATGGATCAGACTAGAGACCTAGAGCATTCAGAGGTATGATGGATCAAACTAGAGACCTAGAGCATTCAGAGGATGGATGGATCAAACTAGAGACCTAGAGCATTCAGAGGATGGATGGATCAAACTAGAGACCTAGAGCATTCAGAGGATGGATGGATCAAACTAGAGACCGAGAGCATTCAGAGGATGGATGGATCAAACTAGAGACCTAGAGCATTCAGAGGATGGATGGATAAAACTAGAGACCTAGAGCATTCAGAGGATGGATGGATCAAACTAGAGACCTAGAGCATTCAGAGGATGGTTGGATCAAACTAGAGACCTAGAGCATTCAGAGGATGGATGGATCAGACTAGAGACCTAGAGCATTCAGAGGTATGATGGATCAAACTAGAGACCTAGAGCATTCAGAGGATGGATGGATCAAACTAGAGACCTAGAGCATTCAGAGGTATGATGGATCAAACTAGAGACCTGGAGCATTCAGAGGATGGATGGATCAAACTAGAGACCTAGAGCATTCAGAGGATGGATGAATCAAACTAGAGACCTAGAGCATTCAGAGGATGGATGGATCAAACTAGAGACCTAGAGCATTCAGAGGATGGATGGATCAAACTAGAGAACTAGAGCATTCAGAGGATGGATAGATCAGACTAGAGACCTAGAGCATTCAGAGGATGGATGGATCAAACTAGAGACCTAGAGCATTCAGAGGATGGGGGTTTCTGAGCAGGTTTTTTCTATGGTGTTCCTCAAGGTCTTGGTGTCTTAATGTGGTATTTTGCAGGGATTATTGATCATTTTGATCAATTCCTGAATGGTAAAAAAATGGTTTAATTTAGCACCAAATCTGTGTAACAAATGGTATCAACTCAAAATTGCTGCAACAATTTATGAGATATAATAGAGCATGGCAATGGCCATCATATATTTCCATTATAATGTTTTAAACCCTTATACACTTTTACAATTAATCTTAAACAATTAATTCATGTTTATTTCTGATTAATGACTAGAACAACTTGACCCTCAGCGCTGAGCTGCATCTCAAATTAATCTGCAGGTTCCAGCTTTCAGATGATGAACACCACTTCTATGTGACATATACTGCTGACCTGCTATCTCCCCCTAAAAAAACCCTCGACCCCCTTAAAACGACAAAAACGGGTCTATTGTTAGTCTCAGGGGGTTAATTAAAAAGCATTTGGGATGCTATAACGTATTTTACCAGTATTGTCAACTTTAATTAAATCAGATGCTGTTTTCATCACTGGGAGGGCGTGTCCAAGCTTCAATGATTTCTGCCCGGCTCCACGCAGTTACAGCATTTAAAATAGCTAACGTTTGTAGCAGAATCAATTCATTTCAATGGAACTTAGCATATTCAGTTGATGATGATTGGGCCGTGACCGGGCAGTAAAGATCTGATAAAGATGTCTATTGACAGTTGTTTTAAAAGATAGTGAGTTGTGAATAGGCCTGAAAACTTCTCTGGTCAGCAGTGATCTGACTTTAGTTCCCTGGTCAGCAGTGTCTGTCTCAGTCCACCATACATCTGGCTAGCTCGCCAGCACTGTCCAGCATCTCTCCTCAGTACGTCCATGTATGTTGGTGTGGGACGTCCCTGTGATCGATGCCCGTGCGTTGGTTCCCACAGCATCAGCATGCTTGCTGGGAGTTCTTGATGTCTTTGGCAGTGACCGAGAAGTCTCATTCTCCAGGCTGCCACTTTGTCACTGACGCGGTAGCAGATGCAGCCACGATGCCGGAGACATCCAGATCCAGGTGAAACCCCGCTCCAAGTGTACCCCTGCTCCAGGTATAACCTCGCTCCAGGTGTGACCCCGCTCCAGGTATGACCTTGCTCCAGGTGTGACCCCGCTCCACGGTAACCTGCGAGACAAGGAGGCACAAGGACTCCCGGGAAGGAATGAAGTTAGTAACAACATGGACATGGGACATGAGTATATACAGAAGGAGAGGGGAGCTCAGTGTGTCATAGGAAGTCCCCCGGCAGTCTAGGCCTATAGCAGCTTAAGTATAAGCGTTATCAAAGAGGAAAGTCTTTAGCCTACTCTTAAATGTAGAGACGGTGTCTGCCTCCCGGACTGAAACTGGGAGCTGGTTCCAGAGAAGAGGAGGTTGATAGCTGAAGGCTCTCGCTCCCATTCTGAATGAATGAATGAAAGACTTTATGAATGAATGAATGAATGAAATACTTTATTTCGAACATATAGTAAATAAAAACAGATACAAAATAATAACAAACAAAACAAGAGTTATAGTGTCCGAAAAGGAGTAGGTAGAAGAAAAACTTATATTACCCTACCCCTTTCTCACTTCTCCTCTATTAACTCATATATCATAGAATGATAATATAATATAATATAAAAACTATCCCAGATTTATTTACATCCCAAGTTGAATATATGAACAGCATCCCAAGTTTATTTACAACCCACAAATACATCCGGAGTTAAAAAGTATATAACCAACCTTTAACACAACTCTTCTTCAACCATATACCTCCCAAAAATATCTTTCTTGCATAGCTTTTTAAATTGATTTATATTTGTGCTCCCCTTCAACCCATCACCTAACCCATTCCACAAATCCACCCCACAAACTGAAATACACATACTCTTCTTTTTTGTACGAACACAATGCTTTTTAAAATTAAATTTTCCTCTTAAATTATAACCCCCCTCCCTGTCACAAAACATTTTTTGAATATTGCCCGGAAGTGAATTATGTCTTGCTTTAAACATAATTATTGCGGTTTTAAATTTGACCAAATCCATAAATTTCAATGCATGTGACTTCAAAAACAGTGTGTTGGTGTGTTCCCTATATCCCACATTATTTACTGTCCTGATTGCTCTCTTCTGTAGTATGCATAATGGTTGTAAGTTGCTTTTATAAGTGCTACCCCAAACTTCTACACAGTAATTCAGATATGGTGATACAAGTGAAGAATACAGAATGTGCAGTGATTTATGATCCAGTGTGTGTCTTGTTTTCCCTAAGACTGCTACGCTCTTTGCCAGCTTTGTTCTTACATAATTTATCTGAGGTTTCCAGCAGATTTTGTAGTCCAGTATTACACCCAGAAATTTATTTACATATACTCTTTCAATAGTCACATCATCTATTATCATTTGTACTTGTATGTCTATTTTTTGGTTTCCAAATAACATAAATTTAGTTTTGTCCAAATTTAATGACAATTTATTTCTGTCAAACCACCGTTGCAATTTTCTGATTTCTGATGTGGCCACCTCCAAAAGCTGCTGCAGATTTTCCCCAGAACAAAAAATATTTGTGTCATCTGCAAATAAAACTAAATTCAGTGTCCTTGATACCCTACCTATGTCATTTATATACATAATAAACAATTTTGGACCCAATACTGATACCTGCGGGACCCCACAAGTAATACCTGAGCATGTTGATTTGTAGTCCCCTATTTGCACGTACTGCTGCCTGTTTCCTATATAACTTCTCAACCATTTCAGCACTACCCCTCTTATACCATACCTTTCCATTTTATTGAATAATATATCATGATCAATGGTGTCAAATGCTTTTTTTAAATCTATAAATACTCCTACCGCATACTTCTTGTTATCCATACAACTGGTTATTTCTTCTGTTAGCTCCATTAATGCCATTGCTGTTGATCTGTTTGCTCTGAACCCGTATTGACTGTCTGTCAGTAAATGGTGCTTGTCAATGAAGTTATCTAATCTTCCAATGAACAGTTTCTCCAATATTTTAGAGAACTGGCAAAGTAAAGATACAGGCCTGTAATTAGTGAAATTATGCTTGTCCCCAGTTTTATATAATGGAATAACTTTAGCAGTTTTCATTTTATGTGGAAATGTGCCAGTTATGAATGATAAGTTACAAATGTAGGTTAGGGGGTTTGCAATACTGTCAATGACTTTCTTGACTATCGTCATATCGATTCCATTCAAGTCAGTAGATGTTTTATTCTTGCACTTGTTAACTATGTCTATGATTTATTTTCTGTCTATAGCTTTGATATAAATTGAGTTTGAATTTCTTGCAATGTGGCTTTCAACAACCTCCCCATCCTTTGGAGACGTGTCATTGATTTTTCCTGCCAACTTTGGTCCCACATTTACAAAAAAATCATTAAACCCATTAACCACATCATTCATATCATTTAAAGACCTATCATTATCAATCAAATATTCAGGGTAACTTGAGCTAGTCGAACGGTTTCTAATAATACTGTTTAATATATTCCATATGCCTTTTATATTGTTTTTGTTATTTTCTAGTAATTTGGTATAATATTCCTTCTTCCTCATAATATTAGTTAATTTATTTTTGTATTTCTTATATTTATGTTCTGCCTCCTTAGTTTTACATTTTATGAATTGTCTATATAGAGTATTCTTTTTTTTACAGGCATTTTGCAGTCCCTTTGTGATACATGGTCTATTTGTATTATTATGCCTAGCGTTATCTTGTTTTATTGGACAGTTTTTGTCATATAATGACTTAAATATATTTAGAAATGTTTCATATGCTGTATCAACATCATTTCCTTCATAAAGGGTTTTCCAGTTTTGTGATAGCAATTCGGTTCTGAATGTATTTATGGATTCTTCTGTTCTCAATCTCCTATATTTGATTTTATGGTCCTCCTTCTCTTTTCCACAATCACAGTCATGGATCACAAAAACTGGCAAATGGTCACTGATGTCATTCATCAGCAGCCCGCTCACTAAGCTACTTTCCATGTAATTTGTAAATATATTGTCGATTAGAGTTGCACAGTGCGCTGTTATTCTGCTTGGTTTGGTGATCAGTGGATATAAACTCATACTATACATTGTGTTAATAAATTCGTCTGTCATTTTGTGTTTGTTAGGATTTAGCAGGTCTATATTGAAGTCCCCCCTTCTGATTAGTTTTGGCAAATATTTTCTCCATACTGTCTTTAAAAGTTTCCATGCAGACTCCTGGTGCTCTGTATACACAACTGACCATCACATTTCTTTGGTTTTCCATGCAGATCTCTACAGTGATGCATTCCATCACATCATCAATAGTGGTTGACATGTTTTCTAAAATCTTATATTTCAGACTATTTTTCACGTATAGGGCCACACACCCTCCTTTTTTGCTCTTCCTGTTCATGTAATTGAATTCATATCCTTTCAACTCGAAATCTGCTTCTTTCTCAGAATTGAGCCAGGTTTCAGATATTGCAATGACATTGAATGGTTTTGTGAATTGACCTAAGTATTCTTTGATGTTTTGGTGATTAGCATATAAGCTTCTACTGTTGAAGTGAATAATTGACATTCCTTGAGCTGACTCCACATTGCTGTTATACTGTTCATCGGTGTAGTAGCAACATGTGTTGTTTAGATGGTTAAAAAAGTTATTGTCAGGATCAATATCTTCCAGTTCCAGTTCATGCATATTGTGTTCAGATAGTGTTCAGTGAATGTTATGTAATTCCACAAGAACCCATTTTCCACAGACAGGTATGATTACCTTGTTGTGTTGTTCTGATGTCACTGGTATTTGTCCAATTCTTCAATTTCTCTGATAACCAGCACTCTGGCCTCCTCTGGTGACCCGTTCAGTTTGATGATCACTTTACAGTTTGCAGTCCACGTTGATTGAATTTTCCTCTGCTTCCTTAGAAAGCGTGCCTTTCTGGCAATGTCTGCGTTTTTCTTTGTAAGATGTTCATTCACATAAACGTCGGACCCCTTTAGCTTTCTTCCTTGTCTAAGCAGCGTATTTTTGTGCTTTCTGTTGGTAAACCGGATTATTATGGCCAGTTTGTCGCTCTTGTTCCTCCAGGGGAGAGGGTGGCATGACTCGATGTCAGTGTTGTTGATGGAGATGCCTTTGTTGTTGAAGAAAGCCGTCACCTGTTGTTCAAGGGACTGTTGGTCGGGCTCAGTGAGCCCCCCGCCGTCCGCTGGTGTCACCGCCCGGGCGTATGACCGTGGCCTGGTCTCCAACCCGCTAACGATCACATCGTTTATGCGGGAGTACTGCTCCAGATCCGCCACCCGGCACTCTAAGAGGGTTATCCTCTTGTCCTTCTCGACATGTTGTCTCTTCAGCTCCTTGATTTCCCCCATCAAGTCCATTATTAGTTTTTGCTGTTTAGACACAGTTGCAATTTCTCCAGACATAAAGTTCAGCGCCTTCTTTATCTCTTCGATCTCCTCGTCCGAGATTGCACTGCTTTGTTTGGTTGTCTTTGGTGGCATGTTGTTGTTTTGTTTGTTGCTAATAATTCACTATGTTAGTTTTTTTCACTTGGCCTTGGTCCAAAAGGAAAGTTTCTCCGTCCACATGAATCCAACGCTGCGTTCAAGGGCTGCGTTCTACTTTTGGAGACTCTAGGAACCTCAAGTAACCCTGCTGCATTCTGTGAGCGCAGTGCTCTAGTGGGGTAATAGGGTACTATGAGCTCTTTAAGATAAGATGGGGCCTGACCGTTTAGCGCTTTGTTGGTGAGGAGGACGATTTTAAAATCTATTCTGGATTTTACAGGCAGCCAGTGTAGAGAAGCTAATACAGGAGTAATATGATCTCTTTTTCTTGTTCCTGTCAGTACACGTGCTGCAGCATTCTGGATCAACTGGAGAGTCTTAAGAGACTTATTGGAGCAGCCTGATAATAAGGAGTTGCAGTAATTGAGTCTTGAGGTAACAAATGCATGGACTAATTTTTCTGCATCATTTTGACACAGGATGTGCCTGATCTTCACAATGTTACGTAGATGAAAGAAGGCAGTCCTTGAGGTTTGTTTTATGTGAGAGTTAATATATAGTAATAATCAACAGTGTTATCACACATGGCAGATGTTCCTCATATGGTGCAGGCCTAGTGTGAGAGGCTGCCGCATGCATAGTATGAGAGTTGTGTGGAAGAGTTTAAGTGCCAGTTCTAGTAATACCTCTTTGACAAAAGTCAACAATAAGTAATATTCTTAATAGGAATAAATTTACCTCCTGCGTGAACTGTGCAATGCTGAATAGGGTAGGCCTACGCTACTGTATTTTAACATCAGTCATAATTTTGGTACTTGGAAAGACAAATATTTTCTATGTGGTACTTGGTGAAAAAACTTTGAGAACCACTGGTCTAGAGTATTGGGATGCTGTTTGTACATGTTACTCCTAACTGAATGCAATACAAGCGAGCATCACAAAGAAAATCAGTCTGGTTGCATTGTTTTCTGATGGAAAACAATGCGACTGCGAGCGACTGCGAGCGACGCAGCGCTGCGCAGTGCAACGTTTGGAGCTGAACTTTTGTCGGACACTGTTTCTATTCATTCCTGTCACTCGCGTTGAAAGCGTTGGAACGGATGAGGAACAGATGATTGGTGAAGTTGAAATGAGGAGTTACAGTATCTATATGAAAACCTTAATAAGGGGCAGCTGGCTGGAGGGAGATCATCAGGAGATCATCTTAAAGTTTCCTACTTGCTGTCGGCTATATTGTATGTAATTACCAGTAAATATCACAATATAAAATGTGCGTTTTCTGTTTAAAAAAGTAGGCTACAAACCTAGAAAGATAGCAAGTGTCACACATCTTTTGAACACTGGACATTATTTATTAGGCTGAATGTTTCAGGGAAAATGTAAATGATATAACTCATATCAAACCCAACACTCAGGCCTCATGTGACTGAATGGAAATGAGGATACATGATGTAAAAGGTGTTTGTTGCTGACAGACAGACTCTCCTCTCTCTGACTTTAATAGTATCATTAATAAAGGTAAACGGGGAAATAACAGATCATGAAAAGAAAAAAACATTCTAATAAATGAAGAAAGTTATTTTAAGACAGTTTACTATAAAGCTCTTTCAGTGACAGGCTGCTTCACTGACAGTGTGTGAAGGAGAGATACTGCAGGTCCTTCTGCTGCTGTTCAGAGCTACAGTTAACATAGATTTTAACTAGATGGTGAATCAGAATACAACTAAAATATAAAACGTTTAATCTGTGATCTGTCTTTACTCCGGTATGAAACTCAGTGATGTTGAGAGGTAAAGTTATCAGATCAGTCCGGTCGGCAGCAGCGTCCAATCAGTAACTGATATCCAATAAGGGGGCGTGTCTATCAGCAGCAGTGTCCAATCAGTAACTGATATCCAATAAGGGGGTGTGTCGGTCGGTAAAAGACTTCCGTGAAGGCTGCTCTCGTGTATCCTCGCTCCATGTCCTCAGAGATCCCTCCTTGATCCTCGATCCTTGCTCCTCCGTGCAGAAATAAGAGCTTTGGGACAGTCTTCAAGATGGCGCACCAGAACAACTTCCGGTTCAAGCGAGGATTGAGGAGTGAGGAAACGACAAATAAGAGCTTTGGGATGCAGCCTGGGAGTTTAATTGGACGCAGGTGAAACCAATAGGGGCGGGGTAAGTAATCACACAGGTGGGAAACACACAGGGACAGGAAATGAAGTTTCTGAAACAATAGGAGAGGTAAGTAACAGAAAATAAAACAGGAAGTAATAACTGAATATAGTAAACAATAGAATACATACTGTAACATAAGGAGCAGGACGAGACATGACAATAAACACAATTTATTTAAGGCAGGGTCACATCAGGATTCTTTTTCCATCATTAGATTTTTGTTCCTTCTTTTTGTCAGGGGTAAAGGACCAATATGTAGCTAATATATTTACTGTGTTAGATCATAAAAATAACCATGATATGTCATCAGAGATTAAGGATGTATAAAGAGAATTGGATACAGTAATAGAGGCAGGCTCACATTCATTCCTATGAGAGTGTCTCAGTGGAGCATGAAGCCAAAATGGCTCGACTTCCGAGAGATAAAGTATCCGGATCATCCGGCGATCTTCCGGAGTCATTGGGCCCATAGAGCAGGCGCAGTAGCGTTTCCTTTAACCCCGCCTTCCAGCCCTCGGTCTGGGTCTCGTTCACATGAATGAAGGAAAGAAAATAACTCTGGATTCGGCTATTAGTGCATTTGACAACTTTAAGGACCTAATCATTTATATTAGAGCTATTCAAGTGTTCCTACTGGGAAGTTGATTTACCTAAAAAAAATTACACGCTGAGTTACAGACGTCTCTTTCCTACGGAGCCCCCTAGACCCCTAGGAGAAAATTGTATTAACTCGTTCCCTCAAGTTAGTAAGTTGTTCCCTCAAGTTAGTAAGTCGTTCCCTCGAGTTAGTAAATTATTCCCTCAAGTTAGTAACTCGTTCCCTCAGCTAGTAAATCGTTCCCTCGAGTTAGTAACTCGTTCCTTCGAGCTAGTAAGTCGTTCCCTCCAGTTAGTAACTCGCTCCCTCGAGTTATTAAGTCATTCCCTCGAGTTAGTAACTCGTTCCCTCGAGTTAGTAACTCGTTCCCTAAAGTTAGTAACTCGTTCCCTCGAGTTAGTAAGTCGTTTCCTCGAGTTAGTAAGTAGTTCCCTCGAGTTAGTAACTCAAATCAAATCAAATCAAATCAAATCAATTTATTTTTGTATAGCGTCAAATCACAACAGAAGTTATCTCAAGATGCTTTATATATAGAGCAGGTCTATGACCGTACACCATAGTTTAGAGACCCAACAGGATCCACCAAGCGCACTGTGGCCAGGAAAAACTCCCCGATTACTGGGAAGAAACCTGGAGCAGAACCGGGCGCAGGGCGGGCGGCCATCTGTCGAGACCGGCTGGGGGGACAGATAGATAGAGAGAGAGTGAGAGAGAGAGAGAGAGAGAGAGAGAGAGAGAGAGATAGAGAGAGAGAGATAGAGAAGCAGCCACAATAGCAGTCTAGCAGCTGTAATAGCTAATACAAGTAGGACTGATAACACAAAACCAATAGTGGTGGATGGAAAGAGTGATAATACAACTATCGGAAAGCCAGCACTGTCCAGCATCTCTCCTCAGTACGTCCATGTGTATTGGTGTGGGACGTCCCTGCGATCAATGCCCGTGCGTTGGTTCCTGCAGCATCAGCATGCTTGCTGGGAGCTCTTGATGTCTTTGGCAGTGATTGAGAAGTGTTATTCTCCAGGCTGCCACATTGTCACTAGGTGTTGGAAATCCCTCGTTAGCATTGGTAGTCCCTCGTACAGACGTAGTTAATTAGGGATGGTAGCAGTTGGTGTCAAGCAGGCACCGACGCGGCAGCAGATGCAGCCACAATACCGGAGACCACCAAGATCCAGGTGAAACCCTGCTCCAAGTGTACCCATGCTCCAGGTATAACCTCGCTCCAGGTGTGACCCCGCTCCACGGTTAGCTGCGAGACAAGGAGGCACAAGGACTCCCGGGAAGGAATGAAGTTAGTAACAACATGGACATGGGACATGAGTATATACATAAGGAGAGGGGAGCTCAGTGTGTCATAGGAAGTTCCTTATGACAGTGTGTCATAGGAAGTCCCCCGGCAGTCTATGCCTATAGCAGCTTAAGTATAAGCCTCAACATCTTCCTGCAGCAGAACCGCCCACGACCACTTGCATCCACCTCAAGTTTGAAGGGGCGCAAGAAGTCGGAAGAGGCAAGGACAGGTGTGCTACACAGAAGAGCCTTGGCCGACTCAAAAGCTTCCTGACAACAGGAAGACCACACAAAAGGCTTAGCGGGACTGGACAGGGTAGTCAGGGGAGAGACAATATCTGAAAAATGTTTACAAAATCCCTGATAATACCCACACATTCCCAAAAACCGGCGGAGTTCCCGTTGGGTATTGGGTGCGGGTAAATCTACGATTGCCTGGACTTTTACATTAACGGGGCACACCTGACCCTGTCCTACTTGCTTACCCAGATATGTCACCACTGCTTTTTCCAAACTCACATTTTGTCAAATTTAGTGTTAGGGAAACACCACGCAAACGGTTGAAAATCTCTACTAGTGTTGCCACATGCTTAGACCAGGTGGAGGAACAAACCACGACATCATCTAGATATGCCTCACATTTTGGGACGCCAGAAAGCACTTTAGACATAAGTCGCTGGAAAGTGGCGGGGGCGTTCCTCAGACCAAAAGGCATTACCTTATATTGCAAAAAATGATCTGGGGTCACAAACGCAGACATGTCTGAGGCGCATGGGGTCAAGGCCACCTGCCAATAACCCTTAAGTAGGTCAAGTTTGGTAACGAATCTGGCAGAACCCACGCGTTCAACACAATCCTCAATCCGTGGCAGTGGAAAAGAATCCGGTTGTGTGACGGCGTTGAGCTTTCTATAGTCGTTAAAAAACCGGGGGGATTGATCTGATTTTGGCACCAACAGTGATGGAGAACTCCAGGCGCTGGAGCTGGGAACAGCAAAACCATTCTGAAGGAGATACTCAACTTCCTGTTGCATTATATTGTCAGATTCACTCGATAAGCATGTTGTTTTACGGGCTTATTCGCACCAACGTCAATATCGTGACAAAGGAAGTGTGTTTGTGTGGGGTTATCACCAAAAAGATCAGGATAACTCTGAATTAGCCTGACCACATCCCCATGGCCAGGCTCAGGCAAATGTGACAAAAATTCATCCAGCTTTGACAGAACCTCTGAATTTTTAAGGCGAGCACAGGAAACTCGCCTTTCACTCAACTCATCCTCCTAGCGGCCAGGAGGCGGCGCCGCAACCACAGCGATGGGTGCTACGGGAGACGGACTACCAGCGCGAGAGGAGTAACATTTTAGCATGTTTACATGACATACTCGGGCTTTTCTTCGTCGATCGGGGGTTTTAATGACATAATCATTGTCACTCAACTGGTGGTCAACGGCGTATGGACCTGAAAAGTTTGCCTGCAAACCCGAAGCAACTGGCAACAACCATGGCAGGCCCTCATCCCATTCTTTACCGGACTCGAAACAGTACTTACGGAGCATGGACTTTAAAGTTTGGTGAAACCTCTCCAGCGTGCCTTGACTCTCAGGATGGTAAGCACTGGAGGTATAGTGTTTAACAGACAACTGGGACATCACCTGAGCGAAGATCTTCTAGCCCTGATCACTTTGTATGCGCTTTGGAATACCAAATGTTGTGAAGAATTTCACCATTGCTTTTACAATAACCTTGGCCTTTAACGTGCGTAAAGGCACAGCCTCAGGATAACGGGTGGCGGCACACATCATGGTCATAATGTACTGATTACCTGACTTCGTTTTTGGAAGTGGTCCTACACAGTCTATCACGATGTGCTCAAACGGTTCCCCAATTACAGGGATGGGATGTAACGGAACAACAGGAATCGTTTGGTTTGGTTTCCCCACTAGCTGACACGTATGACAGTAGCAGCAGAACTGGGCCACCGCGGATTTTAACCCTGGCCAAAAGAAATACCTGAGGATGCGCCGATAAGTTTTCCGAATGCCCAAATGACCTGAAAGACTGTGATCATGGGCCAAACTGAGCACTTGGACACGAAATGGAGTTGGCACAACTAACTGTCGTACCACATCGTGATCGCTGCCCGGCACAGGAGACCACCTTCTCATGAGGACACCATCCTCAAAAAAGTAAGCGACAGACCGCTCATTTTTGTTTTCTGAAGTAGCCGCGGATAAAGTACTTGCTAGGGTACCGTCACTCTGTTGGACTTCAATTAGTTCCTTTTTATCTACTGTTAAGGTCAGATCGGCGGCTGTCGTCAATATAGTGGATTCACATTTCATAGGGCTGTCAAGCGCAACAGAACTATCTGCCTCAATAGTATTGTCGGCCAAAAAAGTATCCCGAGAATGAGGTCAACCCCTGATACCGGCAACTGGGGCCGCAAACCAACTCGCACCGGGCCAGACACAATAGAAGAGGACAGCTGCATGGCGTGGAGAGGCACGCGTAAAACGCTCATTTTAACACCCCACGCCAGTATGTCAGAGCCACAGTACGTTTGATTCGTAAAAGGCAGTACCCCAGCACGAATAAGAGAGTGTTTTGCACTGGTATCTCGTTATATTTTAATGGATACGGGGCTGGCTCCATCCTCGGGCATGGCTACAAAACCACGCGAAATAAAAGGCATAAAGGCGGCGTCAATTTGCTCGTCCTCTCCCACCGGAGCCATGTTTTGAGCCACAAATGGCATTGTCTGACTCAACCCGCTGGCGGAGGGACTCTCTGACGTTTTAACCTTCCTCTTGTGTTAGGGTCTGCACCGACCCGTTTTAGGTTTTAAATGCATAAAAGAACCACATAAATTTTGTTTATTGCATCAAGGCTTTTTGACTTTGTCAGGAACCTCTATTTCAACAAAATAAAACAAAAACATTTTTTTTCACTAAATTATAAAATGCTCTGGTTGAAATTATGACCTTTATGTTGTTAGGGTCGGTTTCGACCCAGTTATAAAAATAAGATTATAAAGCAATAATTAGAGCCAAAACTGAAATCATAAGTGCACTGTCAGCCAACACACTGACAGCCAGCTTGATGAGGAATACCTGGATGCTTATATTGGTGTTGTTCTTATTGCTGGAGTGTACAGATCCTGCAATGAGGCCACTGATAGTCTCTGGGACGCATCGACAAGCAGAAATATTTTCCGGTCAACAATGTCACTTCAGACCTTTCAAATGATATCAAGAGTCCTCAGATTTGACAACAGAGATACCAGAGCAAGATCTGACAAGCTTGCCCCCATCAGGGATGTCTGGGACAGATGGGTGCAGCTCCTTCCACTGATGTTCAACCCAGGGCCAGAGGTGACAGTGGATGAACGTCTTGTCCCTTTCCGAGGAAAATGCCCCTTCCGGCAATACATACCCAGTAAGCCAGGGAAGTACGGCATAAAAATCTGGGCAGCCTGTGATGTAAAAACCAGCTATGCCTGGAATCTACAGATTTACACAGGCAAAGCTGCGAGTGGCATCCCTGAGAAAAACCAAGGAAAACGTGTGGTCCTCGATATGACTACTGGACTGCAGGGTCACAATATCACTTGTGACAATTTCTTTACCAGCTATGACCTTGGACAAGAACTTCTCAGGAGGAAACTTACCATGGTGGGCACAGTGAAGAAAAATAAACCTGAGCTGCCCGCTGAAATCTTGCAGGTGAAAGACAGGGCTCCACTTTCCTCAAAGTTTGCTTTTACAGACACCACCACTGTTGTCTCATATTGTCCAAAAAAAAAGAGATGTGTTCTAATACCCCTTAGTAATAGTCAGGTAACACAACAAACTTTTATTTATTTATATGATTCTCTTGAGGTTCATTTTACCATTTTTTTAATTGAAATCGAGGGGTATACTGACAAAGAAAAGGCCCAGAGGCCCACACCAAAAATATTAAAACCATGATTTTCATGGATAAGGAAGCCTAACAAGGTAACCAAGAGATGAGAAACAAATTGGATGATAGATAATTGTTTTTAGTGTATTTTACAGCTGATTTAAGATATGGGTCAAAATCGACCCGTTAACATAAGAGATGGTAACAGAAAGCTAACACAGGAGGACAATCAGAAATCAAATGTCCACTTTCATGACAATAAAAACAAGCACGGTTATCAGGCGAAAGCGACGACCGACGCCGGAAACTCTGGGGAGATTTTTGTCGCTCCCCGGGAGCGGCACCAACACGGGGTACAGATGGCGAAAACACACTCTTATGTGTTGAAGCGAATTTGTCAGCACATACTGCTGCTTACCACAGGGTTGAATATTTTTGCTCATTCAAATACATTACGGTGTTTTCAGGTAGGCATTTTTTAAACTCTTCGATCAAAATAAGCTCCCGCAACTGAGCAAAATCATTTGTTTCGGTAGCATGACACCATTTGTCAAATAAGGTGCTCTTCTCATGTGCAAACTCGCCATAGGTCTGGTTGACAGTTTTCCTACAATTTCTAAATTTCTGCCAATAAGCCTCAGGAACTAGTTCAAAGACACAGAGAACAGTGGTTTTAACAGTCTCATAATCTAGACTCTGTTCTAGAGAAAGACTATTACATACTTCCTGTGCTCTACCCACTAGTTTACTCATTAACACTACAGACTACATCTCTTTTGGCCAGCGCAAAGCAGATGCAATACGCTCAAATGCACAAAAATATGAATCAACCTAACTCCTACTGAAAAAACAGGAGAAAAAAGGGTTAAACAAAAGGCTGCCTACCCCTACCGGACCTGGGCTGTATTATTTGTTTGCAAATGTAATTACAATTCGCTGGTTTTCTTGCTGGCCATCTTGGCGGCAGTTGAGAAAGGAGAGTCCGCTGGGACTGAGGGAAACCGGCCTTTTGAATTGGTGTCTTGAGGCTTAAACCAATCAGCTCCCTGCATCAATCTACACACCTACATCCAATCAGCCACCTTGCCAAGCTCACCTGCATCTCATTACACACACACACACACATCACAGAGAGAAAGAGAGAACACAAGGATTCAGCACAGAGCACATTACAGCACATACACAGAATACAGAAATATGTTCATACGACCTCGGGGTCGTAACAAAAGTCAATGACTTGACTATCAGGAATGATTGGAGGAAGTGCACTATGAAGTAACTTACCTTGAGTTACTAACTTGAGTGGATGACTTACTAACTTGAGGTAATGACTTACTAACTTAAGGGAATGACTTACTAACTTGAGGGAATAACTTACTAACTTGAGGGAATAATTTACTAACTTGAGAGGACGACTTACTAACTTGAGGGAATGACTTACTAACTTGAGTGGACGACTTACTAACTTGAGGGAATGACTTACTAACTTAAGGGAATGACTTACTAACTTGAGGGAATAACTTACTAACTTGAGGGAATAATTTACTAACTTGAGAGGACAACTTACTAACTTGAGGGAATGACTTACTAACTTGAGTGGACGACTTACTAACTTGAGGGAATGACTTACTAACTTGAGGGAATGACTTACTAACTTGAGGGAATAACTTACTAACTTGAGTGGACAACTTACTAACTTGAGGGAATAACTTACTAACTTGAGAGGATGACTTACTAACTTGAGAGGACAACTTACTAACTTGAGGGAATGACTTACTAACTTGAGGGAATAACTTACTAACTTGAGGGAATGACTTACTAACTTGAGGGAATAACTTACTAACTTGAGTGGACGACTTACTAACTTGAGGGAATGACTTACTAACTTGAGGGAATAACTTACTAACTTGAGTGGACGACTTACTAACTTGAGGGAATGACTTACTAACTTGAGAGGACGACTTACTAACTTGAGAGGACAACTTACTAACTTGAGGGAATGACTTACTAACTTGAGGGAATAACTTACTAACTTGAGGGAATGACTTACTAACTTGAGGGAATAACTTACTAACTTGAGTCGACGACTTACTAACTTGAGGGAATGACTTACTAACTTGAGGGAATAACTTACTAACTTGAGTGGACGACTTACTAACTTGAGGGAATGACTTACTAACTTGAGAGGACGACTTACTAACTTGAGAGGACAACTTACTAACTTGAGGGAATGACTTACTAACTTGAGGGAAAAACTTACTAACTTGAGGGAATGACTTACTAACTTGAGAGAAAAACTTACTAACTTGAGGGAATGACTTACTAACTTTAGGGAAAAACTGGTGAAATTTGTCATGCTAACACACACTAACGGCTATCAGTGACACCAGAGATGGCTGACTACTACCTTGGCAACAACCAGTGTGACAAAAATAGCAGATGACAGAAACCACAAGTTCGACTCTAAACAGACTCAATTTACAAATGCAATTACTCTATAACGTTACGTTGAATGAATACTGACATCCAAATGGACTAACGGTAGGCCTACTCATGCCCATCCTTAACTACTAGCTATTAGCTATCTGTTTTAATAGAAACCATACACCCCTTTTAGAAGAGTTTTTTCAATTTAGTGACTGAATCAATCAATGGGAATGATTCAAAAGACAGCAAAAAAAATGGATATTCTGTGGGACCTGATTTAGTCTGCACATTAGCTGTAGGATAACTATCCTACAGCTAATGCTAGTCCTTGCCAGCCAAGCAACAAATAAAGTTCTTTTAGCTAACACTGCGCTGTGCACTGCTTTGTGCCGGGTGATAGATCAGATTGGGCCCTCAGACTGTGAATGTGTCATTAGTGGTGCAGACTAAATCAGGTCCCACAGAATATCCATTTTCTTTGCTGTCTTTTTTTCTGAAATTAATTTAAGAAATGTATTCAGAATATAATTTGACTTTGAGGTTGTAGCATGCGCAGCAGAGTAGTGAAGGCATGTTCCCTTAATGAAACCAGCCGGCATTACCACAGTATCTGTCTGTGCATGTTTCCCTTCAGGACTGAAAAGTTCTATTTTAGGACTTTCTGTTCCAAAAGATTCCCTTCAATTCCCATCTGTGTTTTTAAGTGAGAGTGGATGCACCTGTTGGTGTCCAGCATGTATCTGAGGAAGTCGGTTTTGTAAAGGAGTGCAGATATTAACAGCAGAGCAGTGATACTTTTATAAGCGATTTCCTCAAGATATTTCCTAAAACTTTGGAACACTCTTCCTCTGGGAAGATTGCTCTCTATTTTTAACAACTTCTGTCATCAAAACATAGTCCTAATGATATCAGAGCTGGCAGAATGAGAGAAGCCTTGTGACACAAATGCAGATGGACAAATTGAACCGCAGCAGCATTTATTGCAGCCATTAGGGATCATTTCCTCAATTTAAGCCTGAACATAACTATTTTGCTAGAACAAGAAATCAGATATTAAACATAATTACTTTGCTCCTGAACTTAAATGTAATTTAATTATTATTCCAATTGCAGTCACCAAATATTAATGTATCAGGGCTGTCAATCAATTAAAATATTTAATCGAAATTAATAGCATGACTGTCCATAGTTAGTCGTGATTAATTGCAAATTAATTTCACATTTCTATCTGTTCAAAATGTACCTTAAAGGGAGATTTGTCTAAGTATTTAATCCTCTTATCAACATGGGAGTGGAAAAATATGTTGCTTTATGCAAATGTATGTATATATTTATTATTGGAAATCAATTAACAACACAAAACAATGACAGATATTGTCCAGAAACCCTCACAGGTACTGCATTTAGAATACAAAATATGCTCAAATCATAACATGGCAAACTGCAGCCCAACAGGCAACAACAGCTGTCAGTCAAGTCAGCACACTGACACACTATGACTTGCCTCAAACTGCATGTGATTATCATAAAGTGGGCATGTCTGTAAAGGGGAGACTCGTGGGTACCCAGAGAACCCATTTACATTCACTGATCTGGAGGTCAGAGGTCAAAGGACCCCTTTGAAAATGGGCATGACGGTTTTTCCTCTCCAAAACTTAGCGCAAGTTTGGAGCGCTATTTTTGCCTTCTTCTCAACGAGCTAGTGTGACATGGTTGGTACCGATGGATTCATTAGGTTTCTCTAGTTTCATATGATGTCAGTATCTTCACTTTAGCTTTAAAACTGAGTCCAACATACAACCTAGTAGGTAGGTAAGCTAGTAGTAGTACAACCTAAAAATTTCAAGTTACGTTAATGCATTCAAGGAATTAATGGCGTGAAAACAAATTTGTGTTAACCCATTATTACCGCGTTAACTTTCACAGCCCTATTACGTAGTTATGTCAGTTCCGCTTCAGTATGCAAATAACATGCTTAATAAGTCAGACTTAGGCATGCACTACTACATTTGAATGCATATCCTGCACAACACATTGAAATCCAAATCATTTAGTATACTGTTATTTGTCAAAACAGTATTTCGGTGTATTTTTGTATGCAATGTCAGTTATGATTTAAAGTACATTCATCATTTAAAGGTGATGTAAATTGTGCTGCAACAACGCTTGACCAAAATAATTCATTCATTATTTGAGAAACAGTGTGACTGATTGTTCTAATGCATTATAATGTGATTAAAAGTTACTCTAAGTGGTCATTGTTTGCTTTAAAGTTCTTGTAGAGATTCAATTATATGTTTTTACTATACTTAAAGCACCCAATTATTATAACTTAGAGTTATAATCATATTATAATGCATTGTAACAGTAATTATAATGTATTATAAAAAATGATTACAACTATGATAATTATAATACACAATGAAAAAGAGTGTCAGTGAGTGACCAGCAATTATGAAGTAATATGATACTTGACCTTACAAGTAGTTATAAATTGCTTTATAATGTGTTAGGATTATTGTTATGAAGCATTATGAATATGTATGAGTGCCTACAACCATAATTATACAGTGCTATACGCAGATTATAACGCATCACTGACAAGGGTATAGGAGCCTATAACCAAAGCACTGAAAATCAGAAATAAAATATAAAATTCTAAAACTCACAGGCCACTAGTGAAGGGCAGCAAGGATTGCTGCATCATGATGAAGCCTCGTACAGTTCAACAGAAGCCAAGAAGTAGCAACAAGAGACAGATAAACAATGGGTCTGGAAATACAGCATGTAGCACAACCAGTGTCAAACTGGTTCTTCATTACCCAGGAGACAAATACAAAATTATAGCTTATACTTCAGGCATCAGTTTTCAGTCAGACTCTTAATGAGCATTGATGGCAAGGTCACAGTAACAGCTGAGGGGAATCCGCATACTAATTAGTCCCCTGATAGTTGATACAAGTATCCATATCCATTGCCAAAACAGTAAAACTGAGAACCGTGACACATGAAGTGAGAAATGTGATGAGCGATTACACAATGCCTACATTTTCAACTGGTGACCCATTTTTCATCGACTCATGGCTTCAAGGGGAAAAGAAAGATGGCCAGTGTGCACAGACAGAGCTCAGCTCAGAGCTGCTCAGATCTGGTCTGGAAACACTGACTGCACGTTATGCAATACCTCTCTCTCAGGAAGTCACTTCACGTCTTGTGAATTGGAGGGAATTCCTGCACAAGAAAGATGACCATAACAAATGGTGTGCTATCACTCCGTCAGAATGGTTTACCCCGTCTTCTCTTGTTTTCACCTGGAAAGATTGTCCTTGCACATCACAGCTGTGGCACAAGTGAATTCCCCACATCTCTGTACCGTGACTCATATCCACCTCATTAACTGGATTAAAACTGTATCCTTGATTTCCATACTCAACAACACAACACTCCCAATGTGTAAGCTCCCATGACAACTCCAATTGGAAGACAAAATATGGGGAAAAGAAGAGAGAGGTCCCACAGAGAGGGATCTGTCCTGGTCAGAAAAATACTTTGAACTACAGGCCTGGCTTGTTTTAGCTCACGTCCTGGATGTCAATTGATTTTAGTAGCAGTAGGGGCCACTGTGGCACACCAATCGGAAGGTCGACGATTTGATCCCCAGCTCCTCCAGTCCACATGTTTACTCACTTTAAATCCCACTACACAGGACTTGTAGGAACGTACGAGTGCCATGAGATGGAACAGCAATGAGATACCGTATGAGAAACTCGCAGTGCTTTTTACCACCATACACGTTTTCAAGTTCCAAATAAATTGCGATGCTTTATGAATTATGCAGATTGATATTTGTAGGTTAAGACCTCGTAATGTTGTCTGAGAATACCCAAGCAAACCGAGAGTTTGCTATATGTCACGGACTTTATGAACAGAAGGCTGCTTTAGTCCAAAGTCTGTTACCCTGTACACTAGAAGAATTACAGCCCACCGCTATTACAGCATTTACGGTAATAGTTCCCTGTGAGCCGTGGATGCGCCGAGAGAATGAAAAGTGTTACAGTTTGGACAAAACGTAGTTAAAAGGTGATCTACAAGTACTTGATCCAAGAGAGAAACCCTGTTTGGATGTAACCGCTGAACTTTTATGGGAGTGATTGATCAGATGACTTTGAATCACGCCGGTTCTTCCGTGAGGAATACGGAAATGTTTTAACTCTGTCTGAATACTGAGCGGGTTGATCATGACACATTGATATCGAAGCTACCAAAACGTAAGACCACGTTTCCTCGATGGTGATATTATGTCGCCTCGTGCCAGGTAAGATGAGGCTTGTGAATTCTGTGAAGCCTTTACCTTTAGATGAAGAGCGGCTTGAGGTGGAATGAATGCGACGAGGCGGCTGTGATGAAGAAGCCTGACGTCGATGAAGAGGCTGATGAGGCGTGAGCCTGAGCATATGAGGCTGAAGGCGAGCGTAATGTTTGTTGGATTTAACCGGAGACTGTGAGTGTGGTCGTTTGTAGCCTAGAGTAGCAGATGAGGCTGCCTGAGCAGTGAAACAAGAGGGAGAAGAAACTCCTCTGCTGAGTATCAGACATCGCTTGTTACTACCACCAGACTGATGAAAAGGTAACCTGAAGGATTTGCTGTTTGCATCGAGCCTCACTGAAATGACAACTGACAGCAGCAGAGAGGAGAGTTTCAAAATCTGATAGTAACGATATGATTGGCTCAGAGAGAGCGTGGTAGAATCTGTTTGGTTATCTAAGAGTGAACCACCCACAGTCAGCTGATAGAGTAGGAGCCAGTAGAGAGAGAGAGACAAAGGTTGTGAATGAGAGAGTGTAAAGAGGGTCTTCCTGTCTGAGCTTTCGCTTTAAGCTTCATTTATTTGTTAAATAAATGAATAAATGATATAAATATTTAAACTGCATGCAGTTTATTTAGAAGGAGACTCTTTAGTTAGAGAGTAATTCATCTTCAGAGTGCATTTCCTTCCTTTTAGGAGAAGTTACAGGATCTCAATGAGTGCAGATAAAAGTACAGTAAAACCAAGCAGGAAAAATAGTAACATTTCCCCAAACCTGCACCACTCCTTTAAATAAACTAATGATGTTGATAATGCTAATAGTGTAAAACTTAATTTAAAATAAGACAAATAAAGCAACCCATTACAATCCATTTTCTGTTGTCACCGAGCTTGGAATTTCCATCCTGCATATTTGGTATGTGTGTTTCTGGTGTGTGCATATTTGTTACTATTTCAATTACATATTTAATAGCCTTGTGCTATTTAAGTCCCTCACATCATAAGTTTGAGCAACCCCCCCTACCCCTCCTCTCCCTGCAATTATTGCTCTCCGTGTGATTACTGTCCTACTCTGAAAAACGAAATAGCTCCGATGACATTCTTCCTGTATGGCTAAATGTTTCCACGACACAAAGGCCCAACTATTACTGCACATTAATGTGACTAGACACACATTAGGACACATCTACACACATGGCCATGGGTCATACTGACAGTCTACATTCTAGCCATAGGGATGTCAACTGTGTAATTATTTCTATCCACTAAACGCCTCAGGCTCACACACTATTACAGTGAACTCCTTCAAAAACTGCAGTCATAACTTTACTTAAGCTTAGAAATATTTTGAATAATGCTAAATGAGAAGTATTAAAGGTACTATTTGTAACTTTCAGAAATGCTTGTTAACAGAGACACCTGTGGCCGTTAAGTCAACGAAATTCAGCGTCCTGTTGCTCGCGCTTGCTCGCTCAAAACAGTGAGGCGACACACGTCAGCTAAAAGCACAATATCACTCTATATTTCAGCTGCTCTCCTCTGTTGGTCTGGAGGAGCTGCAGCAGTTATTTCTGCACAAACGTCCACTGAACATTCACGAGATATTCGCAGAGCTAAACTAACTCTTCTGCAGTGTGAAGGGAGCGCGCATGAACGTCTAGAGGTAGAGCGAGACAGCGAGAACGCGCGCAGTGTGTCAGTGAAGGCAGTCAGGCAGAGGAGCAGATTCCGGCCACACACGAGCGCGCATATGCTGGCGCGCATGGGATCTATACGTGTAAAAAGTAACAAACAATCCCTTTAAGTATAATAAAATGTACTTAAAGTACCTCAAGTAAAAGCAGTAGAATAGCCCTTGACAGTGTTAATGTGGCAGTAGGCAGTATATTTTTGGCATCATTGGGCAAAAAATCCATAATAACCTTTCACCATATTGTAATTCAAGTGTTCAGAGAGATAACTAGACTTATGCACCTTCTCATGGCTCTGTTTTCAGGCTTTAAAAAATCTGTTACTGTAATGCTTATTTCTCTCCTCAAATGTGTTCAGAATCATCTTGTAGTGTACTGTTCAGCTGTAAAATGAGAAAGTTTGCTCCGGCTGGTGGGCGGTGCTTGGTATTTCCTCAGCTGATCTCAACATGGCTGCCGGGTCATAAACTTTCTCATTTTACAGCTAAACAGTACACTACAAGATGTTTCTTGAAACATTTTACACTTGAAATAGGCATTACAGTAACAGAATATTGATTCATATTTGATCAGTGCTGCCTAGTTTGACCGTTTGGTCAGATTTTACAAGTGATTGACAGCTGCTCAGAGGCAGTAAGGCTTGTAGGGATTCTACTGTAACAGGTTTTGGTTATTAGCAAATTAATTAATAAATAATAATAGAATTATTAATACTAATGAAGATTATCAATAAACATCAATAATAAACGGGGCACCACCCTGGAATCAGGGACCAATGACCAAAACGTTAATATAGTCTCAATATATATGCTAAACTATCAATTTGAAACGTTGATTAATAATTAAATTAATGACTATAACCAAAATAGATAGTAAAGGTTGAAGGATATCGGAGTTCTTGACATAGCAGAGGTTGGCATTATTCACTCTTGTGCAACATTAAAGAGACCAGCATGTATATTCCACAAACATTTATTTACAAGATAATAAAGGTTCAAAACACAATATTAATCTAACTAAATAACTAAACTAAACAAACCAAACGCAGTGTGTGCGTGTGTGTGTGTGTGTGTGTGTGTGTGAGAGAGAGAGAGGGGGGGGAGACAAGATGGGTTCTTGTCTCAAAATGTCTGTATGGCCTACAAACAAAATGGCGAGCACTGTAAAACTACAAAGATGGCGGAATCAAAGATGGCGAAATCAAAGATGGCGGAATCAAAGATGGCCGTCAGCATGTCATCACATGACCTCTTTGTTCTTCTGAGCACGTGTGCTCAAGAAGGACAGAGAGGGGGGGGGGGTGATGTGGGGTTAAGATTATCTGAAGCTGTATGTTTGTGATTAACTAATTCACAGTTTCTGTATGTGATCTTAATGTGTGTTAGATATGCAGTGGGTTAGAAAAGATGGTTAGTTTGCATGCAAGACCTTGTCTATGTGAAGCATAAACTAAACACATCAGATGTGGCGAAGCCACCTACCCGAATATCAAATACAGATAAATCACCACAGTCAAACTCAATGAATAACATTAAACCAAATTAATACAGGTACATTCTAGAAATCAAAGTTTAACTGTCTTGCTCAGCCATGTGCGATTGCTAATGCTAAGGCCCAGTACGTTACCGATGGAAGAACAGGGTTCGTAATTCCATGTGTTAAAGTTGTGGTTCCAAGTCAAAGAGGTCGTCTTTGCTGTGCAGATTGGTTAGCTTGGTGCTAACTGTGAGAAGGCAGGCACTCGCGTCTTCTGATTTTTGGTTCCTTGGTTGCTATGGCTGTTTCCTAACAGAACATAGAATCAGAGAGCAGAGCTGCTTTGCAAGTTCTGGACTTGAGAGCCGCTCACCTCAAGCCGGTCAGGAGGTGAGGAGATGAAGAGCAGGAAGAGCGCAGCAGCTCACCTCTCGGGTGAGGAGGTGAAGAGGAAAGAGGAGGAACAAAGGACATTCCTCTGGTTTTGTTCTTTGTGAATTTCACACCTAGGTGTGAAATGTTACTGTAGCCAATGAGGACTGAGATGAGTCCTGTGGTCAAGGATCATGTTACTGAGTTCATGAGGTCACTTGAAACCAGCCATCTGCTGGGTCCCTACAACAATTTAGAATACAGAGGTATAATTGACCTGAGAGGCAGACCAGTATCCTATGTGCCATACCCACAATCATTCCTACGTTAATCATACTGTAGTTGCTGTGATAGTGTACAAAGTGACAAAAAACTTGTTCAATTGTCCAATATCGATATTTTTGTCATGGGGATATGAGGGTAAAACAAAAATAACAAAGCATTTTACAGCCATCTCTCTTACCCGTTACAGACTTTTTGCAGACATGCTCACAATCGCAAAAAAAAAAAATGTTCTCATTGCCATTAATGGTGGTCTTACTTTTATTGCCTGCTTCCTGCGACGCACTTCCCAAAATGTCTGTGAGATCGTATACTGCACTGCTGCCCACTTTTTCTCTGTGCTAACGTTAATCCATGACAAACCAGAGGTCAGTCCAGGAAGCAGAGCGGTAGTTTTACACACTTCTCTGCGCTTCCACTAGAGCAGTTACCCACCCATAGCTTAACCCCAAACCTAACGGAAACTGTGTCTGCCCCACCTAAATTAATTAAATCAAAAGTAAAAAGAAGAGGAGTTAAACACAATAATCTAATAAAATCTAACACCACCACTGCAATAAAGCAACAAAACAGGAGAATTAAATGTGGACTCTTAAATATCAGATCTCTGTCATCTAAAGCTCTACTAGTAAATGATTTAATATCAGATAATCACATTGATTTATTTTGTCTTACTGAAACCTGGCTGTGTCATGAAGAATATGTCAGCCTAAACGAATCCACTCCCCCGAGTCATATTAATACTCACATTCCTCGAGACACCGGCCGAGGAGGTGGAGTTGCAGCCATCTTCGACTCAAGCCTATTAATAAACCCTACAACTAAACTAAATTATAACTCATTTGAAAGCCTTGTTCTTAGTCTTTCACACCCAACCTGGAAAACACTACAGCCAATCTTATTTGTTATAGTGTACCGCGCTCCAGGCCCATATTCTGAATTTCTATCTGAATTCTCAGAGTTTCTATCAAGCCTAGTCCTGAAAACAGATAAAGTCATTATTGTAGGTGATTTTAATATATATGTGAACGTTGCTAATGATAGCCTCAGTACTGCGTTTATCTCTTTATTAGATTCAATTGGTTTCTCGCAGAACGTGCATAAACCCACTCACCGTTTTAACCACACCCTCGACCTTGTTATGTCATATCGTTGAAATTGAACATTTAATTGTTTTTCCACAGAACTCTCTTTTATCAGACCATTATTCAATCACTTTTGAATTCTTATTACTAGACTATACACCATCAGACAAAAGTGTGTACACTAGATGTCTATCCGATAGTGTTGTAGCTAAATTTAAGGAAGTGATTCCATCAGCATTAAATTCAATACCACGTCTCATTATAACAGAGGGCTCGTATGCTAACTTTAGCCCCACCTAAATTGATCATCTTGTAGATAGTGCTACAGACTTACTGCAAGTCAGACTTGAATCTGTTGCCCCTCTAAAAAAGAAGTTAATAAAACAAAGGAAGTCAGCTCCATGGTATAACCCTAAAACACGCAAACTAAAGCAAGCATCGAGGAAACTGGAAAGGATATGGCGTTCCACCAAACAGGAAGAATCTCATTTAGTCTGGCAAGATAGTCTTCAAACATATACAGACGTAGGCAAAGTTGTTGGTACCCTTCTGTTAAAGAGAGAAAAACCCACAATGGTCACTGAAATAACTTGAAACTGACAAAAGTAATAATAAATAAAAATTTAATGAAAATCAGCTATTGTTTTTGAATTGTGGTTCAGCAGAATCATTTTAAAAAACAAACTAATGAAACTGGCCTGGACAAAAATGATAGTACCCTTAACTTAATATTTTGTTGCACAACCTTTTGAGGCAATCACTGCAATCAAGTGATTTCTGTAACTCTCAATGAGACTTCTGCACCTGTCCACAGGTATTTTGGCCCACTCCTCGTGAGCAAACTGCTCCAGCTGTCTCAGGTTTGAAGGGTGCCTTCTACAGACTGCATGTTTCAGCTCCTTCCACAGATGTTCAATAGGATTTAGATCAGGGCTCATAGAAGGCCACTTCAGAACAGTCCAATGTTTAGTTCTTAGCCATTCTTGGGTGTTTTTAGCTGTGTTTTGGGTCATTATCCTGATGGAGGACCCATGACCTGCAACTGAGACCAAGCTTTCTGACACTGGGCAGCACATTTCGCTCCAGAATGCCTTGATAGTCTTCAGATTTCATTGTACCCTGCACAGATTCAAGACACCCTGTGCCAGATGCAGCAAAGCAGCCCCAGAACATAACCGAGCCTCCTCCATGTTTCACATTAGGTACAGTGTTCTTTTCTTTGGATGCTTCATCTCTTCGTCTGTGAACATAGAGCTGATGTGACTTGCCAAAAAGCTCCAGTTTTGTCTCATCTGTCCAAAGGACATTCTCCCAGAAGCTTTGTGGCTTGTCAATATGCATTTTGGAAAATTCCAGTCTCGCTTTTTTATGATTTGGTGTCCTCCTGGGTCGTCTTCCATTAAGTCCACTTTGGCTCAAACAGTGCGATGGTGCGATCTTACACTGATGTACCTTGACCTTGGAGTTCACCTCTAATCTCTTTGGAAGTTGTTCTGGGCTCTTTGGTTACCATTCGTATTATCCGTCTCTTCGATTTGTCATCAATTTTCCTCTTGCGGCCACGTCCAGGGAGGTTGGCTACAGTCCCATGGACCTTAAACTTCTGAATAATATGAGCAGCTGTAGTCACAGGAACATCAGGCTGCTTGGAGATGGTCGTATAGCCTTTACCTTTAACATGAAAGTCTATAATGTTCTTTCTAATCTCCTGAGACAACTCTCTCCTTAGCTTTCTTTGGTCCATGTTCAGTGTGGTACACACCATGATACCAAACAGCACAGTGACTACTTTTCACCCTTTAAATAGGCAGACTGACTGATTACAAGTTTGAAGATACCTGTGATGCTATTTACAGGACACACCTTAGTTTAATATGTCCCTATGGTCACATTATTTTACATCTTTTCTAGGGGTACCATAATTTTTGTCCAGGCCAGTTTCATTAGTTTGTTTTTTAAAATGATTCTGTTGAACCAAAATTCAAAAACAATGTCTGATTTTCATTAGTTCATTTTCAGTAAATTTGTATTTATTATTACTTTTGTCAGTTTCAAGTTATTTCAGTGACCATTTTGGGTTTTTCTTTCTTTAACGAAAGGGTACCAACAATTTTGCCTACGTGTGTATTACTAAGCAACTGTGAATTAAAAACAAAAATATGGTCCTCTCTCTAGGTTCATGGTGGAGAGGAGGTTGTGTTGCTCTGGCTCTATCTATCTGGCGTGGAGAGGAGGTTGTGTTGCCCTGGCTCTACCTGTTTGGCGTGGAGAGGAGGTTGTGTTGCTCTGGCTCTATCTGTTTGTCGTGGAGAGGAGGTTGTGTTAATCTGGCTCTGTCTGTTTGACGACGCCTGGAAGCTGCTTGACATCCTCCTGAATCCACCTTCTCACATATGTTCACATTATATGTCATATATCATTTTTGTCATATGGATTGTCTATGTTGTATTTTCATTTTGTTGTTACTCTGTTCACACGACATCTATTGCACGTCTGTCCATCCTGGAAGGGGGATCCCTCCTCTGTTGCTCTTCCTGAGGTTTCTTCCATTTTTTTCCCTAAAAACAGTTGTTTTTTTGGTTACGTTTTTCCTTATCCGATGAGAGGGTCCTATTGTAAAAAACAGAGGGTGTCGTATCCTGCACAGATTGTAAAACCCCCTGAGGCAAATTTGTGATTTGTGATTTTGGGCTATACAAATAAAATTAACTTGACAAATAAATTGACTTAAACAAAGCAGGTGTCCAAAACAGAAGTTCAAAGACACTATAGGGGAAGCCACTGTTCCTATAGGAAAAGTAGAAAGCAGGGGGTCCAGTATGCTTCAGGTCCAAATCAAGGGCACGGAAACTTTCTTTTCAACACATGCAGGAAGTTCGACAGGCCATCCCCAGTGCAGGCACACCACTTCGGCTGTTAATTCCATTTAATACCACCACCAACTCCCATTTCCTTTCAACAGTTGCTGTGAGTTTGTTTAAGAGGTTGGGCTGGCTCGCTGTATCTTGTTTCACATGACACTCCACTACCACTCAATGAGCACTTTGGGATGCGGTTAATCTCTGGGGTAGATGTTACACAAAGTCCTAGAGACCGGCTGAATGGAAGATATCAGAACATTTAGTTTCAATGATGAATGTGAGAGGGGATCTGGATGGTCCAGACAAGTGTACTGGCACGCATGTTTTTTGGACAAAACAGTACAAACTTTAAAGTTGAAACAGTCATAGGAGGACTTTGACAGTATTTTGCATTGCTTTCTGTCACTAATACTTTTTTACTATCCAAGCAACACATGATGCTCTTCGCAACGCTGACGCAACAAGCGTGTTAAAAAGGGTTTTGGTTCTTGCACAGATTGGACATAAGAGACGCATCTTTCTGTGTCTCTTAGTTTGTCTTAGCTCCACCTTATCCTTCCTGCCCATGCAACCAAACGCCTTGAGAACACAAAGCGTTCTCATCTTCACTCACCACACCTACATTTCACAGCCAAAGTGTATTCATCTTTCAAGAGCCCCTGTGCTGCAGCGCTGTTCATATTTTCCATTTTAGGCTCACCCATATCATTATTTAGAAGTCATCCAGTTAATCTTTGACTTTCTCCAGGTTTTTTGCCCTTGAAAGGATGTAGGATTTATTTTTTAAGAAACTGAAAATCATTTAAGACAGAAGTGAATTAATTTTGAATTGGTAAAACATTATTTAAATGAGAGCTGGAAAACACAGCATCAATCTTGTTCGTACTCTACAGTATAAATGAGTCAGGAATGAGAATGCCACAAAGACCTTTGTCATAATGGGACACCATTCAAAAGACCTTGATGTCTTTTATTCTGCACTGCTATTCAAAGCACTCATTATGAAACACTTTCTAGTTTAACTTTAACACTCCAGCTATGTATATGCAGCCAGAGTTACATATGGTTAAACATAGGCAGCGTAGCAGGTGGGGATTAAACTGAAGAGGAGATACGTGTACATGAAATACTGTAAATGGTTTTAGAGAGGTTGCACATTCTGAAAAATATACTATATGACAATAGAACAAATATGCCAAGTTATAATTAGGGCTGACGATCACAAAACAATAATCACAATTTTTTTTATCTGTTCAAAATGTACCTTAAAAGGAGATTTGTAACAGAATATTGATTCGTATTTGATCAGTGCTGCCTCCGTTTGACCGTTTAATTGGAGTTCGCGAGTGATTGACTCGTGGCTCTCATTGACGGAAGCATGACGGCAGACTCCAGATCAGCTCTGACTGGTTGTTTTCCTCCGATCTGTGAAATTATGTAGATGCCGTTAGGAGCACCGGAGGACACAGAGGCACATTACTTTTTTTAGATTACCTGTCTCATGTAGTACTGTCACAATATAGTGACCGTTTTATAAAAACTTTTTTAATCATATTTGCTCCAATTCTACCAACTACAGCTTTAACTGTAAATTCCACACATATCAGACTGCTTTTTCCAGCATGCAGCTCTAAATTGCTACTATAAGTTACGAGTTTTCTTTTCATATTTCCTATTGTGTCTAAAGCACTTTGTATGTGTTTTTGAAAGTGCTACATAAGTAAAAAACAACAATGATGATGCATCTGCGAGTGCATGAGGGTTCGCAAGGGTCAACGTGATGTCAATTTTGTCATCAGAGGGTGTACGGGTAGGCTTTGTGCAGATGTCCGCGCACCTCCAATTTGTTGTGAGCTACAAGTGGTAGCATAGCAATCTACTGCGCATGTGCGTAACACTGACCATGTGTGTGCATGTCTTTCAAAGAGAACCATTCATCCGATCTACTTCACACTTGGCGGGTGTATTGCTGAGGACCCAAGGACGTGCAGTCATGAAGTTGGTGCAATTTGGTCACGCAACATGTTCAGCAATAAACTTTGAATAAGCAAGCAACAGTGCTCTGTGCAGTGGGGGATGGGGCTTCATGGCTCATTGGACTGAATCAAGCATGTCGTCAGCAGCGGGTCTTCACAGGCTCATTGACTGCAGTTCACTTTTGCTGCTGGATATACTAACGTTACAACGGATCTCTTTTTCAATTCCCTGGAGTCAACAAGCGATGAGTTATTCTTGACTACGCTGCAAGCAGCACTTCTTGGGGCCAAGCTATCAGCCCACTCTGAGCGGGCACATGTTCCGAACGGCCACGCGCTGTGAACGGGCTGAATACTGGGGGCCAAGCAATCTGACCGTTCCAAACGCCCCAGACGGGCATGCCCCTTATGGACACTGCACAGTGTATGCAAATATATTAATGTTCACAGAACACTACAATGGTAAGCTATAGAGTGCTCCATGGATGACATATTTTTGTAGGCCAAAGTTAGCATTGTCCTGGGTTCCCTTGACAAAAAGCCAATTGTATTTTTCCATTGAGTTTTGGATTATTGCAGAAAATAAGATCTGTGGCAAACACACATTTATGACACAGACACATTTTGTTCAGCAAGATTATCCTCACAAATGAACACCACTTTATGATCTCTGAAGCGAGAATGCAGTCGGCAGAAGTAAAAAGCTAACATTTGGCTATAAATGAACAACACCACGGTTGCATGAGCACGAGTATAAACAACGAGGCTGTAAAGGAGGATGAGTCGCTGTGATGATGTTTAGTAGTCTCATTTAGCCACTTGTTAGCAACCGTCTTTTTTAAGACACACAAAGGCTTCAAAATTCACAAGTTGGGTATTTACTGATGTATTTTATGTCAAAATGTTAAAATCTCTTCAGCTTGTGTTAACCACAGACCTTATTTCAGGCATCTAACTAAAAACCCATTCAAAAAAACATTAACTTTCAGATGTGGGAACCAGAAGTGCTAAAATGCTGACTCATTTACAGTTTTTAGGACTCATTCCTCTAGCACACTATAGGTTAATATTTCAGCAGTGAAAGTCATTTTTTTTATTATGCCTCCTGTTGAGGTATTATTGTGCAACTGTGTGTCATTTCAGGGACCCCCTGACAAGGATATTAATAATGATGTTTTCATAAACAGAGTATGGAGCAATCTTTGCAATGCATTTTTATGGCTTTTCTTTAAGCAACACGGCTCACTTCACAATGCAGAGTTGATAATGCACATCCACCAAAATCAATTAAGGACATGATTTCATATTTTGTGCATGAGCATTGAGTGGGGGTAGCTGGACTATTCCTGAAACCCATCCAAACCTGTGTGTTGAGTACTTGAAATTGTGGGTGGGCTGAGTTGCCTTTTTTCCATAATGCAACACAGTGTGAGAGCAAATTCTATTTTCCGTGAGTTGACTGTCACTTTAAGTGGGCTCATAGGTCATGTTAGTCATTGTTATGATGAGTCATTCATGCTGCAGTGCTGGAACTAACTCTGCGTCAGATACAGAGTACATTGGATATCTATATTTGATATCATCTATAAGTCTAACATCCAGGGTTCCTCAAATATAAAACATCCAGTGTTTAATATCATGGCAAATGTTGCAAATTTTGATAGAAAAAAATCCAAACTCAAGGTCTACCTAATAGCTTTTTTCTGGAGCTTTCAATCATTTCACATGTTCTTCATAGATGGAGTTTGATCAGTGGCCAGAGTCCTTCATACTTGGCATGCCTTATGTGATGAGACTGGTTTCTGGAGTTTAAGATAAGATTAAGACCTTGTAGATGTCCTTGAATCCAATGGTAAACATGGTAAAGTCAACCAAGGGTTACACAACATTGTGTTGTTACCTCCCTGTTGGTGTGATTATCAACACAGTCTCATGGCAGTTTGTGAAATAGTCACAAAATTTAATTTATTTGATTCGTGTACATAGACACAAATTACCCTTTTTTTTTTCGTGACACTCAGCACGACTTTCAACAACGTATTTTTCATGCTTTTTCCAAAGAATGTCCAGAAACACGTGACGCACATGTTAATTTCCACTCCGGTCTTTCTAAAATAAAACTAATTAGTTACGCTTAGGAATAGATCAACTTGGTAAGGCTCAGGCAACAAACTACTTAGTTAGGTTTAGGAAAAGTAAACCTGAAATTGTTATAATTTAAATAAAAAAACTACTTAGTTAGCTTTAGGGAAAGGTCGCGGTTTGGTTTAAAATAACTCTGGAAGTGTCATAACATAAAAATATGGAAGTTACGTGACAAACAAATCAACTTTGACTTCTGGTTTCACATAGGACACGAACGCCTGTCTCCTGGATGAAAGTCCTGTGTTTTCTGAGCGTTTGCTGCTCACAATTTCCATGGATTGCATACTAATCGACTTCGTGCTGACCATCACGAAAAAAACATACAAGTCAATACATTAGAATTTGTGACTATTTCAGGAACTGCTGTGTGTCTGGGCTGTGATTATACATGATTCTGTATGACGTGGGATAGACTGTGTAAAGCTGAGTGAATGTGATGTTACTTTAAAGGTCTCATATTATGCTCATTACCAGGTTCAAAGATGTATTTTAATGTTGCACTAGAACATGTTTACATGCTGCAATGTTAAAAAAAATCTTTATTCTTCTCATAGTGTCTCTCTCACTCAGCCTGCATTTAGCCTCTGTCTGAGAGATCCTGATTCACAGCCTGTCTCCTCCCACTCTGCTCTGATTGGTCAGCGTTTTCTGTCAATCAAACGTCCTTAACACTGACGCAGTGATGCTGTGTTGAGGACGGAGCAGCTCTGGCCCACGGAGAAAGAGGAGCTAGAATAGAGCTTATAAAGTTTATAAACCAGAAACTTCACCCAGCGCACGTTACCGGAGGAATCTTATCAGAAATCGGCGACATATGATGAACATCTGCGGTCCAGATTCCAGGTTTTCCTGACGGTTTCTCTCAGGTAAATAATGCTATTTATAGCTCTGTTAGTTAGCTCAGTGTTTACCTTATGCATCAACTCTGTAAACCGTAAACATACACTCTGTTTTACGTCTGTCTTTACAGATCCATCTGTGAGAAATGACCGACAGAATCATCCCAGAGGAGAACAGACAGCTGAGAGCAGATAGCTGTGAGCAGACAGCTGAGAGCAGACAGCTGAGAGCAGATAGCTGTGAGCAGACAGCTGAGAGCAGACAGCTGTGAGCAGACAGCTGAGAGCAGACAGCTGAGAGCAGATAGCTGAGAGCAGATGGGAGATACAGAGCTAACCCGTTAGCATGTAGTTACATGCTAACGGGTTAGCTACATGCTACCGCTATGAGACGGTGTGTAAACACAGCGACCATCAGGGTGGAAAATAGAAGATGTGAAACAGTAGTCATTTCTGCTAAAAGACACCTGATAAATGTATGGAAGATCAGAGTAATGGTATAGTATTTACAGTAGAAGCTGTCTCTGTGTTACCATGACTACAGACCACCGGAGCTTAGCTTACCGGAGTTTACCAGAGCTGAAAGACTTTCTCCTGTACCATGTCACATAACTTTAGGTGGGATGATTACAAATGCTGTGAATAATTAATATTGTCATCTGTCTACTCAAATAAAGTTTGACTGTGAAACAGAAATGTGTTGTGTTGCTTACAGTCACTATTTACTACCTGTACTCTTCTACATGCATGACATCAAATATGTATAATATACAAATATTACCTGTTTAAACAGTATAATTACATGAAGCCTTTGTGAAAGAACATGTTATATTTAGATGATGGGAGTACATGAAGCCTGTTCTGCTGGTTCTTGCAGACTAACAGGAGGAGCTACTTTGCTCAAGTTCGGTTGAGGAGGAGAGACAGTGACGCGCTGTGGGGCGGGGTCAGCTACTGAAGGTTCTCTCTGGTTCCAGGAAACCCTTACATGGCTTGCAATTCTCTAATGACGTCAGAGGAGAAGGAAAAAAAGCAAAGTGATTTTCTACACCCATTTCCGGACAGATGGAGCAGGAGAAAAAGAGAGAGGATGGTCTTTTATGATACTATGGTGACCTGTAGACACACTGGGGACAGATATTGATGTTTAAAAGACATGGAAAAGTGCATTTTGCATAAAAGGTGACCTTTAAAGTCAATACGAGGAACATTTATTTTGTGTTGATTTTGGTGGTCCCTGTGGACAAAAGTGGTAGTGTTTCCGAGCACCAGATTCCCTTTAGAAAACCTCTCCTTTACAGCAGCAGGGTCTGACAGTCTTCCCCGCTTAGTCCTGGTTCTGGCTCTACCGTGCCTCCCATTCCTCCAGCGGGCCCAGCAATACGGCCTGGTCCTCCAGCAGCGTGGTGTCGGTGTTAGCTCCCACCGGGGGCCGGCGAAGCAGCGAGGAGAAGCTCTGTTCCTGGCTGGAGGAGGAATTGCTGCTGCTGACTCAACCTCCCGCCGTGGCTCCGACTGCAGGTCAAAAGTGCCAGCGAAGCCGGATCTGGGTCCACGGTGGTCTGGCCCCGCTGGAGTCTGAGCTAAATGACTTTCTGGTGAACCTGCATGATGTCGTCTGATGGAATCCGATGGCACCGATGATAAGCATTAAGAATAACTAGAAACAGCCAATCCAATCGCTGATGGTCTAATCTATTTATGTAGGTCAAATAGAGGCATCAGTATTCCAATCAGGAGAGACCCCGTATAGGTTGAACATTAATTTATTACATGGTACATGATAGTATAGTAGTGCAAAGTCTTTGGTGATTAGACTCCAGCATGACGTAGTATATCAAAGGGGGTAGTGATGCCGTGATGGGATTAGGTATATTCCCCCTCTGGAGTCTAAACACTGGTGGTGGTGGTGAAGGGAGTAGCTGAAGATCTAATGAAGGGATGTAGAGCAGGCCTGGACACTGAATCTGATGAAGACTGGAGGTGACGGGGTGGAGGCGGGTTGCATCGAGTCGCACTGAAAAGACACAAGACTGTGGTTGCACTGGGCAGCTTCCAGGAGTGAATGTGTAACTGTATGAATGTGATCAGGGTGTTCCTGAAAATCAGAGAATTGCTCTCAGTGAATCTCCCCTGAATAAATAAAGGTTAAAAAATAGAAATTGATACTGTTTCATAACCAGTTAAAAGTTCCTCACAGTAAGTTTTTGGTATGTCCATGTGTCCATGCATACGAGCTGTTCCAATATTTTTTCTGATATCAGAACTGTGTTGTAATAAACTTATAGATTCAAGTATGGACAACTGAGACTCATTGAGTTATTCTTTATTCATACAAGTGAAGACTGACCTGAAGTACATTTTGTCCACATCAGCGTGTTTTGGCACACCACTTCCAGCACCAACAATAAACTTTCATGTGTGACAAGTTTTTAATCTTTTAACATAAATGAAAAGAAAGTCAAACACATTCATTATACAGGATGTTGCACACTTGCTTTATCAATAACTTCAAATTTAGAAAGCCTCATAACCCATAATGTCTGCATTTATTTATCTCAGTCATAGACCTGAACTTCAAAACCCCCGAGCTGATATATTGCAGAATGTGTAATATAATCATGTGTCTTCCTGATGAAAATAAGATGTTTTAAAGTGGTGTCCCTAGAAAGGAAGACCACTTAAGATGAAAGCTGCTTTGGCAGTTAGTAGTAACATAGTTCTTCATGAAGTTAAAAAGCTCCGTAAAGTACTTGAGAACTCAAAGCTGGGATGGTATGTTATGTTTAGTTGTCTAGGATAACTAATAGGTTCTTGTTTCTGATTTCTCTTATGTTTTTTTCCATTTGCTTGAAAAAAAAGTGATATTTGTCCAAATCAGACTTCAGTAAAACTTATTATTTCAGAGTAAATGTATTAAGATTATTTAGACCTAAGCTTTAAACTGAGGGTTAGGGTTAGATAAGTTTTTTTTGTGCACAGAAAGCTGTAAAGACGAGCAACTTAAATGGGTGAAGGCCACTCCTATTTCAATTTATTTTATATAGCGTAAAATCATAAGAGAAGTTATCTCGAGACGCGTTTAGGCAACAAACTACTTAGTTAGGCTTAAGAAAAGATTGACTTGGTTAGGTTTAGGAAAAGGTTGACTTGGTTAGGCTTAGGCAACAAAGTACTTAGTTAGGCTTAGGAAAACATCAACCTGGCTAGGCTTAGGCAATAAAACTATTTAGGCTTAGGAAAAGATCAACTTTGTTAGGCTTAAGCAACAAACTACTTAGTAAGGTTTAGGAAAAGATCAACCTGGCTAGGGTTAGGCAATAAAAATACTTAGGTTTAGGAAAATATCACTTTGGTTAGACTTAGGCAATAAAACTAGTTAGTTAAGCTTAGGAAAAGATCAACTTTGTTAGGCTTAGGCAACAGACTACTTAGTTAGGCTTAGGAAAAGATCAACTTGGCTAGGCTTAGGCAATAAAACGACTTAGTTAGGCTTAGGAAAAGATCGACTTTGTTAGGCTTAGGCAACAAACTACTTAGTTAGGCTTAGGAAATATCAACTTGGCTAGGCTTAGGCAATAAAACTACTTAGTTAGGCTTAGGAAAAGATCGAATTTGTTAGGCTTAAGCAACAAACTACTTAGTTAGGCTTAGGAAAAGATTAACCTGGCTAGGCTTAGGCAATAAAACAATTTAGGCTTAGGAAAAGATCGACTTGGTAAGGCTTAAACAACAATCTACTTAGTTAGGCTTAGGAAAAGATCGACTTGGTTAGGTTTAGGCAATAAAACTATTTAGGCTTAGGAAAAGATCGACTTGGTTAGGTTTGGGCAACAAACTACTTAGTCAGCTTCAGGAAAATGTGTGAAGATGTGGATAATTAATTGTAAACATAGATTGTGAGTATACAGTATACTATAAAACTACTTCTTGTCTGAAGTTTGAAAGCAATGATAAACAACTGTAACTTGTTTTTTAACTCTGTCCACTGATGCAAAGCCTGGCAGCACTCCCACAATGAAGTCAACATTCATTCGATATCATTTCCTTAATTGCATTGCATTTAATTACAAGCAAAGGGCAAAATACAGAGCAGAGATTTTATAAACAATACATCCTCTGTTTACAGAAATGTCTTATCCTGGGACGTGCAGGAGATTAAACATGAGGAAGACTTGTTCAGTTTGGGATTCGAAAAGGAAAAAGCATTGCGATTCACTTAACTGGTGGATATATTCAACCATGACAACAGTTCTGCGGGAGGAAACATATTTTTCTCTCCATTTTTAAGAATGCGTATTTTCCATGTTTAATTATTATTTCACCCTAACATGTATTTTTAGCTTAAAGGGAAGCAATTACATTTGGGATTTACATCCGTTGCTCACATTATGGCAGCTGGGGTTGCGACATGATTAACGAGATACAGGAAAGAAGACAAAATATCACCGCTTCACATAATTTGTTTATTTTTTCTGGCTTTTCTCAGGCTGTTTTTTTTTAATAATGAAATACTTGAGATATCTACTCCATCGGGACTGTAAAACCTAGAAAAATGAAACTATCAGCTAAGAAAATGTCACTATCGGGTTAAAGTGCTTGAAGCTCATAGACCACCTGATGAGGGGTTACAGGTTGGCATTCCAAAGCTATGAGGGGTCATTGGCCAAAAGGGTTGTGAACCAGTGCAATATGATGAATAAATATCTGTATTTCACCTTCATTTGCCATCTTGCACTGTGTTCACACACATCGCATTTAAAGGGTTGACATAAACACCCCTGTGAAATATCTTTTTAGTTCTATAGCTTCTGTTCGTCAGATGTTTTAATTCATTTTATGGACAATATGGTAACATCCACTACTTGGTTAACTGCTTAGGGCAGCTGAAGCTTGTGGCACATTGCCGGAAAATATGTACTGCCAGCCTGGTCTCACTCTCAGGGCGTCAAATACCGACAATTGGGCAGTGGCCTTCGGCGTCTTGATCCCAACGCACATTAAGGCACCCTTTAGCGTCTGTATGAGACGCACCAGACTTTCAACGTTGCGTCTAGACCAGGGGTTCTCAAACTTTTTGGGGGCCAGGGACCCCTTAAAGGGAAGAGGGTTTTCCAAGGACCCCTTAATAATCTTAACACCAATAAAGCATAATGCTTAATACCATTTGTACTCTTAGATGCCATTGGAACTATTTGTATTCTAAAACTTTGAAGGCATAAGAGAACAACACAGGCAACGTTTAAAAGATTATTTTATTATCTATTACAAATACTTAAAAAACACTATAATCAAGGGGAAATCACTTGTCCCATGGCAGTAGTAATTATACTCAATTTCTAAGGGAGGAAGGGAAAGCAGTCACTGTCCTACTATAGATAGGAGGGGAAGAACGGTCCAAGGCCAAGGGTCAGCTGTGCCGCAGGTTGGTTGCTGACCCTGCGCACAGAGAACACAAGGAGAATGAGAGAGCAATATCTGCTGCATGTGACTTAAGTAGACCACAGTGTGGAGGCACACCTGCCATTTATCAGCACCTGAATCACAGCAATTAGCTCACAGCAAAAGTGAATTCCCTCGACCTCAACAATCACACACACACACCCGAAACCACTCCCACTCAGTGTGAAGGTGAGTCGATATGAAACTAATGATACAAGTCCACCCTGTTACAGATGGAAACCTGCGTGTTCTGTGAGGCAACTGATAAATGGACTGGGACATATCTACTGTAGCTTTGACGTGGTGTACAATAGCTTCTCATAGGGAAGAGAACTGAATTTTTTAGTTTGTTATCTTTTCAGCTTTCCAAGTCTCATGAAATCCAACAGGGCACTGATAGCTCAGCAGAAAGGCCTGGAGTACATTGACATACTGTATGTTGCCATTACTTTTCAGTGGTGGAATTTAACTAAGTACATTAACTCAAGCACTGTATTCCAGTAAAGTATTTGAGCTATTTCTATGTTATGCTACTTGACACCTTTTAATCCACTACATACTGTATTTTGGCACCTTTAGTTATGAGCTACTTTTCATATTTAAATTTGAAATGAAATGCTATGATAAGCTTATGAAATACAATGCAGTATTAAAGAATAAAGCAGTAGTTCCCAACCTTTTTGGGTTGTGGACCCTTACAAAAAAAGCAGTGTCAGCTGGGGTTCCTTGTCTGTGTTGTTAGCAGCAGTTCTACCCAAGAGTGAGTTGTTCCTCTAAACCTCTCCGATAGTTTCATTTAAATAACAGTTTAAGGCTCAAAGACGTAAAGCTCTCCAATATTCCACAAAAAAAGCAAAGATTAGAGAAAAGTCTGAAACATGAATACACACTTCTTATGAATTTAATACCTACACCATTAAGCAGCGCATGACCCCTCAGACTTATCATGTAACTCTAAGGTGGGGTCTGGATCACCCCTAGATTAAACTATGTAACTCAGCGTGATCTCACAGAAATACGTGAAATGAGCACAACCTCTTAACAGTTAAAATTACGTGCCTGCACCACGGAAACAATGCTATGGAAAGTCAATTAGGATCCTTTGTCGTGGTGGACACACAGATTCCCAGGCTCAACAGAAATACACAGAAGTTTTGTTGCCTAAACCTAACAAAGTAGTTTGATTGCTTAAACCTAACACAGTAGTTCTGTTGCCTAAACCTAACCTAGTAGTTTTGTTGCCTAAACCTAACACAGTAGTTCTGTTGCCTAAACCTGAAATAATTTTGTTGCCTAAACCTAAAGTAGTTTTGTTGCCTTAACCTAACAGAGGAGTTTTGTTGCCTAAACCTAAAGTACTTTTGTTGCCTTAACCTAACACAGTAGTTCTGCTGCCTAAACCTAAAGTAGTTTTGTTGCCTAAACCTAACAAAGTAGTTTTTCTGCCGAAACCTAACCTAGTAGTTCTGTTGCCTAAACCTGAAATAGTTTTGTTGCCTAAACCTAACACAGTAGTTTTGTTGCCTAAACCTAACACAGTAGTTTTATTGCCTAAACCTAAAGTAGTTTTGTTGCCTTAACCTAACACAATAGTTTTGTTGCCTTAACCTAACACAGTAGTTTTGTTGCCTAAACCTAACACAGTAGTTTTATTGCCTAAACCTAGAGTACTTTTGTTGCCTTAACCTAACACAATAGTTGTGTTGCCTAAACCTAACCTGGTAATTGTGTTGCCTAAACCTAACACAGTAGTTTTGTTGCCTAAACCTAAAGCAGTTTTGTTGCCTAAACCTAGAGTACTTTTGTTGCCTTAACCTAACACAGTAGTTCTGCTGCCTAAACCTAAAGTAGTTTTGTTGCCTAAACCTAACAAAGTAGTTTTTCTGCCGAAACCTAACCTAGTAGTTCTGTTGCCTAAACCTGAAATAGTTTTGTTGCCTAAACCTAACACAGTAGTTTTGTTGCCTAAACCTAACACAGTAGTTTTATTGCCTAAACCTAAAGTAGTTTTGTTGCCTTAACCTAACACAATAGTTTTGTTGCCTTAACCTAACACAGTAGTTTTGTTGCCTAAACCTAACACAGTAGTTTTATTGCCTAAACCTAGAGTAGTTTTGTTGCCTTAACCTAACACAGTAGTTTTGCTGCCTAAACCTAACCTGGTAATTGTGTTGCCTAAACCTAACACAGTAGTTTTGTTGCCTAAAGCAGTTTTGTTGCCTAAACCTAGAGTACTTTTGTTGCCTTAACCTAACACAGTAGTTCTGCTGCCTAAACCTAAAGTAGTTTTGTTGCCTAAACCTAACAAAGTAGTTTTTCTGCCGAAACCTAACCTAGTAGTTCTGTTGCCTAAACCTGAAATAGTTTTGTTGCCTAAACCTAACACAGTAGTTTTGTTGCCTAAACCTAACACAGTAGTTTTATTGCCTAAACCTAAAGTAGTTTTGTTGCCTTAACCTAACACAATAGTTTTGTTGCCTTAACCTAACACAGTAGTTTTGTTGCCTAAACCTAACACAGTAGTTTTATTGCCTAAACCTAAAGTAGTTTTGTTGCCTTAACCTAACACAATAGTTTTGTTGCCTAAACCTAAAGTAGTTTTGTTGCCTTAACCTAACACAGTAGTTTTGCTGCCTAAACCTAACCTGGTAATTGTGTTGCCTAAACCTAACACAGTAGTTTTGTTGCCTAAGCCTAAAGCAGTTTTGTTGCCTAAACCTAGAGTAGTTTTGTTGCCAAAACCTAACACAGTTGTTTTGTTGCCTAAACCTAATGTTAAATTGTTTGCGTGGAGGTGGCACGTCATTTTAATACATTAAGTGCCACAACCACATAATGTGTTGTTAAGAGTGCCCTGTTGTGGTAATTTCACAAATTTCTGTGAGATCACTTTGACCTAACTCTATAAAGTAGTTAAAACCAGACCTTGACTACCTACAACAGTAAAATGCTGCTGACGCATTGATGCTGAACTTCTGTTGTGATTTGACGCTATATACAAATAAATTGAATTGAAAATGCATCATTATTTATAATACAATTTCTTAGAATCAGTCTTGCCAATTTTCTGCAATACGTGTACTTTTACTAAGTATACTTGAATTAAATTTAGCTGATAATAGTTTTACTACTAGTTGGTATTGGTACTTTTACTTAAATAAAGGATCTGAGTATTTCTTCCACTTCTGTTACTCGTTATAATGATGCTGTCAGTAAATTGCATGCATCATATTATATTAATAATATATTTCCCTGATCTCTCTAGATTCTCTATCTGTGTAGCTCCTGTCTACCTGCAGTGGAAGATCGAGCTTTGTCAAGATGAATGCTTCTATCTCTTCTCTTGTTGGCATGACTCATATGAATAATTGAGGTTTACAACAAGCTGGTTGGGACATATTGATCTCACTATTACTGATCAGTTCATAATTTAATAAAGAGCCATCTCCTCCAGTTATTTTTGCTGTATGGCTCTGCACTGCGTGGTATTTGCGTTGTCACAAACTGGCTCAGGGAACGTGACAAAGAGGGAGTCTATGCAAGGTTATACTTTGAACAAACATCAATTATTAAACTAAGGTCAATACTAAGCTAACAATGGAGTGGGTAGATGGGCAATGGAAGCAGTGCATGGATGTGTTTCATGTGTGCTGTGAAGGTGTTGCCTGTTGGTGCAAAACCAACAGACAACAATGCAGGATGGATGCCAGAGGGGAAAGACACAGTGAACTCATGGGTCAGCATTTATAGCCTATACACTTTCTTAAATTAAATTGACTAAAATACATTTCATTAAATTAGAATATTATATAATTTCAAAGAAGTTACAAAGTCTGCCCTCCTTGCTCTCCGGAAAATTGACTTTAAAATTGTTTTGTTTGGGAACAGACACTAGTAAGTATGTTTTGCTTTCCCAAATGCATTTTTTCCCCCAATTACCACTTGACTATACACACTGGTATGGGTTACATTTGGGTGGAGAAGCATAACTATCTTTACAACAACAAGCAAAGAGGGTATACACACTTGGAGGCAGTGGTTTCTAACAATTGCAGGAAGACTGTTTAGTGCTCGTGGCCCTTTCAGTAAAGAGCGACCTGGGCAGACATTTCCTCGTGTGATAACAGATCGACACTGCAGTTTGTCTTGTTAGCAGACATCCTGAATAATCGGTTCCATAAACAAGTCCCTTCTTCCCCTTTTCTCTACGTAACTGGAAGGATTTGTGTAAATTGTTGAACATTCCAGTGTGTCTTACTGAACGACAGATTTTACTTGAGGAAACCTTGTTTTGTCTTCATGAAGCACACATTGTTAAATAGTCAATGAAGCCAGTTTCACACATTTGTTGTGTTGCACCTCAAATATAACATCCATACAGTTTAATGTATAAAAAAAATTAAATAATTAACAATAAATATGGGATACATTGCCTTGGTCCCATTCAGCTCCATTGTATAGCTCTTAGTGTGATCATATTCAATACTAACCGTACTGGTCAATACTCAACCCAGTCGCCAGAAAAAATTTTTTGGCATTATATGTTTCTGCAAACCACAGGATACGATGAATTTGGAATGTTTCTTAACCGAAAATATGTTTCATAAATACGTAGCCTCATATTATGCATGCAGGAATGTACAATGCAATGACATTAACGTTGTGAAAGGATTGGTTAGGTTTAGGTAACAAAACTATTTGGTTAAGGTTAGAAAACAGAACATGCAAACACTACACAGAAGGGCCCAAGGCCAGATTCGAAACAGCAACCCTCTTGCTGTGAGGCACCAGTGCTAACCACTGCACCACCCTGCAGCCCTATTCACTTATTATGCACCAAAAAATTTAGTTCCATGGCCTCCGCTATTTCTGACAACATCAAAAAACATGTCACAACTCATGAATTCGGAGCTTTCAGAAACTTTCCACTTACAAGGTTGTGAATACGTCAAGAGGGGGGCATTCATAGGGACTCTTCTTGTGAATATGGTAAACACGACCCCATTTGAAGGCACCACTAACCCTAACTAAGTGGTTGTGTTGCCTAAAACTAGCTTCCTGTGAAAACAAAAGTTTATTTTGAAAGGACATGTAACATATGCATGTAATGAGCGTATATTGACATGCCTGGTCCGTCCAAAAGTAATGCAAGAGGCGAACCCCGTGTGTTGGTTTCCGATGCTGATGGGCACAAGCGGTGGTATTTGACAAGTTGGGAGTGATAATGTGTTGGGTAATGCTGATGTTACCAGTTTTGTCGAGAACAGTAACCAGAGCATGCTGGATTTAGATGTTGCCTTACTTCTCTTTGTGAATAGCATTTTCTGACACAGGTTAAAGTTCCCAAACAAAATTCCTTTCCCCTCCCGTTTGATGTTTTAATATAGTTTTATATCGCCAGTTGGCGTTAATAAATGCCGTTGCAAGCAGCAGTCTTTGTTTGTGAAAACTGCTCCATCCGCCTCTACTTGTGTTATGAACAGTTTCATAACGAACCGAAAATACTTCTACACTTCTCAGTGGGTGGGCTGGCTGGCCCTCACCGGGCGCATTTCCTCCGCGACAGTCTGCACACTGCTCTAGTTCAGCTCGGAAAGGCCCGGGGCCGTCCCCTGCTCCGGGCGCGACTCTTCACATTGAATCCCTCTCTGTCCAATAGTGGGAGGGCAGCATACCAGCCCTGCCGCCACCACCAGCACTGATGATAATAATTCATTGTTAATGGTTAATAATTACTTTATAAAGCATCTATAAACAAGATCTAGATAGATAGGTAATACTTTGTCAATGGTTAATTGGTTTCTGGTCCATCTATCTATGTAATGTTTATAGATGTTTTACAAACGATTACTTAAAGGTTTACAAATCATTTAGTAATCATTAACAAATACTTAATATAGCAGCCTAAATCGTTCAGACTCTTATAGAGGTTTTTTTGGAAATTTTTCAGAGATCTTACAGACTTTTTTTTCTGACTTTTTTTCAGAAAATCTTTGGGCATTTTTCAGACTTTTTCAGACTTTTTTCAGAATTCTTTTTCGAACATTTTTCAGACTTTTTGGGGGAAATTTTCCAGATTTTTTCAAACATTTTCTGAATTTTCTTTGGACACTTTTTAAAACATTTTTTTTTCGACAATTTTCCAGACTTTTTTCAGACATTTTACAAACATTTTACAGATTTTTTTCTCCAACATTTTTCAGACTTTTTTTGGACATTTTTCAGACTTTTTTTTTTAAATTTCCAGGCATTTTGTAGACTGTTTTCCCTGTCTTTTTTTTTGGAAATTTTCTGATTTTTTTTGGGAAATTTTTCAAACATTTTTTTAAACATTTTTTGATTTTTCTTTCGGACACTTTTTAAGACATTTTTTCGACAATTTTCCAGACTTTTTTCAGACATTTTACAAACATTTTACAGATTTTTTTCTCCAACATTTTTCAGACTTTTTTTGGACATTTTTCTGAATTTTTTTTTTAAATTTCCAGGCATTTTGTAGACTGTTTTTCCTGTCTTTTTTGGGAGGAAATTTTCTGATTTCTTTTGGGAAATTTTTCAAAAACATTTTTAAACATTTTTTTTATTTTTTTTTCGGACACGTTTTAAGACATTTTTTCGACATTTATTTCTGTCTTTTTTTCGACAATTTTCAGACTTGTTTCAGACATTTTTCAGACTTTTTCAGACATTTTTCAGACATATTACAGAATTTTTTGGGGAAATTTTTTAGACATGTAACAGATTTTTTATCGGACAATTGTCAGACTTTTTTAAAGAGATCTTTTTCGAACATTTTCAGACTTTTTTTGTGAAATTTTTCAGACATTTTTTCAAACTTTTTTTTCCGGAGGTTTTTCAGACAGTTTTTAGACTTTTTTTTCCTGACGTTTTTAAGACATTTTTTCTTCTGACATTTATGGACATTATTCAGACTTTTTTTCGAACATTATTCAGACTTTTTTTGGACATTTTTCAGACTTTTTTTTTTAAATTTCCAGGCATTTTGTAGACTGTTTTCCCTGTCTTTTTTGGGGGGAAATTTTCTGATTTTTTTTTGAAAATTTTCCAAACATTTTTTTAAACATTTTTTGATTTTTCTTTCGGACACTTTTTAAGACATTTTTTCGACAATTTTCCAGACTTTTTTCAGACATTTTACAAACATTTTTCAGACTTTTTTTGGACATTTTTCAGACTTTTTTTTTAAAATTTCCAGGCATTTTGTAGACTGTTTTTCCTGTCTTTTTTGGGGGGAAATTTTCTGATTTTTTTTGGGAAATTTTTCAAAAAAAATTTTAAACATTTTTTTATTTTTTTTTCGGACACGTTTTAAGACATTTTTTCGACATTTATTTCTGTCTTTTTTTCGACAATTTTCAGACTTGTTTCAGACATTTTTCAGACTTTTTCAGACATTTTTCAGACATATTACAGAATTTTTTGGGGAAATTTTTTAGACATGTAACAGATTTTTTATCGGACAATTGTCAGACTTTTTTAAAGAGATCTTTTTCGAACATTTTCAGACTTTTTTTGTGAAATTTTTCAGACATTTTTTCAAACTTTTTTTTCCGGAGGTTTTTCAGACAGTTTTTAGACTTTTTTTTCCTGACGTTTTTAAGACATTTTTTCTTCTGACATTTATGGACATTATTCAGACTTTTTTTCGAACATTATTCAGAATTTTTTTTTAATACATTTTTCAGACTTTTTTCTCAGACATTTTTCTTAGACATTTTTCCCAGGCATTTTTCTCAGACATTTTTTTACTTTTTTAAAGGAAATTATCCAGACTTTTCAGTCATAGTATTGTATTTAGAAAGATTTCATGAAAAGAAGTCATTTCTATAGATGTCGAAAAATGTAATGAAAAAAAGTCATAGTATTGTAGATTGAAAAATGAAATTGAAAATAGGCAGAGTATAGTATGTTGAAAAATGTCATGAAAAAAGTTGTTTTATAGCATGTCGAAAAATGTAATGAAAAAAAGTCATTGTATAGCATGCTAAAAAATGTCATGGCAAAAAGTCATAGTGTAGTATGTTGACCAATTTCATGAAAAAAAAGCTTAATATAGTGTGTCAAAAAATTGTATGTCGAAAAATTTCCTGAAAAAAAGTACTATGGTATAGTATATATAAAAATGTAATTGAAAAAAGTCATAGTATAGCTTGTCAAAAAACTGAATGAAAAAAAGTCAAGGTATAGTATGTCAAAAACATTTATGAAAAAAAGTCAAACTATTGAATGTTGAAACATTTCATGAAAAAAATCATAAAACAGCATTTCAAAAAATTTCATAAAAAAAACTCTTAATATATTATGTCGAAAAATTCATGAAAAAATTCATAGTATTGTATATTGAAAATTTAAATTGAAAATAGTCAGTCATAGTTTGTCAAAAAAATAAGGGAAAAAAAGTCATAATATTGCATGTCGAAGAATTTCATGAAGAAAGTCATATAGTATGTCGAAAAATTTCCTGTAAAAAAAGTCATAGTATAGCATGTCGAAGAATTTCATGAAAAAAGTCATAGTATAGTGTGTCGAAAAATTTCATGAGAAAAAGTAATTATATATGTCGAAAAATGTCCTAAAAAAACCCACAGTATACTATGTCGAAAAATTTTATGAAAAAATAATTATGGTATAGTATGTTGAAAAAATGTCATAAGAAAGTCATATTATAGCATGTTGAAATATTTTATTAAAAAAAGTCATAGTATGACAAAAAATTCCATTAAAAAAGTCACAATATAATATGTCAAAAAATTTCCTGAAAAAAGATCATAGTATTGTCAGTCAAAAAATGTAAAGAAAAAAAGTCATGGTATAGTATGTCGAAACATTTCAGGAAAAAAAGTCATAGTATAGTATGTTGAAATATTTCATGAAAAAAGTCATAGTAAAATATCTTGAAAAAAAGTCATAATATAGTATGTCAGAAAATGTCATGAAAAATATTACATTAAAAAAAATCATTGTATAGTATGTCAAAAAACTGAAAGAAAAAAGTCAAGGTATAGTATGTTGACAAATCTCATGAAAAAAGTCATAGTAAAGCATGTCAAAAAATGTCATGAAAAAAAAGTCATAGTATAGTATGTCGGAAAATGTCATAAAAAAAGTCTGAATATTGTATGTCGAAAAATTTCCTGAAAAATATCATATTACTGTATGTCGAAAAATTATATGAAAAAAAGTCATGGTATAGCATGTCAAAAAATTTCCTGAAATAAAGTCATAGTATAGCATGTGCGACAACCCCTCCCCCCAAATTGGTGTGTGTTGGCTTGCTGGTCTCTTGTTTCTTGCAGGCTCTGGTCAAGGCAGGGACATGATGAGATGATGAGCTACACCTGGGCCCTGTGTAGGCGCTGACTATAAAACCCTCTTCACCATTCAGATCTCGCTCTCTCTCCATTCTCGCACATCACTTCATTCGTGTGGACATTGCGGCCCGGCTGTTCTTCTTGTTTTGCTACATGCACCCACACCCATGCATTCATGCACTCCTACACAGTGGTGTATCAGTAATCAGTGGATTACTGATACTGATCTTTATATCTATTCGTTAATTGGTGTTTTTTGTAAATAAACTTTGTTATTTTTGAAAAAAAGTCACGGTATAGCTTGACAAAAAGATTTCCTGAAAAAAAGTCATACTATTTTATGTCGAAAAATATCATGAAAAAACTCATACCAATGTATGTCGAAAAATACAAAAGTCGTTAAAAAGCCATACTATAGTATGTTGAAATTGTCATGAAAAAAATCATAATATAGCATGTTGAAAAATTTCATGAAAAACTCATAATATAGTATTTTGAAAAATGTAATGAAAAAAGTTATAGTATACCTTGTCAAAAACATTCCTGAAATAAAAGTCATTGTACAGTATGAGGAAAGATTTTTTGAAAAAAAGTCATAGTATAGCATGTTGAACACTTACATGAAAAAAAGTCTTACTATAGTATGTCGAACACTTCCTGAAAAAAATAGTGCCGCTGTTGGTTGGTGTTAGTTGAACTGCTGATCTCTTCTGGTTTCCAGGCAACGGATTTAGCAAGGAATTAAATCTCTAAACCTCTGGTGTCAAATCCAAGGGCACAGGAAGTATTACCGTTACAGCACACAGTGAGTGTATGTCCGTTGCCATGGACACAAACATACAACATGCATGGATTGCAAAATTCCACAATATGCAATGTTTTAGGACTAAATATATGGTAAGAGTGATTATTTGCACTATTCACTCACATTTAAGAAACATACACATACAATGCACACAGACATAGCTCTTGTTACACACACGCAAAAAGCCTTGTCAAGGCTTTAGCCTTCTATTCTCACTTTCTGCAGCGTCCGTGCCACTGTTACGATACACCTGTCATCACACTCCCCGACGTCAGCTGCCAAACAGCTTTCTGGCTGATGTGCATTAGCTGCTTCCTGGAAGCTCCTCGAAGTGGATATACAGTAGACCCACAGAAACAGAAACACAGTTTCACAGACTGACCGATAAAGCCACCAGCTGCTGACAGAAACTTTTCTTAAACAAAAAGTATGGAGTAGGGTGGATACGTTGAATTAAACCCACTTATCTATAGATATTTAAGACGATATTCCCTTGTTTTTGAGACAAATAAAAGTGGGACTCACAAATTAAAGTGGAACACTAACATCTCTCCAACTTCGCAATATGGTGCTTTGCATGCATGGATGTTAAATTAATAAGAACATGTATACCGTTGATTGCTCAGTCAGTAAAGTGAAAAGACACATCAGCATCACATAAGCATGCATACAATCACAGGTGACTTTGTTTGCACTCCTGGCAGGTTGCATTGCAATCAGTAGGTTCATCAGCAGCTTGATTAATATGTGATCAACAATACCACAGCATTCCAGCCCAAACTCTATATTTCAATCAGGAAAGACTCGTATGAATTGAATGACGATTTATTACAAAGTGCACGAATTATGAATAGTAACAGTCTTTGGCGATTTAGACCCGATGTGAATTAATGAAGGGGAAGTGAAGCTGTAGTAGGATGTAGAAATATTCCCCCCGGGTCTAGACACTGGTGGTGGTGGTGGTGAAGACTGATGCAGATCCGATGAATGAAGTGGAGCAGGATTACTCTGATGTGATGAATCTGGAGGTGATGGGGTGGTGGAGGGTCGCGTCCGTTAGTGCTGAATGCTGACACTGAAAACTCATAGAGGAGAATGGTTTTTAAACTTTTGACAGCAGCATGTTATTGGTTGAGGGAGATATGGCAAGCTCTGATTGGTCACTGAAAAGAGAGACGCCCATAATCAGCTGACATATTAATAGCCCATGAGAGAGAGAGAACCAGAATGAATGAGAATGAATGAGCTTGCACCCCTAGTCTTCCTGTCTGAATTTACGCTTAAGCTTCATTTAGAAGTGCCCATGCGCTTCTGGTTTTACTGACACTGTGTTGTGTACTGGGTAATAATCATTTTACAACTCAACCTAAACAGGTTGAGATGCATAAGTCAGATAGATAATGCAACAGTATCCTCGATGTAACATCCTCCAAATTCCTAAAAAAAGAATACGTTCTCTGGTGTCTGTTTGATCCCCTACTCTCGCTCTCGGCCAACACAAAAGCATTCAGTTCAAATTACTTCTCACCAAAGACACACTTCTCAGTAACACGTCCTCTTCCTCCCTTACTGGTCCCCCCCACCTACAGGGTCACATTAGCTGTCTCTATCCTCCTGCCAGCAACACCTTCTGGCTTCACTAACCCTAACAACTGCGATCCCGCTAAGCGGTCCAACGAAGGTGGTTATCAACTCGGTAAATCAACCCAGGGTTTCTCAGTCTGGCTCTGAGCGCGTTCACATGAAAAGGGCGTGGTTTGCAGCATCTGACCAATCACAGACATGAACAGTTCTACTGTCAGCAGAGTGGCATGTTTTGCAAATCAAGAGCAAATTATAATATTAGACAAATACCAAGAAGTTAAACTCTATACCGAGACTAAAAGTAAAGCTGAATGCAGGAAGGACAGCTGGCAAAAACATTTTTTTTTTTTTTAAAATGACGATGTGTGAATGCGTTAATTAAAAGACATTAATTTAACGAAATATTCAAAAATCATATATAGTCGTCTAAATGGGGCAGTGATAGGCCTATATAAATAGAACAGAATGGATGAATTGATCACACTTCATTATACCCTTGGCGTATTTCAGCCTTCTTTTAGCTGCGTCCCCAACACCGGCGGTGTGAAACAGACTTAGGAGCAAATAAAAGAATAACTATATAAACATAATTCAAAGCGGTAAGCACCCCCATAAACAGACACTTTTCTGCACTTGGGAGTTTAAACTGTGTTGCTTTTAGCCTGGATTATGACTGTAACTCCTTCGTATTTGTGTAATATTATCATACGATCCACACACCAAGCTTTGATTGGTCAGCATTCGATGCTTTTATATGAGTTGATCACTTATCTGGAATATAACCTGCTCCGCAGCATTACCATGGCAGTCTACCCCAGTAAGACGTGAACCACTGTCGTAGGACTGAAAACCCTGAAGGGTCAACCCTGAAGTTACCTCGCTATCCCTAAATCCTGCTTTGTAGTCAAGGCCTCCGGCACTGTAGGAGCAGAGCTTTTTCCAGGCTACTCCACCTGCATCTCTCTGGAACTTATGAGATACTTCTTAATTAACCAAACATATGAACTATTATCCCCCCTCTTGTTCTAAATGTTTATTGTGTGATGTATTATTTTCAATTAAATTCCCTTCAACAGAAAAAAAAAAAAAACATTGCACTGCCTCACCATTTCACATCCTGTAAACCAAAGCCCCCCCCCCCCCCGGGTGTTTCCCAAGGAATGGGAAGGTTTGGTGAACCCCTCACCTCACACACAGTCGGAGGGAGAGAAGCAACAGCAAGACTCTTGGATATCTGCACCTGTCCATGCTGTGATCCCATGGAGGCCCCTGCTGGTAAATGGGGTATAAAGAGGAGTTTTTGAGTGTTCAGAGAGAGATGGAGAGATAGACAGGGAGGAGTGCTAAGAAGAGTCATATAGAGTCAGGGTCAATTTCCTGGTATATTATGTTGCTCAAGTAATAACTTAAAACCCAGATAGCCTTCTTTTAACCAATCTAAATGTGGTTTACCCTGTCCACTCTGGGTTGAATCTCTTTATTAAAAACAGTGGGATAAACATGTGATATTTCCAACCCAGTCGCCAGATAAATGTTGGCAGTTGACGTTTCTGCGAACCACTGATAAGTTGAATGTTGTTTGTGTCCCGTGTTCACAACGTTTGGTGTCATTTTCACTGTACAAATGTACAGTAGTAGTTTTAAGCCCATCCATGTAGTTCTTTCCTAAACTTAACTCTAGTGGTTTTGGTGCGTTGTTACATTAATCACGTTGTTATGTTGTTATTAGAGCTGTCAAAGTTAACGCAATAATAACGCGTTAACACAAATTTGATTTAACGCCACTAATTTCTTTAACGCAATCCATATGGTACTAGGTTCAGTTTTAAAGCTAGAGTGAAGATACTGGTATCATATGAAAACCTGAGGAATCCATCTGTACCAACCATGTCATACTAGCTTATCGCAAAGGAGGTTAAATAACTCTCCAAACTTGCTCTAAATTTTGGCGAGGACAAACTGTCATGTCTATTTCTAAAGGAGTCCCTTGACCTCTGACCTCCAGATCAGTGAATGTATGGATTCTATGGGTACCCACGAGTCTCCCCTTTACAGACATGCCCACTTTATGATAATCACATGCAGTTTGGGGGCAAGTCATAGTCAAGTCAGCAGACTGACACACTGACAGCTGTTGTTGCCTGTTGGGCTGCAGTTTGCCATGTTATCATTGGAGCATGTTGTTTTATGCTAAATGCAGTACCTGTGAGGGTTTCTGGATCAACATCTGTCATTGTTTTGTGTTGTTAATTGATTTACAATAATAAATATATACATACATTTTCAAAAAGCAGCATATTTGCCCACTCCCATGTTGATAAGAGGATTTCAATCAGGAGAGACCAGATAGATTGAACAATTATTTATTATATGGTGCATAATAAAAGAATAGTGCAAAGCCTTTGGCGATTAGACTCCATTGTGACGTAGTATATCAAAGGGGGTAGTGATGCCGTGATGAGATTAGGTATATTCCCCCCAAAAGAAGTAGTGTAGAAAGGGGGGTTTTCTACACTACCAAATACATTACCTTACTGCAGACATCTTGTAGTGTACTGTTCATCTGTAATTGAGAGTTTGTGACCCAGCAGTCATGTTGAGATAAAGTTTGAGGAAATCCCTGCACCGTTCACCAGCCGGAGCACAGCCAATAGGAAGGCTCTCTCTGAATTGACTTGTGACTGGTCGGAGTCTCCATCCTGAACTAGAATTATATTCATTTATTTATTTATTTTATATTTATAAAGCCTGAAAACAGAGCCTTGAGGAAATGCAGAATTCTAATTATCTCTTAGAAGCTTGAATTACGATATGCTTAAAAAAATTATTATGGAATTTTGCCCAATGTGATGAATCTGTTGGCTATTGAAGCTTTAATGCTTCTGCCAGAAGTCAGGCGACATAGTGAAAGCACCGGGTCATGAGGAGAGGAAGTCGTAGTGAATAAAGCCTAACGGCAGTTTCACCCAGGATACTGAGGTCCCGAGTCATGTGTGAATCAAGTCGATGTTACCGTATTTATTTATAATAATTATTATTATTTATTTATTTAATCAATTCAATTCGCTTATGGTTACTGGTGACTACTGCTTGATAAGCTGCACTGAACGAGGTAGATAAACTCTGTGCATGTGGTGAATGTACACCATGTAGCATTTAGTCCTTCTATTGCTTCTATATAAAGTCATTATATTTACCCGATATAATGACTTTAACGTCTTAACGTGCATTTAAGTTACACCTGATCATTTTAAGTCCCATTACACGGGACTTGGAAACATTAATGAGATACCGTATGAGAAACTCGCAGTGCTTATTACCACAATACACGTTTTTCAAGTTCCACATAAATTGCGATGCTTTATGAATTCTGCAGATTGATATTTGTAGGTTAAGACGGCATAATGTTGTCTGAGAATACCCAAGCAAACCGAGAGTTTGCTATATGTCACAGACTTTATGAACAGAAGGCTGCTTTAGTCCAAAGTCTGTTACCCTGTACACTAGCAGAATTACAGCCCACCGCTATTACAGCATTTACGGTAATAGTTCCCTGTGAGCCGTGGATGCGCCGAGAGAATGAAAAGTGTTACAGTTTGGACAAAATCTAGTTAAAAGGTGATCTACAAGTACTTGATCCAAGAGAGAAACCCTGTTTGGATGTAACCGCTGAACTTTTATGGGAGTGATTGATCAGATGACTTTGAATCACGCCGGTTCTTCCGTGAGGAATACGGAAATGTTTTAACTCTGTCTGAATACTGAGCGGGTTGATCATGACACATTGATATCGAAGCTACCAAAACGTAAGACCACGTTTCCTCGATGGTGATCTTATGTCGCCTCGTGCCAGGTAAGATGAGGCTTGTGAATTCTGTGAAGCCTTTACCTTTAGATGAAGAGCGGCTTGAGGTGGAATGAATGTAGCGACGAGGCGGCTGTGATGAAGAAGCCTGACGTCGATGAAGAGGCTGATGAGGCGTGAGCCTGAGCATATGAGGCGTAATGTTTGTTGGATTTAACCGGAGACTGTGAGTGTGGTCGTTTGTAGCCTGGAGTAGCAGATGAGGCTGCCTGAGCAGTGAAACAAGAGGGAGAAGAAACTCCTCTGCTGAGTATCAGACATCGCTTGTTACTACCACCAGACTGGTGAAAAGGTAACCTGAAGGATTTGCCCGTTTGCATCGAGCCTCACTGAAATGACAACTGACAGCATCAGAGAGGAGAAGAGTTTCAAAATCTGATAGTAACGATATGATTGGCTCAGAGAGAGCGTGGTAGAATCTGTTTGGTTATCTAAGAGTGAACCACCCACAGTCAGCTGATAGAGTAGGAGCCAGTAGAGAGAGAGAGACAAAGGTTGTGAATGAGAGAGTGTAAAGACGGTCTTCCTGTCTGAACTTTCGATTTAAGCTTCATTAAATACTCGATAAATCTCCCTTTAAGGAACATTTTGAACGAATAAAAAATGTGCGATTAATTTGCGATTAATTCGCGATTAACTACTTTAATGGATTGACAGCCCTATGTAAAATCTTTAAACCTATCTTTAAAATAAGGAACTGTAACACTTGACACAAGTGAATCCCTTCCGAATATCCACCTAAACATTGGTAGGACAAGACGATATTGATTAAAAAAAAGTCCATACAACAGTTATAGTGGAGCGGATAACATCCATTTTTCAGTCAAATCGTGCAAATAGTGATACAATCACCAAATTTGGCATGATGATTCCCGAGGTCATATATAAACGATCGGCCACTTGAAGATCCAAGATGGCGGCCATTTTTCAAGATGGCCGCCAATTTCACCTGCCATTAATGGTTTCTCTCATAGAAATTCATCTACTTGGTCGATTTGAGTGATCTTGGTGTCAAATTATGTGTTTTCTAGCATGCTGGATCTAATTTTGATAGTTTTTATAATTTTGAACTGCAATATGGCGGCCATTTTTAAGATGGCTGTCAAATTTACTCGCGGAGAATGTTTTTCTTAAGGAAATGCACGTACTTGGTCAATTTGATTGATTGTGATGTAGAGTTATGTGTTTTCTGGTATTTTTGATCTAATTTTTACAGCTTTAACATCCTCCAATAAGTTTTTTTTTTCTTTTTGGCTGTCCGGTGAGTCTTTGCTTTATCAGAATCAGAATCAGAATCAGAATTGTGTTTATTGCCAGGTGTAAGAGATTTACACTAGGAATTTGCTTTGGTTATGTTGGTGCAAGTCAAACAGTATAATAACAAAATAGATAAAAACGTTAGAATAAAATAGAATTAAAAAAATTGAAATTTTAAGAAAATACAATATACAAAATAAGCTATAAACAAAATAAACATGATATATACAGATAGTGCAAATATTGCCGGAGTGCAAACAATCAGGTATCAAAGGGAGAGAGTGGGATACAGTAGGGGGTATTATTTAGAGTGTATGAAAGAGGGGGAGAGCCAGTGTCGGCGGGGCAATAGTGTGTGTGTGGGACGGAGAGAGTCACAGGGGGGCAGAGGGGCTGTTGGAGAGCCCCACTGCCATGGGGAAAAAACTGTTTTTATGGCGTGAGGTTTTGGTCCTGATGGACCTTAACCTCCTGCCAGATGGCAGAGTCTGGAATAGATGGTGACCAGAATGGGAGGGGTCAGCCACAATCTTCCCCGCCCTCCTTAAGGTCCTGGAGGTGTACAGGTCCTGGAGGGAGGGAAGGTTGCAGCCGATCGCCCTCTCTGCAGCACGGATGACCCGCTGCAGCCTGGCCTTGTCTCTGGCGGTGGCAGCGGCGAACCAGACGGTGATGGAGGAGGTGAGGATGGACTCGATGATGGCCGAGTAGAAGTGCACCATCATGGTCTGTGGCAGGTTGAATTTCTTCAGCTGCTTCAGGAAGTACATCCTCTGCTGGGCCTTGCTGATGAGGGAGCTGATGTTCAGCTCCCACTTGAGGTCCTGGGCGATGGTCGTGCCCAGGAAATGGAACGACTCCACCGTGTTGACTGGGGAGCCGCGCAGGATGAGGGGGTAGGAGGGGGAGTTCCTCCTGAAGTCCACTACCATCTCCATTGTCTTCAGGGCGTTCAGCTCCATGTGGTTCTGGCTGCACCAGGATGCCAGATGGTCAACCTCCCATCTGTAAGCGGACTCATCACCCTCGGAGATGAGGCCGATGAGGGTGGTGTCGTCCGAAAATTTAAGGAGCCTGACAGATTGGTGACTGGAGGTGCAGCCGTTGGTGTACAGGGAGAAGAGCAGTGGGGAGAGAACGCAGCCTTGGGGGGCACCGGTGCTGATGGTCTGGGTGTCGGAGACTTGCTTCCCCAGCCTTACGTGCTGACTCCTGTCGGATAGAAAGTCTGTAATCCACCTGCAGGTGGAGTCAGGCACGCTCAGCAGGGAAAGCTTGTCCTGTAGCAGAGCTGGGCTGATGGTGTTGAATGCAGAGCTGAAGTCCACAAACAGGATCCTGGCATAGGAGCCAGGGGAGTCCAGGTGCTGGAGGATGTAGTGGAGGGCTAAATTTACTGCGTCGTCTACAGACCTGTTGGCTTTGTCTGTCGAATCTACAGTAAAACTCATTCAGCTCATTTGCCAGTCGGAGGTCATTCGTGGAGTGGGACGGTTTGGGCTTATAGTTTGTGATCTGTCTCAGCCCTTTCCAGACTGAGGCAGAATCATTTGCTGAGAATTGCTCTTCCAGTTTCTCAGAATACTGCCGTTTGGCCTCCCTCACCGCCTTGCCAAACGCGTATTTAGCCTCTTTAAAGCCCTCCCTGTCACCACTCCTAAATGCCTCCTCCTTAACCAAACGAAGCTGTTTGAGCTTGGCTGTGAACCAGGGCTTCTCGTTGTTGTAGTGAACCCTGGTTCTGTCCTCACAGAAGCTGATATACGACGTCACAGCCTCTGTGTATTCGTCCAGACTGTCAGTGGCGGTCCTAAACATCTCCCAGTCCGTGCAGTCCAGGCACTCACGTAGATCCTCCACCGCCTCGCTGCTCCACTTCTTGGTCGTCCTCACAACCGGTCTAGCCAGTTTGACCCTCTGCCTGTAAGAGGGGATGAGGTGGACCAAGACGTGGTCGGAGTTTCCCAGCGCAGCGTGGGGAACGGCGTGATATGCGTCTCTGATGTTGCAGTAGCACTTATCCAGCGTGTTCTCCTCTCTGGTCGGACATTTAACAAACTGTTTGTATTTTGGGAGTTCTTGTGATAAGTTCCCCTTGTTAAAGTCCCCAAGAACGATAACAAGAGAGTCCGGGTTTTTCCTCTCCACCTCCCGTATCTGGTCGGATATGGTGTTTGCATGGTTCAATTGGCTTGTAGGCCTACTGTTGTAGATATCAATAGCTGCTGTTGCCATAGGTGTAGGGGCTTGGTAGTGGTAGAGGTAGTACCTTTGTTTCAGAAGTCAGCCACATCCTCCAGGATGGACTACTGGCATTTGTTCTCACTACTTGCCCGACTCTCACCTATGGCTCCAAGAAGTTGCCAGTGCACGGCAACGGCCACACCCGGGACACGGTGTTGGCTCACGGGCTAAACTAGGTGAGGGTAGTACACAGAGAGTCTCTGTTTGATGGAGTATGTCTAGATCCAAATTTCGTGCATAGAGTCAACGAACCAGCCATCTTTATCCATAAGGTTCCAACCCAACTGCCAGAATTGTCACAACAGCAGAGAACTGTGAAGGAGTGATTGTCGGGCACTACCAGGGCACACTGCTGACAATTGCTGCTGTGTAACCCAGGATGGGGTTCAACGTCAGCTAAGTAGGATTCAGCATTATACTTAGTGTCCCAAATGCTGCTTACTACCAACCCCAGATCAGTTTTAAGCAGCCGCACCTGAATCGACAGGATGTGCCAGCGCGGGAGAACCGAGCCAAGGATAATGGGGTTTCAGTTATCCAGATGGTGTACAGATTGCGTAAAATAATGCATGAACCTAGCTGTATCCCATACAAGAAAGTGCCCATGATACAGGGCGGTAAAAGGATAAACCTTCAACCCTGAACATTACAATGGCTTTAAACCAAAAATCAACTGAAAAATGTTTGCACACTGACTGGGCCAAGTGTTGCCTTTGTGGACAAGAATGAGGGCCTTACTTCTCCACATATAAATCCCAACAAAAGGGTAGGTGATGGGTACAGCCTCTTGGCGAGGAATATTCACAGATTCCATGCAGTCAGTCAGCTACCAGTCAAGCACGACCCAGCAAGACTACACCATGGTAGTGGGATAGAGGAAACCTTGATGAAAAACAGGGACCAAGAAAGTTGCAGACTCTTGTTCAATAACACCAAGTTACAAAGAGCTGAAAAGAGATCAACCCCTTCAAATGCTACAGATGAGAGCAGCTGCAACAAAATACCACAGAGGGTCAGAGATACTCTATCCCCCAAATCTGAATGCTTTCTGTGCGAGGAAGAAGGGGGCAACTTAAGACAAGCAATGACCATGAAACTGAATGAAAGACTAAATGAATGTGCAAAAACTCTCAGTGATGGAAAGCTCCTTCCCAAACTGAGTGCTGGAGTTGTCATTGCCCAGGAAATGAAGTATCATCCTGCTTGCTTGGCTGCTCTGTACAACAGAGAACAAGCCCATCTGAATGCCCAACAGCTGCAGAGGAAAGAAGAGCTGGCCCAGAAGAAGGAAGCATACGCAGTTGATTTCTCTGAACTGGTCACATCACTGAGACAAAAGCTGCAAGTCAGGATTCAAATCCACCAATTTTCTGACTTGACGACCTGTGTGTGCTCTACACAAAGCAATATCCTAACTGTTACAGTACAGCTGCTTTGCCAAATACAGGGAAAGATCGCAGGTCCAAAGGCACTCTAAGGACCAGGAGACACCTTTTGCTATGTACTGTATGTTGGCCTGTCTGTGTTTACCAAGACCAGAAAGAGGCAACAGATAGATATGTAGGTGTGGGAACCTCATGGATAAAGATGGCTAGTTCATTGACTCTATGCACTTTGAAATTTGGATCTAGACATACTCCATCACACAGAGACTCTCTGTGTGCTACCCTCACCTAGTTTAGCCCGTGAGCCAACACCATGTCCCGGGTGTGGCCGTTGCCGTGCACTGGCAACTTCTTGGAGCCATAGATGAGAGTTGGGCAAGTAGTGAGAACAAATGCCAGTAGTCCATCCTGGAGGATGTGGCTGACTTCTGAAACAAAGGTACTACCTCCACCACTAAACCCCTACACCTATGGCAACAGCAGCTATTGATATCTACAACAGTAGGCCTACAAGCCAACTGAGCCATGCAAACACCACAAAGCAAAGACTCACCGGACAGCCAAAAAGAAAAAGAAAAACTTATTGGAGGATGTTAAAGCTGTAAAAATTAGATCAAGCATACCAGAAAACATATAACTCTACATCACAATCATTCAAATTCACCAAGTACATGCATTTCCTTAAGAAAAACATTCTCAGCGAGTAAATTTGACAGCCGTCTTGAAAAAGGGCCGCCATATTTCAGTTCAAAATTATAAAAACTATCAAAATTAGATCCAGCATGCTAGAAAACACATAATTTGACACCAAGATCACTCAAATCGACCAAGTAGATGAATTTCTATGAGAGAAACCATTAACGGCAGGTCAATTTGGTGGCCATCTTGAAAAATGTCCGCCACCTTGGATTTTCAAGTGGCCGATCGTTTATATTTGTTAAGCGTCCCCTCGGGAATCATCATGCCAAATTTGGTGCTTGTATCACTATTTGCACGATTTTTCCACTATCCGCTCCACTATTAGTCTTGGTTCCCTGACTCAGACCTGAGTCTGATCTGTTGACAAGGTCACTTGTCTGACCTGTTGACAGTCATTTCCGAGATTCCCCAAAGGTAAACAATCTTGCTCTACATCTTTCCACTGAAGCTGGCCTTTCTCTTTCTTCTACATATACACAACAGCAGCTGTCAGTACAAGGCAGGATAAATATTTTCATTACGCTAAAGGCCTCCCTTAGTCCCCATTTCCTCTGCTGTTATGGAGGAGTATGGGATGGGGGTTGATGAGACAGCGATAAGCGCAGTCATTGGAGCCTTCTCATCCTGTGGAGCTTTTCCAGGTTGGTACAGTGACGGCATGAATCTACATTGTGTTGAAATTAGGGCTGTCAATCAATTAAAATATTTAATTGTGATTAATCGCATGATTGTCCATAGTTAATCAGGATTATTCGCAAATTAATCACACATTTTTTATCTGTTCAAAATGTACCTTAAAGGGAGATTAATCAAATGTAACACTCATGGGAGTGGACAAATATGCTGCTTTATGTAAATGTATGTAAATATTTATTATTGGAAATCAATTAACAACACAAAACTATCACAGATATTGTCCAGAAACCCTCACAGGTACTGCATTTAGCATAAAACAATATGCCCAACAGGCAACAACAGCTGTCAGGGTGTCAGTGTGCTGACTTGACTATGACGTGCCCCAAACAGCATGTGATTATCATAAAGTGGGCATGTCTGTAAAGGGGAGACTCGTGGGTACCCATAGAACCCATTTACATTCACGTATCTGGAGGTCAGAGGTCAAGGTACCCCTTTGGAAATGGCCATGACAGCTTTTCCTCGCTTAAATTGTTTGGAGTGTTATTTAGCCTCCTTCGTGAGAAGCCATTGGATTCCTTTGGTTTTCTAGTTTCCTGTGATGCCCGTATCTTCGCTCTAGCTTTAGAACTGAGACTAATTTGCGTTAACGCGTTATTATTACGTTAACTTTGAAAGCTAGTTACCATTGTTCACCTGAGTTAAGCACTGTGAGGAATGCTGCAGTGCATTTTGGCTGAGATTACAGTTAAGTTTAATTCAATTTCAATTCAATTCAATTTATTTTTGTATAGCATAAAATCACAACAGAAGTTATCTCAAGACTCCTTATATATAGAGCAGGTCTTAGACCGTACACCAGTTTAGGCCAATAAATCAAATCAAATCAAATCAATTTATTTTTGTATAGTGTCAAATCACAACAGAAGTTATCTCAAGACGCTTTATATATAGAGCAGGTCTATGACCGTACACCATAGTTTAGAGACCCAACAGGATCCACCAAGCGCACTGTGGCCAGGAAAAACTCCCCGATTACTGGGAAGAAACCTGGAGCAGAACCGGGCGCAGGGCGGGCGGCCATCTGCCGAGACCGGCTGGGGGGATAGATAGATAGAGAGAGAGTGAGAGAGAGAGAGAGAGAGAGAGAGAGATAGAGAAGCAGCCACAATAGCAGTCTAGCAGCTGTAATAGCTAATACAAGTAGGACTGATAACACAAAACCAATAGTGGTGGATGGAAAGAGTGATAATACAACTATCGGAAAGCCAGCACTGTCCAGCATCTCTCCTCAGTACGTCCATGTGTATTGGTGTGGGACGTCCCTGCGATCGATGCCCGTGCGTTGGTTCCTGCAGCATCAGCATGCTTGCTGGGAGCTCTTGATGTCTTTGGCAGTGATTGAGAAGTGTTATTCTCCAGGCTGCCACATTGTCACTAGGTGTTGGAAATCCCTCGTTAGCATTGGTAGTCCCTCGTACAGACGTAGTTAATTAGGGATGGTAGCAGTTGGTGTCAAGCAGGCACCGACGCGGCAGCAGATGCAGCCACAATACCGGAGACCACCAAGATCCAGGTGAAACCCTGCTCCAAGTGCATCCATTACTAAGAGAAAATGTCCACTACTGTGAAGATTATACATCAAACTTGTTCCCGTGGTAGCGCAGGAAATGGGTTGAGGAAATTTGTGAACACGGAGCACGAACCAACAGCTCCTGGTTGAGAGCTCTGTGTTTGTTGGACCTATCCACTTCCCCTTTGTCTTTTACTTCTTTAAACTATGTCACCACACTCTTGGCACACTTTCACATGCAGCGTTTACTGTTGCCGCGGATGGGTTTACATTGTAGTTAATGTAGTCAATGCATTAGGGCTGCCTTGTGCGGCAGTGTCGAACGCCGAACGCTGTGACAAAGCGTCGGTATTTGACGCCCTGGGAATGAGAACAGGCTGGGTGAGCAGGTGGTGAGGTGAGTGCAGGACTAATGAGGGACAGGTGAAAGTTATCAGTGTGGGGCAGACAATCAAAAAGGCGGGAAAACACATAAAGACAGGAAGTAATACCAAACACGACACTAATAGGGCGGCAGTAGCTCAATCCATAGGGATTTAGCTTGGGAACCGGAGTGGAGAGGTGCCAGTTTGCCTACTGGGTATTGCCGAGGTGCCCTTGAGCAAGGCACTGATCCCTAAAAAAACTGTCCCCCGGGCGCTGTATAGTAGCTGCATACTGCTCCTAATATACTAGGATGGATTAAGTGCAGAGACTAAATTTCACTGTTTGCTGTGTACAATACAATGTGTAACAAAAAAAGTATAAAATAATATGACAGCGACCTCTAGCAACCGTAGTAATTATGACAGAAGCAGAAGCAGAAGTCAGGTGCTGTAGTATAGACAGCGTGAAACTCGAAGGGCTGGAGGTCGGGAATGATGGATGGGACACAAAACACAGGGCTTTCCCTCAGGAGACTGGAGATTGCATCCCGTGTGAAACCAACAATGTCTCGTTGTCTTTGTGTTTGTAGTTATTTTAACCCAAAGGTTTTTCCCTAAACTTAACTAAGGTTCTTGTTTTTTTTTGCCTAAACATAAAGAAATTTAAGTTTTATTGCCTAAACCTTATTGCTTAAACCTAAAGAAGTTGTAGTTTTGTTGCGTATACCTTAAGAAGCCTGTTTGTGTTCACAACATGACATTTCATTCAATTTTACAACATGTTAGAACGTGTTGCTTTTAAGTTTCACTTTTACAACATAGTAGGCATAGTAGGCCCCTACTGACCCACATCTATAGTGCTTATAGCGACTGATAACGCCTATTTAATGGCCTGATGACAGTCGTATCGGGTGAAAATGAACAGTGTAAGCGGACTACTTGATTACTATAAGTAAACTACAAGTGCACTAGGCAGGTTTCATGTATGTCGCTGCCCCCCTGTGGTGGCCTGTGGTGTTAATGCACAGGTTGAGCAGAGTTATTAAAACAAATTCCCGAAGCCGGATCATGATCCGGATCGCCACCAAAATCTAATGGATTGTTCATTGTGCCCCACCCCAGCCCTCCAAAGAATTTCATTCAAATCCATCGCAGACTTTTGGAGTTATCGTCCAAACGTCCAAACAAACCAACCAACAAACCAACAAACCAACGCCAGTGAAAACATAACCTCCTTCCTAGGCCTTTGGCCTTGGCGGAGGTCATTATTTCAACAGCATTTGTTGGAATGATTCTTTCGCAGCTTTTTGATCCATATAAACCTTTGATCACTGTAACGGTCATCACTAAACCCGGTTTCCACTGTATCTTGGCCGAAAACAGCCTCAAAGGCCCTCAACAAAATTGTAGAACAACTTGTTTCACTCAGTCTGAAGTTAACATGTTGGAATATTTTATGGCATTAATTTTATGGTGCTCTAATCCTCATCTATTTATATCCGTGCATGGAAGAAAGTACTCTCTCACTCCAGTCTAGAAGTGTAAATGAGAGAACAATGTAATAGCCCCCGTGTTGTGCAGCATACACATGTATCACTGCTTTTGAGGCTAAGTGCAGGCGACAGCGCCTTAAGCAGCCACCCCTTACTAGTTAGCAGCCAGTGGTGTGCAGCCTTACATATTCAGGTCACAGAAGAGACAAGCCACAGAGAAAAATACATGAAATGTTTGTTCACATAGAGCTACAGGAAATGTGTGCCTCAAACACTTTCATGTGAAAATCTTACATTTTTGAACTTTTGCTCAGGTGACATGTTGTGACTTCGATCTATTCTACCACATGCTGAAAAGTTAGAAATTCCGTATGTCAGGTCGGGCTGGTTTGAGGCAGTCGAGCGGTAGTAAATGAGTGGTACAGGGAGTTCTAATTGGACAAAAAGGGATACAGAGGGGGCTGGTGGTGGAAACATGTCTTTAGCCTTGTGTTGTTCTACAGTTGGACAGCTGTGTATGAACTTTTGAACTCATCTGAGAGCAGCTTGTGAAATGACAGTATGAAGAAATTCTTGTGGAGAGTAGGAGGAGTCGTGCTGTCTGCTGTGTTATGGATTTCTTTGTTTTAAAGCAAATACTGGGCAAAAAAAGACACAACAAATCATTAGGATCTATTTGTGAATGTGTTTCTGAAGCTTGGGGATGGAGTGTGTTGGTATTATTGTGCAATGGCAAAATATGCAACTAGTGCATAATCTAGCATTCCTGCATCAATCTTATCATTTCATAAATAATATTAAACCACTAAATATTCCATGGGGGCCGCACTCATTTGAAATTTATATTAATAATGTATGCTTTCAGAACAGCATGTGAGTTATTACAGTAACAGTCTCAATGATTTATATTGTTAAGCCCCATACTGTCTTGCTTTTGAATGTATAATATTACTTCCAAATTCCAAATGAATGTACAGTGGTATTCGTGGTTTGAGGAGCTCCCAAGAATGAAAATATTATTCAGTGTCCAGGTGAAGATCACATATTTCATAATAGATGTTACAATATTTAGCAAAGTATTCAGAAATCAAGGGGTCAAACTTTATTTAAATGATAAGGAGTCATACACCAATATCTATCTATTAGGGCTGTCAATTGATTAAACATTTAATAGTGATTAATCATAAATTAATCTCATATTTGTATCTGTTCTAAATGAACCTTAAAGAGAGATTTGTCAAGTATTTAATCCTCCTATCAACATGGGAGTGGACAAATATGCTGCTATATGCAAATATATGTATATATTTATTATTGTAAATCAATGAACAACACAAAACAATGACATATATTGTCCAGAAACCCTCACAGGTACTGCATTTAGCACAAATTTGATATGCCTTTTGAAGTATCATATTAGAGAAGTTGTATGGAAACGGCAAAAAAAATGATAAAACTTCAATTGCACAAAAAAGTTTTTACACTCACTTGAGGTGGTTTTTGCCTTTGTCAGAAAAGAATTGATGGGCTAAATGAATTATGGAAACAAAATAAATACTAAATATGTTCTAACGTAGTGAATATTTAACTCAGGACTGATCAGCTGTTTCTGCGGTCTTCTCGGATATTCCCATAACGTGTGAATAATTGTCTTTATCTCCGGCTAACATGAAACATTGCCAATACCAGCTGACATGAAAGAACGATTCAAACTTTCTGTAGACCTCTCTCTATTTTTCTAAAGTAGATGGTTAGATAGCAAAACTGGCTTGTTTTGTTTCCGATTCACAACCTCTACTTCTTCATCTACTCTGTTTATTGGCAGATTACAGCCATGCGTAGTCTATAGCGCCAACTTCTGAACAAACTATGTTGTGGCCGAGTTTATTCGCTCCAAAGCAGTTGATGGAAACGCGCCTATTTCGCATTTCTTTTCTGCAAAATTCACTTAAAATGTGCTTGACCATTGAATGGAAACACGGCTAGAGCGTGTTCAGCAATATTGTGCAGTATAGTCTCACAATAGAGACAAAAAAAAAAAGAAATACTGGAGCTGACAGATGGTGCTGTGCTATACAGTATTAGGATGCAGATTCACACAAGATAGCAACATTGTCTAATTCAGTGAAATAATAAAAAAAGACACATTGTATGTAAATATAAATGTATATGTTTTTTCACAGAACAACCAGTTACATTCAAACAGCAGTGGACTACCAAAGTTAAATACAGTACAGTATAAAGAAAACCTACAGACACTGCCCTTAATGCTTCTGTCATACTATACAACATGTCACCAAAGTGTCACAGGGGACTTCACAAACCCTTTGGAGTCATATATGAAAATGTGTCACACATAAATACACAACATAAATGGTACATAAAGGAGTTATATTTGCCTTAAGTCTCTGGCTTTTCCACTGTTATAAAAAAATATGGTGTATTACTACACAGTAAATGACTTATGAAGACTTCATAATGTACTTGAATCGCTTGCTGCAAATCAGAACTGTGACTGCCATAAATGAAAGCTTTATGATTCTGTTAAGGAACTGTCCTGCAGATCTGACATAAAAAAACTGTATGCGTGATACTGATACCTGTTGCTTAGAATACTATGAGTATATCCCTGTGTCTGAAATGTAACGTTTACCTCAAACATTGGCAGAAGAACACCTTTTTTCAGAGGGGGAAAATAATATTTTTCTTAAAAATATATCACTTTACTTGTTGTGTGAGTAACCAAGTGCTGTAAGTCATCACAGTTGTATTAATGATGAGAATATTGAGACATTCAAAAATCATTATAAAAAAAATTACCCATCCACCAAATATAAGAGTTGCTGACTGGAAAGAAAAGAAAATTACTTGGAAAAATTGTGACACAGGATGTACACTTTTGTTTTCAATACTCTTCATTGAAACAGTAAAGAAAACCTGCCCTTTGGAAGGAATCCTCACATATCAGACTCACACTATTTGTTTCAGAAAACATATTTATGTCTGTTCTGGTAATATGGCATGAATAACTTACACAAAAGGCAGTGATACTTTTCTTTTCTTCACTCACAATAGGCAAAATAAAAAGGGGACAGACTCCACCAGGATGATGGTAGAAAAAAAGGGCAGAAAGATCCAGCAGCTTGTAACCCCAGCCAGTTTCCCACCCTCCCTTTTGAAAACACACAGGTAGAACAAACAACATCTTTATCAACGTCCCACACACTGTCACATAAGACGGTTGCTTCATGGTTGAATGTGTCTGAGTATAATGTACTCATAAATACTTTATATACTGTATAAATCATGCGCACACCCACACACACTCACATGTTAAACTTGCACTCTTCTCAGAAACGCTAGATTTACAAAAATATTTACATCAGCTGATAGTGACTTATGTTCCCAGCATTGTGGACGGCGTGTTCAACATGTTCTAAAATAAAGACAAAAAAGTACATCAAGTTTCTGGGTTTGTGTGGATGAAATGACAGAACTGTCAAAGGTTTCTGACCTGGTTTAGACACTACCCCGCTTTAGCTAAATGCTTTACAAAGAATTATTTTTTTGCAGTATTGTTTTTTTGTACAGCTTCTGGTGAGACGTGATAATATCATCACTTCTGAATAAGGCGTGTTCAGACTGACATTAGCGCTAAAAACGGATCTCCCTCACTGCTCTGTCGCAGCAGGCTCTGGCAAAAAACTAAACAAAATGCGGGGTCGTCCTACAAGAAAAAGTCAAACCTGACTCAACTTTTGCTGCAATACAATCCAGCATCATCTGGAGACGCACCGCATTGGCCAATCAAATAGGTGTAAGTGCATATTCCTTTTAAAGAATGTCTACTGTACACCTCCCAATCATCGAGACAGAGGATAAAATGATTCCCACCATGATCTACTATTCAGAGTTGTAGAATATGTCCTCATGGTACTATAATTCCCTGCTGTTTGATAAGCCTTGAAGGAGGGGTTTGGATTTCTTCAAGTCTATCTTAACACAGTACTGTACTCACATGCCACGTCAGACTGTTCTCATGCAATGTTCACATACGTACCTACGAAAAGTAATGCACTATCATTTGTATTACATTGTATAACCCACAAAATCAATTTGTATTTAATCCACATAATTGTGATGTGATGCAGTATAAAGAGTGACAAAGTCCAAGTAGGGAGGAAGTCAGGGTGGACGGGTGGGTCAGAAAACACCAGACTTTCCAGGAGACCGCTGTTTGTGTCCTGAGTGAAGCTAGAAGTCAACGTTGACTTATTTGTTATGTAAATTCCGTACCTAGTAGCGCCACTTCCATAGTTATTTTAACCCAAACTTTGGACTTATTTGTTACGTAACTTCCGTATATAAATAACATCACTTCCGTAGTTAATATTTTATCCCAGCTGTTGACTTATTTGTTACGTAACTTCCATACTTAAGTAACGCCACTTCTGTAGTTTCTATTTTAACCCAGACGTTGACTTATTTGTCAAGTAAATTTTGTACTTAAGTAACGCCACTTCTTAATTTAATCCAAACATTGACTTATTTGTTACGTAACTTCCGTACTTAAGTAACGCTACTTCCGTAGTTATTTTAACCCAAACTGCGATCTTTTCCTAAACCTAACCAAGTCATTGTGTTGCATAAACACGCCAGGGGCTTGCACAGGTGCACTGATTGCTTATTTTGCTGGACAATCGAACCAAAGCGCATGAAAAATAACAAAACTTTGTGTTAGATATCCTACGAACCGTTGTATGAGGATACATAATATGTTTGTTGAAAGAGTTACTGGTTGGCAAGTAGCTAGCACAAATATACTCACTTGATTTGGCTAACAACATTAGCTTCGGCTGTACTTTGCACTGAACAAGGACTGTGGGTTTTGTCCCCCAGTTCTAACATACATTGCACTATGAAGGGATTGATTCACGGCTAATACGAACAGAAGGAATTATTACAGCCACCAATAACCCTTTAAATGGCATGTGAGTATTGTATTAAAATGGACTTGGAAAATACAAACCTATCCTTTAAAAGTCATGGATGTATCACTCAAACTGGCCTTCTTGGATCACATTTTATCCTCCCCCTGAATTGGTAACACAGTGCTGTTTTCGGTCTAAACACCTGGTAAAGCTTATGTAGTGGTTCTATCTAAGTACTCTGAGAGGAGTAAGGCTAAAGACAGCAGTGAATGGGAATGTGACACATATACTGTATGTTCAGAGCCAGGTCTTCAAACTGCACTATTACATTCAAGTGTAGTGAGTAGATATTGGACTACATGTGATTTCAAGATGGCTTATCGGTGATAATATTGTGTTAACAAGTTACATTACAACCTACCATGTGGTTCAAACATTAGCCTGATTAAATCTCTATAAAAGAAGCTTGCAAGCTAACGGTATGATTCTGTCAATCATCTGCATTAGTTTCACACTAGAAACAAACAGGAAATACATTGAAACGTTTACATGAAGCTGGAAACAAGTCACATTTGACTCATTTAAAAACAAATTTAACATGTCTTTAATAAATACTGTAGGGTATTTATTTCATTTTTATTTAATAAACAAGAATACGTTCAGATAACTTAAGTTTAACATGTGAAAGATATAATATAACTTTAATATATTATTATGCACCTGTTAGACGTCCTATTTTCGTTCTGATTTTGTACTGAAAATAAAAAAAAATAGATGAGGCAGGCAAGGATTTCTTGGTTTGGCACTAACCATGTCAAATTGTTTTACAGTGTAACCAAAGGCGTTTTGTGCACAACATGACCCCAAAAGGACAGTCAAGCGGTTAATATTCAGCCATTTAAAAACAACTTTGTCAGGCAGAAAGAATCGCAACAATATTGTGATTATCAGAATGCATCTTAGGTCAAGGGAAGCAGTTCAGTGTCAAATTGTAGACAAAACACAGCGCAGGAATAGTTGTATGGAGCTCACCGTACAGTACTATTAAAGGGCCTGTGTCGGTGTAACAGAGAGGTGACAATTTCCTTCAGGTGGCTTGAGTATACAATCCGTTTCCTCACTCATTGTCCCCGTTATTGTAACTAAAGGAAGAGGCGAGTTTCCCTGTTTGACACAGTGCTCCAACCATGCTGCAGTTTTTACGGGGGAGGTGGGGCGGGCAGGGCTTTGGAGGAGTGTTGTTGTCAGGCGAAGGGGCTGTCTGACTTTAAGATAGAGGCGTCGGCGTCGTGGCAGCCCTTGCCGTTCATGTGTTCTGTGTGGCTGTCGATGCTGTAGCAACCCTGTACCTCTGTGATGGAGGAAGCTGTGTAGGAGGCTGAACGCAGGGCATCTGAGTGGTTTCCTACGCTGCTGCCAAACTGGATATGATACTGGTTCCAGTGCCTCCTCAGAACCGCTTGGACCTAACCAGAGAAACCACATTTCACATATTAAGAATCATTATTTGAGACGCAACTATGCTTTATGCATTTAAAAAAGTATGATATGCGGTATAAAAGGTATATATTTAAAAAAAAACAAAAAAACAATGTTTGTACTGATACAAAAATAATCCCTCTCAATCATCACTGCTGCCCCACTAGCAGTGTGTGTTGGTGTCTGTTTCTGCAGAGACCCTGCAGAGACACTGCAGCGCTCCGCCTCAATTTTCTGTTTTCTTATTATTTTTATTTACTCAGGACGCTTCTGGGCGTCTACAAAAAGCCTTTGGGCCCCACGTGGGGGTGTAACCCCCAGCCAATAAGAGCACGCAGGGTGTGCAGCCAGTTCAGGTGGTCAAATAGTGGGGCGAAGTCCGCCTTACATCGGAAAAAAAATTAACAATAGTCAACTTTGAGAGACAAATATTTGTTTGATCCCATTTGAATTGCACCGTGAATCACACATGTGTTTGTCAATTTAAAACATCATTTTGCAAGTCACGAAAGTTGCAATTTGTTGTAAAACTGTTGTAGTGTACGACTTTGAAAATACGGAATTAGAAAGACAACACACTCAAAAGTCGCACATGTGGCGTCTCTCTCGCTGAAGCTACGATGCCTGTGTTTCCTACTGGGTTGTACTCACAAAAGCATCGGGTCTCGCTCGTTCTTTCTCGTCCCAAATGATAAAAAGAGCAGGAGTTGCTGGATAAAACACATCAGGTAAGATAATGTTTCATTTGTGCTTGGGTCATAGCTAAGTTAGCTAGCTAGCTAGCGTTGGTGACGTATGTAGTGCGAGATGTAGTTCACATAGCGGTTTCACACAAAACTAAATGATACTACGAGAAACCCACGACGAACTCAGACCTTCTTGACTTGTAAAACGATGTTTTAAATTGACAAATGTGTGATTCATTGTGCAATTCGAACAGGATAAAAAAATGATTTGTTTCTCGCCGTTGACTACCGTATTTTTTTCCAAAATATGGTCCCAAGATCCATATACTGTATATACAATTTATGTGCCTACATTCCCATATATAGACATAACAATGACTATGTTTACAGGCAGAAAATATTGTGCATGTAATAGCACAGCTCCACTATGTGTTACCCCTTATTACAGAAGACCTATTGTGCTTATATGTTCATACTTGTATCTGGGGTTTCTCCTTGAATGTTTACCTGCTTTAATGTTCAAAAAACATTTGACTTTTCTCATAACGACCCATTCTGTTGTGATTGGTCTCTTGGACTCTTCGGACTCCGCTCCAGCTCCGCTCTAACTATCTTTGCTTGAGGGCGCGTCAAACTATCTGCTAGGCAGGTATTATGCTAATTTATTACTTGGTGACATCACCGTGTTAGGGAAGAAAAGGTGGGACTTCAAGTGAGGTATTTCAGACAGTTCAGGAGCAGTGTTTCTGTGGGGTAGAGTAACTCCGTTTGGTCTTTGTAACTTTGCAGACCTTTTACATGCACAAAAAACTATAAAACGCACTAAAGGGAACTGAATAAAAGCGCAAAAGCATAATAGGTCCTCTTTAACAGCGTACGTTAAGGAGTTATTCAGTGGATCTTGTAAGACATTCGCTTCAGGCGAAAACAAGCTATAGATCAATCACATGAATAATTGATAGCAATCAGTGTACAATCCTTGGCTGCTTGCCAACAGCAAACAATGTTTAGTCCCCAGCAAAGCCCTGGAGGACTGGGCCAGTCAAAACATTCCACTAATTCACCATCCTGCTCAGCGGGTCATGCAGAGGAAGCTGCCTCCTCTCTCCCTGATCACAAAGGGGAAGTGTGGATGAGTGTGTGCATGTGTGCATGCAGGTCTAAAAAAAAAAAAAAACATAGTGAACGGGCATAACCCCATCTTACTTCTCCGTTGAAAAAGCAGAAGATGGTGGCCACCAGCAGACCCTGAAATTCAGAAAATGAAAGACATGAAAAGGAGAGATGATTAGAATACAAAGAAGTCAGCATCAACATCATCAACAGTCACTTGTTTGTCGGTGATACTTTAAGGACTAAGGTGCTGTGAAGGAGGGAAACGTAGAGATCAAACTGAATACATCTTGTGAGCTTATTCAGCCCGTTGCTCAAGATGTCCCCCCCCCACACTGGCCATGCTGGGACAGCTCAGGATGATCAGATAACACCTCGCCAACATCCAACTGATTTTAGCCCCCTTTCAGCTCAGATAATTCATGCCTTCCTTCCTGCTGTTCTTCCCTGCGCTACAACATAAACAAAGCCTGGTCAGAGGCCAGTGGGAATGCTCGGCGGTTGCTGAAAGCTAAGATGTGGTTTATGTCCAGGCAACAGTTCATTTTAGTCAAATACATGTCTCTGGCATTGGAGGAAAGAGCCCCTAACACGTCACCAAGTTTCATAATAAATGATATACATCTTACAAGGACAACAGGACTTCATAAATAGTGCACAGGGACACTGCAGTACAGCAGGCCCTTAAACTTTCAATAGCATTCTAAAAATATACTCTGCATGCATTTGAAAAGCATGACATAACATACAGCTATTTATGTGTTCATAAAATGGAAATGTTCTAAGAAGCTGGCTACAATCACTCGGCCACAACTAAAACTCATCACATAGTCTAGGTGCTGGTCGTCTGGACAAAACACCACCAGAATACTAGAAATGGATAAATGTCAACCTATAAAATGTAATCAAAGTAAAGCTCATCAATAGAGAAGGAGCACCATCCTTATTGGAACTACCACCTAAAAGGATGGACTGAAAGGAAAATGGCGGAAAGGGAATATCTAAGGTGTAATGACTCTTTGAGTTGACAACGATTGAGAGGTGTTTGATAAGAATTTATAATTCTATAAAAGGACATTTTGGAAAGGACAGCCATTAAGATTTGATTACTTTATTACCAGTAATCCACAACAATTTTGGAAGGTAATCAAAAAATTGGGACCAAGGAGAAAGTTGTCCTAAGTAATGATTCTGTTGAAAGTAGGACATAGTTTGTATTATCCATCCATCCATCCATCCATCTGCAACCGCTTATCCCGTTAGGGGTCGCGGGGGGGCTGGAGCCGATCCCAGCCGACATTGGGCGAAGGCGGGGTACACCCTGGACAGGTCGCCAGTCCATCGCAGGGCTGACACATAGAGACAGACAACCATTCACACTCACATTCACACCTACGGGACATTTAGAGTCAACAATGAACCTAACCTGCATGTCTTAGGACTGTGGGAGGAAACCTGAGCACCCGGAGAAAACCCACGCTAACAGGGGGAGAACATGCATACATAGTTTGTATTAGGGCTGTCAAAATGAACACGGTAATTAACACTATTTTCTTTAACGCATCAATCTTTTGGAGGTTGTAGTGAGCTCAGTTTTTAAGTCAGAGTGAAGATATTATGAAACTAGGAAACTTAAGGTACCAACCATGTCAAAGAAGTTAAATAACGCTCCAAACTTGCCCTAAATTTTGGCGAGGAAATACTGGCATGACCATTTTCAAAGGAGTCCCTTGACCTCTGACCTCAATGTGAATAAAAATGGGTTCTATGGGAACCAACGGGTCTGCCCACTTCATGATAATCACATGCAGTTTTGGGAAAGTCATAGTAAAGTCATACAGGTTGAACTCTTTTGGATTTTTTCTTGGAGTTTTTTTGAGAACTCTCCATGGGCTACAGAACTTCATGCTGTTTTTGAGGAAGCTGAATTACAAGATATGTATAGTAATAATGTATCATGCAGCAGGAACACAATCAGAAGAAAGTTACTAGATTTTAGATTTGAAGAAAAAATGGTTGAAAGATATATTGTTAAACACAAAATTACAAAAACATTCAAATCAAGCACAATTATGACTTGCTTGACTTAAACATCGCTTTCCTATCTTTGTAAAACAACATGTAGCCTTGCAAATAAATACACAGATATAAATGTACTGAATTGTTATTTATTAATCCAAATAATATATCATACACCAGCAACTTCGTAAAATATTATCAAAATTAACAGAAATCAAGTGTAAACTTTTGTAATGCAGCAATAAATTGGCCAAAACTTGAATTGAAATTCCAGTATATAATGTATATAGTATATAAACATAGAATTGAATTGAATATACTGGCCCCACTGTCACTGATATCCGATCCAGCTACTTGAGTCAGTATCGGCCCGGTATCGGTGCATCGCTATCAAGGAGTCAAAGGTCTTTAGTTGCACAGTTTAGAACAGAAATCCTTCATGTGGCCCTTGAAATTGGCAGATTAAAAACATCCAGGACACCAGATTGTGTGAATTATGCAAAATAGCAGAAGTTCAAAATGAATCATTTTTTTTGGTATTATCCATACTATGATGAATTCAGAATATATGTTTTAATTAAAAAGTCCAGAAATGTTTTAGTGCACCGACGATGACAGAATGGAATTTAATTGTAATGCTTATAAATTGGCTACCTTTGTTTCTCAAGCTTGGAAAAAATGTCAGGATGGTTCATTAGTTTAGTATTATTTGTAACTTATGTTGCTACTCTGTTTTCTGTCTTTATTCTCTAAATAGTGGTGTCTTGTCAGCATGTTTGGGCTGGGCATATTATTTATACATGACACAATAATAATACAAATCAAATGAAAATAAAAAAAACACGCAACTCAAACCTTCACATTGACCACTGCTCACCTGGTAATGCATCAGTATGTGCATGATGTAGTCGTATATTTCAGAGGAGACCCGTCCCTCTGGCTTGTAGGGAAGCAGGACATACTGAATTCCCAGAAGAGGCACCAGGATGAGGGTGGCTCTCACGGCTTTCATGTAGAGACTAGACTCTGCTTGGTGGGTCACCTTCAGTTTGGTGATGAGCACTCGCACAATGTTTAGTAGAAAGAACAGATTGACCTAGGAGGGATAGCAGCAGAGAGGACATCAATAAATCAGCATAATATTCTGGCTATTAGCTGCTGTCAGCTGGTTAAAGGTTTACCTCGGATAAACTGTAAATTCACCATCTTCATGAATAGTATAAATAAGCCTGGGCAGACAGTTAAAGGTAGAAATAACATGATGATATTTAATGATGGCTACAGGTTTGAAATCATATCTATGACAGTCCCTCCCTTTAAATAATAATATATATTAGGGCTGTCAACGTTAGTGCGATAATAATGCGTTAACGCAAATTCGTTTTAACGCCACTAATTTCTTTAACAAATTAACACAATTTGCCGCTTGGCGTTTCGCCTCGCTTTATATACGTCTTTTCGACGCTGTGTCCGCCATTTTCGTAGCTTCCTCTTGGATGCATGCTCACGATCTGGCACGTGGATGCTACATTTTCATTAGGGCTGTCAACGTCAAAGCAATAACACGTTAAAGCAAATTTGTTCTAACGCCACTAATTTCTTTAACAAATTAACACAATTGTATCATATGAAACTAAAAAAACGAAGGAATGGAACCAACCATGTCATACTACAGTAGCTTGTGCTAAGGAGGCTAAATAACGCTCCAAACTTGCGCTAACTTTTGGCGAGGACAAACTGTCGTGGCCATTTTCAAAGGGGTCCCTTGACCTCTGACCTTTACAGACATGCCCACTTTATGATAATCACATGCAGTTGGGGCAAGTCATAGTCAAGTCAGCACACTGACACACTGACAGCTGTTGTTGCCTGTTGGGCTGCAGTTTGCCATGTTATGATTTGAGCATATTGTTTTATGCTAAATGCAGTACCTGTGAGGGTTTCTGGACACTATCTGTCATTGTTTTGTGTTGTTGATTGATTTACAATAATAAATATGTACATATATTTGCATAAACAGCATATTTGCCCACTCCATGTTGATAAGAGGATTAAATACTTTTACATACATTTTGAACAGATACAAAATTGTGCAATTAATTTGCAATTAATCACGATTAATCAGGGACGATCATGGGATTAATCGCAATTAAATATTTTAAATGATTGACAGCCCTAGTTTGTACTCAAAATATAGGAGCAATATTTTGCTGATTCATTTTCAGGAAATCATATTCTTATATTGATATCAATTTTTTATGATATCTTTTTTAGAGAAGCTTGTTATTTAAAGGAGGAGTTGGAGACAAATATGAACCAAGGCGGGTATACATCAAATGTGTTTTTGAATTATGATATTACTTTGGAGGAAGTGAGAACCTCTTGTCAAGTCAAAGCTGAAGAAAGCCATAGGTGTGGGGGAAATCCCAAACAAAGCATTAAAGTCACCGCCACTTCTAAACATGCTTTTCTGTTCGTTTTAATTTTGTTTAAAATACAGTATTGTTCCTTCTGCATGGTATAAATCCAAGCAAGCAATAAAGAAGCATATGTGCCCACTCCCATGTGGATAAGAATATTAAATACTTGACAAATCTCCATTTAAGATACATTTTGAACAGATAAAAAATGCATGACCAAATGCAAAAATTGCAAATGAATCACGATTAATCATGGACAATCACGATTAAATATTTCAATAGATTGACAGCCATACAATATATAATAGATTGTGTTTCACCTGACAGACGCTGACTCTTAACTTTTTGTTTCATTTCAAAATACTATCTGCCACATCATTCCATTCCTATACTGCCCATTACGAGTAAGGTTTCAACAAAAAGCAATCCATTATGAGCAAAACAACGGCAAGACCTTTTTTGGGCCTGAAACCCGGTTTTAGCACTGAACATTTAGTCCTGCGAGAGTCTGAAGGGACCAGCTTTCTCTGAAGCATGCCCGGCTGTGCTGATTAGGTGAATTCCTAGAATGCAACATAGGCCTGGGGACCAGTGGGTGGACCCTCACAGGGGCAGATGCATTGATTTCACAAGATAAACGCAATTATGCATGCTAGGAAACCATGTCCTGGTTTCAGACCTCCCACAGTGTCCACTCAAAAGAAGGCAAAAACAGACCTTTTTTTTTTGCTTCATTGCGCAATAAAAACAGCCAACCAAGAGAAATATGGAACAAATCAGTCATGACTGTGATTTACTTTGCTCTAATTGATTGGGGGAAAGACTGACACTTCTTACCAAAAGAGCAGCACAGATGGGACCATGGATGATGTAGAGGAGCGATGTTTTGGAGCTGATCCAACAGCTACAGCAGAGAAAAGAGGGACAACAGAGATACGTTTGCACAACACTATCAGTGCATCACATGACAGCTGACTCATGATGCAGATCAATGGCTTTAATGAGAAATTAATTAGCATCAACTACTAAGTGGGGGGGATTGATCAAAGAAGCTATCAGTGAGATTGAATGCTGAACTTTGCAAGGTGCAGATAAACAGCAGATCATTTTATACCTTATCAGAATATACTACTGTGACCTTATGTTGGCCAAGCTGCATCTCACATTTGAAACACTTTTCTAGACAGGGTTTTAACATTTTTTTCATTCAATTTTGATTCTTGTTATATAATTATTTTTTTCTGTCGTAATTAAGCTGCAGTATTAACCGTAATAGATCATGCACTTGAATGCTTACTTGTCGTTGTAGTAGTAACTTCGAGCGACGGCATGTATGGAAGCAGGAATGAGGGGAAAGCCTGCAAAATAAAATTAAATTAAATGAATTACAATTGCAGTTTAAGCTAAAAATTAATGTAGTCCCACTTCCTTTAAATGTTCTCAATGTGATAATCAGAGCATTAATATAGCAAAAAACAATTATTTGTAATGTAGAGATATAGAGGAGTAATGTCTACCTGAGCAGAGAATGAAGTCTCTCTCCCTCTGTGTGTGTGTTGTAGAGCTTCTCTGTGCTTTGCATGCCTTTTAGTGCACCTTAGTGCATGTGAGCGTGCCCCACTGGCGAGCTCACGGCCGCCGCTCTGCACTGCTCTCATACTGCGGTTACAGCTGACGGCGTTGTCGCGGTAGCAACGCGCCCACCCTCCGCTTACCCCCAATTTAACACTGTTAGCTTGTTAGCGGTTCCAGATAATAGATGGATGGATGATTTAAATAAGGGCTATTCAAGTGTTCGTACTGGGAGGTTGATTTACATCAAAAGATAAATGATCCTCGGAGTTACAGATGTCTCTTTTCTGATGGAAGTCTATGGGAAAAAGTATTTTTGGGCCCGATGGCATCACGTCACGTGACGGACACAGAAGTTGTACTACCGCCGTTTGGCCACCACGAAAATTCGCTTCACAGCCTGGCGCTCTTCCTGAGGGCTTGAGCTCCGCCGTTGCCATGTTGAGAGCCATGTGGAGGCAATAGAAATGCTCTGAATTTCATAATGAGGACCTTTAAAGTACAATTGTGGTTTGAGAAAACTGTTTATACTATTCTTGTACTTACAATACTGTACTGTGCTTAAGTAGCTATACCAAACCTTGCTTTCTCTGTTTGAATAAACTCAAATTAAGAGACTGACTCCAACGTTACTAAAAAATGATGGACTTCATATCACAGCAGAGAGAGCAACCATTTACACAACACGTTATCCTGACTTACCCCACCCTAAAAGATAGTACCACATCAGGTGCTGCTTCTCAGCAAACACAGCCACCACGATGAGAGTGTGCAGGTATATCCCTTCACACAGCATCCAGAAGTAATTGCAGCCAAACAGGTACAGATGAATAAACTGGGACACTTTACAGCTCGTCTGAGGAGGAAAAACACACACACAGAATTAATGTGGAAGGTAGCTGTTTATTTCTGCTTCTGCTATTTCCTTGTGCTGTACTTTCAGAGTCATGAGAAAAAGTAAACTCACTGGATTCCGCTGCACCAGCTCCTGGTTGTTTGCCACTGCAGTCAACCAGATGATGGTGATCACAGAGTTCAGGACGAAAGAGAAGAAGAGGTTTTTGTGAAGCGTGATCCTTTGGCAACTTAAACTCCTGCAAGAAGAGAAAGGCAACATCACATCACAGTGCTATTAATTAACGCATTCAATAGGACATATCTGTCTGTAAAGCATGCTACGATGAGGTTTGTTGACTCACTTGAAATGGAAGAATATCCCGAGGGAGATGAAGAGGGAGGTCAGTGACAGGCCATGTCCGATGAGCGCTAAGTAGAAAAGATTCATTGCGGTCTGGAAGGAATTAGGAACAGATTAGATTATGTGGGTCTCCTAATGACTACTCATGTTAGTGAGGCAATGCAAATAACTCACATCCTGTACTCCTACAGTGAACCTCTAATTTATGTAAGGACGACATTCAAACCATGTTAAAGTGTACTTTAAGTTTATTAAATGTCAAATGGTTACTGTCAGATTTTATTATGGATCCAGAGAATGTTGTAATGCAATGATTCTGGAGACTATTCATTTCCCACTGATCAACACTTTGGTCCAAACCGAGGTACAATATATACGGCAATGGCCCGATTACCATTTGCTGTGGATAGTGTCCAGATGATGAAATCTAATGTTTTAACCTCCTAAAACTCTGACAGCCCGCCAGCTGGCCTGGCCGCTATTCTGTCTTTCAGAGGTTATTGCAGACTTAGTTTTCAAACTAGAGTGAAGATACTGGTATCATATGAAACTAGAAAAACCTGAGGAATCCATTGGTACCAACCAGGACAGACTATTGTGGATCCAATGAGCCCAATTATATTCATGTGTGATGATGTTAATCCCCCTAGTAGCCATTTCATATAGTGAGGCCTATTTTCTTTAACTTAACCTCACTTTATAAAATGACCTGCGGTGACCTCTAGGATAATCACAGCCTCATGAAACTTTACAGCCACAAACTAGAGACCTAGAGCATTCAGAGGATGGATGGATCAAACTAGAGACCTAGAGCATTCGGAGGATGGATGGATCAGACTAGAGACCTAGAGCATTCAGAGGATGGATGGATCAAACTAGAGACCTAGAGCATTCAGAGGATGGATGGATCAAACTAGAGACCTAGAGTATTCAGAGGATGGATGGATCAAACTAGAGACCTAGAGCATTCAGAGGATGGATGGATCAAACTAGAGACCTAGAGCATTCAGAGGATGGATGGATCAAACTAGAGACCTAGAGTATTCAGAGGATGGATGGATCAAACTAGAGACCTAGAGTATTCAGAGGATGGATGGATCAAACTAGAGACCTAGAGCATTCAGAGGATGGATGGCTTTTCTAGCTACACTGACAATAAGGGGGTTTCTGATCTGTTTACAGAACAGAAGAGCTAGCAATTCAATCCCCGAAAAATGCAATTCTTTCCGGAATCTCCAAATATCAAACGTTTTTGAAACCAAATCACAGCATGACTTTTTCTATGGTGTTCAAGGTCTTGGTATCTTAATGTGGTATTTGGAGGGATTATTGTTAATTTGATCAATTATCAAATGGTAAAAAGTTGTTAACTTTATCCCCAATCTGTGTAACAAATGGTATCATCATGAGAAATAATAGAGCATGGGGATGATCATCTTTAACTTATATCATCATGTTCTACACTCTCATACCCTTTCACAATTTATTTTGATTGATTAATCAATTTATTAATTCATGTTTAGCTTTTTAACTAGAACAACTTGTTGTGATTTAGTTTCATTGTCTTTTTATTTGCCACTGAGGACAAAGTGCACATTTAAAGCCCCACAGACCACCGCAGAATCATTCATACAATTCAGCCTTGTCATTTCACACGAGCATGAGACTTGCGTACAACTGTGTTATATAATTAAAGATATGTGTAAGAAATAACTGTCTACTGTGATATGGACATTAGTTGCCTTTCACTGCATCACTGCGAATGTACAGTAACTCCCCAGAGATCTATTAAACGGTCAGTGCTAACAATGTCTCACTTCTTTGTATTCTCTATGCATTTAATGCAGAGTCGGCCCTGACCAATTTGGGGCCCTCAGCAAGATTTTAGCTGGTGCTCCTCCACCTCTTTTGGCACATGGGGAAGCCTGTGCGAACATTTTTTTTGTGCATTCGGAAAGCATTCCCTGCCGGGTTCTTAAACAGTGTTATTCTTGTGCATGCAAGATTGACGTAGCCTCTTAACCAGCTTAGAATACAGATACCATATTGACCTTCATTGTGAGACACCCCCTTTTTTTCGAGACTCAAGATTTTTTAAAGATCAAATCCTATTTTTTATTAACAAAAATGAAATAAATCTGACCAGAATGCAAGTTGATCTGTTATCTGGAACATAACCTGCTCCGGAACAGGTTAGCTGTTCAGCATAAGTTACCATAAAGATCTACCCCGGTAAGAATTGAACCACTGTCGTAGGACTGAAAACCCTGAAGGGTTAACCCTGAAGTTACCTCGCTAACCCTAAATCCTGCTTCGTAGTACAGGCCTCTGGCCTACTTTTAATGATGGTGGATATTCTGACTGGCATTAACATTACAGTCATTTAAAGGCCGTTGCAGGTTTCACTTTTTAAGATAGTGGAAATACAGTGGCATCATATCTTGAGATTGCAACGAATCCGTTGATACCAAACATGTCATACTAGCTTACTGGGAAAGAGGCCAAATTATTGCTCCAAAGCTGAGCTGTCTTTACTGCGAGGTCCGCGACACCTCAGTGGCAAACTGCAGTGTTATGGCCAGGCTGTTTGTGCCCCCTCCGGCACTTGGTGCCCTACGCACAGCGCGTGATGCACGTGTGCCTGGCGGCTGCGCTGATTTAATGCCATTTTATAAAGTGACCTACCATTCTGCCTTCATTGGTGTGTTCATTGCAGCGGGTGTAGTTGGTCCATGTGCGGTTGCTCTCCGGATGCAGGAACCAATGACCACTGTCGGTGCAAATCTTGTTAACCATCTCTGCAGGTAAAAATGATACAAAGACATGAAGACAAACCACCTTCCACATACACTGGTAGCTCTGACATACTACAAGCCATGTTTTTATAAGAACAGCTCAATCCTGTAGGCTGAATCGAAGAGGATATTTCTTGGTATTTATTATTTGCAGCAAAGCAGGTTGAAGACCTAGCAGCCAAGTCAAGAAGAAGTTCCCCCAAGACACACAACCAGACATTAATACACATGAAACTATTGAGAGCAGTGATTAGTGGGAGTGAATCTAATTATACATCTGCATATCCTGTTGTAGGATGTAGGAAAACTAATTTACTCCGATAAACACATTCATGCATTTTTCTAACCTTAACCAAGTCGTTTTGTTGCCTAAACATTTCACAATGTTAACCACGTAACTATTGTGCGTCTCTGCTAGCGTGATACGAGGGTGATATGAAACGGATTTATGAAACGGATTTATGAAACATCGACATTCAACGTCTGTGGTTTGAGGAAATGCACAATGCCAACATTTTTTCTGCTGGGTTGAGAAGAAATGTTGCTGTCAGTATTCACTCGTTGGTTATTTTTTGCAGCTGATTTATATTTTACTTAAGTTGCATAATGGGAAGTGTAGGGTCCAGCATTTTTAGAGTTTGACCTAAATTAAAGGTAAGGATATCTCTGCCTCTGCTGCTTTGATTTTGACCATTATTTCATTGATCTGTCTTTGTAAGTTCCCCCAATTTAATGGAAGTGCAATACTAAATTGCTGGAATACCACTTTTAAGAAAACCAAACATAGTTGGTGAAAATGCACCTTTAGAGCTACTGTAAGCTACAGATCTTACCTGAAGGATCAAAATCCTGGAAGTAGTCGGGGCAGTGCTGCTCTGAGTTAACACCCGCCTTGGTGTCGTCCCAACACAGCCAGCCATCCCAAGTGCGATTACACATGGGCTCTAAAACCACAGGAAAAGTGTTAGGAGATATGGTGTGTCAGCAAGAATTTTCAAATATATAATTAATAAAAGTAACTAAAAAATATTGTAATCTATTAATTATTTAGAAAAGAGGTACTACAATAATTGACTTATCCAGTCTATTGGATGTTGTCGTACTTCACTAAGCCCGCATTACAAGTGTAGAATATTGCAAGCAGTGTATTCCAATTACTTAGCCTAGACAGCTCTAAAGTTCAGAAACATGAAACATCACCAGCTACCTTGTCTGCCTTGGGTATCATCCTTCATTATCTTTTGATAGCACTCAAACTGTGCTGTAACTATCTTGTTCCTGGTGTGTCCCATCTCATGGTAGACGTTGGTTGGATGCTGCTGCTGGGTTTCATTCACCTCCAGGCTTGCCTTCACAAAAATCTGCAAGGAAGGAGAGACGGTGAATAAATCTTTTCACTTCTTGTTTTGATCAAGAGAGGTTTGTCTCACAGAAGACATGGGCATAATCTAGAATTGTTCCAATACCGATACCAGTATCGGAAATGCGTCCATTACTGCCCAAAATTCGGGATTGGATATCGGTGAGTACGCCAGTCTATGCCCCAATCCATTACCATCATTTATTAACCCAGAAAAAAAATCAATTCTTCTTTGCCGCTCCAAAACAGCAGCCTTCACTGTGCTGTCAACCTGGATGTATCATGGCTGCCACTGGAAACTACTGTTATAGAGCAGTGAAGAACTGACTGCAGGTAGTTTATCACGTGACAAAAGCAAACAACAACAGTGCGGTGCTGGTAACGGCAAAGAGTTTAGAAGCAAAGAGACAAAACTCTGGTGTTTTTGTGACAACAGCTGCTGCCAGCATTTTGGAAATGTCAGCCATTTGGCAATATTTCACAGTGAAAAATAAAGTAAAACGTTGATATGTACAGTATGTAAGGGTTCTGTTTACAGGGGTGTTGCCAATTTCAGCACCACTGAATGATTTCACCACAGCAAAGGGGGAAAAAATGGACAAACCGCAACAGCAAACGCTGGAAACCACATTCCAAAGAAGAGATAAATTCCACAAAGACAGCCCAAAAGCGCCGGAGATATTATATTTATCACACTGGTATCAGATCGGTACTCGGTATCGGCCAATACCGCAAGTTCAGGTATCGGAATCAGTATCGGGAAGGAAAAAATGGTATTGGAACATCTCTAGCATAAACACTACAGAGCAGTCAAAACTCAGCAGATAAATGTTATTTTAAAGTCGATGGCCACTGAGCTTCATTCCAGAAAAAGTATTTGTGTGCAACCATATGCCTAGACTCAATTTGGGCTGTGTATTCTGACTCCGTGGAACAGTTCATTAAATCCTACTTCGAATGCCAGGAAATGGAGTCTAACATACACAAGCTTCCATTAAATCCATTAGTGCTCCATGGAAAATATGACATCCATGCAGAAGTATTGCCATCCAGATATGTCCAACTTATTTATTACATAGCCGATACCTGAAGTAACTGTTTATCCTTCACAAAACCCCCAACATAAACTGAAACTAACATAAATAAGTTTAAATAGGTCAAATTAAGTCAGAGTTGAATAGTAGCCTACAGAAATACAAACTAACACACAGTTGACATGAACTACATAATCTGTAAAGTTTCTACTATCAAGTATCAGGGTTGCATCGGTATGAGATTCAGGGTTTGATAACTATCTCAGAAAATATTACGGTATATGGTATTACACAATTACTATTAATACTGTCAGTTACAATGACCCTTAAAGCGTTTGAACGCTTTATTATAACTGAAACTTGAAACCCTTTTTTTTAATGGAAGTATGTGTAAGAACTAGGGCTGTCAATTGATTGAAATATTTAATCATGATTGATCGCATGATTATCCAGAGTTAATTGCAATTAGTCATGAATTAATCTCACATTTTTTAATCTGTTCAAAATGTACCTTAAAGGGAGATGAATAAACCATGTGTAAAAGCATGTTAGTTCACATGTTCGCAGTAGTACAGCATGTTGAATTAACTACTTCATAAAAAACAACATCAGCAGTGAGCTTCTAAAATAACGGGGCGCTGAGCAAAACTCTGAGGAGCGGCTAGTCACTAAATGTCTAAAAGGGTTAACCTTCGTTGACTGACTCGGCTTCGCGACCCAGGTCGAGAGGTGGGTCGGACCAGGGTCTTTGTCTCAGCCAGCTGATCAGTTTAGCAGTAAGAAACATGACAAACTAACCTCAACAGTCTGACTACTAGCCTTCTGCCAGCTTTAGTTTCAGCTTGTGTAGCCGAGGGTTGCGTTGCTCTTATATACTTTATGAAGATAATAAATTAATAACACAGAGGCTCCGTAGTCTACAGCCTCGTCAATAACAGCACATCACAGCTTCACGTCTTCCGTTCCTCCCTTCACAATAAACTCCCCGGACACAAACACTGAAACACTTAAACACTGAAACACGGCTTACTAGAGGGAACTAAAGTCATTCACAACTCAACTAAATAACTAACACGTGTTTACAGTTAGCTGTTAGCCACGAGCTAACGCGCTCTCCTTGTGTAAACAGCAGCGGTGGAGGATGAGAGACAGCAGACAGAACAGATTGAAACGTTGCTTTCCTCCATGTTTAACCGATTCATCGTGTTTATGCTTGTTGAACAGGTGTAATAACGGATCTTGGCTTTACACTTGCAAAGTTTTATTGCACTAACTTACAGCAACGAGCGTAGCGTCAACTCGTCTCCACCGCGGCCTCTCTGATCAGCTGTTCACTGACCGCGCTGTGTGTGTGTTGATGTGTGTGGAGCTCCGACACAGAGCAGCATGGCCTATAGAAGCAGGCTGGGTGACGGGCGGACATGGCTCTCGGGGTATGACACATGCGCAGTGTAACTGAAGCTCTGCGTTGCGATTGGGTCAATTTTGATAAATGGGTAAGACAGAGGAAAAACTGTTTGTGAGTGTTGATTGATGGATACTGTAAATCTGTATGCTGTCTGTATCTTTTCGCATATATTAGGGACCAGGTAATACAGAACATATTAACCTTTTACAAAGCTAAACTTGCTGTACTGTATTACACCATATGATCCCAGAAGCATGCATCTTTCTGTGACATTTTACATTTTTGCACACATTGATGATCATCCCCTCTCTCTGTAATCCTCCAGAGGTGTAACCCTTCCGCCCATCTCTAGCACCTGAGTTTATTGACATGTATTGCTCCCGGGTTGTGACCCAGGTCGTATCTGAATTGTCATGACCAGGGATTAACCCGTGTTGACTGGTTTGAATTTACAAAAGAAAGGTTGAACATGGCTCAGATAACCCTGGTCTGACCCTGGTCTGACCCTGGTCATTGGTGTGAAAGAGATAAAAGCGGAAAGGAGATGCTCACACACAGGTTTATAAGCAAATGTACCTGGTATGATAATCGTCAATTTTCATACCATGCTGTACCATGAAATCAGTATACCACAGCGACCCTACCTAGTATAGACAAATGTGATTTATTCACACATGTAAATGTATTAAATTAAGTATATTTTGTGTGTGTGTATTTTCAGTATTTGCTTGATGCAAGCAGGCTGTCCTACCTTTGCTAGATTACACAGTAGTATGAGGGCCACCATCCCGCTCCTCCCGATGCTATCCATCTTCCTTTTGGCCATGTCGAAGCTGGTGATGACAGCTCAATGATTTACCAGCTGCAGATCTGGAACGGAGAATAAAATATTAAGCACTGTCATTAAAGCGAAATAAAATCCCCTCATAAAGGCCTCTTCACAGCACTCCTTATCTCTTCCACTGCAGATAAATGTTTCACCCAGTGGCTTTAATCTACTGAAATGTTGCTTCTGTATTTGCCACCGGAGTCAATTAAGCTGGGAATGGACCATTACATTACAGCCCACACATTACGACTTATTCACAACATACACACATTGTTCCATAGGTTTTTTTTGCAAAAACTGTCATGTCAACGGTCCAGATTCTAGTCGTTAATGTTGAACATGTTCAAAATGATCTTAATGGCAACAGCAAGCAGCAACTGGATCAGCAAATAAACAATTGGAATCCAAACTCAACAAACTGTATGCTTTAATCTCCCGACTGTCATCAGCAACTGCTCCAGAGTAGCGACAACATGGGTCTAACTTGATCCGTAGTAATCCCAACTCAACAACTGTACTACACACACATCTACCCCTTTACAGGCAGCATAGCATGCAATCACTGACTGTACATTAGAGTTACAGTGGCAGTATGTAGAATATTTTTTGCATCATAGGGAAGACAATTCCATAATAACCTTTCAGCATATTGTAATTCAAGTGTTCTGAGAGAAAACTAGACTTCTGCTCCTCCTCATGGCTCTGTTTTCAGGCTTTAGAAAATCAAGCCCGTGATGGGAGACTTTGGCCAATCACGGATCATTTCAGAGAGCAAGCGTTCCTATTGGCTGTTCATTCAACGGAGGCAGCTGTCAATCACTCTGAAACTCTGATCAAACGGTCAAACTAGGCAACGCTGATCAAATATGAATCAACATTCTGTTACTGTAATGACTATTTCTCAGGTAAAATGTTTTCAGAATCATCTGTAAAATGAGAACTTTTGTAGTCTTCCGACCACTCAAAGCTCTTTACACTACATGTCAGCATTCACCCATTCACACACTGATGGTAGAGGCTGCTAAGGTGCCAACTTTGCCCATCAGGATCTAATCTAAATACTCATTCACACAATCACACACCGATGGCTATGCCTTTGGAAGCAATTTGGGGTTAACCTGCTCTACCCTCTGAGCCACAGCCGCCCCGGATTAGTTAACTTAACTAATCTTGCCTACTGCTGCTTTAAATGTGCTCATAATGGTAGTATTTCAGCTTAGTGATCAAAGAGCACAGCTTACACAATAAGCAGTTGGACCCAGCCCAACAGAACCCCATCGATCTCAGAAAGTCCCTGTTGCCTGACAAAAGTCATGTAAGCACAGCTGAGTTTAAAACCCCATGCTCTCACGTGCCACTGTGTGTTGTGTGAGCCATATCTCCTTTGCACCATAAATTCTCAAATGTGTTTTAAATTGGTTAGTGGATGTGTTACACATTTAATTTTCAAAAAGGTGATGCTGGTGTCTCTTCAAAGCAGAATCCCAGAAAGATGTTTGCGGCAGAGCTGCAGGCCACTGGGATTTCATGTCACGGCTGCTGCATAGCAGATGAGACTAAATTCAAATGGAAACATATCCCTCAGGTTGTGCTTTGCAAAACAGTGGGTGTACTAATGCTTGGCTAGTTTTAAAGCAGCAGTAGGCAAGATTAGAGCAAATATGATGAAACATTTTGTTTTTATAAAATGGTCACTATATCCTGACAGTAGTGCATGAGACAGGTAATCTGAAAAAAATCATGTGCTTCTGTGTCCTCTGGTGTCCCCCCGTGTTCCTAACGGCATCTGCAACCAATCAGAGCCGAGCTGGAGCCTTGTCGTCTCTGAGCAGCTGTCAATCACTTGAAAACTCCGATCAAACGGTCAAACTAGGCAGCGCTGATCAAATATGAATCAATATTCTGTTACTGTAATGACTATTTGTTGCATAAAATGTTGTAGTGTACTGTTTAGCTGTAAAATGAGAAAGTTTGTGACACGGCAGCCATGTTGAGATCAGTTGAGGAAATACCAAGCACCGCCCACCAGCTGGAGCACACTTTTGAGGTGAGAAATAGTCATTACAGTAACAGAATATTAATTCATATGTGATCAGCGCTGCCTAGTTTGACCGCTTGATCGGAGTTTGCGAGTGATTGACAGCTGCCAACAGCCAATAGGAACGCTCTCTCTCTCTCTGAAATGACCTGTGATTGGTCAAAGTCTCCCGTCAAGGACCAGATTTTTTAAAGCCTGTAAACAGAGCCATGAGGAGGAGCAGAAGTCTAGTTTTCTCTCAGAACACTTGAATTACAATATGCTGAAAGGTTAATATGGCATTTTTGCCCAATGATGCCAAAACTATACTGCCTACTGCAGCTTTAAGCGTGCCTGCAGCTAATGCATAACTATCAAAGAGTTACAGGTCTGCTAAAAGGTAACCAGAAACAGGTTGTTAGCATTTTTAGAATACTTGATACAAATCCCAGGTTCATTGCTTTCAGTGTGAAACTATGTAACAAGCAGCTGAGAAACAACAAGAGACAGGAGGATGGGAGAGACAGAGAGAGAACCTGAACCCAGGATGACATACATGTAGCTACATGGCCCTCAGGAGTGGATTACATCTCAATCAGAAGCGAAATTTAATAACGTCTTTTCATACCCCAAAGGAACTAGGTCATCACAATTATGTATTTGCAACATCTCAAGTTTAATTAAATTAGGTGGAATTGAACAGCTGGACAAACTCTGCAACAGGAAATTAGTTGAATGCAAGACGTGAGCATTTAACTTTAAGCATACAAATATTTATTTTCTATCACTGATGAGAAATTGCCAAGTTGTTTTTTGTTGTCATAAACTGCATGGATCGAAAAAATGAAGGTCATGCGTGGAAATGTTCAATATCCTGAGAAAGAAACCTCCCCCTCAGCTCAGAGTGCAGCATCAGCTCTCTGCATCTAGTGATCTGGTTGGAGCTCTGCATTTTAATAAAGTGGTGGATGGATTTGCACAGAAGCGGGTGAGGGAGAAACGTCTGTTTTAAGATTCGACAACCCACACTGTCACTGAGTGTTTATGACACATTTGTCAGGCTAAATGCTCGAAGTGGGCCGGTACTCATTGCCGACGAACGGCACGAGGGAGGGCACGACGCTGCTGTAATTTATCGATACAATGTTCACGTCCTTGTTATCGTCATACTTAAGTTGTTAACAAATATAATTAAAGATGCAGTGGGTAGAAATGGATCAAATATGATTTAAAAAAATATTTTTATAAAACAGTCACTATATCGTGACAGTAGTGCATGAGACAGGTAACCTGCAAAAGAATCATGTGTCTCTGTGTCTTCCGGTGTCCTCCGGTGCTCCTAACGGCATCTGCAAGATTTCACAGATCGGAGGAAAACAACCAATCAGAGCTGCCGTCTATGAGAGCCGGCTGCCAATCACTCGCATACTCCGTCAAACTAGGCAGCTACTAATCAAATATGAATTCATATTCTGTTACGTTAATGCCTATTTCTCTCCTCAGATGTTCTCAGAATCATCTTGTAGTGTACTGTTTAGCTGTAAAATGAGAGTTTGTGACCCGGCAGCCATGTTGACATCAGTTGAGGAAATACCAAGCACCGCCCACCAGCCGGAGCACAGCCAATAGGAACGCTCTCCCTCTCTGAAATGACCTGTGATTGGTCAAAGTCTCCCGTCACAGGCTAGATGTTCTAAAGCCTGAAAACAGCCATGAGGAGGAGCAGAAGTCTAGTTTTCTTTCAGAACACTTGAATTACAACATGTTGAAAGGTTATTATGGGATTTTTGCCCAATGAAGCCAAAAACATTCTGCCTGACCCCACTTTAAGTATTAACACTATATACAAAGACACCACCTTGGCCATATAACTTACTTTTATAGAAGTCGTTTGTATGTGTATAATTTGAATGCTGCAAACGATCCAAACAATGCAGCTTTAAGCAGAATCAACTTTGCTAAAGCTTGGTCATTCATTGTTTGGTTGCTAAAAAAAAGCACATTTAGTACAACTCTTACAACACACTGACAAAGGAGGCAAAGCTGGGGGCTTTCAGACTCAGACAGTACATCAGTGAAAGATTTGACCCAGTTGATTTTTACAAGTTTCCCTGCAGCTCTGTGGGACCGGCCCAGTGCCTCATCAAGTCTGCTCAGAGTTAAAGCTGCATCACCCCGGGGAGAGGAGGGGAGGAGGAGGAGCTTACTGAAAGTGGGATCGTAAAACATTATGGTGATGTGCAAATTAGAAACAGCCAGGAAAAGATCAGCTGCTCTGTCACACATGCATTCAAACACACAAAAATGCACATGCACACACACAGACAGACACACACGCAGCGCTCTGCTTTGCCAAGTTCCGCAGCTGTTTCTTGGCAAAGGCTGTTTTTTATACATTAGCAGACCGATACGGAGAATATATCTTATCAGATGGCAACACAGGACAAATGTTGCAGATAGCTTTCCCAATAGCTGCTTGAATGTTGCTAATAGCTGCTTGTGATCTGTTTTTCATCTCATTTTTTGTGCTATTACTGATTTATTTTTAGTCGTCATCCCCATCTAACTAATCCTAAAGGTGAAAGTGAAGTAAAAGCCCGACCCCTCCCACCCAAATGGAATCCATTCGTCATGGTGGAAATTTCCAGCGTGACATTTTGTTCACTTCTGCCATAAATACCTTGTTTATGAGGGAAACAAAAAGACCAATTTGAACAGAACATATTGAACAGCCAATATAGACGAGCATGATCAACTCCAGGCGGGTGAATGAACGATAAAACCTTGAGTAAAGAATGCAAAGTCTTAAATACCTTCTGTCCAAATCAAGACACGTTAGTCCTTTTATCAATTCTTTTAGAAACCATGTTTCCATTAGCTATTCTTTATTCAAACCAAATGACACTGGGTATTACAGAGAATATAGTTTCAATTCTGTGTCTCAAACCAACCCTGTCTCTCACTGTCATACAGTATGGAACTAATTTATAATAACCATTTATGTTCACTGGTAACATTTAATTCAAGTACAGGAAGCAGTGGGATGTCACAGCCCAGCTTAGTCGGCACTAAAAATTATGTTCCTATACAACAAAACCTCATTGTCAATTATGTTTGGAGAGAAACATATTTTCTGCCAGATTACGTTTGTTTTTGATGTTATGACAACTTTGTTTCTAATCAAAGTCTGTGGAAGCCCACGTAGGGAGTAGGGCTGGGACCATTCACCTACATATCTCCCCATTTAATATGATCACAATACTTGGGTGCCGATTCCATATGTATTGCGATTTTCAAGTATTGCGATTCTACAAGTATTACGATTCGATATTACGATTCATTTAGATTTTTATTAACTTTTTTAACACTAGACCATGGGAAAAAGTTGAATCATACATATAGGGACTTCTACTCTCTAAATCTCTCTAAATTAATACAGTAAGAATGTTTTCAGCATGTATGTAGTACGAGATGTCCTGAAGTCAAATATAGCAGTCATTGTCAAGCATTATGAATTTTTTACAGCAACCCAAAAATCAAAGAATAAAGACATTTCCCTCACAGATTAGTGGCATTTTCTTTTTAATTTATAAGGGACAAGTAATGTTTTATACTTCTGGTGAATATAATCCATCAATATGATTTCCATAGATGTCTTTATATATACAGTTCCCTTTGTTAACACCTTATTTTGAAAACCAGATGTAGTCCCACGTGTCTACTTCCTCTAACTTCTCCAAGGTGGTCTCTAGCTCTCCCGTCAGCTCCGTTCTCTTTATCCATCCATGGTCAGCTCCATCGGGGCCGTTTCAAAGCAGAGAACATAAATGTCAGTATCTGGGTTCTCTACAGTCGTAGTGTCGGCCCGTTTGACCACGGAGACGAGAGCGAAGGCCGGCTTGACCGCACGTTACCGCGGTATGATAACGTTTCCTGTCCGTGACAGAGTTAGCATGCAGCTTTAGCTATGCTCTGTGTAGCTCTGCTTTTCCTGTCAATGTGTGAAACCCAAAGTGTTTCCATCCTTTACTGGATGTGTAGTGTTTACCATGCTGGATTTCAAATGGGAGTGTGCAGGTCGTATCAACGCTGACCCTCCAACGTTTCCTACTTCATCGTTTCGGCTGGCTGCGGTTTGTTTTAGTTGACAGATACATACATATATGAATACATTTTTTTCCCACCCCTACTAGGGAGGTGGTCTGGGAGGATGGGAGACCGCTGTTCATGTCCGGTTTGAAACCAAAAGTCCAGGTTGACTTATTCTAATTTACATCCACAACTTAAATAATGTAACAAACATACTTATTTTAAGCCAAACCATGATATTTTTTTACCAAACATAACCATGTAATTGTTGCATTTTTTTGTTTCAATTTACGACTTTAATAACATGTTTAACACTGTGACTGTAATTTAATTGTATGGGAACATAATTTTGTAGGATACAGGGTTGTCCAGCCCAACCTTAACCTTTCTGCATTTGCGTATAACATGACCATAATGCTTCCCTTACTTTAAAGCTGCATTCAAATATTTCTGGCCACTAGGGGGCAGCAGAACTCCAAAACCAGCCTATAGTAACATTGTCATCACATTGGAGCTCTCTTCTCTCCTGGCTACCAGACAAATCAAAGTTCAATATTCACTGGACTTTTAGCTCTGATTTAGTCTCCATGAACTTTGTGAGAACTATCTGGGTCTTAGATACGTTCCTTATTAACATTTTTGGCTGGACCGCAGAGGGCAAGCCCTGCAAACACAAAAGTCTGTCATGGTGACTGACTGAGTAATGAAGTTACACGATTGGTCAGCTGAGTGTTGGGGTTTCCTCAACCGTTTGTATTTCAAAATGAAAAGGCGGGGAATAGTCATTTATGCAAATGAGCCCGTCCAGTGCGACAGGTCCAGCTCACGAAACTTGGACCAAGCTGTCAAACTAGACGATCTAGTTCTAAAACAAAGCGAGATTCAGCAGTGGCATCATCGCCTATTTCTCGCTTAAAATCGTTTCAGAAATAGATTTTGGTGGATTGTTTAGACGGAGTAACGGCCACCGTTGTTGTTTCCTGTTTGAAACGGCAAGCAGAAAAATCAAATCAGGTGCATTCAACGATAAGGTATGTTACTGCTTGCATGGCCAGTTGAGTGGAGCAGCGCGTCCCCTGGTGTCCTTGCAGGACCTGGTGGACATGTCCCGCTGGATTGAACATTACAGACATGACCACTGACTATTTTTGTAATAATTTAGCCACAAATTCACACATACACATTCTGACCATAAACGGTCCAACCATATACTCGGTTTTGACAGATCAGAAATGAATATATCTTTAAAAAGGATGAGCAGTGTCAAGTCAGACAGAACAGTAGCTAGATTCGTCACTTGTCTTTTTTAAAACACAAAGTTATGGGTAATATTTTCAAGCGACAAAGTTATAAAGCTAGCACATGTTGCTGCTAAAGTACACGACCAATACCAATACAAAATGTCACCAATAACTGTTATCTCCTGTACAGTAGGGATACATCAGCAGCAATGCATTGGAGTCAATATGAGCAGATAAATGAATGATGGTCCACAAAACCAAAAACCCTGCAACAACTCCTAAAAAAGCTACGGCTGTCAAAGTTAACGCGATAATAAAGCGTTAACGCAAATTCACTTTAATGCCACTAATTTCTTTAACGCATTAACGCAACCTGCGTTTTTTTAGGTTGTAGCGGCTCAGTTTTAAAGCTAGAGTGAAGATACTGGTATCATATGAAACTACAAAACCTGAGGATGTCGTACTAGCTTTAAGGTACATTTTGAATAGCTCCAAATGTGTGATTAATTAGCAATTAATTGCGATTAACTATGGACAATCATGCGATTCAATATTTTAATCGATTGACAGCCCTAATAAAAACATGTACTTCATGAAAATTTCAGCTCAAAGCTAGGAGAGCTTGATTTATTGATCTGTTTGGGTCAACTTCATCCAACCACAAACCAGTGCGAACTGCGGGTGGTCCACTATTATCTGTAGTACCTCAGAGTGTTTCGCAGAAGTGGTTAGTCATGTACACTTTGCACAAAAGCTGACATCACCTACGTCCGCCAGCATGCAGAAAGATACCTGGAAAAACGGTCTATGCACAACAGCTGTTGTCTTCTCGCCCAGTGCCAGAACTCAGCCTGAACTTATCAACTCCCACTCTCCCCGCGGAGACGCTGTGCTGTAAACATCCTTCTGCCCTCACAGGATGTTGGACGCCGCATACTCCGAGTTCCGCTCATTGGCATTCGGATGTCCATTAGGCTGGTGAGGGCCTATGACATCGTTACTGCCCTATTCTATAGCAGGATATAGGCTTAACTAGAGAGGGGGGTAGCCATGAGAAGTGATGAAGACCTTGCAAGCAGAGGCACTGAATATGAGAATGGTGTGTTGGGTTCACCCTGTGTCTCTGTTATTATTGTTCATGTTGTCAGTTTTACTTCTCACCAATGCCACCGCGTCGGCATATTCCTGTGCATTTCTTGCATATGGCGAATAAAGTGACCCTGATTCTTGCAGAGTTTTACAAATAAATAGATTATATAGTAATTCTTCTTTTACGGGGGTATTAAACATGCTTAATGGTCCATAATCCTGTACTAGTGGTTGTGTATTCTAGTAATAATGAATGATGCTATATACTGATGTTTTTTTCAGTGCAAATACAAGCAAAATATTCCTTTTCACCAAAGGATAAGACAATCTCAACTGATCCTGCATGCTTTCTGATGCATCGTGCAGCATCTGGTGAGAAGGCAAAAATAAACACTGTCCTGTTGCACTGCAATGTTTGCTTCATTCTGTTATCTCTTATAGTTGCAATTTTATGTAATTTCGATAAACAGTGGGAGACAGGAAACTGCTGGTTCTGGGTCATGTTCCAAGCACAGTTAGATTTATATAAGTATATAAATATAGAATTTGTATTTCCAGAGCAGACTGCACCTCCAAAATAATTCATATCAAGATTCCTTTGTTAAGATACAGTAAAAGAACACATTATAACAAATTACCTATGTATTTGGCCAATATAGAAAGATTCAATTTTTTCAACTGAGTGGGGCAAAACTCAGTTATGAACAAGTTCCAATTAAAATATCATTCTTTTGGATTAATTAGGACATGAAGCCTAATCTTTAACTATGTTGTGAAATTGATGTTTTTCCTTTCATTTTCGATGATGCTGCCGAAGTGACAGCCCATTCTCACTCCCAAGTCGTCAAGTATGGCAGCTTAGTCAGGAGCCCTGCGCGTCAAACTATGACGCTCTAAATGCCTGTAGTTATGGCGGGAGATTGAGGATTTCAGGTACCGTAGTGTAAAGAGCATTATTTATATCCACATATAGTTCAGGCAGGGAGGAGATTGGGGTGGATGGATGACTTTCACCCAGGAGTCCGCTGTTTGTGTCCGTTAGTTTAACTCATTTCAACATCACGTAACATTCAACAAGTCAAGTGTAAATCTTTTTAATGCAGCAACAAATTGGTCAAAACTTACTGGAATTAAAATTCCAGTCTATAATGTATATTATATTTAAACATAGAATTGATTTGAATAGATCAGCCCCATCGTCACAGATACCCAATCCAGCCATTTGAATCAGTATCAGCCCGATATCTGATACGGTATCGGTATCGATGCATCCCTACACCAGAGAGCACTGGCATGTTCCTTTTTCAACTGTAAATGTCCTGTTCAGTATGTATCGTCATCACAATGAAAAAAAAAAGGTTCAGTAGCTGGGAAACTGTCCAGTACCTGAGGTCTACAGCTGGTGGATGAATGGACGGGGAATAATATCTTGGCAAGTTCAGCTGGATGGGTTGCCACATTCTAACCAAGGCACAGCATGGCCACCACATATATCTTTAAGACATGAAGCTGCTGAAAGATGTGACATAATGAGTTTGAAAAAGAAAATTGTATGGAAGAAAAAAACTATGAACAACTGGATAAAATATGCTGATGTCAGAATGCATACCACCCCTTTGGCAGTATTATGAGATATTTCAACATGCTCTGTATGTTTGCTGCATCCCACCATATTGATCTCTTAGTGTTAGTTTTGTTCGATTTCATCGTCAATCTAAGGTTGGAAACAGAAATAAAGTGCTCCGTCATGTTTACACAGACGCCCCCAGTTTCACTTTACATGCAGCACATGCAACATGTGTCCCTGGTCTGTGTCTTTATCAGCTATGCGTACACCACCTCAACATCAAACCCGTTTGTTGGGAAACAGCTGGAGGAGTGCAGGTGTTGGTGCGGGTACATTACCTCAAACTAACGAGCAAGGACATACCCTGCATCCAGCTCAATGTCTGCACATACATATGGTTGCTTTTAATATCCGATACTATTTATAACCTCTCTGATTTTGTCAGGGTTTCTTAGGATTTTTACTCCCTTGCATGTATATGTACTTATTCTCTGATCAAATATTCTACCTGTATATAATGAGTAATGAGTGAGTAATCCTGACAAGGAAGTGTTGACGTGGACAGGGAGGAAGGAATGGGACAGAAGTGGACAGAAGAGGGTCTATGAAACAAGACATTCTAAGAAAAGCGTCTTCAGTATATGCTGGGCACGTGAATAATAGAAACAGGAGGAGAGCTTTTAAGAACGCTGTGGAAACACAGTCCCTTCTCTCTCATCAACGAGACCAAATATAGCTAGTGGACATTCCCCATGGGATCAGCTGTACATTTAGATAATCTCTCCCATGTGACTGAAAAACATGTCTGAGTTAGAGTTTAACATCTCAGCCATTGATCTTCCCAAGCCTAGGACATGAGAGCAAACCTCATGCAAACCTCCATGTTGCCAAAGGCAAACCAGATGTCAGGGAAAACAATAACAATCCCACACAGATGTGAGGGAGGAGACCTCTTTGTTTCATAAAAAGACCTCCTCAACTCTCAGTCCACCCGCCCTGAATGATGCACGCAATATTCTTTGCATTATCATGGCAAGAAGGAGGTAGCGCTCTAGCGCAGACAACAACCCAGATGCCGAAGTATTCATGTCATTGCTTTCACGCCCTCATTGCCAGCATGCCAACGTTCTCAGGGCAAGCACATGGATCTACTTACAACTATGGTGCTGAAAGGGGGAAAACACTGCATTCTAATATGTAGCTCACGGGGAATAAGAAAGGAGAGGCTAAGACTGGTGCTAAATATTGTTTGATGATGTCAGATGTGAACCATTCACGGTGGTCATTCAAGCCCTCGAGGCTGTATGGTTAAAGGACAGATGATGCAGCACAGTATCCCTAGGAATTATGAATATTGAAATATTCTGTCGCACACAATCTTCTCCCCAGGCCAATGTTCAGTGCCAGTGCAGAACATGGTGTGCTCTTTTTATAGCACGGCAGATAGTAAATGTGTGGAGGATGTGTTGGTGTTGATGGAGTTCTTGCCCCTTTAGAAACCAATCATTAATGTGAGCTTTATATTTAACGATACCCACAGTACAGTGAATGCACCCATTGAACGTAACCACAATCATCAAATATCAATGTTATGTCCGGCAAAAGATCGAACTATGAATACTACAGCAATTTTCTTTGCTTGGACATTCATCTGAAAATACCGTGACAGTTAGGATAAGCCACCATATGAAACAACCATTATAGTAAAATGTTCACTTATTTCTTCTCAAAACATTGTTAGTTATGTAATATAGGTGTCAATCAATTAAAATATTTAAGCGCAATTAATCACATGATTGTCCAAAGTTAATCGTGATCGATCACAAATTTATCATGCATTTTTTGTATCTGTTCAAAATGGAACTATTCAAAAGGGACTATTTGTAACTTTCAGAATGTCTTGTTAACAGCGACACCTGTGGCATTTAAGTCAACGAAAGTCAGCATCGGGCTCGCGCTTGCTCGCTCTAAATAGACATGAACGAGTATCGCTCAACACAGTGAGGAGACACACGTCAGCTAAAAGCACAATATCACTCTATATTTCAGCTGCTTGGCAGTAATGTTAGCTGACCAGATGAAGGTCTCTCCATGAATCAATGCTGATCCTAGAGTTGGCTTTTCCTGCTTCAGCCCCGAGAAACGTTATCATCTCGGACCGGGTGCCGGTGTCTCCCTCCGACACCCGGTCGGAGACGATAACGTTTCTCTTCCTGCTTCAGCCCCGTCACTTCACAAAACACGGGAAACCTCTGTTAGTCTGGAGGAGCTGAAGCATTTATTTCTGCACAAACGTCCACTAGATATTCTCAGAGCTACGAAGTCTTCTGCAGTTTGGAGTGTGCGCGCATACACGTCTAGAGGTGGAGCGAGAACGCGCGCAGTGTGTGAGTGAAGGCAAGCAGGCAGACAGCGGAGCAGAGACTCCGGCCCTGGAGACCAAAGCTACGGTCTCCCTCGCGTACTACCACCGCCGCCGCCAACACTGTTTAACAGTGTTGGCGGCGGCGGTGGTAGAACTAGATAGAACTTTGAGGTTTTGGTGCTTCCGTGTAGTTTGTGTTAGAGTCTGATGGTACGTGTCCACAGGGAGTCTGAACAGCGTGAAACACGCGAGCGAGCATATGCGAGCGCGCATGGGAAACTGACCCGGTAGATTTATACGTTACAAACAGTCCTGAAGTAACGAATCTGCCTGGCTCTGACCAAAGTTAACAAAATCCACCTACCAGCACTTCTAAAGCTCGCTAATTAACCATTATGTCTTTTAATCCATGCAAAACTAAATTGATCTTCTTATCTAACTTTTTCATCAAACTATTTCATGAAGAGGATACCAGACACTGATGATCACGCTGCTGTGGCATGCCATTAGCTGCTGAAAAGATAACATACATTTCCCCTCTGCACTAGTTTCAATACCGTGCTGTCATTAGTTGAACATGACAAACACCACGGTTGTCCTCAGTTACTTTTAAAGGAGGTTAAGAGTCCTAGAGGTCTTAACATAGAAAAAGGATCCCATACCAGAGGCCTCTAGTCTACGCAAAGGAAAAAATAGTACAAATACCTAGACAAAAATACACTGGTTAAAAATAAACCAGGGCTCCACCGTGCATTGCACCTGCACAGCTGCTAGGAACCTCTCCTTGGTGTTAATGTAAATGTTTTGATGCAGCTAGGCTTCTATGCTGTGTTTAAAATAGCCTAACCTGCCAAGCATGTGCACACTGTTTCACCTGAGGCGTACAGTACAGTCTGGTGGGAACGTGTGGCTAATTCCACCCGATTCTTTCCACTACATGGAGCCACATTTTCACAGGTCACTAGATTTTCTTTGTCGAGTGCTTTAAGTGCACTCACAGGCTGACAGCTTTACACAATAGTTTAAGCTTTCTTGGTTTGTGTTCCTTCCTGTGTGATATTTCTGCATCCTAACTGGCTATAGCTGATGACAACTTTCAGTTTCATGGCTGTTTGTTGCGGTGATTAGCAGTCAATAAACTGGCATACAGTCGGAGGGGGATTTCCAGGCCAAAAACTGCCCCGGGAGATTAAATGGGTGTTTGCATGTTCTCAGATTTGATTTGGGGATATGGAAATGGTTATCATATCAGTGGGTTTCATCAACAATGCTTCGGCTCAATTATCATCTTTTTTTCCCCTTCTGGCCATGGACAAATTATAAATCCAGAAAGATGCCCTTTGGGATCTCTCTGCTAGATAGCCGAGCACCATGCACTAATCCTCCCTATGTTCAGTGTCATTCTGTCCATCCAAACATTCCCAGAGCTCCATACCACACTCACATCCTGCTAGTGAAGGGAAGATATGTCACATACTTTGTCAACGCAAAGTCACAAACAAAACCATGGAAGAAGATAGAGAGCTGTAGTTGTCCACTAAATAGATGTTTTATTACATATAGGGTACACATTTAGTGTTTTAAGGTTGGAAGTTACAGTATGTCTCATAGTCTGATTAAATCTCTTTTAGCATTTATTGGAGTCTGAACACATAAACAGTGAGGGGCTGTGAGTGGTTCCCTTCTGGTATTGCCACGACAAAAATAACCCTGGAGCTCGGTCAAATTCACTGCTGTTTTAAGACGGCCCCCGAGGAAGCCAAGGAATATCCTCCATGCTTGCTGTGGGCCCTAGACTTGACCTCCAGGGGAGCTACTCACGGGCTCAAGTTGCTCTGGATGCCTTGGTTTTGTATTACAAAAACATATAGTGCTTACATGAGCGAGGTACTGTTCAAATAGTCTGAAATACTGTATAAGGAGTAGCCGTGAATGAATTGGGAAAACTGTTGATAACAACCACCGATGCCAACATACAGTAGCAGCCATACATGTGCCACCACTCACAGCAGGCTTCTCCGTAGCCTGTGAGGCTGATTGGAAGACAAGTAGGTAGAGTATGACACAGCATTATATTAATGAATAGGCACAAACAAAGGCTTAAAAAGAGCAATGGTTCATCTAAGATTAGATGTATGACAAACATAATTCAGTAAAGTCCTGCTGAATTTACAATCAGTTGTTCCCTTTTGCATTAAAAAAATATGTCAAAGTGATTTCTAACTTTATTTTTAATATTCTATTCTTATTATTTTGCTTTTTCTGTCAATGGCAGGACTAGGGATGCACCGATACAAGATCGGATATCGGGCTGATACTAACTCTAATAGCTGGATCGAGTATCGGTGACAATGGGGCCGATCTATTCAATACAATTCTATGTTTGTATACAATATACATTATTTACTGGAATTTTAAAGCTTTGACAAATTTGTTGCTGCAATAAAAAAGGTTTACAATTGAATTGTAATTCCTGTTCAAGTTGCAGGTGTACAATTTTGTCTTTTAATAAAAATTGATATCTATGTGTTTATTTGTTACATTTTGCTTTACAAAGTTAGGAAAGCGATGTTTAAGTCAAGCCTGAGCCTGTCACTTCCACACAGTGAGGCATGCAGTTAATTAATGAACACTGGTACCAGATCGGTACTCGGTATCGGCCGATGCCCAAAGCCCAGGTATCAGTATCGGCATCGGGACTGAAAAAGTCGGAGCGGTGTTCCCTTGGCGTGACTGTGTCTGTGTTTGATTGACAACAACTGGCAGGCTGAGCTCCAGCAGTGTAATGTAGACAAAGTAAACAAAGTAGCGCTGTAGCTTAGAAGCCACCGATAGACAGTGTTTCATTAGTGGCACCACACCGATCTTAACCAACCAAAATGACATACACACATATGTTTTTGAGCTGTTTAACATGCTGCAGCACGCTAGCTAATAAGCAAACTACACCGAAAACTGACAGAGTGCTCCAGGGATGACATATTTTTGTAGGCGTGATGACGTTTAGTAGTCTCATTTAGCCACTTGTTAACAACCGCCTTTTCTAAGAAACAAAATGGCTTCAAAATTCACAAGTGGGATATTTACTGAGGTATTTTATATCGTAGAACAAAACGTTAAAATCTCTTCAGCTTGTGTTAACCACAGACTTTATTTCAGGCCTCTAACTAAAAACCCATTCAAAAAACCCACTGACTTCCAGACGAGGGAACCGGTAATGCTAAAATGCTAACTCATTTCTGGGTTTTAAGATTCATTCCTGCAGCACTCTGTATTAGCCGCTTGTAGCTTTGGGTCGGGTAAAGCGTGAGTGAAATGTGAGCCATTACAATCCTGAGTAGATAGTTGAACTGACAATAGGAGCACGTCGTTCCACCAGACGCGCGTGAGACGGACGACTTAAAATGCAAAAGAAATGCCTCCTGTGTAGGAACACAGTTAGCCAATGATAGAACTAAAAGAAATGAAACCTTAACTCTGACTTTTTCTCAGGAGAGCGCAGGATATTTGATTTACAGAGCAGATACTGTATGTATGGTGTAGCAGAAATAAAACATGCAAATTCAGTTGGACTTTAAAAAAGTTAATCTCGGCCCTTTTCTTCCTTCTCAGATGTTACATTGCAATGAGTGCTATGGCAATGTATTCAAAGAATAACTAAACAAGATGTTATGTAGGGGTGGGGAAAAAATGTATTCGCCTGTGTATCGCAATTTTTTTCTTCGCGATTTTTAAATACATTTTTTAATGCCAGAATTGATATACAGCTCTGGAAAAAATTAAGAGACCACTTAAAAATGATCAGTTTCTCTGGTTTTACTATTTATTGGTATGTGTTTGAGTAAAATAATTTTTTTTGTTTTATTCTATAAACTACTGACAACATTTCTCCCAAATTTCAAATCAAAATATTGTCATTTAGAGCATTTATTTGCAGAAAATGGCTCTTCTTTGCTTCTTTGGTGCTCTGACAATGTTCCCCAACTCTGAGGAGTGGTTTTTCCAGCAGGACAATGCTCCATGCCACACAGCCAGGTCAGTGAAGGTGTGGATGAAGGACCCCCAGATCAGGACCCTGTCATGGCCAGCCCATTCTCCAGACCTGAATCCCATTGAAAACCTCTGGAATGTGATCAAGAGGAAGATGGATGGTCACAAGCCCTCAAACAAAGCCCAGCTGAGGAGTGGCATAAAGTCACCCAACAGCGATGTGAAAGACTGATGGAGAGCATGCCAAGACGCATGAAAGCTGTGATTGTAAATCAAGGTTATTCCACCAGATATTGATTTCTGAACTCTTCATAAGTTAAACATTAGTATTGTGTTGTTTGAAAATGATTATGAACTTGTTTTCTTTGCATTATTCCAGATCTGAAAACACTGCATATTTTTTGTTATTTTGACCAGTTGTCATTTTCTGCAAATAAATGCTCTAAATGACAATATTTTGATTTGAAATTTGGGAGAAATGTTGTCAGTAGTTTATAGAATAAAACAAAAATTTAAATTTGACTCAAACACATACCAATAAATAGTAAAACCAGAGAAACTGATCATTTTTAAGTGGTCTCCTAATTTTTTCCAGAGCTGTATTTGTTTCATTTGAGTTTATGCTGGGGGAGAAGAAAGTAAACGCTTTTATTGTTGTAGTCAGAGTGATGACAAATCCGTTCCGTATTCATCAGCAAAACAAAACGCACCCTTCAGGACATCTCTGAATACGGACATGCTGAAAATCAAACATCTTTACAGTATAAATTTACAAGTGTATGCTTCAACTTTTTCCCATGGTCCAGTGGTAAAAAGGTTAACAAAAATTTCAATAAATCGTAATATCGAATCGCAATACTTAAAAATCGTAATACACATCGAATCAGCACCCAAGTATCATGATAGTATGGAATCGGGAGATAGGTGGATCGTCCCAGCTCTAATGTCACAGTATGTGTTGCAAGCTTGTGATTTTGCAAAGGTTTTTGGTTTCACTAAAATAACAAGAGAGCCCCTCCAGGCAGTCAACATTGAGTATTCATCCAGGTCACGCGATGAGTTGTGATAATGACCAGCATGACGAGTATGGACAATAATACATGGTGGTATTTAAAGGGGAACAAAGTCATTTGGGACCTTTATTAACCTTGGAAACCAATTAACTGCAACGTTTTTGGCACAGCTTATGGCAGCCTGAGTTTGAAAATAATAATAGTCACATTTTCACAGTAGAGTAAGTTAGCTAATTGGAGATCCAACAGAAATGTCTGCTGCAGACATTTGCTCACAGCAGCAGAAAATACAGGGTGGAAGAAAGCAGTGTATACCAGCTGGAAGCACAGGAACTGTGTTAGGAGAATTAAAAAGAGGTGCTTGGCCTCTGTATAATGCTGGCAGAAAGAATTCAAACAGCAATATGTGCGCATAATATGACGACAATACAATATTGCATGTTCACCTTTGGACGACAAACGGACAGACACACAGAGCTTCCCATTTCCTCTATTCCGTACGCCAGAAGCCCCTGCCATGCAGTAAATCAGGAAGCCTGTGTCACTGATGGTTTGTTTAGCTCACACAAACAAGGAACACCCTTAGAAACCACACACAGCCTCTTTCCACTGTCCTCTATCCTCCACAAAGCAGCACAGCTCACACTGCCCGCCGCTGCACACACACAAAGCTCCCCAGATGCTGTTTCTGAAGACATTAGCCCCCCATGACAGTTCTCATTAGGAGCCTTGTGTGCTGAAATTAAACTGGAGAAGGACAAAAAAAAATGAGCCTCCATAATATATGAGCGGAAAAAATGACCTCAAAAGGTTTCACATCCCCGAAACTGAATCCATAACCTGAGGGGAGCGCTTTGAGACCGGTATGTTCATCATTGTGCTTTTGTGTAATACGATTATTTGGGCCTGGGGTAAGCAGACAGGAAGGAAAAAACGTATAACATATACTTGGGTTGCTGATTAGATCCGAGCTGAAACCCAATGAAGGTTCAAACTGAATGAGTTTGAAAGACAGTAAAAGATGCTGGGAGGATATGACATTGGTGGTCACATCCCTTAATAAATATAAATGCAGGAGTTCTTACAGTGTCCACAACAGGCCAGGAAACAGGAGGTAAATCAATAAGATGCAGGCTGCAGGAGTCCAGTGTGCCTTGATGATTCATGAGGGGTTACGTTTCACAAGAACCGTCATTACTCTTGTGACTGTGAATCGAGTGGCCTTTGCACTCATCGGAGTTGGTTGCCAACAGTGTTTGTAGGAAGTTGGACCCCTCGTAATAGCATCGGTTCCACACACACATCACACACAATCGCTGCAAAAATGCCATACAGTCATAGGCGCAGTTTGAACATTAAGGTTGGGGGTCCAAAAGAAAAACTCTAGAGGGACTGTAATGTGTACAACACAGAGAGGTCTAATGTATTGGGATGCTTGTTTCTTACATATTAAACCCTCCAAACAGAATGTGACATGAGCATGCGTCAGCAACAAAATCAGTTTGATTGAATTGTTTTCTATTGGAATGAACTAACTGGCTGCGAGCGGCGGAGCGTGTTTGTGTGCGACGTTTTGAGCTGAACTTTTGTCAGACGCCCTGTTTCTATTTATTTCTATAGTTTGCTTTAAAAGTGCAGCAGTGGACGAGGAACGGCTGATTGGTGAAGTTGAAATGAGGAGGTATCATTATGATACCTCCTCATTTCAACTTCACCAATCAGCCTGACAGTTTCCTACTGTTGGCTATATTGTAATACATTTCCATAAAACCTCTGTTTTCTGTTTCAAAAGTACAAACGTCGGAAGATAGCAAGTAGCCTACTACTCACCGATCTTTGAAGTGGTTACGTCTCCAGTCTGATCTCGACCGCACAGCTGATAGGTACGTGGTTTGTGTACATGACGTGAAAGTGCATATTTAACAGTGTGTGGACAGTTTTATTAGGCTATAAGTGAATAAAAAGACTATATCTATATAAAATATACTATATAAAACTATATCTTCTTATCTTATCTCCTTTCTCTTCTGTCAATAAGAAGTAAAAACAAGGTCGATATTAATCATCATTTCAATAAATGATTAGTTCTGTATTATAAAAATATAGATGCATTTCTAGGGGGTTCTGTGCATACAGTGTCAACACAGCCACTTTAATATCACTACAACTGCTCCTAAATGGAAGGTAGAAAGAAAACCCCTTTGCTGCTTGACTACAAAGAAAAGTTCTCCTAAATTCAACCCATGATGCACCACACAGCTTCTGTATGACAGGATCAGCTACAGTGTGAATGAGATTCCACTGGCACAACCTCCTAAATGCCATTGCTTTAGGAGGAGAGCCACCATACCATGGAGACTGTAAAGGGCTTTGGGAGCTATGCAGACAAGACCTTTGTCTCGTCTACTTTTTAATAGCCGTTTCCTGCACTCAGGCAGTAAATACACGGCGTGATAGTTTGGGGGTTGAATCTGTTGAGTTGCATGACATTCCCACTGCACAATCAGCTCATGTATTTAGTGTAGGCCCGGGCCACTGGAAGATGTCAGAGCAAAGAGGCCTCACAGACTCATCTGACGGCGCTGCCAACTGGCTGTCCAAAGTGTTCTGATGGCTGACATGCATGGACAGTGGAGTAAAGTCCCTGTTTTACTAGGCTTATTTTGGGCTATTTCTCAACATTTGTGTCCCTTAACAAAACTTACAAAATATGATCAAGTGTAATAGTTTATGATTTACATTTATTCACTGGCATCATTTAGTGTCAGTGATGTGGAATGATATTCATAGGTACAGCTAGTGGTTCCTAAACTGGGGTCGGGACATCCACAAGTCTTCATACTGGAACATAGATCTGAAGGGTCATGCAATGATCAAAATATTATGAAAGCAGAAGGAAAAAAAATTATTATTGCTGCACAAAATAGTGAGTGATTGTCTGTTCAAAATTAACCTTAAAGGTAGATCCATCAGGTTTTCCAGTTTTATATGATACCAGTATCTTCACTCTAGCTTTAAAACTGAACCCGAACAACCTGAAAGATCAATTAAGCACATGACAACCTGTGACAGATCGATTGCGTTAATGCGTTAAAGAAATTAGCGGCATTAAAACACATTTGCGTTAACGCGTTAATATTGTGTTAACTTTGACAGCCCTGACCTAAAGGATCATTTTTTTCAAACAAAAGTTTAACTTTGGCAGTTCTTTATTATTTAATCATACATACTTAATAATTCCAAGGAAAACACTTTTTGAAACAAAGTTTGTTGGGGCATTTTGGTTTTAAGGGACCAACGTTGTTTTCTTTTTCAATCTTTGTCCTAATCTAAATGCTTTTAGTTTCCCACATTTCACCACACAAAGCCAGGCTGTTTGTTAAAGGGAACATAGAATGAAAAACTGAATGTTTCAGCGCTTGGGTATCTGGAGTGCCTACTAACCCACAAACTGTGACAGAAGACAACCCCAGTTCACTTTGCAAAGGTGCACCATATTTTTCTCGCAAGCCAATCAGAGCAGACTGGGCTTTTTCTTAAAGAGACAGGCTCTAAAACAGAGCGTTTCAGACAGAGGGTGAATACAGGTGTATTCAGACAGAGGGTGAATACAGGTATATTCAGACAGACAGAGGGTGAATACAGGTATATTCAGACAGACAGAGGGTGAATACAGGTATATTCAGACAGAGGGTGAATACAGGCATATTCAGACAGACAGAGGGTGAATACAGGTATATTCAGACAGACAGAGGGTGAATACAGGTATATTCAGACAGACAGAGGGTGAATACAGGTATATTCAGACAGAGGGGGAATACAGGTATATTCAGACAGACAGAGAGTGAATACAGGTATATTCAGACAGAGGGTGAATCCAGGTATATTCAGACAGAGGGTGAATACAGCTGTATTAAGGCAGACTGTATGAGAATGAGTGTTTTTTTGAACATTAAAGCGTGTAAACATGTTCTAGCAGAAACACAAAATACAGGTATGAACCTTAAAATTAGTATGATATGTCCCCTTTAAGGTGATTTCTTGTTGGGTTTTAAACATGTAAAACACTTGTAAACAAAGTTTAAAGGCATAGCAGCGTATAAAAACAGCACCTGCTGACTTCATTCATCCGATTCTTTATAAGTGCTATGTTTTCTCATTCATCAATACAGAAGTGCTAAATCAAACTGTAGTTACACACATCTGGGAACACTCCCCTTCATCACTGCTAAAGCCATGAGCAGTGTGCGGTTCAGCTGGCAGCAGTATCTGACCTGTTGACACAATAAAAGTTCACTCATGTCCACAAACTTGGCTGCGAATAACCAATCTGCTTGGGCTTGACTGTTGCTTCTGCTCTGCCACCTCTTGAAAGGGACTCCAGTGCATCTTCCCTCAGCACTGTGCCAACGGTGACCACCGTCATCATCTCCTCCTCCTACACATCACCATCACCATCCTCTTTTCCTTTGGACTGCTCAGCCCACAAACTTCCAGCATGTCCAAATCTGCTGCTTATGTAACCATGCAGATGATTTAGCAACCAGTGACCACATCACTGCCTCGGTGCTGAATGGAGCGAAATCACGGTTGCTTTCCAATTCTACCAATCTGAAAAAGCCTTTTCCATCCCTTCCTTTACTTTACTAGTGATGTAATCCATTGAATGGATGTCTGCTACTTTGTACAGGAGCAATCCACAGCAGAGTCAGCCATGTCTGCAAGCCGACATGAAGACTGATCCCTGGAGTTGATGGACAAACAGTGTGAGACTAATGTGTCTAGCGTGTCCAAGCTGCGGGATTACCTTTAAACGGCTTTTACACGTTTCCATAAAGAAGGATAGAATGGAGGCTGAGTGTGCGCAAACAATCTGCACATCACTACACCTACAATCTAACAGTAAAAGCTCCATAAAGCAGATAGAAGGTGTCCAGATATCGTATGAGCTCTATGCATTATACATGTGATATACATGATCATGCACGACGTGACCTAATGCTGTCCAAACCCACAGACGAGTCCTGCTTCACTAGAGTCTATCTCATCCAGCTCTAGAGTCTATCTCATCCCGCTCTAGAGTCTATCTCATCCCGCTCTAGAGTCTATCTCATCCAGCTCTGGACAGAAGAACGATGCGGCTGAACTGGACACAGTCCTGGATGTCCATAGTCTGCTGGTGTCCTTTTAATGGATTGAGGACATGACAGCATATTGTATAAATGCACATGCCTCCTCTCTGTAATCCGTGCACATATGCAGTGGCTATGACCTGGATGAACACACAGCAGTGAACCTAACGCATCGTGCGTTCATTCTCCTCGACGCTACTGCCGCTCGCTTTACACACAAAACCTGGAAGTGAACACAGCGCAGCGCACACATTCACACTCCGTCCACACTCCGTCCACACATCAGTCCTACCGGGGAGGACAGTCCAACAGCAGCGGGGCTTCCAGCCGGAACAAAGTCTCAAGGCAATCCCGTAAAGAGTCTCCTGTCCTCGGCTTCGGCTTCAGCGCAGAGCTCCAGAAGGCAGCGGATCTCCGGCGAGCAGTGAGCAGCGGAGCGGCGGAGCGGCTGTCAGGTTGACGTTGGAAGGCAACCCACTACTTCCTGTTACATCACAGCTGAGGAGTTGCGAGCTGCGAGTTGTGGCGAGATGTGCACAGTGCAGGATGGTGCGCCACTAAACTCCCACACTCTAATGCACACTGTGAGGAGACTGGATGGACTAGTGGCTTCCAGTTGGTCAGTTGTAAATGAGTTTCCCAACATATAAATGTCTGAATGCCATTACAAAGCTATCCACACTGCCAGGGATTAAAGGCAACATGTAATCTGGGTTTCTACTAGAACATGTTGACATGCTTTAATGTTCAAAAACACTTTATCCTTCTCATACAGTCTGTCTGAATATACCTGTATTCACCCTCTGTCTGAATATACCTGTATTCATCCTCTGTCTGAATATACCTGTATTCATCCTCTGTCTGAATATACCTGGAATCACCCTCTGACTGAATATACCTGTATTCACCCTCTGACTGTCTGAATATACCTGTATTCATCCTCTGTCTGAATATACCTGTATTCACCCTCTGACTGTCTGAATATACCTGTATTCATCCTCTGTCTGAATATACCTGTATTCATCCTCTGTCTGAATATACCTGTATTCACCCTCTGTCTGAATATACCTTGATTCACCCTCTGTCTGAATATACCTGCACTGTTAAGAATTTCCCAGTAAAATAACAGTAAAGAACTGGCAGCAGGGTTGCCATTATTCTACTGTAAAATTAACATTATTATACTGTCGCTGAAATTTACAGCTTTGTACTGTTAATGAAAAATACAGTATATACTGTTTTTTTGATTAATTTCACAGTATTTTACAGTTAATTTACTGTTTAAGGATACATTATATAGCTGTTTTTATCCCTTTCTTTTACATTATCTTACTGATTTGTTTCAATGCACTATTTAGGTTCTATTTTTTACATACATTTTAATAAACATTATTTTTTGCCTAGATGAATAGACTTAGCAGGTTACAGACATAGGAATAGTCACACTAAATACAATTAAAGGCACTTGTTAAGAAAAAGGCTATAATTAAGGCTATAAGGCCCAAAATGTCTGTCTATAGCTGGCTACAAGCACAGAATGCAAACCATAACAACATGTGAGTGAAGAACAGAGCTAATTCACTGATTTTCCAATCATGTACAATGTGTGAGAAAAGAACATCTACAGCTTATCTTATTGCACTTTATTTTTTATTTTCATATGAAGTTCAACACAGCGCCAACAAAAAACCCTGACACAGATAACAAACCAAATTTCAGAAGAAATAGCATTTCTGAAGACATCTGTCAATCTTACTAACCTTACTTTGTGGAACAGTTACAGAGAGTTGAGCTATATCATAGAGTTAAAACAAAACTCTCAAGTAATATTTTGCCTTATATCATGTAACATGTGAATATACTGAATATATTGCTGAGCCTTAAGGCATATCAGTGGTACAAATAAAAAAAAAAATTAACATTAAATACAAAATAATTTGTCTATATACTAATGAGCACCAACACCACCAGACATGTGACATCATGTCCAAGTATGAATATTCAGGCTCTAACAAGGCACATGGATAAGTGTGGAAGTCCAAGTATTGGGCGATAATGGGGGAGTGAGTTAGTGAATGACTTATGGCCCACTCAAAGACACCAGTTCTCTCAATCCAGCCTTGGTAGCCCGCTGACTGTGTGAGAGAGAGATATATGAGTTCCAACATAACTTTCATTGTAACTTCTCACATACAAAATCAGCGTGTGTAGCCCTCATTTCCTCTTATCATGTATGTAATGTAAACTCACCATTTTAAATGAAGTCCCACTCAAGTCCATGAGTCCCATCAGCAGAGTGGATACATGTGGATATACGGTTGTAGTCTTGTCTTGTAGTTCGTGAATTTGCCAGTTTTCTTTGAGAAGACTTTGCCCTGTCCATCCTTGGTGCCTCTCTCAGGGTTTATTCCTACGGTGCACCTGAAAAATGATAGTGTTTCTTCAGGCACTGTGTAAAAATCAAGTTGTGTGAATCACTTAGATTAATGCCACAATAAAAATACAGGTTTTACTGAAAGTATCTAACCTTGAGATTAACTTGAGCGTGCAGGTGTAGGAGGTGGAAAATAATGCAGCAAGCCCCATCAAGAAGGTGGGCTGGATCCCCTCACATATGAAGTGGCCCTCAAGGCTGACCATCCAGCGCCAATAGCTTCCTGCTGTTTCACCTGAAACTTAGAAAGAAATTTCCTCAGTCAACTTCATGGATTTTTAGTCAATGTTTGAAATGAATTGTGTTGAGTGGTGTGCATTACTGGTTGAGAAACGTTTTTTTGATCAATTATGAATATTCTGACCATCTGATCTATAGAACATGTGGTTTTCAGATATCATTCAAAAACACTAGTTAGCTAGTAAATAAACTTGCCTTCAATTTTGTATCTGCTCTACTGAATTACCACCCAATAACCAACATGCACTGAAGTCTTAATGTTACTTTAAATGTTGAAGGGACTTCCATAGACTGTAAAATGTATACACCGTCGTTATGCATGAATTCACTGGCAAAATACATGTGTCAGCACATTAACTTAGATATTAACTTGAATACATAGAAATTAAAATGAGCTCCTTGTGTTGTCCGATTAATGTGCAATCATCTGTGAAATTCTAGCTAGCTGTTGAATCCCTCTATCATGACATGCACATATTCTGTTATGCAAACTAACTGGAAACATCACTGATAAACTTTGCACAGATTTATTAATTAAATAAAATTACTATTCACCAAATAATCAGTAAGATGGGGATGGATGAATAAAAGAACGGATCCAGCCTCACATGTGCAGATCAGGTGAAATGCTCTTCCCAGAATTCAAAAAATACTGCATCAAACTGTTATTCATGATACTTTAGACAGTTGATCAGCAGTAAAGTGCTGTTTTTTAAGAATACATTATAGTTCAGTTAAAAAACGGCCTATGAGCGTAATTTAACAGATTTTCTTTTGTATTAACAGTAAAGCACTGTTTTTAGCAATAACAGGTTAATACTGTTGAAATTCTGCTGTAAATTAACAGCAATTGTTTACAGTGTGTATTCATCCTCTGTCTGTCTGAATATACCTGTATTCACCCTCTGACTGTCTGAATATACCTGTATTCACCCTCTGTCTGAATATACCTGTATTCACCCTCTGTCTGTCTGAATATACCTGTATTCACCCTCTGTCTGAATATACCTGTATTCACCCTCTGTCTGTCTGAATATACCTGTATTCACCCTCTGTCTGAATATACCTGTATTCACCCTCTGTCTGTCTGAATATACCTGTATTCACCCTCTGTCTGAATATACCTGTATTCATCCTCTGTCTGAATATACCTGTATTCACCCTCTGTCTGTCTGAATATACCTGTATTCACCCTCTGTCTGAATATACCTGTATTCATCCTCTGTCTGAATATACCTGTATTCACCCTCTGTCTGTCTGAATATACCTGTATTCACCCTCTGACTGAATATACCTGTATTCACCCTCTGTCTGAATATACCTGTATTCACCCTGACAGAATATACCTGTATTCATCCTCTGTCTGAATATACCTGGATTCACCCTCTGTCTGTCTGAATATACCTGGATTCATCCTCTGTCTGTCTGAATATACCTGGATTCACCCTCTGTCTGAATATACCTGTATTCACCCTCTGACTGAATATACCTGTATTCACCCTCTGACTGAATATACCTGTATTCATCCTCTGTCTGTCTGAATATACCTGTATTCACCCTCTGTCTGAATATACCTGTATTCACCCTCTGTCTGTCTGAATATACCTGTATTCACCCTCTGTCTGAATATACCTGTATTCATCCTCTGTCTGAATATACCTGTATTCACCCTCTGTCTGTCTGAATATACCTGTATTCACCTTCTGTCTGTCTGAATATACCTGTATTCACCCTCTGTCTGAATATACCTGTATTCATCCTCTGTCTGTCTGAATATACCTGTATTCACCCTCTGTCTGAATATACCTGTATTCACCCTCTGTCTGAATATACCTGTATTCATCCTCTGTCTGAATATACCTGTATTCACCCTCTGTCTGAATATACCTGTATTCACCCTGTCTGTCTGAATATACCTGTATTCACCCTCTGTCTGTCTGAATATACCTGTATTCACCCTCTGTCTGAATATACCTGTATTCATCCTCTGTCTGTCTGAATATACCTGTATTCACCCTCTGTCTGAATATACCTGTATTCTCCCTCTGTCTGTCTGAATATACCTGTATTCACCCTCTGTCTGAATATACCTGTATTCATCCTCTGTCTGAATATACCTGTATTCACCCTCTGTCTGTCTGAATATACCTGTATTCACCCTCTGACTGAATATACCTGTATTCACCCTCTGTCTGAATATACCTGTATTCACCCTCTGACTGAATATACCTGTATTCATCCTCTGTCTGAATATACCTGGATTCACCCTCTGTCTGTCTGAATATACCTGGATTCATCCTCTGTCTGTCTGAATATACCTGGATTCACCCTCTGTCTGAATATACCTGTATTCACCCTCTGACTGAATATACCTGTATTCACCCTCTGACTGAATATACCTGTATTCATCCTCTGTCTGTCTGAATATACCTGTATTCACCCTCTGTCTGAATATACCTGTATTCACCCTCTGTCTGTCTGAATATACCTGGATTCACCCTCTGTCTGAATATACCTGTATTCACCCTCTGACTGAATATACCTGTAGTCACCCTCTGACTGAATATACCTGTATTCATCCTCTGTCTGAATATACCTGTATTCATCCTCTGTCTATCTGAATATACCTGGATTCACCCTCTGACTGAATATACCTGTATTCATCCTCTGTCTGAATATACACGTTCTCCACATACATGAAACCAAAAACAAAATTAACAAAATAAAATGAAATATATAAATAAACAATAAATAAAAAAATATACATACAAAAAAAAAAATTAAAAAAGGGGGGGTAAACAGAAGGTCTATATATATATATATATATATATATATATATATATATATATATATAAAACAAGGGTAATCGGGCATTTCAAACACTAAGACCTACGTGGAAATATACCTCGAGAACTTAGTCCACACTAGTCCGTAGAGACCACTCCTAAGGGCCTGTGCCCCATTGTCTCCAATATAGACCAGAAAGGGGTCCCAGATGTGAAGAAAAAACTTAAAAGGTTTTGAAGCTTATCAAGGAATAAGTTCCATAACACTCTGAATCCAATGTGAGACTGTAGGGACATAGTCTGAAATCCACTGAAGAAGAACACTTCTTCTTGCACTAAAAAGAAGCATCTGAAGCAGCTTCATTGAAAAGGTGGCTGATGTTCAGTGCTGCTGGTTGTATTCCAAGAATACAGAAAATAGGTTTGAGGGACAATTGTTTCTCAATTTCCTGACATACTGTGACCCAGAAGTCATTAATAAGAGGGCATTCAAAAATACAGTGGTGGGCGTTATATTCTAATGATGGATGAATATTTATTAACATTGTTTTTAATTGTTAAAAACATAAATTATCATCAAAAATCCATTTCATTGTTTTCCTCAGAATTTGAATTGTTGACAGCTGTTGAAGCTCTCTGAAGGCTATAAACTATGAGATCTCTGTTATCATGTTATTTATATATATATATATATATATATATATATATATATATAATTTTATATTTTTTAACATGTTGTACTTGTGCCATACCAAAAGCAATGATGGGAAATAAAGCAGATAGAACCGGAGGAAAGAGATGGGGATTGTTGACGTTTATTATATAAATTGTTACAGTCCAATTTATTACAGGCATAGTTATAAAAGGTGACATTAAAGCCAATACTGTGCAGCCAACAAGGTGCTGACAACCTCTTTCAAAACTTACTTTACACAACACTGCCCCCCTCTGGTTTTCCTTACCAACAACGCCAGCAGCACTGCAATAATGATTTACGAAACTGCATAATATTGATTAAAAAAGAAGAAAAAAAAATTTGCTCATGTTTAATACGACAAAAATAAAACACTCATTACCTTGTTCACATTGATTTATAGCTGTCTGGGCATGGTCATCTTGATTAATGTGTTTGCTTCAGATCATTCTATATATTGTGGTTGATATAAGGATTGCCACCAGTTTAATCTTCTAATGCACATTGATTAACAATAGTGAAGAAAAGCATCAGTTTATGTATAGACACAGTAAATATGAAGAACAAGCATTCATTTTGGTATCGAACAAAAATTGTGCTGCAACTTTGGTGTTTCCCATAATAGTTACAGTGAAATGTTTATATTCAGTATGATGACAACAGAGTCCTGAAACTGTCAAATTAAAAAGACACACGGTATTGTTTATAAAAAAGCATTGACACGCAGAGCACCAGTGTGGAGAGCTGCTATTACACATCAGCAAAACAAATCTGTTTTTTTGTCTATGAGATTTAGAAATAATGTGGATAACAATGATAATTGCATTCAGTCACTAGAAAGCTAATTATCGTACACTAGAGGACTTTTATACAAGTACTGTAGCGCTGCAAAACAATATGTATGACTGAAGCTAAACATAACATATAGACAAAATACAGGTGTTTCAGAGCCAAGTGTTCACACTGAGCGATTAACAATGTTGTTTATGTTCTTCTTCCTTATTCGAATCAACCTCTTCCCATGTGCTGCAACAGAACACAACAAAGTTATTTAATATTAATGTTGTGATTTTCTATTTAAGATTTTCTAAAAAAGATCACATCTCACAATGACAAACCTACAATATTATATTGTTTACAGATGGTACATGTACTTTTTATAATCAACAATACTAAGTAATGAATTCCATTTTTTAAAACATGCATTTTGAAAATGATAAATCAAATAATCATACCCTTTCTTCTTCTGATGCACTTGTTAATACAGTCTTTCCGGTGTGTGAAGTTGTTCTCGTTTCCCCCGCAGCCGCTGAAGTGAAACATCTGGCATCTCTTGGTTTTGAGGTTGTATGCAAACCTCCTCTCTGCACCGTGACATGTTCCTTTGTCCAGGGGACTGAAGCACAGCTCTGTAGGATTCGAGTCTGTCAATCACAGGAAGACGATATAGAAACTTAAATTAGGGCTGCAACTGACAATCATTTTCTTTTTCAATCAGTCATGATGTATATGATCTTTCCAATGTTATATCATGATGCATTTGGATCATTTGGTGGTAGTTACACATTTCTCTGTGGTTTTGAGTCTCTTTGTAGTCATTTTGTCTGTCTTTGTGGTTGTTACACAACTCACAGTAGTCTTGTCTCTTTGTGGTCGTTAGGCCTCACTCTGTGGTTTTGTGTCTCTTTGTAGTCATTTTGTGTGACTCCATGTTGTTGTTTTGTGTGTCTTTGTTGTCGTTACATATCTCTGTGGTAATTTTGTTTTGGTAAATATGTTTTCTTGTATTTCAAAGATTCTAACTCACAAAAGTGCTGCTCACTATTGTAATATGACATTCATATATTCCGCTCTACTCCTCATCAAGGGGTTCCTGCAGAGAGTCATAAAAATCCAAAAAGGGCCTCCATATCTTAACAAAGGTTTGAGAGGAACCTTTCAGCGTGTATTTGTTTGTTTCTGGTGTTAAGAAATACATAACCTCTTTGACCCAGTGAGAAAAGGATGGAGGAGTGCGGCATTTCCATTTTAAGAAAATCAACCGTCTCGCAAGGAGTGTAGTAAAACCAACGACCACACAGGCCTTACCTGGTAGGCGAGCACTGGATTCCTTTGGTGTTAAACCAAAGAGGGCACAAATTGGGTCCGGGTCGAATGGGGTTCCAAACATCTCGCTAAAAGCTTTAAAAATACTTATCCAGAAGGTGGAGAGATTCGAGCACAGCCAGAACATGTGCATTAAGTCTGCTGGTTGGCCTCTACATCGAGGGCATAGAGGTTCAATGTGTGGATAGATCTTTGCCAATCTTGCATTAGTAAAGTGAACTCTGTGTACGATCTTCAGTTGTATTAAGCCATGCCTAGCTGACGTAGATGATGTGTGTACCAAGTCCAATAATAATAATTGAGAGAAAGATGCAAAGGTGCCCTCCAAGTATAGATTATTGATTGACTTAATTCCTTTATCAAACCATAATTTAAATGCAGGGTCTGTACAGGAAGGAATGATCATGTGATTGGACTTAATGGGGTAAAGGATAGAGGTTCCTTGCGGACCAAAATGCCTTCTAAACTGAGCCCATATTCGATTCGTATAGAGTGATTAACTATTATGTTTGAACTCAAATTGTTGCAAAGAAGGGGCAAGGCTGCACTGACCACTGAGCCCAAGTGGTGTTGGCATGATGAGAACTCCACCTGGACCCAGTCTGGTCTGCCTTGGTTGGTTTGTCTTCGAACCAGTGAATTAACTTCTGAATGTTGAATGCCCAATAATATAAAAGGAAATTGGGCAATGCTAGTCCTCCTGAGCGCTTTGGTCTTTGGAGAAGGGTCTTGCTGATTCGACTAAGCTGCAAGGGGAGAGGAATACAGCAGTTTGATCCAGGCAATGAATTTGTCTTTAAAGCCAAATTTGTGGAGAGCAAAGAAAAGGTATTTCCACTTGACTTGGTCAAAGGCCTTCTCAGCATCGAGCAAAATCTCTGCCTCAGGGCACTTAGGCCGGGCCAAGTGGACAGCATTGAATAGTTTTCTTAAATTTAAATAAGAGGGCTGGCCCTGGATAAAGCCCGTCTGGTCAGGTGAAACAATATCTGGAATAACACACTCCAGGCGCTTAGCTAAGACCTTGGATAACACTTTAAAATCTCCATTTAGTAAAGTATCTGGATCTGTGTGATTGAGCAAGCAGTAGCTGCTTGACGAGCTTGCATTGCTAATAATCTACTCGCTTTATCTCCAAATTCATAGACCTTATTTCTGGATTTCAAGATGAGGCATGCTGCCTCATCAGTGGATAAAAGATTAAATTCAGTTTGTAGTCCTAAACGTTCCATATTGACAGGCACATTTTGAGTAAATATCTAGGATTTGTTGAGAAATATCATATAATTTGGGTTGTTTTTCTCTCTTGACTGGTGAATAATTTGTCCTCGGAGGTACATTTTAAGAGTCTCCCATAATGTGGCTTGTGATATTTCTGGAGAGGCATTTGTCTCTGAGAAAAATTGTATTTAGATTGAAATTAACTGAACAAACTTGTCGTCTGATCGTAGAAGGTTGATCGATTTGGAAGTTCTAAACCGAATAAGATGGCACTATGATCAGAGATAACAATACTGGTGTATGACACGTCTTAACCTTAGGCAATAGTCTATTATCGAGTAGGAAATAGTCTATGCGGGTTACGGTGCGATGCATGTTTGAGAAAAATGGATAGGCTCTGGTGTGGGGGGACTTAAACCTCCAAATGTCCGAAAGATCGCCTTTGCTCATGAAATCATCTCCAGCTGACCTGGAGAGATTCTGGGGAGAGCTCGATGACCTATCCAAGGTGATATCTAGTACAAGATTGAAATCACTTCCTACTATGAGAAACCCCTTGTCAAGATTCGGTATTGTCAAAAATAATTTCTCAAAGAAATTACTGTCATCACAGTTAGGAGCATATAAATTCACTAAAATCACAGGTTTGGCAACGAGTTGTCCGTCAAAAAAAATGTATCATCCATTGGGGTCACTAATGATCTCTTTAGAGTGGAAAGAAATGTTTTTATTCATTAATATAGCCGTCCCTCTGGCATTTGCATTAAATCTGGAATGGAACACCTGACCAACCCAGTTTTGTTAAAGATAAGCCACACTGTCATTAGGAAGGTGAGTTTCTTGTAAGAATGCCACATCTACCTTCAGTTGTTGCAAGTGAGACATAACTCTTAGTCTCTTAACTGGATTATTGACCCCTTTTACATTCCACGATATAAACTTGGTGGAGTTATCGATCACCTTATTGGGTTGACCTACCATAACAGTCTAAGAATATTCAAATGTGGTAGCCAAAAGGTGATGTCCTGTTTGATATGTACAGCAGTAACAGCAGAGAGCAAAAGTGGGGGAAGAGGGAAGAAAAAATAGAAAAGAGAGAGAAGAAAATAAAAAATAAAAAGTATAATCTTACCTACTGGACCTGTAAACCCTATCCCTTGTAAAGTCATTCACTTTGTGCTTGGTTCTACCCTGCACTTCAAACTGTCTTTGTGAGATATTGACAAAATGGAAAAACAGATGAGCCTAGACTGGGAATACCACTACTTTCTAGGTGTCTAAACAATAATACAGTGACAACTATCCTCAACCAAACTCCATATGAGCAATCAATAGTTCTGTATGTCAGCAAAATAATAAAAGGAGAAAAAGTATGTATACAAATACATGTGCATGCCTCGTGAGAGTGGGAGAGAGAGAGAAAAGACAGCAGTAACGGGCTGAGGCGGATAAGATTAACGCCAATTATCCTGCGTTGACAGAACAGGGATGCCCTATCCCTCAGGAAACTTTTAGCAATGTAAAAACACAGTAAATGAAAATTATTATGCCTCAAATACTCACGGTACACAAACAACACCTGACTAGTCAGAACGTGTTCATCTATAGAACGTTTAACAAAAGTAAAAGCCGACAAGTAACAATATTCGGCAAATATTGATAAAACAGTCGGCGGCAGCTGGAACAAATATATAAACACACTCCGTGATAAACGGTTCATTACGTTAACTCTATTACGTCCTTATTTCCTGAGTAACTTATATATTATGAGATTAATAGTAACGTAAGGAAAGCATCCTTTAGTTTCAAGTGCTGATCAACTTAGTTGTCCAGCAATTTGGATCACTCGCCGGCTGACAGTCCATAACCCAGGTTTAAAAAAGAAATGAAGGAAAAAAAAGTGATGTCCCCGGGGTATTTCTTCATAGTTGCGGTTCGCGTCTTAATAATAATAATAATAATAATTAAAGCCGCAAGCGGCATTTCGCGGGTTATAGCCTTTATCGCTCAAAGCGCCCCCCTAGTGGCCGATTTAAATGAAACTTCCAGCGGATGTTTCAGCTACTCTTGTGAACATATGCTGCAAGTTTGGAGACGATGGGCCAAAGGCTTGTGAAGTTAGGTCTACTGATGTGCTGAGCCCTGCCCTCTTAAAGTTCATTGGTCAACAGATTCATAACGCAATGAGGTATCAACACGCTTTATGCAACTTTAGATGACATTAGTCCAATAATGATCCATTGAAAATTTGGTAGCAATCAGACCAACGGCTTAGGAGGAGATGTCAAAAATGTGTTTTTCAAAAAATCCAATATGGCGGAAAATATTTCCAGGTGCACTTTGGAGGTCCAAGAGGCTTTATTGTAGATCACACGGAGTTGCACATATGTGTAACATTTCAAGTCAATCGGACTTACGGTTTGAGAGGCGTGGCCTTTCCAAAATCGCATGTTTGGGCGTTAATTACAGCGCCACCATGTGGCCGATTTGAATGAAACTTTCAGCGGATGTTTCAGCTACTCTTGTGAACATATGCTGCAAGTTTGGAGATGATGGGCCAAAGACTTGTGAAGTTAGGTCTATTGATGTGCTGAGCCCGCCCCTTAAAAATTAATTGGTCAACATCTTCACAACACAATAACATATAAACGAGCTTTATGCAACCTTTGATGAGGATGGTCCAATAATGATTCGCAGAAAATATGCCAGCAATCAGACCTACGGTTTAGGAGGAGATGTCAAAAATGTGTTTTTCAAAGAATTCAACATGGCGGAAAATTTAGTCGGTGGACTTTCGTGGTCCAAGAGACTTTTTTGTAGATCACATTCAGCAGCACATGTCTGTCAAATTTCAAATTGATAGGACTTATGGTGTGAGGGGGCTGGCCTTGAAAAATTTTATAGCGCCACCATGTGGCCAATTGTTTTCATATTTTATGTGAAGCATTATGACATCATGTACAGTTATGGTACCAAGTCTCATGTCTCTAGCTCATTCCAGCTCACAGCAAATTGAGCAAAGGCATAATTTAGCATAAAATGCTAAATAGGCCACGCCCACATGCACCGATCAATATGACACTTCACATCTGTGTTAATACTTGCCCCCAGAGTATGTGCACCAAATTTGATAAAATTCTGTCCACCGGATCTTGCGATACAAGTTTCTGATATTTGTGGCGCCCCCTATGGGTCAAGCGGAAAATGCTTTGGTACGCCTATTCCCAAATACGTATTGAAGATATCTACCAAGATTTATGATGATTGGACTAATGGTCAATGAATTATGGCCAATTTCCTGCTAAGCCCTTCCAATTGTAAAGTTTGTTGGTCAACAGATTCATAACGCAATGAGGTATCAACAGGCTTTATGCAACTTTAGATGACATTAGTCCAATAATGATCCACAGAAAATTTGGTAGCAATCGGACCAACGGTTTAGCAGGAGATATCAAAAATGTGTTTTTCAAAAAATCCAATATGGCGGAAAATCTAGTTAGGCGGACTTCAGTGGTCTGAGCAGCTTTTTTGTAGATCAGACGGAGCTGGACATGTGTGTCGAGTTTCAAGTCAATCAGACTTACGGTGTGAGGGGCGTGGCCTTTCCAATATCGCGTGTTTGGGCGTTAATTACAGCGCCACCATGTGGTCGATTGCACTCATATTGCTTGAGAAGCTCATGCACATCATTTCCAGTTATTCTGCGAAATTTCATGTTTCTCGCTCATTCCAGCTCACGGCAAATTGAGCCGCGGCATAAGACAACAAATAAAAAGAACAAACCGGCACAAACTCAATTGGGGGGGGAAACGGTGTGAGACAAACAGGAGACAAACGACACACACAGGCGCACTCTCATACATACACATGGACAAATGGGTAAGGGGGGGGGGGGGGGGGGGAGGCTAGGAGTAGGCAGAGGAGAAAAGATGGGTCTTGAGGCGGTACTGGAATAGGGTGAGGGATTCAGAGTCTCTAATGTGTTGTGGGAGGGAGTTCCAAAGCTTGGGAGCTGCCCTGGAGAATGCTCTGTCCCCAAAGCTGCAAAGGTTGGACTTGGGGGTGGAAAGTAGACCAGCTGAGGTGGATCTGAGGGACCGTGGGAGTTGGTAGGGGGAGAGGAAGTCAGACAGGTAGGGGGGAGCAAGTTGGTGGAGGGCTTTGTAGGTGATGGTCAGGATTTTGTAGGTGATCCGGTGGGAGACAGGGAGCCAGTGGAGGTCTTTGAGGACTGGGGTGATGTGATGCCAGGATTTGGTGTGAGTGAGGAGTCGGGCAGCTGCATTCTGGACCAGTTGGAGTTTGTTGATGGAGGCGGTGCTGATGCCGTAGAGGAGAGAGTTGCAGTAATCAAGGCGGGAGCAGATGGAGGCGTGGATGAGCTTCTCGGCAGCGGGGGGGTGTGAGGGAGGGTCGGATCTTTGCAATATTGCATAGGTGGTAGAAGGATATTTTGACAAGTTAGCGGATGTGGGGCTCGAGGGAGAGGGTGGGGTCAAGAATCACACCAAGGTTGCGTGCCTGGGGGGAGGGGGAAACAGAGGTGCCATCAATGGTGAGTGTGAGGTTGTTGTTTTTGCTGAGGGTAGAGTTGGAGCCGATGAGGAGGAGTTCTGTTTTGTCACTGTTCAGTTTGAGAAAATTCTGTTGCATCCAGGTTTTAATAGCAGACAGGCAGGAGCTGATGTGGGAGAGGGGTGGGTTGTGGGGGGAGTTGGTGCTGAGGTAAATCCGAGTGTCATCGGCATAGCAGTAGAAGTCCAGGTTGAAATGGCGGAGGATCTGACCGAGGTGGAATATGTAGATTATGAAAAGGAGTGGACCGAGTACAGAGCCTTGGGGGACACCTTGTGTGACTGTAGATGTGGCAGAGGAGTTGTTTTGAAGGGAGATGAAATGAGATCTGGTGGTGAGGTAGGACCGGAGCCAGCTGAGTGCAGTACCTTCGATACCGATGTCTTGGAGTCTGGTGAGTAGAATGTTGTGACTCACGGTATCGAAGGCTGCACTCAGATCCAGGAGGATGAGGATGTTGAGGGCTCCGGTGTCAGCAGAGGTGAGGAGGTGATTGAGGACTTGGAGGAGTGCAATTTCTGTGCTGTGGAGGGGACGAAAGCCGGATTGGAGGGGTTCAAACAAGTTGTTGGAATACAGGTGGGATTGGAGTTGTGTGGTGATGAGGCGTTCAAGGGTTTTGGAGAGGAAGGGGAGGTTGGAGATAGGGCGGTAGTGATTGAGACAGGAGGGGTCCAGACCAGGTTTCTTGATTGTGGGGGTGACAGCAGCAGTTTTGAAGGCTGAGGGGACAGTTCCATGGGACAGTGAGGAGTTGAAGAGGTCGGTGAGGTAGGGGCATAGGACAGGGAGGCAGGACTTCAGCAGAGGAGTGGGGAGGGGGTCGAGGGAGCAGGTGGTGGGTTTTGATGTGCTGATGAGTTTGGTAATGGTTGCTGAGTCAACTGGGTCGAACCAGGAGAGGCGGCGCCCTGGGGGAACGGTCAGGAGGTCCATAGGGATGGAGCGAAAAGGGGCCGGTGTGGTTGCTGCTGGGTCAGACACGGGGAACAGTGAGTTGTTGATGGTGGTGATTTTGTCGGCGAAGAACTGAAGGAATGAGTTGCAAAGATCGGGTGAAGGGTCAGAGAGGGTGTCGGCACGAGGCTTGAGGAGAGTGTTGAGAGTGGAGAAGAGGGTTCAGGGGTTACGGGTGGGGTCATTGATAATGGTGAAGAAGTAGTCAGACTTGGCAGCAGTGATGGCGTCTTTGTAGGTGATGAGGTGAGATTTATAGGCTCCAAGGTGAACAGTGAGTGATGATTATCTGCAGAGGCGTTCAAGTTGGAGGCCGGTCTGTTTGAGTTTTCTGAGGTGGGGTGTGAACCAGGGGGAGGAGGTGTTGAAGGAAACGGTTTTGGTTCTCTGGGGGGCCAGTGAGTTGAGGGAGGCAGATAGGGTGGAGTTGAGGTGGTTGGTAAGATCATCGGGTGAGGTGGGGGGTGGATCCGGGTGGAGGGCAGTAGATAGCAGGTTGGAGAGATGGAGGGGATCAATGGACTTAGTGTTGAGGAATGATATGACTCAGGGGAGTTGCAGACGGGGTGTTGGGGAATGGATTGTGAATTGGATGAGTTTGTGATCAGATAGGGGAAAGGGGGATGGGTGGATGTTCAGAATCGGGACGTTGACAGAGCAGATGAGATCTAGATTATGGCCTTTATTGTGTGTGGGGAAGGTGATGTGCTGGGTGAGGTTGAAGTTGTCCAGTAGAGTGGAGAAATCAGAGGCAAATTTACAGGTGGGGGAGTCCATGTGGATGTTGAAGTCGCCCAGTAGCAGTAGGGGATGATGCAAGGGTAAGGAGTTCAGACAGATCGGAGAGGAAGGATGATTTGGTTTAGGTGGGCAATAATGAGAATGACTGTGTTGGAGCAGGTTTTGAAGGCGAGGGATTCGAATGAGGTGACTGTAGGGAAAGTGAATTCTGTGGTCCGGAGGTTCCGGTTGAATAATACTGCGAGGCCCCCTCCACGACGGGAGGGGCGGGGTTTACAGAAGTAGCCGAAGTTGGGGGGGATGCTTGGTTGAGGGAGAAGAAGTCATTGGGTTGCTGCCAGGTTTCAGTGAGCAGGAGGAAGTCGAGTGAATTGTCCAGGATGAGTTCATGGAGGATGGGGGCTTTGTTGTTGAGTGATCGGGTGTTGAGGAGGGCAAAGTTGGATGAGTGGGAGGGTGGTGGGATGGGGGCACGCTGGAGAGGTTTGAGGTTTGCTAGGTTCACAGTGCGGGGGGGTGCAGTGGAGGGGGGGCAGCGAGTGTAAATGGTTTGGATGTTGTAAGTCTGGGTGGTGGGGGTAATGGATGACTGGAGATGACGGTTGTGTTTGGGGCCACAGTGAAGGTAGCGTTTGCGGATGAGGATTCCAGCAGATTGAGCAGAGGAGAGAGCAGTGGGGGATAGCTTGTAGTTTTTTTCTGAGGTGGAGGAGTTGACAGGGAGAGTAGTGTAGGGGAGGGGAGAAGGTATTTAAGGGACAAAACAAATGTGGGAACCAGGGGAATCCTTTGAATAGCAGAGGGGGTACAGGAGAGGGGTGAGTAGGGTTGATGGTTCCATGGTTTAGCAGGCGGGTTAGCGGTTAGCAGGCTGGGAGAGGGAAGGTAGAGGCAACACAGGGGCTTAGAAGGGGCGGGGGGGGGGCGTTGGTACTCACGGTACAGATGGATACAGATGGTCGGGAGAACAGCCAAGTGGTTATTGTAATTCCAGTGGTAGAGTGTCCGGGAGGAGTTGAGGGGGACAGAAAAACATGCAGGGTAGCTCTGCTAGCGAGTTAGCAGCTAACCGGTTAGCTAGCGAGGAGAGTGGAGCAATTGGGAGCGCAGGGAAAACCAAAAGACTGAGAACAAGAGCAGGATCGAAATGGAACACAACAAAACTCAGGAGAACAGTGAAGAAACAGCAACAAAAACAAAACAGAACGAGAAGAAAGACAGCTGACAGAAGGAGAAGCGGCAGTCAAGCAACGCCAGCAGTACTCGCCCACCGGCACAAACATAAACAAACACACTCGTGTGTCTTATGCCGTAGGGTGTCTGCTCTCCAGGAATATAGCCGCCTCCGCCGGGTCATTGAACTCGTGCCTGGTTCCTCCACGGTCAACCGGAGCTTGGCAGGGAAGAGTAGGCTGAAATGGCACCTCGCTATTCTCAGCCGGGCCTTGATAGGTGTGAAGGCAGCTTCGGAGCTGTAGTCCGCGTTTCATTATCCGCTGCTTTGTGTGGAAGTGGTGAATACAGGCTATGATGTGCAAGGGGCTCCATCTTGTCTCCTCTGGGTGGCACCCCTGTGCGCCCTGTCCACGGTTATTGGACGGGGGAAAGCGTCGGCATCAAATATTACTCCTAAACAGGATTCAATAAAAGAGGTAGGTTGGGTGCCCTCAGCTCTCTCAGGTATGCCTGTAATACAGATGTTATTCTTCCCTGGTAGTCGTTCATCGACGTTTCAATGGCCTGATTTGTCTGATCGCGTCTGGCGATAGTAGCGTGGTTGGATGAAATTTGCGTTGCTAGGTTTGTAATAATTCGCTCCTCCATGCCGGCTAGTAGTTTCTGCATATCAGCCAGAGATACAGCCGGGTTGTCGCCACTGTCACCGTGTGTGGGGTCCTTGTTAGCTAGCAGGTCAGATGCAAAGCCGCCATCTTCTCTGCCGTCCCCCTCATTTTCGCCTATTTTACCTTTGGTAGTGGTCGTTTTGCCCATGTTTAATCAAAACGGTGGACACCAGATCAGAAGACAGTAGTCCTTTTTAGTGTCTTTATATTAATTTTGTTTCTCTGTAGTCGTTATGCATCTCTCTTTGGTTTTGTGTCTCTTTGTGGTCATTTTGTGTCTCTGTAGTCATCATGCATCTCTCTGTGGTTTTGTGTCTCTGTGGTTGTTTTGCCCCTTTTTTGTAGTTATTTTGAGTGTGTTTGCATTTGCTTTGCATCTGTTATGTTTCTTTGTTGTCATTTTGAGTCTCTTTCTGGTTGGTACATATTTCTTTGAGCGAAATTTTGCAGGTGAAGGCCAGGGAGGCCCCCGACACTTTTGGCCCCTGTAGGCCCATTCAGTAATCCATCCATGCACAAGGGTTCGTATCCTCACCCATTAAACTCCAGTCTGACTGTGGAATAGACTTTGTCCAGTGTCTGCAGGCTCTTAGACTTAAATTCAAAGATTTGAAAAAGGGAGAGTTGTTATCATGGCTCCCCACAGGGCTGTGTAAGCTTTCCTCTTTCATTTATTCTCCAGCTTTCTTCATGGTGAGAAATACAGTTACACTTGTAGGCAACCAGTGGTCTTTCTCACAACTGAAAGACATTGATTTTAATAGCACTACGACTTCAAAGTCCAATATGAAATCATTACATTAATTGGGGGTCAACTGGGGTGATTCAGAACAATTATAGAGAATATGAGGGCTGGATTAATTGTGACTACGTTGTCCATAAGTGTTGATAGTATTAATAATATTGATATCATCAATAGTAACAAGGCATTAGATATTATGACTTTAGTGATGTAATACAAGAAGAAATCCTCTTAAACTGCTCTGCTCTTCAGTTCAAGAATTATTAAATGAGACAAAAAAATGCCACCATAACATCTGAAGGAGAAGCTTTTTTATTAAAATATGTGGTTCTTAAGATTTTTCATCATGTCTCAAACATCAGTTGGTGTGGTAACATCAATGAATACTCCTGACCCTAACTAACCAACAGGGAAATATACACACATTGATGAACCGCAAAAGATGGCCCCATTATTTGGTCGACATAGCACATCAAAAGGAAATAGTTTTCTTGATTATTGTCATTATTTTAGGTCTTTCAGTCTGTATTGGCTCTGCTATTTATTAAAAACATGTTTTAGAGCCCCTTACTCAGAGCTGCTTTAGTTTAGGATTAGTTTATGTTCATCTTTAGACACAAGAGGTTCTACATTACAGCTTCTCCAACTGACACTAAACATGTACATCATCATATAACCACAAGATGTCAGTCTTTGGTTTCAACAGTGAAATATACTGTATGCTTGGTGGAATGACACCATACTCTACATGTGTGCCATATTAATATATGCTGTATTTAATGCTCATTTTCCAGCTTTTGTGACTTTGAAATTCAAAGGCTCCATTTCAATGCAGTAGTAAAAACAAATGCCACCTGATTGTTATTACTGACATGAATCATTACCAAATATGATCCTCTAAACTGTCTAATTTAAGATCTGAATAATTCATTGTTACTCTGAGGATTCATGCTTTCATGCCAGCATTGTTTCTGAGAGATATTAGTGTGCTTACATCTCATCGCAGGAGGCAGTGCTATTGAGTCTCAGTCATCCGGAATCTTTCCCTCTAAATATTTTCTGACAAGAGGAAAATTGGATTCTTAAAATTATAACTCTGTGAATGAGTTGAGGGAATCAGGCCAGGGTCTCCCTGTGCTCTCCTGCTATGGCACAAAAAGAGCCTTGAACATGACAACCGTGATATATTCTCCTTCACACCTAATGCACAGAAAATTAGTAAGTGGGAATACTGTACGTGACAAATGGGCTGTGGGAAGGCGACACTGATGCACTCTGTTTCTGCCCTGTGCCTTGTACAACAGAAGCAATATTGCAAGCTGTCTACCATCTATGCATCGCTGCATTTGACTTTTTATTTTATTTTATTACAGTTATGTTATTGGCAGTGGTTTAATAAATTAACTGGATTTGCTAACTTTGATGTTAAAGCTCAGAATTCAGCATGGACTGGTTGCTACTCTCTACACAGAATGATTGATTTAATTATGCCAGTTTAATTATAACAGTTAATCTATCCCAAATGTCTGGTGTACTGGGATTCCTGTAATGAATTAACACTGCATTCTGGCTTTGTGCCTTGCTCTTTGCATTCATGTGATGAGACAATTTTTTTTTTTTTTTTCTCATGTTGAAAAAAAAAAAAAAAAAAATGAGTTGCAATTTCTTTTCTGAACTAGCGTGAACAAATAAACAACACGGAAATGTAAAATACTCACCTGTGAATATTTTGATATATATAATATATACTCAAAACTATTCATACTGGCAGCGAAACAAATTTGCGACAGTTGCAACACATGTTCAATAACATCAAACCAAATAGATTTGCGCCGGAAGAGGACCAGCTACTGTGATCCTATAGAGTGCTCCAGGGATGACATATTTTTGTAGGCTAGCCAGGAAGTTAGCATCACCCTGGGTTCCCTCGACAAAAAGCCAATGGGAGTTTTCCATTGGCTTTTGGATTATCGCAGAAAATAAACTCTGTGGCAAATAAATGTTTATGATACTTACACGTTTTGTTCATCAAATAATCTCCACAAATGAACACCACTTTATGATTTTTGAAGTATAAATGCCATCAGCAGAAGTAAAAAGATAAAGTTATAAATGAACTACTCCACGGTTGCATGAGCGCGAGTATACACAATGAGGCCGTAAAGGCGGACGAGTCGACCTGATGGCGTTTAGTAGTCTCATTTAGCCACTTTCAAGACACATAAAGGCTTCAAAATTCATGAGTGGGGTATTTATTGATGTATTTTATATTGTAGAACAAAAAGTTAAAACGTCTTCAGCTTGTGTTAACCACAGACCTTAATTCAGGCATCTAACTAAAAACCCATTGACTTCCAGACAAGGGAACCGAAAGTGCTAAAATGCTAACTCATTTCCAGGTTTTAGGACTAATTCCTGTAGCACTCTATAGTAGGGTGACCATATTTTCAAACCCCCAAACTGGGACACTTAAGTGTACCGCACATTCGTGCACGCCTGTGCACGCCTATGCACGCGCGTCCACGCGCGCACCCCTACGCGCTAATATGCACGCACCATAGGCGTTTTCATCAGGATGGCTTACTTGGCGCACCTGTGGCGCATGTGAGCACGGAGGGGGATCAGAGAGAAGGCATTATTATAGGGGGTGCATTACAGGCTGTGACATCATGACATCATATTCACTACTTTCTCCCCCTTTAATCACAGGGCTATCCCCGTCATGACGCACTGACAGTTTGGGAGTCCTGTAGAGAGTTTCCCTCAGAGGAAAGGTATTGTTGTGGGCCTACGGACATTATTTTTCAACTTGTTTCGTCTCAATTATAATTATAATTGTGGAGCTCAGACAACATTTTTGTTATGATGGGGACACCGTCTGGGTGAAAGACGGACAGGAAGGGACGGTCCTGAGGGAGTTATAAGAGGAGCGAAATGCCTGTTAATGCGCAGAAGGAACTGTGTAGAATAATTAATCAAAACAACACTTTTGATGTGCACATAAACACGGAGGGTTCTGTGGATCAAAACTACACTAAATGTATCCAGCGGATATCTGTTGTGGCCTGTGCGCGCGCAACATCTCTCTCTATAGAGGCTGCAGCGGTGTGCTGTGCTGGCTCTGTGTATACTTATGTCATGCGCACAAATTAATTAATGAGTGGAACATGATAAACGTCTATGTAAGTATAATATTATTATTTTAATTGCGGTGAAAACCGGGACATTTGAGTGTTTTACAGATATGTGTCGGGACGCGCGACATATCACCTTGAAACCGGAACAGTCCCAGACACCCGGGATGTCTGGTCACCGTACTCTATAGTGTACATTTTCAATATGTCCGTTTAGCACGTGATTGGTTGATGCCTGTATTTGCGATGTCAAAGCTCAGAAAAATCCAACTAAAAGGTGTAAAGGCCTTTATGGTGAGCTCAAACAGAAAGCAAAGCAAATGTTTGCCTTACGTCATGATGCAGATCAGTTTGTGCAGTCTGTGTTTAACTGCCCCTTCATCAACCATGTAGCCTCCTAACTGTACAGACGTTAGCTGTAAGATAGCTAGTAGCGCATGCACCGACCGTGTGTGTGGTTTGTTCCATTGACATTATATTGACGTTTAGAGTCATACTTTCTTACCTTTTGGCTCTTGATTAGTGTCATTCGCTTGCACCTGAGGTTCACTTAGGCTTACAGTCAATTCCCCTGGGAAGCAAACACATAGGTCAAGAGGTCAGTCACTTTAAGGAATAGTTCATCAGTTTGGGAAATGCGCTTAATTGCTTTCTTTTCCACGGTGAAATGAAAAGATCGATAAGACTCTCATGTCTGAAGCACATACTGTAAGTGGAACCGGGAGGTTTTTAGCTTAGTTTAGCATAAAGAAGCAGGGGGAAACAGCTAGCTTGGTTCTTTATGAACATCTGCCAAACAGCACCTCTGGGGCTCAGTAATAAGCATGATGTAGAAGATGATGATCTCATTTGTTTGAGCAATACACAAACAAAGATGAGATAAAAAGGACAGATTTCTGGGTGGAGTTTTGTTTCTCCATCTTGCCAGTGCTTCTCTGCACCGTCTCCACCGGCTTCCTGTCAATTTCACTGTGGTGACAACACTGTGGGAACCTTTTTCTGTCCAGCTCTTGTTTGATTTTAAAAAGTTGGACAGAGCCATCTGTTTTATGCTAAGCTAAGCTAATTGCCTTCTGACTCTAGATCCATACTTAACACATAGACATATGAGTGGTGTCAATCATCTCTTCTTGCTCTCAAAAGTAATATTTACCAAAATGTTGACCCATTCTTTCAAAGAGTAATTGGACTGCACGTATACATGTAAGCACAAAATTATGGAGGCACCGATCCAACTTTTTCAGTCCCGATACCGATAGCGATACCTGGGCTTTGGGTCTCGGCCGATACCGAGTACTGATCTGATACCAGTGTTTGATTAATAAGCTGTGTGCCTCACTGTGTGGACGTGACTGGATCATTCTGTTAAGTGTGTGGCAACATCAGGCTGGACCTAAACATTGCTTTCCTAACTTTTTAAAACAAAATGTAACAAATAAATACATAGAAATACATTTTCTGAATTGTTATTTATTATTAAAATAATAAATTATACACCAGCGACTTGGTAAAAGTTTTTCAAAATTAACAGGAATTACAATTCAAGTGTATATATTTTTTGGTAAAAACTTAAACAGGAATTCAAATTCCAGTAAATAATATATATATATATATATATATATATATATATATATATATATACATATATAATTGAATTTAATTGATCAGCCCCATTGTCACCGATACCCAATCCAGCTATTTGAGTCAGTATCAGCCCGATATCCAAGTTGGTATTGGTGCATCCCTACACAAAAATCAAACCTGAATTACATGATTGCAAAACTCCAGACATATTTTAACGTGTGTTTGAGTGATTTGCTCGAACACACACGTCTTTATCTCATTGGAAGGGGTTAATGTTAGTATTAGAATGTCCTACCAGTTACTTTTGTTTTTAGACAAAAACAACAAGCAACAAAACCTTAACATACTATACTTGAAGTGTGGTAGTCTTACCAGTTACCATGGTTGGCTGCACAACACTGGATCGCCGAGAAGACTGTATGTGGACTTCTGGGGCTGTAGTGGGTTTTGCTATATTGAAAAAATAAATAAAAAAACTCCTGAGACTCTCGACAGAACATGAATCCATGGAATTCATTCCTATAGAACAGATCTCATTAAATCCCAACGATCAATCATGATTAAAGTAAGTTTAACTTCATTTTCTGAGGTACAACTATTTTGTCACCACTCTGAAATGAGTTTGCATTTGTTGTGCAGCGGCTGTGATCTGCTGTGCCTTGGCTGTCCATGAACTCAGAAGTATACATTATACCTTGCATACTGCTTTGAGGCAAAGGTAGAAAAAGTAATTATAGCAAAGGCAGGAAAAGTAATTATAAAAGTAATTTTGTAACAGCTGACTTGTGAGGCTGCAGGTGTATATGTGTTGGATTCTATAAGGCCTTAGAGTAAAGTGTTTCTTTTTAAGATACAATCCATTTTCCAACAAATGACAACATCTTTGGAGCATTCACAGCTGCTGAACACAATACCCGTCCGGACTTAATTAGTGGTTTTGAATAGAACCTAACAAAGCGGCTGTCTGCACAGCTTGGGTGTTTGCCAGTCTTTACTGTAAAAGGTCAAAAGTTCAACCTGGCCCACCTGGGTTCTGACATTTCGCCTGGCACTCCAACATGCTTCTGAAATTGTTGGCATTGCCAAAGCAGCCACCGTAAAAGAAATGCTTGCACTGCTGACTCTTGCTGTCAAAGAAGTAGCGCGTCACCAGCCCTCGACAGGGCCCAGGAGCTTCGGCTAAGTGGCACGGGTTCTTGTCATCTAGGAAAGACAGAGAGAAAACAATTGTCAAGAAAAGAGTATTGAGTCTGTTGCTTAATGAATAAATACTAAATGTGGGAAATTTCTGTTTCTATTCACACATCAGAGTGCACAGCAGTGCACAGTTTTGCTACATATTCAACTTTGGTCTGAAACATAACTTGTATGAATTTTGCTACTGAGTTATTAAACAAGATGTAACTTTCTTTTATGGTTTCTTAGATCGAGGAAGAAAGAGTCAGGCAGAAAGGACATATTGGCTTCTCTATTCCACATTATACACTATAATCTCCACTAGTCTGTATCTATCCATGTTACTTGTTAACACAAAGCTTTTATTCTGAAACATGTGCCGGACAGTGTTGTAGAACATGCAGTGACTTAGAGAGCTCCATGAATGAATACAGTAAGGAGTTTTGATTGTGGATTATTACTATTATTTACAAATTACCACAAGTTTCTTAACCTTTCTCTGTCTAAAATAAATATAAATCACATTTATCATGAAGCCATTAAAAGGCAAACTCTATGTAGAAAGAAAGGGCTGACAGCAGCAGCAGAAACGCAGCAGATACGCAGCCGAAAGGCAGCCGACACGCAGCTTGTGTGAACACCAGACGCGTGTATCACGCAGCCACTACGACAAGCAGCCGCCACGCGCTCCTGACGTTGTATGTGTGCCCCAAGCTTTAGCAGACTTTCTTATGTAACATTATACGTAACAAGTGTAACAACGTTACGTAACAAGTCTAACAACGTCACGTAACAAGCATACAATCAACGTTTACTTTTGGTAACAGTGCCCTTTCAGTAAATTAGGCTGTTGTTGCTCTCTTTGCTGACACTAAATCAAAAACACTAGCGAGCTGCACTGCATGTCACCAAAGAATTGTGAGAAAGCTTTTTTGATCTGACACGATTACTGGATAAATTGTGGCTAGACGTAAAGCTGTTTACTGCCTTTTAAAAATGCAACTGTAAAGTTAGCTTGTCACTTACAACTTGTCAAATGTGGCAGCTTAGTCAGCAACCATACACTTCAAACTATGACGCTCTACGGACCCCTCTAGCGTCAGTTTTGCATGTGTCAATTTCCGACCATTACATGCATACACGTCTTTTCAAAATAAATTTCTGTGTTCACAGGAAACTACTTCGTTAGGTTTAGGAAGAGATTGTGGTTTGTGTTTAAATAAGTACATTTGTTACATAGTTAAGTAGGCTATGCTGTCTATGCGACCTAAGTTTAGTAGGCTACGTTATGTATGTGACGTAAGTTAAGTAAACTATGTAACATAACGTATATACGTCTTTTCAAAATAAACTTTCTGTTCTTTGCAAGGACACATGGCATACGTCACAGCTTTGATTGAGTTTTCAGTGTCAGCCAGTGACAGCTTTTTGCTTATGTATGTACGACACATGACCTTTAGCAGTTAATGGTAAATTTAAAAGAGAACAACAGGTCAACACAGTCCAATGAAACATGTCTTGAAAAGAAAAGCCCAAACAAGGGAAGACCAAGGTAGGAGCACAGTAATAAGAGCATAGCTGTCTGTGTACAGTAAAAGGTTCTCCCAGTGGTACAGGGATATTTCCACTCCAGTCATGTTTCAGATTCACTCCCAATCCTCCTCTGCAAGTTGAAAACTTCCAGTAAGAACTTCCCTCCTGTTCCCCAGTGAACCACATCACCTCCTCTGTCATGTCTTCCTTCTCTGCTCTCTTTTCTGTCATATCTCTCCTACCTCTTACCTCAGCTCTCACTCTCCATGTTTCACTTCTTAGCACTCGTTGCATATATCATCACCCTCGGGTCTTGGAGTGTTGGGATCAGGGCGTTGCAGCTCTGAGCTACAGTCTGATGTTCATCTAAACTCTGCATTGTGTAAGGTTGATGTAAGGTTACTACATTTTTGTCTCCTGTTTGTCTGCCTTTCCTTGCGGGCAACTCTTATCATTTGGCAATCCAAACTTTATGCATTTAAGGAAATGTAAAAGTTTAGATTTAGCTTAGATTCTCTTGAATCTGAAATCTATAACTTTAAATGTTATCGCCTTCTGGAGTACACAAGAGCAGAGTTGTTGTGGAGGGTTGTCAGGAACCCTGCTGTTTATTTGAATGAGCCGTCAGGTAACCGGTACAAAATAGTGACAGACTCATGCTCCATTTGAGTCTGTAACACAATCACAAACCATGGTGTGAAATGCATCACTTCCAGAGGACTGGCTCGCTCATTGTCAATCAAGACAGGTGCAACCTGAAAAGCCATGACTAATTGATCAATGGTTTTCAACAGCAGAGTGGAGTGTGTGCATCCCACCATGGCAAGTGTACTGGGTTGGAAGGTCCAACACATGGATAATGATTTATTTATCAAAATAATTATAGTTTGACATTATGGCGCAATTATCAAGTGTTATGATACTTGACTCTCATTTTAAAATGCTTTATAATTTCTTATGATTATTGTTATAAAGCATTATGAATATTGAGCTTATAAATATAATTATAATTATAATTGTCTCTTTTCTTATACATATCAATAATAATTAAAGCTGCAAGCAGCGATGATCGGGCCCTCGCCCACGCGCGCACGTCGGGGGAACGCGCACGTCGGGGCACGTACATGTCTTCGGGGCAAGACTCTTATAAAACATGTCAAATTTGGGGAAGATTGTATAGCCAATTTACAACAACTTCCTGTTTCCTGTAGGGGGCGCTATGACTATCACGCATAATACCACATATATGTCTTCAGGCCTGGTCCATTATCCAGCTTGTGAAGTTTGGAGCAGATTGGACTATGTAAAGTCAAGTAACAACAGCCTCCTGTTTTTTGGCGAAGAAGCTTTTTCGCCGCCACGCCACGGCAACATGGTTCGATAACTTTTTGATCTTTTGGTAACTTTTCATCACAAAGGTCTTAAGATACTACTGACCAAGTTTGAGGTAGATGTGATTAATTTCTGAGGCAGAGTACATCAATGTGTACAACATGATATTTCCTGTTACCACTAGGTGGCGCTATGACTGTGAGTCAAAATTTGCACATGGATGTCGTCAGACAGGGACCTTTATCAGGCATGAGAAATTTGGAGCATATAGGTTAATGTACGACAAAGTTACAACAACTTCCTGTTTTTTGGCGAAGAAGCTTTTTCGCCGCCACGCCACGGCAACATGGTTCGATAACTTTTTGATCTTTTGATAAGTTTTCATCCCAAAGGTCTTAAGATACTACTGACCAAGTTTCAGGTAGATGTGATTAATTTCTGAGGCAGAGTACATCAATGTGTAAAACATGATATTTCCTGTTACCACTAGGTGGCGCTATGACTGCGAGTCAAAAAATCGTCGGGGCTACTCAATAGGGGGCGCTAGCGAGCCAATTTGCCACACCCGAGCACGAAACCCATATCAGATATTTATTTCACGCACGTCTGACACGTGTGCAAAATTTCAAAAAAAGTTCATTATCCCAAGCACCTCATTTTTACCGTCAAAGACATAATAGAATAATAAGAATAATAATCATTTGAAATACAATAGGTCCTCGGACCGACTTTGTCGGTGCTCGGGCCCTAATAATAATCATTTGAAATACAATAGGTCCTCGGACCGACTTTGTCGGTGCTCGGGCCCTAATAATCATTTGAAATACAATAGGTCCTCGGACCGACTTTGTCGGTGCTCGGGCCCTAATAATCCTTCGAAGAACAATAGATCCTCGGACCCGACGTTGTCGGTGCTCGGGCCCTAATAATCATTTGAAATACAATAGGTCCTCGGACCGACTTTGTCGGTGCTCGGGCCCTAATAATCATTTGAAATACAATAGGTCCTCGGACCGACTTTGTCGGTGCTCGGGCCCTAATAAGAATAATAATCATTTGAAATACAATAGGTCCTCGGACCGACTTTGTCGGTGCTCGGGCCCTAATAATAATCATTTGAAATACAATAGGTCCTCGGACCGACTTTGTCAGTGCTCGGGCCCTAATAATAATAATCATTTGAAATACAATAGGTCCTCGGACCGACTTTGTCGGTGCTCGGGCCCTAATAATAATAATAATTGTTACAGATAAGAACATATAGATAGATAGATAGATAGATAGATAGATAGATAGATAGATAGATACGTAGATATGAAAGGACTGTCTGACGGCAAGGTGAAGCAGTACAAATATTATAAAAATAGCATACACTTCAATTGAAATAGATTTTTTTTAGGTGGGCCTTTCTTTTAGGTGGCTAAATAAAGGTTTTTCTGCTGCCTCCATCCACGGCAGTACATTGCTTTGGTTCCATGTGGTACTCCTGTCTGCTTTTCCAAACTGAAGGCGTGCTGACCGTCATCTACTGTAGGTAATACACTGACTATGGACAAGTACCTCATACAACCCCACACAAAATCTGAACTATCCCTTTAAGCTGTAACTGTCATCCATAGCTTCTATAAGACATGCAGCACCGTGGGATTACAACAAGGCAACAATTAGCTGAGCAGACATTGTGATTTACCGGCTAACAAGCTGGCAAAACACAAAATCAATCACCCTCGTTAGAAGTTAAATTAGAAATCTGTTGAGACTTCTGACTAAACGCAACGTGTCCCAACAGCTGTCTTACACCGGCTACACACTCACTATCTGCTTTATCTGTTAAGTCTTTGAATAACCACACTCTACTGAAGGGTGACCATGATTAAAAGGCTATCATTGTAGCATCTAAATACGTTTTACGAGGTGACTTTGACTTAAAAGCATGGGCAAAGAGATGTGTCAAAGGGTACTCTGGGGCTCTCTCTTGAGCAATGTCGTAATGAATAATTCAGAAACACAATTCTTTATCAGAGCTGTGAAGGTGGAAGAAGCGATTTGTGTTTTGAAAAGAATTATCGGTCAGCTCTTTCTTCAAACGCTCGGTGTAATTCACACAGCCCAGCGTTCCAGAGAGCTTTGGCTGCTCTCCAGAGAGAACCTCAATATTTCAGCAAAACAGATTCAAGACGGGCTCAGACGATAAGGAGCAGGAGCCTGGTTTTTGTGTGGAAAAAAATGCATATTTTCATGTTTGCTTTCATATTTTGGCTCCTTCGAGTGTCATAACCAGAAAGATGAGATTTTAGGACAATGTACGATGAACCTATCGCACACTAACAATATTTAGACTGCACTCCATCCCTCCCTTTTCTTTTCACTCACTCAATTGATTTCTCACTGCTTATTTTCTTCCTTCAGTTTTGTTCAATATATTTCAACATATTTTGAGAGGTTTTTATTTGTTATGCCTCTGAAAGTGCTGACACTGTCTTGGCCAGGCCTCCTGAGGAAAAAAAGAAAAGAAAAGTTGACTGATCTTTAAAGGGACTGTTTGTAACTTTTTAAGCGTATAAATGTACCGGGTTGGGATCCCATGCGCGCTAGCACATGCGCGCTAGCACATGCGCGCTCGCTTGTGGCTGGAGTCACTGCTCCTCTGCCTGCTTGCCTTCACTCACACACCGCGCGTTCTCGCTGTCTCGCTCCACCTCTAGACGTGAACGCGCGCTCACTCCACACTGCAGAAGAGTTAGTTTAGCTCTGAGAATATCTAGTGAATGTACAGTGGACGTTTGTGCAGAAATAACTGCTGCAGCTCCTCCAGACCAACAGAGGTTTCCCATGTCTTGTGAAGTGGGGGGCTCAGCAGAGAGAAACGTTATCGTCTCCGACCAAAACTCCGGTGTCTCCCCCGTTCCCTCCGGCCGCGGTCGGGAGGCTGAGGCAGGAAAAGCCAACACTAGGATCAGCATTGATTCATGGAGAGACCTTCGTCTGGTCAGCTAACATTACTGCCAAGCAGCTGAAATATAGAGTGATATTGTGCTTTTAGCTGACATGTGTCGCCTCACTGTGTTGAGCGATGCTCGTTCATGTCTATGTAGAGCGAGCAAGCGCGAGCCCGACGCTGACTTTCGTTGACTTTATGGCCAAAGGTGTTGAGGTTAACAAGACATTCTGAAAGTTACAAATAGTCCCTTTAATGAAATAGACATTTAAGCAAAATAAATGAACTCAGGCGTAAAAAATAACAGTTGCCACTGGATACAGACATAATGCAGTCACATAGCAATATCAGTATATCCATATTTTAAAAAAAAGACTATTATATACAGCATGTCTGATTACTTTGTTACAATACTATTGTTTGCATATATATGAAAAGTTATCTCTTAACCCCGCTTGGATATGTGTTCTAAGAAATGTAAGAAACATGGCAAGGGGGAAATAACTGATGGTGTAATCAAATTAGAGTTTTCCAACTATAAGTTGTGGGAGTGTGTGCTGTTTGTGTTTGAGTTAAATGTCACTGATTTGATGATAACAGCCCTGCTGCAAGACGGGTGAAATCGCAGTGAGCAAAACTATGTTGTGAACTGCTTAGAAGTGTGATGACATTTCAAAATGTCTGTGGCTGTTAAATAAAGTCCTTCTTGGAAAAAAAAGTCTAGCCTCACCTTCTTGTTAGTGAATCATATAGGTAGGAATTGAATGCATGTATTTACTGGATATAAAGAACCATCATATTGTACAGGCACAGTTAAAGAAGGTCAGTCGCAATCCATGAAAATGAAAGTGCTGTTGTTAATTTAGTTAATTATACAAATACATTAGACTTAAAGGTCTCATATTATGCTCATTTCCAGGTTCATAGATGTATTTTAATGTTGCACTAGAACATTTTTACATGCTGCAATGTTCAAAAAAAACTTTATTCTTCTCATACTGCCTGCCTCAGAGCCTAATTCAGCCTCTGTCTGAAAACCCCTGATTTACAGCCTGTCTCCTCCCACTCTGCTCTGATTGGTCAGCGTTTTCTGTCAATCAAACGTCCTCAACAACACAGCGTCACAGCGCTCACGGTCTGAGTGCAGGGAGAGAGAAGCAGAAGAGTAAAATAAACTACTTTAAAGTTTATAAACCAGAAACTTCACCCAGCGCACCTTACTGGAGGAATCTTATCAGAAATCGGCGGTCCAGATTCCAGGTTTTCCTGACGGTTTCTCTCAGGTAAATAATGCTATTTATATCTCTGTTAGTTAGCTCAGTGTTTACCTTATGCATCAACTCTGTAAACCGTAAACATACACTCTGTTTTACGTCTGTCTTTACAGATCCATCTGTGAGAAATGACCGACAGAATCATCCCAGAGGAGAGCAGACAGCTGAGAGCAGATAGCTGAGAGCAGACAGCTGAGAGCAGATAGCTGTGAGCAGATGGGAGATACAGAGCTAACCCGTTAGCATGTAGCTACATGCTATGAGACGGTGTGTAAACACAGCGACCATCAGGGTGGAAAATAGAAGATGTGAAACAGTAGTCAGTTCATTATTTCTGCTAAAAGATAAATGTATGGAAGATCAGAGTAATGGTATATTATTTACTGTAGAAGCTGTCTCTGTGTTACCATGACTACAGACCACCGGAGCTTAGTTTACCGGAGTTTACCAGAGCTGAAAGACTTTCTCCTGTACCATGTCACATAACTTTAGGTGGGATGATTAAAAATGCTGTGAATAATTAATATTGTCATCAGTCTACTCAAATAAAGTTTGACTGTGAAACAGAAATGTGTTGTGTTGCTTAAAGTCACTATTTACTACCTGTACTCTGCTACATGCATGACATCAAATATATATAATATATAAATATCACCTGTTTAAACAGTATAATTACATAAAGCCTTTGTGAAAGAACATGTTATATTTAGATGATGGGAGTACATGAAGACTGTTCTGCTGGTTCTTGCAGACTAACAGGAGCTACTTTGCTCAAGTTCGGTTGAGGAGGAGAGACAGTGACGCGCTGTGGGGCGGGGTCAGCTACTGAAGGTTCTCTCTGGTTCGACCAGGAAACCCTTACATGGCTTGCAATTCTCTAATGACGTCAGAAGAGAAGGAAATTCTGCAAAGTGATTTTCTACACCCATTTCCGGACAAACAGAGCAGGAGAAAAAGAGAGAGGATGGTCTTTTATGATACTATGGTGACCTGTAGACACACTGGGGACAGATATTGATGTTTAAAAGACATGGAAAAGCGCATTTTGCATAATAGGTGACCTTTAATAAGCCAGGCATAATCTGTGTGACATTCATGTTACTACAGTAGTATTGCTAACTAATACTCTCACTAATGGCTTCATTTGTTTGCAACAATCTCACTCGTGTCTGTTGTTTGTAAAATACAGCTGTGACCATACTGATTGTCTATTATTTACAACAGTATATCTAAGTTAGTATCTAAGAAACTAAGATACTTTATGCTTTACAATATGTGACTTTGGAAAGACATTGTCAATTAAACTTTACAAGAAAAAAGCATTTCTTTCCTTTTTTGTTTGTTTTCCAAGACTGTTGTGTAGCTGTATACATCCGACCGGCACATACTGGTACTGTGCAAAAAGTCAAGGCCACGCCCCCTTTTGGGGGATAGAAAACCGAAGATTCCATAGACTTCAATGCAATTTAAGGCATGTTTGGATTGCAATTTTGACAAATATGTATGAATTCATCTATTGTTATACAAATGTTTATTTTATACACATATCTAATAATTATTTAGCGACCTTGTCTGAACCTGAGCATTCGCGATACCAAAATAAATGAAGGTTGATCGCCATCATGTCCCTTCAGTCTTCCCCCGTCCAACACAGTGGAGGAGTGTTGTCTGTTAATAACCAACCTGTTAATAACCAACTGTTTGATCTATAGGCTGGAGATGACAGTCTGATGCTGCTAGAACGTTAATGTATGATTGTATTACTGCAGCAGCCTCCCACTCAAGCTAATGTTAGCTAGCCATGCTAGTCACTGTGAATATTCACGTATCGTATGAGCCTCCTATCTCAGTGTGAAAGCCTCGTTAACCTGCTACACAACAACTTTTCATCCTTTTCTCTCCTGTGACGGCGAGTTTCTTTCCCCCAAACGGGAGCGCAGCCTCGGGGGTTAACGTGATGCTGGTCTGGTCTATAGCTTGGAGCCATAAAGCCCCTCAATTATATATTTTTTAGGACATGGCAGGGGAACAACCCTGAGATCAGGATTTTTGGATTTATTGTTGGTGCAACCAACTACACAGCAACTCTTCAGCATAGCGTTATTACTATTTGCGGTTTGTTTAAAGTAGAAGTTTGGAGACATGTTTCAACTTCTTCACTGATTGTTTTCCCTTAAAAGGGGACATGGTCATGAAAGCCTACCCTGGATGACATATTACCGAGAGTTGTTACCCCCAGAGTTAGAACCCTATTCATTTCTATGAAAGTTGCTCACGGGGCGCATATGAAAAATAACGATATGATATGAATTTTATATTATGATCCCGGAAGTTGCAATACCTGGTGACCGCTTCAGAGCCCAGCACCATTCCTGGAAACTTGTTATCACCATTTACAATCTGTTTGATTTTTTAGCGGCTGTGAGCTGCTTCTCTATTTCCTTGTGTATTGCATTGTGGGACAATAATGCGCAAGCTCAGAAATACCTTTTTTAGTATACATAGAGTGTACTTAAAGGTCACATATTATACTCCATTTAAACTAGTTATTATAGGTCTCAGACACCTCCAAACCATGTCTCTGAAGTTTTTTTTTCAAAAAAACAATCAGATCATGCATTCCAGCATGTCTCTATAACCTCTGTTTCAGCCCATTTCCAAAAGTGCTGATTTCTGTGTCTGTAGCCTCTGTCTCCTCCCACTCTGCTCTGATTGGTCAGCGTTTTCTGTCAATCAAACGTCCTCAACAACAGCGTCACCCTCCCCCTCCCTCCCGGAGAAGCTCTCTCTCTCTCTCTCTCTCTCTAGAGAGAGAGAGAGAGACGAGTGGAGAGATAGCAGCTAGAATAAAGTTTATAAACCACTTTAAAGTTTATAAACCAGAAACTTCACCCAGCGCACGTTACCGGAGGAATCTGATCAGAAATCGGCGACACATGATCAACATCTGCGGTCCAGATTCCAGGTTTTCCTTACGGTTTCTCTCAGGTAAATAATACTATTTATATCTCTGTTAGTTAGCTCAGTGTTTACCTCATGCATCAACTCTGTAAACCGTAAACATACACTCTGTTTTACGTCTGTCTTTACAGATCCATCTGTGAGAAATGACCGACAGAATCATCCCAGAGGAGAGCAGACAGCTGAGAGCAGACAGCTGTGGGCAGATGGCTCTGTTTACATGGAGATACAAAGCTAACCCGGTAGCATGTAGCTAACCCGTTAGCATGTAGCTACATGCTAACGGGTTAGCTACATGCTACCGCTATGACACGGTGTGTAAACACAGCGACCATCAGGGTGGAAAATAGAAGATGTGAAACAGTAGTCAGTTCATTATTTCTGCTAAAAGATAAATGTATGGAAGATCAGAGTAATGGTATATTATTTACAGTAGTAGCTGTCTCTGTGTTACCATGACTACAGACCACCGGAGCTTAGCTTACCATAGTTTACCAGAGCTGAAGACTTTCTCCTGTACCATGTTAACATAACTGCAGGTGGGATGATTACAAATGCTGTGAATAATTAATATTGTCATCTGTCTACTCAAATAAAGTTTGACTGTGAAACAGAAATGTGTTGTGTTGCTTACAAGTCACTATTTACTACCTGTAATCTGCTACATGCATGACATCAAATATATATAATATATAAATATCATCTGTTTAAACAGTGTAATTACATAAAGCCTTTGTGAATGAACATGTTATATTTAGATGATGGGAGTACATGAAGCCTGTTCTGCTGGTTCTTGCAGACTAACTGTAGGGAGCTACTTTGCTCAAGTTAGGTTGAGGAGGAGAGACAGTGACGCGCTGTGGGCCGGGGTCAGCTACTGAAGGTTCTCTCTGGTTCGACCAGGAAACCCTCACGTGACTTGCATTCCCTAATGACGTCAGGATACAAGGAAAAAAGCGAATTTTTTTTCTGCACCCATTTCCGGACAAACGGAGGAGGAGAAAAAGAGAGAGGATGGTCTTTTATGATACTATGGTGGCCTGTAGACACACTGGGGACAGATATTGATGTTTAAAAGACATGGAAAAGTGCATTTTGCATAATAGGTGACCTTTAAAGGAACAGTGGTACTGCCAGCTGCCGTCTGACTTAAAAGTTATAAAGTAGTGTTATTTTGGTATGGATGGCCTCTGAGCGAGGCGAACGGTGTTACCACGGTTTTGCACTCAGCAGCTCACATTACAGCAGTCTTGGAAAGTGAGGAGTGAGCGGAGGGGTACTCAGTTGGTTGCAATCTGCGACCACACCACTAGATGCTGCCATATCACACTGTCCCTTCAAAGATACCCTCAGGAGACATCTTGTATCAAACAAAACTTATGCTTACATTCAGTGTTTCTTATCAAAACATGCTTGTCCTTGATGTCTCACAAAACTCCTTCTTCATAAAACATATTTTAAGTCCTGAATTGTATACATCTGTTGAATTGCTCACAGGCTTCTTCTTCTCTGTCTTTTGCGGGCTCATTGCTTCTTTGCATATTACCACCACTGATCGTTGATCAGCGGAATCACATAAAGTAACGGGAATGTGTATAGCATCGCCAGCGTGCTCACATGCATGCATCTAGGCTTGCCGCTGTAGTCAGTGTTACTGGTGTTACACGGTGGTCGGGCATACAACGATTACAATACTTGCCCACCGCCCCCACCGTTGTTTTGCTTTTTGTTCTCGAAATAAACCCATTCAGTTAATTTTGGCGTATCAGCGGCGTGTTATCAACCCATGGTCGGAGGACGGATGCTATGATCTAGAAGTGAAAGTGTCTGCTCCGTACAGAGTCTCAGCTCAGAGTAGTAGGAGTCAGATTTTACGCACACAGGATGAGAGAGAGTTGACAGACAAGACGGTGGCGGAGGATTTGGTGTCGAAACAAAAGCGCCTATTTGGCAATAGGCCTACTTTGGATTTAAGCCCAATGCTATAAGGGAACCATAACGTTAATGAGGCAATCGCCGTGCAGAGGAGAGAACGGTCACAGCCAGTGAGCACGGCGCAGTAGCTCCAGGTAGAAACCTGCAGCCTCGCAGCAAAAGCTGGACCGGAGAGGCCAGACACACAGCCATCCGAAGGTAAAGATCAGAGGAAGCGCTCTGCATGTATTGAGCGCCGCCTTTTTTTGTAAAGTGTCCGGTGTAATTGGTGACACTAGTGTTGTATATTAGTAAGTATATTATGGTGGGAAAATGTCCTCACCGTAACAACCCTAATGCATGTGTCGGGACCGAGTCCAAGGAAACACTTTTTCAGTGGAACTCACTACAGACAAACCCTGCGTAGAATTAGTAAGTAGGATGGAATGTCCATTCTAGTTTTGACTTTGGCCACTGAGACAAAGTCATCAGGAGCACAGTAAAAAGGGACACACACTTGGAAATGTGTTCAATTTAGATAAAAGCAACCACTACTAAATGTTATGCTGTGCTGCAACCTGTCCTTTTGTGTTCAGCCAAGAAGCAATAAAAACTGTTGTGGAACTGCCCTTTAAATGCCATGGAACAAATGCCAGTTTTATAGCTCTGTTTAATGCAGTCATTTTCTTTATGATCAAACAGCAGCAGGTTTTTTCCTCCTGACTAAGACTATACACTCAGACCAGCATTAATATCCGACAGTCACCTTCATATTTCTGTCCAAAGAAGTTTTACTTAATGTCAACTTTGGATCATAAACTTCCGATTCGTCTTCACAGTGCAGATGTGTTTGTGTGGAGACTGACGATGGGACATGAAATGGAACTATTGCATATGACAATGCCTACGGGATGCCGATTCATTCATGATCCTCTTGTCTGACCGCATCATGTTTCTCATGGCGTGCAATGAGAAGGTGAAGGTTGCTGTTTGTCAGTGGGAGAAAGCACTTTGTCACACCACAGAATAACACACCATCTAAATACTTTGACAGATGTGTCATTGCTTTCATGAGAGGGCATATTTCATGTTGAAGCTTGAGTATTAAAGGTGGATTGCTTTTCTGCTATAGGTGTCAGATATCATTACATACTGTATGCAGCTGTTTGGTCAGAGAGAAAGGTGTTTTTTTGCCATTCTCTAGTTTACTTTTCGTGGACCTAGTGTTTTACACACACATATCTCAGTACCGTTCCACTCAACCTTAAGCACATTTAAACCAAACCAGCGCAGAACGGCTCATCTTTACTGTGGATAAACAACTCACAGGGGTGCAAGTTATCATTGTGTCTGCTTCAAGAGCAGCAGTGTTCTGGTATATTACTGAAATCTCAAAAAATTTTAGTGCAGAAGAGTGAGAATGTCTCCCTGCACTGTGAAGACAGCAGGTATCGTCATGCTCCTACCAACAACTGATTAGGGAAGATGCAGCAAAGATCAATGGTTCTGTCTTTTAGTCCATCTTTTTGTCATATATATTATGAGGCGCTCACAGTGACCTTTATCTTCAACTCCTAGAGGCTTTACTGTTTTTGGAGGCTGTAGCACCACGTCGTGCTATTTCGGGAAGAACACTAAATAAAGCTACAAAGTTACGCTAAATTTTGGTGAGGAAAAACTGTCATGTCCATTTTCAAAGGGGTCCCTTGACCTCTGACCTCCAGATATGTGAATGTAAATGGGTTCTATGGGTACCCACGAGTCTCCCCTTTACAGACATGCCCACTTTATGATAATCACCTGCAGTCTTGTAATTGCAGTATAAATCTGGTGCGTTTTAATATTTCTGCATACTGGGATTAAACAGACTAAACAAACTAAAGAGTCTTGTAATTACATATATATGGTATGACTGTAAAGCTGAGACTCTTGTGGATCCAATGAGCCCAACTGTATCCATGTGTGATGATGTTAGTCCCCATAGGAGACATTTCAATGTAGTGAGACAATTTTTTTTAAATGTGACCTCACTGTATAAAATGACCTGTGGTGACCTCTAGGATAATCACAGCCTCATGAAACTTTACAGCCACAAACTAGAGACCTAGAGCATTCAGAGGATGGATGGATCAGACTAGAGACCTAGAGCATTCAGAGGATGGATGGATCAAACTAGAGACCTAGAGCATTCAGAGGATGGATGGATCAAACTAGAGACCTAGAGCATTCAGAGGATGGATGGATCAAATTAGAGACCTAGAGCATTCAGAGGATGGATGGATCAGACTAGAGACCTAGAGCATTCAGAAGATGGATGGCTTTCCTAGCTACATTGACAATAAGGGGCGCCATCCAATCACCGAAAAAATGCAAATCTTGCAAAAATGACAAAAAGGGGTCTATGAAAAAGAGAGTGGAAGATTAACCCTCTACTTCCAGTCATACTCAGTTGCTCTCTCACATAGTTATAAAACGTCAAATTTCAATGTAATCAAGGATTTAGCTTTTTTTGTGTGTGTGTGTGTCAGGGGTGAAAGTAGGCTGGTACGGTCCAGTACTCAGTACCACTAAAAGATTTAATGCCGGTATGCAGTATCGGGAAGAGGGGACAGCAGCTGCCTGCCGAATCTCACATACAACCCATCACTCATGATCGCATTTCCAACAAGAAAACACATCTGCTAACATCAGGTCAACATACAGTTAACTCTGCCAAGGAGGTTCTGTTCTCGGTTCGGTTTGTCTGTACACACATTCAGGTTTTTTCAGACGGGGAGCGACACTCCGCCTGCGTAATCGCTTGGCTACGCGGGGTCTGACTGTGCTCCTCATTCAGACAAGCGCTACACGAGTAAACGCCAGGCGCTATGCGAGGCAACCATGGAAACGGTATCTGTGCACTACTATAGGCTATGTATCCCTTCCGTTATAACTGTGTGGTGTATCAATTAATTAGGGATGTACCGATAATGGATGGGATATCGGGCTGATACTGACTCAAAAAGCTGGATCAGATATCGTGACAATGGGGCCAATCTATTCAATTCAGTTCTATGTTCTCTTCTTCTTTTTAGGTTTTGACCAATTTGTTGCTGCATTAAACAGGTTTACTCCTGAATTTTAATTCCTTTTAATTTTGAATATTTTTTAACAAGTTACTGGTGTGCAATTTATTATTTTAATAATAAATAACAATTCAGTAAATCTATATCTATGTATTTATTTTAGTGAAGTCTGATGTTGCCTTACATATGAATGAATGATCCCAGTCACTTCCACACAGTGACGCATACAGTTTATTAATTACACCCTGGTATTGGTTCGATACTCAGTATCGGCCGATACCCAAAGCCCAGGTATCGCTATCGGTATCGAGACTGAAATATATCGAATATCCCTAATCACAGCTTGATTCGTTGACATGTATCAATGCTGTTTCACTTTCATCAACATTGTAGGATAGGGCATTTGTGCTGCATTCATGTGGTGTCGGAATAATCAGAAATACGAGTTTCCGACTGGTAAATTTCACGTGAATGCCCCCAGTGGGAACAACAACTCAAAACTAGAAAAAGTGTTGTCAACATTTACAAATAATTCTGCAGCACTTTCACCATTTAAAAGAATCATTTGCTATACATGATGTCAAGTGTTTCTAATGTCGTCCTCCACCATGCAGGCATTGGTTCGTGTGTTCAGGGATGCATGAAGCTGGGGTGGGAGGAGAACAATATCAAGTGATGACGGTCGGGGTAGCTGAGCAGTACCGGCAGCTTCAGTCTACTTTTACCCCTGGCGTGTTTCCATTTTACTTAGTTATGCAACTCCACAGGAAACGTTTAACAGCTGCCACATAACATGCTTGAACCTAATTGTGGCATGCAGCTGTGTTCTGTATGAAGGTATAGCATTACAGCGATGATGATGATGTGTTTTCCATTTCACAAAAAACAGTTACTGTAAAAAAAAATATTTTTTTAAGGTTTTGTGTCTGTATGTTCATATATCTGCCTCTTTTACAATCTCTTTTTATCTCTGATAATTGGTGCAAAATAGCTGCTGCAGAAAAGGCAGTTGTCTTAGTAACTCACACCAGCTTTATGACTATACCACTTGATGTAACAATTTGAAAAAATACACAAATCTCCCCATCTTATGGTGTGGACACACATACAACATCAGCAGCGCATGGCGGCTGCGTTACCTGTTGTTTTTTATTTCGGCGTCCGTGTTAATAGGTTAGAGCAGCCACACTGCCCACTTGAGACTCACTCTGCGTCTCTTTTATAGAATAGAGGTCTCACAGCAGCAACAGACAGTGAAGGTGATCTATTGACAGTATATTATATAACATCATATCAGCTACATTAATACAGTTTACATGTCTAGACATCTGTAGAATATGTCACAGACAGTGAAGGTGATCTATTGACAGTATATTATATAACATCATATCAGCTACATTAATACAGTTTACATGGCTTAACTGTAACTGATAGATGCATCTTCCAATTGCAAGCCAATCTATGTGGGCAGGCACATCACCTCCACTGTTTTAGGGTGGCGTCAGAGGAAATAAACTGATTCCGTGTTCTAAATATCTGTTTTTCATCTGCATTATGTTGAACTCAGTAACACTTATCTGGGAACGCTGCCATAGCTCTTCTCCCCATCCATCCAGAATCCAGTGGGGAAAATCATTATTAGCTACTTTTTTTCATTTCACTCTTACTGAACTATAAAAACAACCTAAAATCAGGCTGTTTACAGTAAGGTGTAGTTGTTTTGCTTAAACATAAAGCCTTTTTGTTTGTGTTCAAAACATGACATTTCATTCAGCTTTACAAGTTTCACTTTCACTTCTACAACGTAGTAGGCGTAGTACAGCTTCATTAATGGAACTTTTCCATCTTTAACCACAAGGTCATTCTCTTTGTCAGGACGGCCAAGTGGCCATTGTTGATGGTTACCATATAACAGTTTCCTCAAGGCTGCACACATCCAGCATCTGTTATGAGGTGTTTTGTCTCATCATGAATTTTGTATTATAGATTATGACATGAGAATTGAGAAATCTGATTATTATTAGTTATATTCAATTAATTCAACTTCAATTTATCATCAGTTTAGTAAGTGTAACCTCTAAATGATACAACACTGGCTACCTCCCCTTAAATGTGCCCATATTTTTCATTAACCAGATGCCTCGAGGAAAACTGTTCAGAATTAATGTGCTGGCAATGTTCCATTTTAGCCACATACCAACAAAATGACTTTGTAATAGGATTTTATGCCCAAGGTGGCAATAAAGTCTAATGAGGAACAGCAGTCCTTGAAAACATAACTGATCATTTGCTTACTACAACATAACAATGCAAAACTATAAGGCCCCCTTATCCTGTGTACTGCCATTGTGAAAAAGAATCCCTTTGCATCAATGGTGTCGGGGTCTGTGTTCACTGTTTACTGCAGGTGGAGAGAGTTGAATTTGTTCCCCAAATATCAAGGTGAATCATTGGAAACAGATTTTAATGTAGTTGTAAGTGTCAGCCAAAAGGGTAAGACTCACCTGAGACGAGACACGTTTCCTCACATGCGTCCAAGGTCTGGAAATTGTTGGCGTTTCCCCCACAGCCTCCATATTCAAACAGCTCACAGTGCCCAGTGTCCACATTGAAGAAGAATCGGTCCTTAATGGCCTTGCAAGGCCCTGGCTCGTCCTTTAGGGCACACAACTCGTTGAAGATGAAGAGCTCGGGTTGAGCTCCATCTGTTGAGGTGGGATAGAAAGACAATTTTTAGTACTCTGCTTCATGTGGCGCTCTGGGAAAAAATTAGGTCACAACATCAAACTCTAACCTCGGGCTTTGAGATAAGGCAAAGTTGCATGACAGTATAATTTCTAAAAGATTCCAGTGTATGGTTTAACAGCTCACTGTTTTTAGAGACTCTGTAGCAGAGGGAGACAGTGTGAAGGATGTGTTAACGGCAAAGCATGAGCTGTGTGACCCGACTGAACATTTAGACTGAATAATGGGAAGTCAGGAAAGACACTACACTACTTTTTTTTTTTTAAATTATAAAATAATTTAAAATACAACTTATTTTGTAGACACAAGCCAGAGGTTTTTTTTTCTGTACTTGTACTGAGATTATGGCAACATCAGTATATTGTGAATTATAAACAAAAATCTGGTCCTCTCTCTAGGTTCCATGGTGGAGAGGAGGTTGTGTTGCTCTGGCTCTATCTATCGGGAGTGGAGAGGAGGTTGTGTTGCTCTGGCTCCATCCCTCTATCTAGCTGCTTGACATGACATCCTCCTGGATCCTCCTTCTCACATACAGTATGTTCACATTATATGTATTCATTTATGTATTATATTGTCTATGTTGTATTTTCATTATGTTGTTATTCTGCACACACGGCATTTAATTGTAATATAACTTATTATTTTAATGGAGCTTCCCAGCATCTGTCCATCCTGGAAGGGGGATTTTTTCTTTTTTCCATGTTAAAAGGTTTTTATTGGTTAAGTTTTTCCTCATCCCATGAGAGGGTCCTACTGTAAAGGACAGAGGGTGTCGTATCCTGTACAGATTGTAAAACCCCCCCGAGGCAAATTTGTTATTTGTGATTTTGGGCTATACAAATAAAATTGATTTGACTTGAATCAGGGAGCACCTAACCCCCCCAGTACATAAAAGTCGATCCACGCAGGTGGCTGGAGGCTGGCAGGAGAACAGATTTGAAAGCGCCTACTACATACTACTGACGAACACAGTATGCAGTATACAGTACATACTGCATTCCCCAGTAGTATGCAGTATACAGTACATACTGCATTCCTCAGTAGTATGCAGTATACAGTACATACTGCATACCGTGTCCCTCAGTAGTATGCAGTATACAGTACATACTGCATACCGTGTCCCTCAGTAGTATGCAGTATACAGTACATACTGCATACTGTGTTTCTCAGTAGTATGTAGCATGAAACAGTTAAAGGGATTTATTTTGCAGTATGCTAGACCAGGTGTTAGCCTTTAAACCAGCTCTTAAAGCACTGGACAAAAAAACAAACTCCTACCACTATTACAATATTATCGAAAAATACAACTTAGATTTGTTTTGTTTGTGACCCATGTTTGTTTACTTTACGAGATACTGGTTTAAATCATTTATTCTAACAGCTCATAATGAAGTGAGACAGACAGGATCATCAACGAGGGGAGACGGGAAATATAAAACAATGATCGATAAAATTTACTCAAACTGCTTTTTCAGTTCCAGCAACTAAACAGAGGACTGATCTCCCTCCAGATATTAGAGGAATGTTAAAAAGGGTCACGTTGCAGGAATCTCTCTGCCCCGTCAGAGGCTGCTCTTTCCCTCTCCGCTGCCTTTTGCTCTGTAGCCGGTCTGTGTATGTGGCTGGCCGGCTCTCTCGAGAGCTACTTCCTCCTGTCCTATCAGCACAGCAGTCAACAAACAGTCCCTCTGCCAGGCGAGGTAATGAGGGCAGCTCACCACTACAACCTGCCCTCCTCTAAAAGCCGTCCAATTCTAATTTAAAACTAGGGATTGGGGACACCAACCAAATACTCCCAATCTCCTTCCTTCCACACGACCGGTGGTATTGGTATTGCATGTTGGAGGTGGAGCTTCCTTGCAGAGGATGTGCTATTTTTTTTTTATTTACATTCTTCTTGTCTTGTCTGATAAGCAGTAGAAGATTGGGTCATCTAGCAGGGGAAAAATTATACAGTGACACCGAACTGGGTCTCCGTCTAGTACCCAACCCCATTTTGGCTATGTACACACCACATTGCTGATCCTCATTAAACAAACTTTACAGAGATTTAATGACAAATTGAGATTGCTGCTCTCCTCTTTGTCATTGGATGCCTCGAGCTATCAGAATTGTCTCCTTTGGAGGGAAAAAGTACAGACGTGATGCAGACTGGTCTTGTAAATAAGAATGTTCAATAAGCCAGACTTTGGCTGCCCAAGGAGAGGGAAAAAACACAGTATCCTCCTATTGATGGCTGCTCTTCTTGTCTGAGACAGACCAAAGTACAATAAGCCGGGTGTTCTTCAATCACTCGTGTCCAATATCCAGACAGAGCCATTGTCAGGACGTCCAAAATAAACACATCCAAACAAAAATGTTAAGAGCCAAACTAAAACATTTTCTCTGCAGGGAAACGAGAAATGGTCCTTGGAGAACACACACAGACACACACAAACTTGCACACCCTCATAGACATTTGCTTGCACTCACAAAGTAATGGCCCGCAGGCAGGCCCAGCCGCTATCGTGTCTTTCAGAGGTTGTTGCAGGCTAAGTTTTCAAGCTGGATGAAGATACTGAAGATACTGGTATCATATGAAACATGGTACCAACCCTGTCCTTTTACATCTGACCTCAAGATTCCCGTTAATTTTATAATGGACACTTTGTGTTGTGATATTTAAACAAACCATCCATCAACAAGGAAGAAAAAGCCTCTTGTCTACGAGACCGGTCTCTTAAAAGCGCTACAACCAGCTCACAGCAGCTTCTCTGAGGTGGCGAGGTAGCGATGCAAGCAGACGCGATATTAACGCATTACTAAGTTCTTTAATGGATTACCGCAACTTGTGATTTTTAGGTTGTAGAAGACTCAATTTAAAAGTGTGATGATACTGGTATCATATGAAACTAGAAAAACCTGAGGAATCTATCAGTACCAACCAGGTCATAGTAATTTGCCGCAAAGCAGGCTAAAATAACGCTCCAAACTTACACTAAATTTTGGGGAGGAAAAACTGTCATGGCCATTTTCAAAGGGGTTCCTTGACCTCTGACCTCCCACGAGTCTCCCCTTTACAGACATGCCCACTTTAAGATGATCACATGCAGTTTGGGGCGCAAAGCATGCATGCTTTTTTAATACAACCACAAACTAGAGACCTAGAGCATTCAGAGGATGGATGGATCAAACTAGAGACCTAGAGCATTCAGAGGATGGATGGATCAAACTAGAGACCTAAAGCATTCAGAGGATGGATGGATCAAACTAGAGGCCTAGAGCATTCAGCGGATGGATGGATCAAACTAGAGACCTAAAGCATTCAGAGGATGGATGGATCAGACTAGAGACCTAAAGCATTCAGAGGATGGATGGATCAAACTAGAGACCTAGAGCATTCAGAGGATGGATGGATCAAACTAGAGACCTAGAGCATTCAGAGGATGGATGGATCAAACTAGAGACCTAGAGCATTCAGAGGATGGTTGGATCAAACTAGAGACCTAGAGCATTCAGAGGATGGATGGATCAAACTAGAGACCTAAAGCATTCAGAGGATGGATGGATCAAACTACAGACCTAGAGCATTCAGAGGATGGATGGATCAGACTAGAGACCTAGAGCATTCAGATGATGGATGGCTTTCCTAACTAAATTGACAATAAGGGGGTTTCTGAGCAGTTTCTCGAACACAAGTGCTCGCCATCCAGCCACCAAAAAATGAAAATCTTGCAGAAATCTCCAAATGTCAAAAGTTTTTAAAAAACAAATCACAGCAAGGCTTTTTCTATAGTGTTCCTCAAGGTCTTGGTGTCTTAATGTGGTATTTTGGAGGGATTATTGATAATTTCTATCAATTTTCAAGTGGTAAAAAATTGTCAAATTTAGCACCAAATCTGTGTAACAAATGCTATCAACCTAAAAATTGCTGCAACAATTTATGAGACATTATAGAGCATGGGATTGGCCACCACAAACTTATATCATCATGTTCTACGCTCTTATACACTTTCACAATTTATTTTAATTGATTTATTTATTAATTAATCCATCTTTTATTTCTTATTAGTGACTAGAACAACTTGACACAAAGTGCTGAGCTGCATCCCAAATTAATCTTCAGGTTCCAGCTTTCAGATGATGTACACCACTTCTATGTGACATATACTGCTGACTTTTTATCAACCCCAACATCCCGTTCCCTGTCTCTACCCCTCTAATGCAATTTAAATACTGTTTGGGGACCCCCGTATGCAGAATTTTTCAAATACATCATTTTAGAATAGGTGAAAATAACACATTTATACTGCATTCAAAAAACGGCATGGTTTTTGCCCCAAACTGCATGTGATTATCATAAAGTGGGCATGTCTGTAAAGGGGAGATTCTCGTCGGTACCCATAGAACCCATTTACATTCACATATCTGGAGGTCAGAGGTCAGAGGTTGAGATCCCCTTTGAATATGGCCATACCAGTTTTTCCTCAACAAAAATTAGCATATCTTTGTAGCGTTCTTTAACGATCTTCCCAACAAGCTAGCAGTGTTGTTCAGTTTTCTCTTGTTTGTTCCCAATGCATGCGGAATTAGTCGCACTCTTGCAGGCTAATATTTGTTAGAGACGACTTTAGGAAGCACTTATGCAATAACAAGTATTTTTAAATTAATAATTGCTTAGCTTTTTGTTCAAATTAGCTTTACAATGCATAATGTAGTTTGCAGACCAGACATTAATATTTAAAGTAAACTGGGTTAGAAAAACAACAGATTTGCATATCCCTCTCAATGGCTCTGAATGCAAAAAGCCCTTCTGAGAAATCAACAAATCTATGCAAAGCTCCAAATCTGTCATCAGGAATCCTCCATGTTGTTGAACAGACGGTAAACAAATATAGTCCTACTCACACAATGCATCAGCAAAACCCTTGGAAGCCAACCAACCAATCAACCAGCTCCTTGAAATATAGACCGTGCTGAATAGGGAAACGGATTTCAGAGGCATCAAATTTCCATTGGCAGCTCGTCTCCTGAGTATTGCTGACGGGTTCAGTTTGGCCAAGATTTGCACACACATTCACACATTTGGATAAAGATCTGAGTTGCTCAACATGCACTGTGCCAAGCACCTCTGTAATTCCCACGATGGGCAGGTTGAGTCGGTTTGAGGCCCAGTCCCAGCTTGTTTAATATATCAGAAGATTATCGTGTATCTCCATTTCTAGGTATTTTGGCAAAGTACAAACTGTACAGCAGCCATGGAGCAGCAAACAACAAAACGCAGCCCATTATTGATGACTCAGCAAAAAACAAAACAACAAAGAGCACACACCGTTACCAGGATGACAGTGAGGCATGATGTACTAATAAAACAGCTGGAGAAAATGAGACGAGATGTAGATGGAAACACAGAGAAAGAGCAGATTAATGCCACGGTGTTGACAGCTCCCATTGGTTCTGTCATTTGCAGCTCTAACTATATGGCTTTACACTCCATTCGAGACAATTACTTCTATGCTTTCTTATGGGGATCCTTCTCAACATTTTCCCATGCTGTGTAATTGAGAAGGAAACAGTAGAAAAAGTAAAAAGGTATGCATAAAACAATAAAATCAAGCAATGAAAAGAAATGATGACGGCTGAGGTGGAGTGAGAAGAAACCAGTGCCAGTGACTGATACTACTACATTCTAATGAGTACTCATCATTAAAGAACAAAACACCATTCTCATGATCTAATTCAGCAATTCCGAGGTATTCATTATGTCTGATTAGGTAGGTATTACAGTAACTACAAAAACTGGTGAAGCAAAAATCGTTGTGTTTAAAGAGCATAGATCTGGATTTTATTTTCCATCTCTCCTGAAATAAAAGTTGAAATAGTGTCATTTCTAAACCAAAAATAACAAAATGCTTATAGACGTGTTTCATCAACATCTGATCCCAATACATGTTGACGATGTATATATACTTATATACAATTTTTAGGTTGTAGTGGGCTCATTTTTAAAGCTCCCTCCAGGTCGGGGTGGAGGATGCAGTCCTCTACCTCCTACACCGGGCCCACTTGCACCTGGACAAGGGAGGCGGCACAGTCAAAATCCTGTTTCTGGACTTCTCCAGCGTCTTCAACACCATCCAGCCCCTTGTACTACAGGACAAGCTGGCCAGGATGCAAGTGGACCCACACCTGGTGACCTGGGTCACGGACTACCTCACCGGCAGACCACAGTATGTCAGGTTGAAGGACATCACATCTGACACTGTGGTCAGCAACACCGGTGCTCCACAGGCGACTGTTCTGGCCCCCCTTCTCTTCACCCTCTACACGACAGACTTCAACTACATCTCTGAGTCGTGTCACATTCAGAAGTTCGCCGACAACACGGCCATTATGGGATGTGTTAAGAGTGATCAGGAGGAGGAGTACAGGAACCTGGTGGAGGACTTCGTCGCCTGGTGTCACTCCAACCACCAAAAACCAAAGAGATGGTCATAGACTTCAGGAAGTCTAGACCACCCCCAAACCAGTCCAGATTGATGGGGATGGGGTGGAGGTCGTGGGTACCTACAAGTTAGTTGTTTTCCTACGGTGAACTGGCTTCCTGTGTAAAATGCTCATCAATAGTCAAGTTAGTCACCACAGTTGGTGGTCATTTCTTTAGTGATTCACTCCGCTAAATGGTGCATGAAGCGAAGGGTACAAGTTCCATTAAATAAAAGTGATGTTGGATTGCGACACTTGGTCAGAGGTATTAACTTTGCCGGAGTAGATAGGCATGCAATGTAAGAAACGCTGTCAGCGTTTATCAGAGCCATGCCCTGAGACCAGTGGACAAAGGGCTGAGGGTGAGTCACAGCCCATCCCAACATTTTACAGCTCAACTCAGAACAAATGAGGCTACCTTCACTTTCTATATTTGTGTTCCTCTGTGTGTGTGTGAGACAGAGCATGTATTTAATTCAATTACTTTTTTTTATATATAGGTTTCAAGGGTGTCATTCTATTTTTGAGAACAAACAGAGGGGCTGCATATGGATTATATTGGCCCACAACATTTTAGTTTGTTTCTTCAAGGAAATTGGGGCTTTTATCAAATTCAAGGACTAGACATGTATGTGTTCAAAGCAGCAGAAGTTCTCTTTTAACAAAGAAAGTACAAAGCCCCTGTGCTATATAGTGAGCCTATGAATTTAAAAAGAGTGCCATATTATGGGTTATTTATAGCTTTAAGTGGTGGACACACTGCCCGCTTGAGGCTCGCTTGAGGCTCGCGTGAGGCTCGCGTGAGTCTCGCGTGGCGTGTTGTTTTTTATTTCGGCGTCCATGTTAACAGGTTAGAGTGGACACACTGCCCGCATGAGACGCGCGTCTCACATATGTCACAGACAGTGAAGGTGATCTATTGACAGTATATGGACATCATATCAGCTATAATGCAGTTTACATGTCTAGACATCTGTAGAATATGTCACAGACAGTGAAAGGGATCTAGTGACTGTATATTAACATCATACCAGCAAGACTTTACTGCAGTTTACATGTCTGGACATCTGTAGAATATGTCACAGACAGTGAAAGGGATCTAGTGACTGTATATTAACATCATACAAGCAAGACTTTACTGCAGTTTACATGTCTCTATCTGTAGAATATGTCACAGACAGTGAAAGGGATCTAGTGACTGTATATTAACATCATACAAGCAAGACTTTACTGCAGTTTACATGTCTGGACATCTGTAGAATATGTCACGGACAGTGAAAGTGATCTAGTGACTGTATATTAACTTCATACCAGCAAGACTTTACTACAGTTTCGAGGTTTATCTGTAGAATATGTTACGGAGATGAAAAAAAAGTAAAGTTAAGTAAACTTGTTTTTAAATCAACACTTCCTGCTTTCATTTCAAAATAAAAGCCCTAAAGCGGGTTTTCTTTGCACAGAATTCCTTCATTTGTTAACACAAGGCTTTTATTCTGAAATATGTGCCGGACAGTGATGTGGAACAAGCAGTGACTTGGAAAGCATCATAAATTAATACAGTACGGAGTTTTAATTGTGGATTATTACTATTATTTACTAATTACCACACGTTTCTGAACCTTTCTCTGTCTAAAATAAATATAAATGACATTTATAATGCAATGATATATTTATCATGAAGTTAAATGGCCATTAAAAGGCAAACTCTATGTAGAAAGAAAGGGCTGTCAGCAGCAGCAAAAAAACAGCTGACAGGTAGCAGACACGCTCCCGACAGGCAGCTAACTCGCGTCTAGTGTGAACACCCTAGGTGGGCATCACGCAGCCACGATGCGACGCTGCTGTCAGGCGAGCCTCATGCGGGCAGTGTGCCCACGGCTTTAATATGGCTAGCTAATTTAATTCTGTTCATCTACTACTGCTTGTCAATTATCAACAATGACCACTGAGTCCAGTTCTCTGCTGGTTCATCAAACAGTGGAGGACACATATAACCTCCTAACAAGTGTAAAGTGTCTCCCGACATATTTACCACAGCTCTTTACCAGACACAGTCACCTTTCAAGTGTCCAAGTAATTCGGTGTCACTGTGAGTCATGTTAGAAGATGGCAAGGCCACAGAGGGAATCTGAAATGTTAACTGTCAGAGAAAAACTTCCCTTGCTCCCATGACTGTTTCCAAGAGCGTGACAGGAGTGCTGAGTATGAATATATAAAAGAAAAGAAAAACATAAAATACGAGGGAACAGGAAGTGCTAAAATGCTAACTCATTTCTGGGTTTTAGGACTCATTCCTGTAGCACTCTATGAGTGCACGGACAGAGTGTGCGCAGGCAGGCAGACAGGCAGGTAGGTACAGGTTATTACAACGCTACAGCCACAGATACCACTTTTTTTTTTTTTTTTGTCAGAGCATTTTAATTATTGATTGCTGTCCAGATGTTATGAGAATTTCAACACATATCACAAAAAAAAAGCTGTTGAAGAACATTATCAACCCTACCACTGAAACAATGATACGCTGTGTTTAGAAGTTCAACTGGGAGAAAGGAACAACTATGTTCACCTACACTCCACACCTGCCGAGCTATCTGCTAGCTATCTGTCTGAGACTGATGTGAGCCAATCACTACATTTAATAACCAGATGTTTAATTATAAAAAAGACTCACCACTCAGCTCAGTTTTTCTTCAATGACCAAGCGTAACTAGTACAGACACTGGCATGCAGAGAGCAGATAAACCAGGCACCTGCCATTCATTTCTTCTGTGTTGTTTAAAAAAAAAAAAAAAAAAAAGTCTTACTGTGACATTAACTTGCCATGTCGGGTCTCGATCGAAGGACACAATACACAATAACTCAATTTGTTGAATGATGTATTGTCCCAGAAATAATTACGTTATATCATTCATTTCATAATATTTTAAGACCATTTTATGCCACTGATATAATGATAACATTATAGCATAATAATGCAAGTACACCCTTTCACAGAGCAACAAACTTTTAATTTTTAAGAATATTCAGAAATTGGAATTTGAATGTGAAAATATATATATATATTAAAATATCCTAAATAAATAAAACATAGATCAAATAAAACCACACATTTAAAACAATAATGAAAATGGAGTCTCGGGCTCTGTTAACAAAAATGTTAAGCTGCAGTTTGATCGTTTGATCAGAGTTAGTGAGTGATTGACAGCTGCCTCTATTGAATGAACAGCCAATAAGAACGCTCTCTCTCTGAAATGACCTGTGATTGGCCAAAGTCTCCCGTCACAGGCTAGATTTTTTAAAGCCTGAAAACAGAGCCATGAGGAGGAGCAGAAGTCTAGTTTTCTCTCAGAACACTTGAATTACAATATGCTGAAAGGTTATTATGGGATTCTTGCCAAATGATGCCACAAACTTTCTGCCTACTGCCGCTTAAAGAAACACCATTACCAGTGTTAAGTTCTAGTCATATCAACCCGTTCTCAGTCCCAACTTGTCAAATACCTCTGATTGGCCAGTGCCCCTCGGCATCAGAAACTGATGCATGGAGGCACCCTTTAGCAACAGTATATGACAAACCGGGCTTTCAACTAACTCCAGTGTAAACCCAACCACGGCTTTATTCGATGGTCGGAGTGAGTGACGTACAGAACAGAACATACATCAATAGTATTTACTTACACAGATGTCATACTGATATACTGGTTATTGGTTTCACTCTTAGTTAAAGACATGGCTTCATTATCAATAACCATTTAAACACTGCATCTAAATGAAGTTAACAAATGAAACTGGGACTGTTGTGCGTAATCAAACCGGTGAGTATGGTAGTTCAGTGTTGCACAAGTGTTTACTCTTCTACTTTTAAAAAAAGTGTCAGCATATTGTGATATATATTTGTATCACTTCTGATATTATGATAAGAGGCTGTGTCAAATTGGATGAAATACAAGAAGAGCAAGGCTCCTTTCACAACACTTAAATCATGTGAGAATATAGAAATGTAATGTGCATGCCTCCGAGGCTTCTAACAGGAAAAAAAAAGGGGTTGATCAGCTCAATAACAGTGAACCCGAAACCGAGGCTGTACAGGAAAACAGGAAATAAACAATGGCAATGATCCTGCCTGTTATCTCAAATGCAGCTCATTAAGGATATATAGATGATGGCATTTAAGCACCTATAGCGATGACCTCATTCCTGTAGTGATGCAAGCTCTTCCTATGGCGCTTCATGTTGGGGGTAAAAGTGGGCTTCAAGCAGTTTCTCCAGCAGATCAAAGGAACCCCACTGAAACACGGACAGGTTTGAGCCTCCAGGACAAATCTGTTACCATTTCAACGAACAATAAAAGCTTTGAAAGCTCACATTGTGTGGTCGGGAAACAGACTGGGGGCTACCCTGGAGGCTGAGTGAGTAGAGAAGCTACTAGTGTTTGGGCAGTGACAGGCCTGGTCCTGTATAGCTCATAGAGCATAACTCAAACTCTGCCAGGATTGACAGTTTGGTGGTTGCTGGAGTGGAAAAACTTTGCACTCACATGTAAGATCATACAATATATTTTAGCCTATACAGATTAGAGGTGGATAGGACCTAAAATGTATATCACAGCTTTTCTTTTGGTTGTTGCGGTGACGGTATTATATTACAGTATTACAAAATTAAAAAGGATACTCCACTCAAAACATGATTCTATCTCTTTTCTTTCTATTGGCAATGTGAGGAGACATATCTTAAGAAAGCAAAAAAAAATAAAAACAGATGTGTTTATTGGCTCCAAATAAGATTGAAAATGAGGTATAATGTAGGTGTAATGTAATGTGGTTCATTCATAGTTAATGAGAACAGACATGCTGTTGTCTTGAGTTGTGAGTGTACTGTAGCAATAAAGACTACTTGGAAAAAAATGTTGTTCTTTCACATATTTACTTTTCTTTTATTATTTCAAAGTTTTTTTCACTTATTTTCACCACAGCCAAACTGGGTTGGGTAAACATTACATTTAAAAAAATGTCCATCTTTAAGAAACCAAAAGCTGACATACCTTTTTACATCTTCACCAACATGAAGGAAGAGCTTTAAAATACGCAGCGTAGTCGCTGTTGGACCAGTACTGTACAGAAGGCACATGGACCTTGAGCAGTGCGGCTTGGCTGCTCGCCCGGGCTGTGTGGCTGCTCTAACCTGTTAACATGGACGCCGAAATGAAAAGCAAAAGGTTCCGTGATGAAAAGGAACGGCGGTAGCCTGTACGTAACCATAGACAACCTGGGTGTGACGTAGTTTATTGAGTATTGTATCTCCCTAGTGTGTGCTAAAACCAAAACGTGTGTGTTTATCATGGTAATGATGGTATTGTAAAATCCATGTTGTGGCCGAACATGACACTGGTGACGGTGATGAAACCGGTATACCGTCCACCCCTTATACAGATCTGTCATTCCTTATGTATTTAATGTGGCGTTGCTAAAGATATTGCAACCGTGCTTTCTCCTTTGTTCTAACTAGTAGCACTGCAGGGAAACCTTCTTAATTACCTAAAAGGCTTGTGAGAGCAATGCATTTTTAATCAGAGCCTGCATGTTGGTATGGCAGGTGTTGTGGGAGGAGGGATGCAATGAGCGAGTTAATTGTCGCTCCACAACTCGATAGCATTTGTAGACCCATTTGTCCCTGCCAAGCCGGATTTAACATTCATCTCAGCTTGCCTTTTCCACCCACCACCTCTGATTTTTTTTTCTTTTGTCTTGTTCCTTCAAACAGGAGACTCTGGACAGATAAACATAACAAAAATATTCTAACCTCCTGTATGCCTTTCTATAGCTTTAACTCCCTTCCCTCTATCTAGCAGCTGTTTTTATCAACTGACTTTTCTCCAATGTCAGCTCAATGGTGTAAATCTCCACGCTCTCTTTCTGCGACAACTAATCTTTTCCTGGCAATATCTAAGTTGAGCCCCTACCTGCCGTTCCCCACTTGGTCTCGATAACAAAACAATAGTGGGAACCAGAAATCCCTCTCTCTTCACTGATTCTGCCAAATCCGTGCTCTGACATTTGCAAAGTCTGAGCGCTGCCGAACCGAACAATCCCACTCAATGCCAATTAGAATCTGCCTCGGCTGGTTTTCAGCCAATCAATTGGACAAAGTGCGTTTCCTGGGCAGCAGTCTGATGTGTGTGTGTGTGGGGGGGGTGTATATGACACATATCTTCAACCCGATCATGCCTTTGCGAGAAATCAAGCATGAATAGAAGCAAAATGTTGTCTCGCCACTTCTCAGTCCAGAAGGAGCATATGGCAAATAATGATGTGGGCATAAGTTTGCCACAAGTTGCACAAGCCTGTAGGGGAGATAGTACCAAGGCACCATCTGCCAAGTTGAGGAAGTCCCAATTACAAAACACTGAATTATTCATCACATCACTTGCAATAACAACCACAGGACTCATAAGAATGGAGGTGTTCAAACCAGTTACAGAAAATGTTCATGGGGGGGGGGGAATCTAAGGCTTTCAATACAAAGAGCAAAGGCATATTACAATGTGATTAACATCTCTGTAACTGCCTGAAGTGAAACAGAGGCTCTGAACAACTGTGACTTTAATTAAAAGAATTTTAATGTCACATAAAATCTAACTATCGCATGTTAATCTCACACAATGGGAAATTAGCAATGTGTGAGAATCTGCTCATTTGTAAGTTAACCCCTTAAAACTCCAACGATTTACAGACACTAATATCAAACTAGAAAACCATTACCAAACCAAGGAATCCTTTGGTACCAACCATGTCATGCTAGCTTGTCAGGAAGAACGCTAAATAGCACTACAAAGTAACGCTACATTTTGGCGAGGAAAAACTAGCATGGCGATTTTCAGTGGATCTCTGATCCAATGAGCCCAATAGTATTCAAGTGTGATGATGTTAGTCCCCATAGTAGCCATTTCATTGTAGTGAAACCCTTTTTTGAAACGCGTCCTTCCTGTATAAAATGCCCTGTGGTGACCTCTAGGATAATCACAGCCTCATGAATCTTTACAGCCACAAACTAGAGACCTAGAGCATTCAGAGGATGGATGGATCAGACTAGAGACCTAGAGCATTCAGAGGATGGATGGCTCAAACTAGAGACCTAGAGCATTCAGAGGATGGATGGATCAGACTAGAGACCTAGAGCATTCAGAGGGTGGATGGCTCAAACTAGAGACCTAGAGCATTCAGAGGATGGATGGATCAGACTAGAGACCTAGAGCATTCAGAGGATGGATGGATCAAACTACAGACCTAGAGCATTCAGAGGATGGATGGATCAAACTACAGACCTAGAGTATTCAGAGGATGGATGGATCAAACTAGAGACCTAGAGCATTCAGAGGATGGATGGATCAAACTACAGACCTAGAGTATTCAGAGGATGGATGGATCAAACTACAGACCTAGAGCATTCAGAGGATGGATGGCTTTCCTAACTAGATTGACAATAAGGGGGGTTCTGAGCAGTTTACACAACAGAAGTGCTCGCCATCCAATTGTCGAAAAATGCAATTCTCCAAATGTCAAAAGTCTTTAATTCCAAATCATAGCATGGCTTTTTCTATGGTGTTCCTCAAGGTCTTGGTGTCTTAATGTGGTATTTTGGAGGGTTTATTGATAATTTCTATCAATTATTGAATGGTAAAAAATGGTTAAATTTAGCACCAAATCTGTGTAACAAATGGTATCAACCCCAAAATTGCTGCAACAATTTATGGGACATAATAGAGCATGGGGATGACCATCATATACTTCCATCATAATGTTCTGAGCCCTTATACACTTTCACAATTTATTTTAATTCATAAATTAATTACCCCTTCAAAAAAAAAGACGGCGGAATGGCAAGAGGTTAAAGGCTAGAAAGCTGATACATTTTTCCTTAATGTAATATCAGGATTTACGTTGAACCTCAACACCAGGAATGTGTTCTGTCAGCATAGTATCATTTTTAAAAAGCAGCTGTACATTTTGGTGGTTACAGTAATTACTGACACATTTTGCAATGTAGGCTAGTAGAATGTATCATCATAATGGTGATCCCACAAAAGCCAGACCTATTTGAAATGACACAAAAGAGCTACAAGGAACAAAAGAAAGAGTACGCCACAACGGTATTCAGCCCCTGGTCGGGAAGGCTGTATAGGAAAGGGGGACAGAATTTTTAACAACTTTAAAACACATAAGTAAATTCTATGAAATGTTTCACTTGTGTTTTTTTCATCTATGACGCTTCCGCTTGTGAATATATTGTGGTATTTAATTATATACCAGCAGCTGCTCAGGTTGCATTGCCATGCTCACGTACTGTACCAGATGATGTCTCAGATCTTTAAACATGGGAGACTTCTTGTCTTATCTTCATTTAACCTATTTGTAGATTTAAATAGCTGAGTTTAGATCATCTAAACCAGAAATGCAAAGAAAATCTCACTCGCTGGTTTCTTGCATGTAATTACAGAATAAAGTGGAGGAAAAACATGAGCTAGGCATCTGATATATCATACTATGTGTCTCGCACACAGGCCCCCAAAATGGGGGACCAGCCAGGCTTAAAGCATGGCAGGTGGCTCTCCTCTACGTAACGTGGTGTCGTGGTGCCATCAGGAGCTACGGGAATGGTCATACACTGATTCTCACCAAGAGATCAGGGATCAGAACACAAAGGGTCTCTGATTCAAGATGTGTATGCCAACCAGGCAGACACATAACAAATTGATTGGCAACAAGTCACATCTCCTGCATATGTAATGTAGATAAAAGTGAATAGCTGCTTATTATTTTAAATGCAGATGCTTCAAGAGCTTGTTAGAGCAGCTAATTAGACTGTTGTCAGGCTAATAAATAGGCGTTATCAGTATAAGCCCCATAGATGTGACCAACAATGTGTAGTTATCTTTGTGTTTGTAGTTATTTATTCCAAAACAAAACTAATTTCTCTAAACATAACTGTTATTTTTCAACTAAACAAGTTGTAGTTTTGTTGCCTGAACCTAAAGAAGATGCAGTTTTGTAGCCTAAACCTAAAGAAGTGAAGTTGTAGTTTATTTTAACCTAAACTTAAAGAAATTGTAGTTTTGTTGCCTAAACCTAAATAAGTTGTTGTTTTGTTGCCTAAACCTAAATGAGTTGTAGTTTTGTTACCTAAACCTAAAGAAATTGTAGTTGTGTTGCTTAAACCTAAATAAGTTGTGGTTTTGTTACCTAACCTAAAGAAATTGTAGTGTTTTTGACTAAACCTGAAGAAGTGAAGTTGTAGTTTTTTTACTAAACCTAAAGAAGTTGTAGTTTTGTTGCCTAAACCTAAAGAAGCCGTTTTGTTTGTGTTCAAATGGTAAAATTTAATTCAGTTTTAAAACATGTTAGAACGTGTTGCTTTTAAGTTTCACTTTCGCTTAGGCGTATGCCCCTAATGACACACATCTGTGGTGCTTATGGAATGTGATAACACCTATTTAATGGTCTGATAACAGTCATATCAGGTGGTTCGAGAGTGAAGCCTGTGTGAAACAGAAAATGATAGTCTTCAAGGGCAAAATTGTCACTGCAGTACACACAAAGTAAAAGTGTGCTCTATCATTCTGATTTTGACATTTTTTATTGCCCCCTTGGGCCTCATGTAACTGAAGATGAACTCTAATTAGAGGCCATGTAAGTAAATATACAATATTAACAAATTACAAACACAATAGATAAGCATATGAGCCTATAAAGACACACACACACATCTCCACACTCAAGTGAATTCTCAAGTGGCATTAAAGACATACTGCCTCACCCCCTGAGGCCACTATTATTGTTTGGTCTAATGTACTGTAGCTGGACTACCATATGTATGAATGTTTATAGCAGCTTAGCTCAAACTCAGGAACCCTTCTTCAAAGTCTCCAACACAATCCACCTTCTGCCACTCAGTCGTATTCAGTGGAGGCTGGTCTATATAGAGGAAGAGGAGGTGCTCCTCTATTTTTGAGAGGCAAGAAGGAGGACCAAAATACATAAAAAAGACTAATTGGTTGAAATGAAACTTTACCAAAATCTCATTATCATTAATAAAATATTTTTTGTCTCTTCTTTGCAAAAATAAAACATTATTGAAATGTTGATTAAACTGCTTCAACAGCGACACCTGCAGGGCAGGCAAGAAAGTGGTGGTTAGGAAATAAAATATAACCCTGTTGTGTTGGCTACTTGTGTTGAAGGACCCGGTGCAGCAGTCCGTTGCTCATACCAGGATCCAGTCCAGAGTGCAGCAGCACGTCGGACATATGCAATCCACCATCACCCGCTGTGGGTCAGCCCAGATAGCTGAATGAGGGCCGAGGCTGCCTTTGGCATGAGGCAGTGGCAGGAGTCGGACCCTGCCGGGAGTGGATGAAGAGAGCTCCGCTGCTCTGGCCTAGCCTTCAGCTGTCACGGGCTGACCCACAGCGGGAATACAGTGATGTGTGGCGGCCCAACATGGTTCATTCTATCCTGATGCTGCAGTGATTGTTTTTAAGAAATCTTGTAAGCCATTGTTTTAGAGCTTAATATATCGTTTTACATAAGAAAGTAGAGATAAGTAACCCGGGCAACTTGTGTGGTAATAATAAAAATATTAGTTTAATAACACTTGTCAAATATGAGTGCAAAGTGCTTTCAAGATTAAAAGATTTACAAAATAAAAAATATGCCCATGAGAGCACATACAGTACATCAAGCATTACTGCGCCCATACATAAAAATGGAGGTGTAAGTGCAAAATAATGGAAATAACTAAATAAAACTAAAGCTGCAAGCAGCGATGAACGGGCCCTCGCACCTTCCCGCATGTCGGGGGTACTGGCGGGACGCCAATCGACACACCTGTACATTTCAGTGACCATCGGACACTGCACGCACAAGTTAGATGTTATTTCCTGCGTGGATTGAGTGGCTCGGGAAATGACGTATTGCAATTTTTTCAACACTTCCTGTGTCCACTATGTGGCGCTAGAGAACACACACTAAACATGCATTATGATTCTCATTATCAAGTGTAGATCACACAATGTACATTTCATGTGAATCGGATGATGTTTTGTCACATAACTTGATTTCCTGTTGCCAGTACGTGGCGCTATGACTATGAGTCAATATTGCCATCTAGATGTCCTGAGGACTGAACTCTTATGAAGTAGGTCAAGTTTGGGGCAGATTGGACCAAGAACATTCGAGTTACAACAGTTTGTCATTCAATTGCAAATCATGTAAATTCTCCGCTGAGCCACGTCAACGCTGTTTAAAAAAAACTCACGATTTGAACAACTTTTCATCACAAAGGTCTTAAGATTGTGCTGACCAAATCTGAAGCTGATCGGGTTAAATCTGTACGAGGAGTTCGTTAAAAAACAGAGCCTGGAAAGAGCCAAAATACAAAAAAAAAATCATACAAAATAAAAAATGGCCGACTTCCTGTTGGATTAAGAGCATGGTCCCAGAGACTTTCTTTTTGTGATAAATGTGCCCATCAAATTTCGTACATCTAGGTGAAACGTACTGCGAGGGCTGCTTTGTTTAATTTTGTAGGGGGCGCTATCGAACTCCCTTGACACAAAAACTATATCCGTTAACATATTTTACCACTTTCAAGTCGAGTTACAACAGTTTCTTTTGTAATGGCGAGTTATCAAAATTCGCCATGCCGCCAAGGCGTCGCCATGTGACGAAACCTCTCAATCTTCACAAGGAAGCATCATCAAGGTCTTAAGGCTTGCCTAATTGGAGGTGGATCTGATTAGTTTGTGAGGCAGAGTATATCAACATGCAAAAAACGACATTTCCTGTTGCCAGTAGGTGGCGCTATGACAGCGAGCCAAAATTTGCATGTGGATGTCGTCAGACAGGGACTTTTATCAGGCATGAGAAATTTGGAGAAGATTGGTTAATGTACTACAAAGTTACATCAACTTCCTGTTTTTTGGCAAAAGGCGTTTTTTTGCCGCCACGCCACAGTAACATAGTTCCATAAAAGCGGAAGATTTGAACAACTTTTCATCACAAAGGTCTTAAGACGGTACTGACCAAATTGAAGTCGATCGGGTTACATCTCTAGGAGGAGTTTGTCAAAGTATAGTGCCTGGAAATGGCAAAAAAACTAAAATAACACATTCAATTCAAAATGGCCGACTTCCTGTTGGGTTTACGGTATACCTCCAAGAGGCTTTTTTGTACATCTCAAAATGTTGCGTATACCTGCCAAATTTCATACTTCTGGGTGAAACCAAAATGAGGGGCTACATTTTTGCAATTTTGTAGGGGGCGCTATCGAGCCATTTTGTCCAATCGGAGCAAGAGACCCAGAAAATATGAAATTTTTTACCAGTCCTGATACATGTGCAAAATGTGTTCAGTTTCTGAGCACCTTTAGCCCCTGAAAAATGTGATTACTTTGTACTAAAAATAATAATAAGAAACGGACCAATTACAATAAGGGCTTCGCCGAAGGGCTCTAATAACATGACACCGTGAGTTCGTTTTCCTCCAATTTTTTTAGTCACCAGCCGCCACTGCATTGGCGATAGTAGGTTTGACCCAAAAGTGACACAATGTACATAGGAAGATGCAATGTTTGTGTTATTGCCCTTTGAATGATGCACATCTGCCGTTAAATCTTATTGTTTTCTTCAGGGTTTTACTTTATCATTAAAATTCATTGAAAACATGAATTTTAAAACATCCGTATTGCAGTCATTGCAATACTGTGATATTGTGTTGTCTCATAGCAATATCATGAATTCAACATGAGCTTACTATTACACCCATGTGATGTGTGGGAGCAGTGTTTTCAGAGCATGCTGTTTGCCACGAGGCAATGTTATTTGCTGTCAGATAATCTGAAAAAGACACTTAACACTTCAGTAAATCAATAATTCCCACAGCATAAGACCGCACCACAGCTTTCTGAGCAACCGCTGAGAGCTTTTGCCACATGAACATAATGACCTCTTGTATTGCACATCACAGGTTGGCAATTTTTGTCTAGCCTGAGTAGTCAAGCGAAAAATATTTTTTTCTAAATGCATCTCCAATACCCCACATACAATGAAGCTGTTTTGTCAAACATTAAATGGACTCTACAGGTTGCAGCCATGAAGGTTTGTGTCTTCACAAATCCTCTCCTTTGATGATTACGCAGCTGAATCAATGGGACAGACAGAAAGCGAGTGCAAGTGGCTCATTCCCCGTCTGTGCAAATGTCATCCTCGACTGATTGTACTGTAGATGCACTCTCGATTAGATGAAAGGATTGATACAGCGCTCCTTTCCTGCAATGCAGGTTAGAAAAAAAAATGTGGATGATTCTCAACTGGCAATTGGTGAGCTTCAGTGAAACTGAAAGTTTAGTTTGAAAGCATGCTGTCCTGAGAGGGATTAACCCTGCTGCTGCTGGGATCAGACCTACTGTAAGGTGCAAATTATTACACATGAAATACAATTGAGGTTGGTCGTGTCTAGATGGTAATCCTAGATATGCAAAAAACTTTCGACAACTCTTGCAAGACTTGCTGCCCGACGACCTATCCTAACCATAACCATTCGAGGTCAATGCCTAACCTCCACCATCTCGCGAGAATTTGGCAAATTGAGGGCTACCATCTAGACAAGACCCTAAGGGTCCGCTGAGATTACAGTTTGTTTTAGTTTTTTCTCCATTTTGCCCAAATCAGCAGCACCTATTTCTATCTTTTCTGACATGGTCACTGTGTCCCTGTCATTACTGTAGATATCTCAACATAAAAGAATCAGAATCAGAATCAGATTAGCAGTATTCAGAGTAGCAGGTCTGCAAATTTCTCTCAAAAGTCACCACTTTGACAAAAAGAAAATGGTAAGTTTCTTTTACGGTTTGTCCAGACTGGCCATGTGAGCAGCGCGTGGGGGCTGCCTCGCTGAACGGCTGCGTGATTCACGCGTCGGTTGTTCAAACCAGTTGCGTTTCTGCTGCTGCAGCTGTGCTGTCAGCCCTTTCCTTCTACATAGAGTTTGCCTTTAATAATGGTCATTTCATTGCATTATAAATGTCATTTATATTTATTTTAGACAGAGAAAGGTTCAGAAACGTGTGGTAATCTTTAAATAATAGTAATAATCCACAATTAAAACTCCTTCTTATATTCATTCATGGAGCTCTCCAAGTCACTGCATGTTCTACAACACTGTCCTGAACATATTTCAGAATAAAAGCCTTGTGTTAACAAATGAAGGAATTCTGTCCACAGAAAAAAACGCTTGAGGGCTTTTATTTTGAAATGAAAGCAGGAAGTGTTGAAAATAAATCTTTACTTATTTTCATGTCCATGACATATTCTAAAGATATAGACATCAAAACTGTAGTAATGTTGCTGATATGATGTTACTATACAGTCAATAGATCACCTTCACTGTCTGTTGTTAGACCGGTGCAATGAGTGGGGTCTAGATAGACAAGTGCAATGAGGCAGGTCATAATAGACCAGAGAAATAGAGGTCACAATAGACAAGAGAATTAGAGAGGTCATGATAGACCAGAGAATTAGAGAGGTCACGATAGACCAGTGCTTACCTTCGATCTGAAGAGGAGTGTACTATTGGGATGCCAACGATTGATGGACACCTGAACTAATGTGATTGAGCTCCGATGAAGGTGATGAATAACTGAGTAAGAGGGAGGCTGGTGCTGAGAACCATGCCGTGATATATTCCCCCCAAAAAAACTTGACGCGTCCGTGGGAACTGAGTTTGAGGAATTTGCTTGCTCATGAAGAAGAATGTATGCCGTTGGACCGTGTGATCGAGCATATGTCGGAAGGTGACGTGCCCCTAGCCATATGGTCCCAGTTGAAGGCCGTAGCTGCACCGTGGCTATGAGGTGACGCCAGAAGGTGACGTTGTTTCTGCATCCAATATATTCAGATATATTTCATCCCGTTCTCATTCCCGGGCGTCGGAATATCAACGCTTGTCGAGCCATCACATTATATATCGACTTTAGTGTTTTTATGAGAGGTACTGGGCTTTCCTTTACTACAATGTTAGAATTTTTTTTATTATTTATTTATTATTTATTTATTTCGAGCATAGGTCGGAATCTGCGTCCAGCTGCCGTCTATGAGAGCCACGAGACATCACTCGCAAACTCCGACCGAACTTTCAAACTAGGCAGCGCTGATCAATTATGAATCATATTCTGTTACTGCAATGCCTATTTCTCTCCTCAAATGTTTTCAGAAACTTTTTGTAGTGTACTGTTTATCTGTAATTGAGAGTTTGTGACCCATGTTGAGATAAAGTTTGAGGAAATCCCTGCACCGTTCACCAGCCGGAGCACAGCCAATAGGAACGCTCTCTCTGAATTGACTTGTGACTGGTCGGAGTCTCCATCCTGAACTAGAATTTTATTTATTTATTTTATATTTATAAAGCCTGAAAACAGAGCCTTGAGGAAATGCAGAAATCAAATTATCTCATAAACGCTTGAATTACGATATGCTAAAAAGTTATTATGGAATTTTGCCCAATGTGATGAATCTGTTGGCTATTGAAGCTTTAATGCTTCTGCCAGAAGTCAGGCGACGTAGTGAAAGCACCAGGTCATGAGAAGAGGAAGTCGTAGTGAATAAAGTCTAACGCAAGAATGTCACCCAGGATACTGAGGTCTCGAGTCATGTGTGAATCAAGTCGATGTTACCATATTTATTTATTTATAATAATAATAATTTATTTAATAAATTTAACATTCAATCATTCAACAGCTTATATTAATGGTGACTACTGCTTGATAAGCTGCACTGAACGAGGTAGATAAACTCTGTGCATGTTATTATGGAATTTTTGTCCAATGATGCCAAAAATATACTGCCTACTGCCACTTTAAGTCCCATTACACAGGACTTGTAGGAACGTACAAGTGCCACAAGATGGAAACAGCAATGAGATACCGTATGAGAAACTCGCAGTGCTTATTACCACCATATACGTATTTCAAGTTCCACAAAAATTGCGATGCTTTATGAATTATGCAGATTGATATTTGTAGGTTAAGACGGCATAATGTTGTCTGAGAATACCCAAGCAAACCGAGAGTTTGCTATATGTCACAGACTTTATGAACAGAAGGCTGCTTTAGTCCAAAGTCTGTTACCCTGTACACTAGCAGAATTACAGCCCACCGCTATTACAGCATTTACGGTAATAGTTCCCTGTGAGCCGTGGATGCGCCGAGAGAATGAAAAGTGTTACAGTTTGGACAAAATCTAGTTAAAAGGTGATCTACAAGTACTTGATCCAAGAGAGAAACCTTGTTTGGATGTAACCGCTGAACTTTTATGGGAGTGATTGATCAGATGACTTTGAATCACGTCGGTTCTTCCGTGAGGAATCCGGAAATGTTTTAACTCTGTCTGAATACTGAGCGGGTTGATCATGACACATTGATATCGAAGCTACCAAAACGTAAGACCACGTTTCCTCGATGCCGCCTCGTGCCAGGTAAGATGAGGCTTGTGAATTCTGTGAAGCCTTTACCTTTAGATGAAGAGCGGCTTGAGGTGGAATGAATGTAGCGACGAGGCGGCTGTGATGAAGAAGCCTGACGTCGATGAAGAGGCTGATGAGGCGTGAGCCTGAGCATATGAGGCTGAAGGCGAGCGTAATGTTTGTTGGATTTAACCGGAGACTGTGAGTGTGGTCGTTTGTAGCCTGGAGTAGCAGATGAGGCTGCCTGAGCAGTGAAACAAGAGGGAGAAGAAACTCCTCTGCTGAGTATCAGACATCGCTTGTTACTACCACCAGACTGGTGAAAAGGTAACCTGAAGGATTTGCCCGTTTGCATCAAGCCTCACTGAAATGACAACTGACAGCATCAGAGAGGAGAAGAGTTTCAAAATCTGATAGTAACGATATGATTGGCTCAGAGAGAGCGTGGTAGAATCTGTTTGGTTATCTAAGAGTGAACCACCCACAGTCAGCTGATAGAGTAGGAGCCAGTAGAGAGAGAGAGACAAAGGTTGTGAATGAGAGAGTGTAAAGACGGTCTTCCTTTCTGAACTTTCGCTTTAAGCTTCATAATGTCTGTGTATTTTTTCACACATGGTGCAGAAAAAATCAGACCATTGTGTAGAATGTTTTTTTTAATTTTTAAAAACAAAAATACATAAAATAGACAGAATGACACAGTAGATCTAAGAAACAGAGTTCACATACAACTTCTACTATCTGGGATATTTAAATATTCCTTGCTTAGAAACCTAGATATGCCCACATCCTGCTGTTATCATTATTCCTTTTTCATCTGGGTACGTATTCACACATCTCAGTATGCTTTTAAAAATACCACATTTCAATAATAAAATGTTGATTTTATTTATATGCTTCCATTCTCACAGAGTTTATTTGCCTATATAATAGTTAAGTCACACAATATGTATACATATAAACATTCTTGAATCATCAGCCAACTGCATTATCTCTATCTTTAAATGCTGGAAAACTGTAAAAAAAAAAAAAAAAAGAGCTTATTGACATGGTTTGCATTTTTCCTCTCTATCTTTTGCTTTGTTGAATGTTGAATGTTTAAAGGTCTTGTTGTGCAGCTGGTACTACTACCCTGATGGAGGCAAGATAGCTGAAAACATTTAGTGAATAAAGCATGGTGTACTGGAGAAGAGTTGTGCAACCTGTTTTCATTTTTGATGGACTTGCATTGAACTTGAAACAGCTCTGCACCAGCGTGTTCTCAAAGTTAGAACTTGTAGGGCTCAAAGTAAACAAAGGCAGATCCGAACACATCATCCGACTACACGCAGCACTGGCAATCTATCTTCACTTTAAAAGCTTATATTAATTCAACCTCAACTACACTTGTTCTGAGCAGCGTTGGAGTGAAAAAGAGGTCAACGCCAAGCAGTTAAAACAAGACACCCATCGTCCACCCCCACCTTGTCTGAACTGGCACAGAGTGAAGACAAAGTGATCACTCTTTCGTCGGGTATTTTATTTGAGTGCTACCTCAACAAGTTCAGACTTAGTTCACCTCTTTCTTTTATTCCCTAAAGCTTTGTGTACACTCTACTGACCTTAGTTGCTCTGGGTGCAAAGCTTACAATTAGTCTCCACACCTTCTCATGATGAGAGGAATTCATCTCTCAGTTATGTAACATCAAGACCTATTGGGCTGAATTTTGGACAGACTTTGAAATTTGTCATGTCTTGCACTCTTTGCAAAACATATGTTACCCCTTACCATTCGGCCCTCTTTTGTAGAGGGGTAGTGGTGGGGGACAGGGGATGTTCAGGTGTAGATTAATAGTCAACAGTAGATGTCACATAGAAGTGGTGTACATCATCTGAAAGCTGAGAACCTGAAGATTAATTTGAGATGCAGCTCAGCACTGTGGGTCAAGTTGTTCTAGTCATTAATAACAAATAAATATGAATTAATACATGAATTAATTAGTTAGAATAAATTGTGAAAGTGTATAAGAGCGTAGAACATGATGATATACTGTAAGTTTGTGATGGTCAACCCCATGCCCATGTTGATATTATATGTTACAAAGATTTGGTGCTAAATTTAACCATTTTTTACCATTCAAGAAGTGATCAAATAATCACATTCATCCACCACATTAAGACACCAAGACGTTGAGGAATGCCATAGAAAAAGCCATGCTGTTACTTGGTTTCAAAAACGTTTTACTTTTGGAGATTTCTGCAAGAATTGCACTTTTTCGCCGATTGGCCATTCTGGAAACTGCTCAGAAACCCCCTTATTGTCAATCTAGCCAGGAAAGCCATCCATCCTCTGAATGCTCTAGGTCCCTAGTTTGATCCATCCATCCTCTGAATGCTCTAGGTCTCTAGTTTGATCCATCCATCCTCTGAATGATCTAGGTCTCTAGTTTGATCCATCCATCCTCTGAATGCTCTAGGTCTCTAGTTTGATCCATCCATCCTCTGAATGCTATAGGTCTCTAGTTTGATCCATCCATCCTCTGAATGCTCTAGGTCTCTAGTTTGATCCATCCATCCTCTGAATGCTCTAGGTCTCTAGTTTGATCGATCCATCCTCTGAATGCTCTAGGTCTCTAGTTTGATCCATCCATCCTCTGAATGCTATAGGTCTCTAGTTTGATCCATCCATCCTCTGAATGCTCTAGGTCTCTAGTTTGATCCATCCATCCTCTGAATGCTCTAGGTCTCTAGTTTGATCCATCCATCCTCTGAATGCTCTAGGTCTCTAGTCTGATCCATCCATCCTCTGAGTGCTCTAGGTCTCTAGTTTGTGGCTGTAAAGTTTCATGAGGCTGTGATTATCCTAGAGGTCACCACAGGTCATTTTATAAAGTGAGGACGCGTTAAAAAAATGGTCACACTACAATGAAATGTCTCATTGTCTTGGGCTCATTGGATCCACAAGAGTCTCAGCTTTACAGTAATACCCATTTATGGAATTCAAGACTGTTTCGGGACCCCAGTATGCAGAAATATTCAGATACACCATTTTAGTATAAACGAAAATAACACATTTATATTCTTTCAAAGAACTGCATGATTTTTTCCCAAAACTGAATGTGATTCTCATAAAGTGGGCATGTCTATAAAGGGGACACTCTGGGGTACCCATAGAACCCTGGCCGTTGGAGTTTTAAGGGTTTTAATATGTTAAGCCATATTTCCATTTACATTTTTGGCATCTGTACATCATTTCCAAGTGACTTGCTGTACAACAATTGTTATCTCCCACAAGTTCAGTATCCTGTAAGATGCATCACTTCCTGGAACTCTCGCCCTTAAATAAAGCTTTGAATTATCGTCAATACGACTCATACAGGAAATGCTAGCATAGCCTTATCCATCTGCACATGGCCAGTTACAAAAACTTTCCAGGCAAGGAGAACATACCACTATCTTACTAAACAAACAAAAGAGAGTGAGTCATGAAGGCATGAATATGAAAGGACTACATGCCTAATTAGTATCCTTGTTGGTGTGTGTGCAATATGCAAAATATTTATCCTGTTATGTGTCAACATTCTAGAGATTAACACTTCCTGTGAGCTACAGAGAGACGCTAATAATGTATCCCCAGCTGCTGACTCCTTTGTCCACACACTACCCTGCAGATACAACACACTGTGCACACACAGACGAAGGGACATTTGAACAAAAGGCTTACTGTCTGTTTTCGCTCATTGAGTAATTAAGTAGCATCACCAAAACCAGGAACTATGCAAGTTATACAGACACCATGAGACATTTTTTAACAAACCACCAACATCACAGTGGTTCAAGTCTCACCTTGAAATACAGCATCCCTCTCAGGTCAATCAGTGTAATTTAAAACATTAAACATCAGCCATATTATCAAGATGCATCATCCATTTCAGGTATTGTCAAAAGTGAAGCGGAAAGATCAAATATATAACAAAGTTTATCATCCTTCATAGAGAAACCAAAAGGAACCAGAGTTAAAAGGAGAAAGACAAAAAATGACTACTAAATGTTTCTTTGACCTATGTTTGTTTACGGGTGCACCCGATTCAACTGTTATCAGGCCATTAGATAGGCGTTATCAGTCGCTATAAGCACCATAGATGTGGGTCAGTAGGGGCCTATTACGCCTTACGGCCTTTTACCATGTTGTAAAAGTGAAAGTGAAACTTAAAAGCAACACGTTCTAACATGTTGTACAGCTTGAACACAAACGAAAAGGCTTTTTTTAGGTTTAGGTAACAAAACTACATCTTCTTTAAGTTTAGGCAACAAAACTGCAACTTTTTTAGGTTTTGGAAAAAAAAAACAGTAAGGTTTAGAAAACAAAACTACAACTTGTTTAGGTTCAGGCAAAAAAACAAAACAAAAAACAGATTTAGGCAACAGAACTACAGGTTCTTTAAGTTTAGGCACAAAACTAAAAATGTTTTTAGTTTTAGACAACAATACTGCAGCTTCTTTAGGTTTAGGCAACACAACTAGAACTTCTTTAGTTTTTGACAACATTACTGCAACTTCTTTAGGTTTTGACAACAAAACTACAACTTCTTTAGTTTTAGACACCAGTACTGCAGCTTTTTTAGGTTTAGGCAACAAAACTACAACTTCCTTAGTTTTAGACAACAATACTGCAGCTTCTTTAGGTCTAGGCAACACAACTTCAACTTCTTTAAGTTTAGGCAAAAAAACAAAACAATATTAGAAAAACACAGTGTTTTGGGTTAAAATAATAATAATAATAATAATAATAATAATAATAATAATAATACACTTTATTTATATAGCACCCTTCTAAACAAGGTTACAAAGTGATTTTCAGAAAAAAAACAACGAAAAAAACAAAAACAATAAATCAGCAAAGAATAAAATACAATCAACAGAGGGATCATAAGAACAAGAAACATCTGGGGGTAAAATACAATTAAGAAAGCAGAATAAAATGGCCAGAGAGGGATGATAAAAGCCAGCATCAAAAACGCTTTCCTATAAAAGAAAGTTTTTAGAAGGGACTTAAAAGATGGTAATGAAGTAGCGAGTCTGATTTCAATAGGCAGAGTGTACCATATTCTGGGGGCTCTAACTGCAAAGGCCCGTTCACCTTTGGTCTCAAGCCGAGATCTGGGAACAACCAGCAGAGCTGCATCTGCTGATCTAAGGGAACATCCAGGTACGTAGGGGGTCAATAGGTCCTTAATGTATTTTGGGGCAAGGCCGTTTAATGCTTTAAAAGTGATCATTACAATTTTTAAATCAATTCTGAACATAACGGGCAGCCAGTGTAAATTGGCGATTGTGATGTGTTCGTGTTTGTAAGTGCCTGTTAAAATTTAGGCGGCAGTGTTCTGCACCAGTTGTAGTCGGTGAATGGAGCTCTGGCTGATACCATCATAAAGTGCACTACAGTAGTCTAGGCGGGAAAAATAAAAGCATGTATAACCTTATGTAAATCGGAAGGAGATAAAAAAGATCTGACTTTAGAGATCTTTTTGAGCTGGAAGAAGCATGACTGAACAACTGCCTTTACTTGAGCATAAAGACAGATATCTGCATCAAATATTACGCCAAGATTTCTAGCAGTCTGTTTCATGTTTGTACTGAGGGAACAAAGCTTGAAGTGAAGCAGGCTGGTAGATATTGTTGGACCAATGGCTATAAGTTCAGTTTTATCATCGTTAAATTAAAAAAATAATTGCAATATCCAGCATTTAGTGTCATTGAGGCAGGAAAGAAGGCTATCTAAGCTAGAGGAGTTACTGGGGTGGGGAGGGACATATAGCTGAGTGTCATCTGCATAACTATGGTGAGAGACACCATGGCTCTGAATGATCTGGCTTAGGGTAAGCATATAAATTGAAAACAGCAGTGGGCCAAGAATGGATCCTTGAGGAACCCCACAATTAAGATGTGTAACAGAGGGGTTGGCATTTTCTAAAACAACAGAGAAAGTTATATTAGCGAGGTAAGAGTGTATTAGCTGAAGAGCTGTTCCCTTTAGACCAACCCAGGTTTCTAGACGGTGCAGGAGAATACAGTGGTCAATGGTGTCAAAAGCGACACTTAAATCTAAAAGCACAAGGACTGAGCAGGCACCTCTGTCAGCTGTTAAAAGTAAATCATTAAAAACCTTAACAAGGGCTGTCTCTGTGCTATGGCGGGCTATAAAGCCTGACTGAAAACTGTTAAAAGTGTTATTGTTATTCATAAAAGAGATAATTGGGTTGAAATTACTTTCTCCAGCACCTAAGATAAAAACGATAATTTAGAAATTGGTCGGTAATTATTAAGCAAAAGGGCATCCAGATTGGGTTTTTTCAGTAGTGGTTGAATAATAGCATGTTTAAAATCCTTTGGAAAGATGCCAGAAGTCGAAGAACTGTTGATAATTGATAAAATAACAGGACTAACAGTGGGAAATATCTCTTTTAAAAACTTAGTTGGGATACAGTCTAAAACACAAGTAGAGGATTTCATTTGAGAAATTAGAACACCAAGTTCTGAGATGTAAATGGTTTGAAACTGGGTGAGGGAGACAGGATTATTGTTGATGGTGGGTAGATTTCGTGGATTTGGTGAAATTTGAATTTGAATGTTCCAATCATTACACGGTTCAGGGTCTGTACTGGTTGGTCCATTAAGAACAGAGCTGATGACATTAAAAAGTACTTTAGGGTTGTGATTGTTTTTGGAAATTATATCTGAGAAATAAGCTAATGTGTCTTTTATTGCTTTCTGAGCTTGAAAGAGTAAAAGAATCCAGTAAACCAAGGAACTCACTGGATATGGGGTGTGAAGGGCAACATACATGGATATTAAAATCACTTAAGATAAGCACTCTGTCATACTTAGATAAAACAATTGATAGAAGTTCTGAAAATTCTGTGATAAAATTGTTGTACCATGGTGGTCTATAAACTAAAATACAAAGTAAAGGAACAGGGCCTGTAATAAGAAAACATAAGACTTCAAATGAACTCAAATTACCAAAGGAAATGGGAGGGCACTTAAAACATTTCTTGTAAAAAAACAGCTAAACCGCCACCTCTCTTCCAGGGTCGAGGACGATGTAGGTGTTTAAAATCCCGTGGTGAAGTTTCTACTAAAGTAGTAGAGTCAGCTGGAGTCAACCAAGTCTCAGTCACCATAAACAAGTCCAAGTTATTAGCAACAATTAGTTCATTGATTAAGAATGATTTGTTGCAGAGTGACCTTGCATTTAGAAGGCCAATGTTTTCGTGTGTGGCAATTAACTTTGAGGACAGATGAGAAGAATCCCTTTTAAAGTGTTGTAGATTGCAGGTATTGGCTCCCCCCTGAGGCCTTATGGGGCAGTAAGGCCTGTTGTTGTAGATGACTGGGATTGTAGAGACTGGAAATGGCCGACAGGGGGAGCAATGTGCAGGTCTGAGAGGTGGTGGTATCCGAATGAGACTGTCCGTGTTGCAACTGGACCGGATGGTAGTTATAGTGCAGCTTAAGTTCAACAGTCCGGAGCAATTGGCTAACTTATTGTAAAAATCTGTGTCAGAAGTTGGATAATTAATAGGGACTCTAGAGGGTCCTGGCTCCACATGAGCAGCAGAAAAGACGCATGGGGAACTAAATGGACTGGTGCTAGGACCCCGAGGACATCAGTAGTATTGGGACTGGTCCGAGCCAGTGGACACAGGTGGACATCGGGGAATTGATTCCGTTGCATGCTGATGGAACACCTAGGTGGGCGACACAATAAGAAATGTTTCCAGACAGTAGTTTGGCTCCTAGCCAGTTTGGATGGAAGCCGTCACTCCTGAATAGCTGCCTGCGTTCCCAGAAGAGGTTAAAATTGTCAATGAATGAAACACCGTTGACAGTGCAGTTTGATGAGAGCCAGGTGTGCAGCGGCAGCAGCCTGCTGAACCACCCACTGCCACGACCACAGGTGGGGATAGGACCGGACACATAGATGTTCCTCACGGATCTTTTCAGCGTGGTGAACAAGTGGATAAAGTTGGATTTTAATAGTTCAGACTACTGTTTACGGATATCATTTGTGCCGACTTGGACAATGACTCTAGAAATGTGAGGTTCGTTGGCTAAAACCTCAATAGCTTTTTCGGCTATGTCACGGACAGTGGCACCCGCGAAACAGCGGGTTATTGCTGAGTTTGTCCTGACATTCCTAATGATGGAGTCACCTATAACCCACGTTGTGAGCTGACGTGGAGGCTGACCTGAGGGCCTGGAGCTGGTTACCCTGGAGGAGGAGGGCCGGTGCCCTCCACGGGGAGCAGAACCTGCAGGCTCCACCTGTTCTTTGAAGCGGCTGTGCTGGACAGGTGTTAAACATGGCTAGCATGGCCAATGTAGTGTGTGGCCAGTATTTTTGAAATTATTCTCGAAATTCTAGAATTAATTAATTTAAATGTCTGAATTCCGTGTGTATATTTTCTGGACTATAGAGTGCCCTAGCTCCACAATGGAAAAAAAACATATAGTGTCCGTAGCAGGTGCACCTTGTTATCCCAAAATTGATGCTTTAGCTTTGCTCTGGGAATGACGTGAAATAAATGATTTTCCAAACTATATATATTTGGTTTAATAATTAAACTTTTGATTTATTTAATTGATGGATAGTTAGTAGAAAATAGTGCAAAGTGTCCATCCATAATTCACGGTTGTCTTCAAATGTCTTATTTTGACCAACCAACAATCAAAACCCCAAAAATATGCAATGACATAAAACAGAGTCCTCACATTGGAGAAACTGGGACTACAGACTGTTTGGCATTTTTACTTGATAAATGACTTTGATGATTATTGATTATTGATTATTGTTGCCGATTAAATTCAAATTGATAGACTAATTGATTACTCCACTAATTGTTTCTGCCCTAATGACACAAGGTTTATACCATATTATGTTCACATCATGTTATGTTACCTAGCACACTGGGGCAACATGACATTGATTCATAGGTGGTCAAAATTTCAATTTCCTGCTCACTTTAGAGTAACCCAACAACTTTTTTTTTTATGTAGGAAATACTCGATTAGTGAGTCTGATAAAAAATCTGCCATGAGTAACATTCCATTTTAAGCTGTAAATGACTTGCCTGGGAACCAGACAAATTTGCGTGTGAGCTTATTTGCTCTGACAGATCCGTCTGGTCCCCCTCTGGTTTGGACAGATTTCCATCAGCCTGTGACATGCCAGGCCAATCACAACCATTTATCTAATGTGGGGCGTCTTTGGGACAAAGACCATACAGAGGAACGCCATTTTGGCATTTTTGAAAACAACTAAGATGGCTACAGCTGATGTGTAGCTTTCTGTTGAAGCTGCTATTGTATGGTACTGGATGGCATATTTCCACTAAAAGCAGAACAATCAGATACACTTACATTTTTTCTAGAGAAGAAAACTGTGTTTGCAGTACCTCTGAGAGGATTTGTTGAGTTTAATATACCAACTCATAAAATACCATCTCATTTGTGCACACTGCAGCAAAGAGCGTACATTGCTAAGAAGTGAAAGTCAATTGGTCGTTCTATTGCAACGTCAGAGCCCAGCAGCAAAGCTACGCTTCCGCCATTTTGGGCTGAAAACGACTACCGGATGCTAGTAAAACGTCCGCCTACAAAGTGCCGTACAAAATTTTTAAAAAGCTATTTCTATTCTATTGTCATAATTTTAATGTCTCTACTGAAATGGTCTGTGTTGAACAATGAAAATATTATACATATGCGTATAATTATAACTATTTACCTACTTACTTATTTATTTATTCAACTTTTTTGCCCAGCCGCTTCCCAGAGCAGTATAAAGTGAGCGATGGACATAAAAGGAAGTTAGAAAAATCCAGCACACAGATTTTGAGATTAATCTCAAACTTTTCAACAAACCACAGACCATGGATGTAGAAGAGGGTCCGATAGACCACAGACCATGGATGTAGAAGAGTGTCCAGTAGACCACAGACCATGGATGTAGAAGAGGGTCCAATAGACCACAGACCATGGATGTAGAAGAGGGTCCAATAGACCACAGACCATGGATGTAGAAGAATGTCCAGTAGACCACAGACCATGGATGTAGAAGAGGGTCCAGTAGACCACAGACCATGGATGTAGAAGAGGGTCCGATAGACCACAGACCATGGATGTAGAAGAGTGTCCAGTAGACCACAGACCATGGATGTAGAAGAGGGTCCAGTAGACCACAGACCATGGATGTAGAAGAGGGTCCGATAGACCACAGACCATGGATGTAGAAGAGTGTCCAGTAGACCACAGACCATGGATGTAGAAGAGGGTCCAATAGACCACAGACCATGGATGTAGAAGAGGGTCCAATAGACCACAGACCATGGATGTAGAAGAATGTCCAGTAGACCACAGACCATGGATGTAGAAGAGGGTCCAGTAGACCACAGACCATGGATGTAGAAGAGGGTCCAATAGACCACAGACCATGGATGTAGAAGAGGGTCCAATAGACCACAGACCATGGATGTAGAAGAGTGTCCAGTAGACCACAGACCATGGATGTAGAAGAGTGTCCAGTAGACCACAGACCATGGATGTAGAAGAGGGTCCAACAGACCACAGACCATGGATGTAGAAGAGGGTCCAATAGACCACAGACCATGGACGTAGAAGAGTGTCCAGTAGACCACAGACCATGGATGTAGAAGAGGGTCCAATAGACCACAGACCATTGATGTAGAAGACGTGGTGTCCTGTGCTTTTTGCCCTGCGTGTTAGTAAATAGCCTACAACGCCATTAAACTCTGTTGATGTCATGCTACTAGCACTACTAGCTACTGGCCGATAGCCGGTTGTTTGGGAACAGAGATGTTAATACATCCACCACGGTACAGGCTTACAGCATACAGCCCATGGGTGTATAATAATGTAATAAAAGTGATGAATTACAGCCAATATATCCATTATTACAGCTGCATACAGCTAGCAGGAAGCTGGCAGAACCAGATTTGTCATATGAAGGTGCAGTCCCGTGGGTCTGATGCATGTTCAGTATGCCGAGGAAAATAACTCTGGATTCAGCTGTTAGGGAATTTTACTACTTTTAGGACATAATGATTTAAATGAGGACTATTTAAGTGTTCATACTGGGGAGTTGATTTATCCAAAAAAAAAACTTGTCTTCTGATTTACAGACGTCTCTTTATACATTCATGGCAATGGACTCATCGGCGTTTTCATTCCAAAATGGCGGCAGCGCTACCGCAGCGCCTTCTAGCGGCTATTGTCAAAACAGCACCAGAGTTTTGCCTCTTTACCTCTATACTCTTTGTATGTATTTTCTGTGCATTTTTACATCACTGAGGCATTTTTTTTCCCCACCTGCTTTGCGTCAAGTCCTGCCCTAATGTCCTGTGATTGGCTGGTACTACTGTGATATGATTGGCCATTTACACCGGGCAGACATGGTCACTGGACCTTCAGTGCCACCTCACATGTTGAATACCCGTTGATAACACCCCTTGGAAATAAAAAAATAAACTTAGAGGTTCCAGACTAATTCCCATCTGTGATTTGTCCGGCAATGTCAGGCTAGTTAATTACAACTCAGCTCACTAAAACACCCACATTTCAATACAGTGTATATGACGTGTACCTGAGCGTACACTTTAGAGGAAGCTAGTTATGTAAATGCTGAATGTTACTATCTGACACTTCCCTTCTAGACAAATAACCATTGGTTGTTGCGCACAAATATGATTCCAACACTAACATTACATCATAAAAGTCATTTTTATCAGCCGATTAACCATGAGCTGTCCAATCTACCGCCAGTGAGCAAATGAGATGGCATAGAGATTTCTCGGTTGTCGGTTTTGGATATGAGTCTGCTCTAACACTGCCCTCAGTTCTGAGGCTGCCCCGCTGTAGCTACGAAAGAAACTTAACCATCTTGTCACGTTGGTGGAGAAATGACCAAGGAGACAGTATCTTCTCTCTAAATATAGAGCCATGGATGTATCCTTTGCCAATTTCTACAGGCCACAGTGCACAAGACAAACAGATTAACCTGTGACTCATGCTCCTCCGAGTGCATTCGTCATCTCCACTGCTGTGTCAACTTCAAGAGGACAGGCACTTTCTCACATAGAAATATATAACTTCACCATATTGCAAAGTAGTCAGCCTTTTATCTGGAAACAGGAAGATACTAGTGATTCAAATGTTCAACACTCAAAACCAATTTCCCTGGAGGAAAGTCTTTAGGTCTCAAGTGTTGAGAGGCAAAAGCCCAAGCGATGTATCAACCTTTTAGAGGCCAAGTCCAAGTCATGTCTCAAGTCTTTAGAGAGCAAGTCCAAGTAAAGTCTCAAGTCTTTAAAGAGCAAGTCAAAGTCAAGTCCCAAGTCTTTAGAGGACAAGTCCAACTCAAGTCTCAAGTGTTGAGAGGCAAAAGCCCAAGCCATGTCTCAACCTTTTAGAGGCCAAGTCTAAGTCATGTCTCAAGTCTTTAAAGGCCAAGTCTAAGTCACGTTTCAAGTCTTTAGAGGGGATAGTCCAAGTCATGTCTCAAGTCTTTAGAGGGCAAATCCAAGTAAAGTCTCAAGTCTTTAGAGACAATAGTCCAAGCCAAGTCTCAAGTCTTTAGAGGATAAATTCAAGTCAAGAGCAAGAAAGTAAGTCAAAATTAAGTCTTGAGTCTTTAAAGGACAAGTCCAAGTAAAGTTGTAAGTCTTTAGAGAGCAAGTCCCAAGTCAAGTCATGTCTCAAGTTTTTAGAGGACAAGTCCAAGTAAAGTCTCAAATCTTTAAAGGGCAAGTCCAAGTCAGGTTTCATTACACCCACTCACGCCCAGAAAACACTGTCAACTAGTTCTCTAAACTAGCATCCCTGCTGTCATTTCATACAACACGGTGTCCTTTATTTTATCTTCTGCAGCAGATGATTCAGCAAAAACGTTTGGACTCTATAGTCTGTGTTACTGTATAGTTGTTTAAATTGAACAAAATCACTAGTTGTTCCCAGTCAATTAGAATACATAATGGGAGTTTCATAATGAGTTCATGACTCCCATTCAGCTATGGGGCATCCTTATTCAGATGGGTGTCCATATACAGTGTCACTGCATATACATATTATATATCAATGGCATGGGACGATACACAGTGAGAGGAAAAAACAGAGACAACAAACACATGATATAACTACAACCAGTGTAGCTGCAGTAACCTAGTGATGAGTTGGGAGCAATTTGGTGACGTAGAAAGCAGTAATGATCAGCAAGCTGAAGAAATGCCAGAAAAAGCCTGGAAAGCCTCTTTGAGGGCTGTTATTAATGGGCACAAAATGTGCTTTGTGGCAGATATTTGTTGCTGTTATTATGACTCACACAACTGATCTCCAATGACCATGTTTATTTGCTCCATGCGGCCTACGGTAAGCACCACACAAAGCAGGCTTCATTGAAATTCTTTTGACAAAAACAGACGTGCTGAGACTATTTAGTGTATGATGGAAATAAGTCTACACGCTACATCCCAGGCTTAAAGAGATTAAATGCAGAGCTGTTTTTAGTGTTTTGGATAAAGTTACATCTTAGGTCTATTGAAGTCAAGTCCAAGTCAAGTCTCAAGTCTTTAGCGAGCAAGTCCAAGTCTGATCTCAGGTCTTCAGAGAGCAAGTCCAAGTCAAGTATTACATTTTTAGAAAGCAAGTCAAAGTCAAGTATTGAGTCTTTAGAGGACAAGTCCCAAGTCATGTCTGGAATCTTTAGAGGGCAAGTCCAAATCAAGTCTCAAGTCTTTAGAAAGCTAATCCAAGTCAAGTCTCAGGTCTTTAGAGAGCAAGTCCAAATCAAGTCTCAAATCTTTAGAGGCGACAGTCCAAGTCATGTCTCAAGTCTTTAGAGGGCAAGTCCAAGTAAAGTCTCAAGTATTGAGAGGCGAAAGCCCAAGTCGTGTATCAAGTTTTTAGAGAGCAAGTCAGGGCCTCTCAAGTATTGAGAGGCGCTCAAGACTTGAGCGAAAGCTCAAGTCATGTATCGAGTTTTTAGAGAGCAAGTCAAAGTCAATTCTCAAGTCTTTAGAGGGCAGGTGCAAGTCATGTCTCAAGACTTTGGAGGCAACAGTCCAAGTAATATCTCAAGTCTTTAGAGGCAATAGTCCTAGTCAAGTCTCAAATCTTTTGAGGCGAAAGTCCAAGTCATATCTCAAGTCTTTAGAGACAATCGTCCAAGTGAAGTCTCAAGTCTTTAGAGGAGAAGTTTAAGTCAAGTCTCAAGATTTTAGGGAGCAAGTCCAAGTCAAATCTCAAATATTTAGAGGGAAAGTCCAAGTCAAGTTTCATGTCTTTTGAGAGCAACTTCCAATTGCAAGGCAGCCTGGTCACTCATTTTTATGTTGAAACAAATTGGTATTCACAGTGTTATTCATTGCTATCAATATTTTTACAGTTTAGGTCTACTGTAGAGTGCTACCCATTCTCTCCAACCTCCTACAACTGCAAGTGTGTACAAGGTTACAAAGATGCATCCCCTGTTAATAATTATTCATGACAGTTTGGCAGAACTCCAAAAGGCACAACTACACTCAGTAGAGCACTTTTAAATGTTTATGGGTCACCAAGTCAAGTCTTCTCATCTTATTGCCTTCAAGTCTCAAATCAAGCTGACGAGTCCAAGGCGAGTTACAAGTTCTCATCTTTGCGATTTGAGTCCAACTCATGTCCAAGTCTCAAGTCTACAGCTGTCTATAACAAAGACTGCAGTAGTATGTCGTAAAAAGAACCCAACTAAGATATAATTAAATGAGTTGCAATGACAAACAAAAAAATATAAATTAAAACTGGAAAAAAGTACTCAACAAATATCATGCACCAAAGGCAGAGACTGAACTCATATAGAAAGCTGGAGTGAGTGTGTATACAAACAGAACATAGAGAGTAGAGTATTGCATCATTCAGAGAAAGATTTTATAAAGTACAGTTTGATTCATTAACAGTCTGTATTCACCCCCAGAGACAGCTGCTGCTTTTGCTGCAGTGAAAGTCCTTCAAGGTGAGATTCATGTTGAGACAAAACAGACATTATTTTGTCATTAAAGAAAATTAAAGGCTTGCATACTGGTAAGTGCAGAAAACATTAGGTAACACTTGTAATTGGCAAGGCAGAGAAGTGTCTACACATTCCCGTTATAGGTGTATTCATCTAATGGACTCAAAATAGTTTCTAGTGACAGTTTAGGCGAGCACTTTTCTGAAGTCTACTCCTTATTGCAAACGCTAATTAAGATGGCACATGCTACACAGTTTCCTCTCATCCTATGGCCTGAGGCTCCCTAATAAAAGGGCCACTTCAAACAGCAAGTGAGCATCTAATTAAATTTCTCCACAAGTTAATGAGACACAATGTTTACTCCTCCGTGAGACGATTAGTGAAGCTACTAAGACCGTGCACCAATGATACTGATGTTTAGTTTGAAAGGGGCTCAGTGAGTCCCTTATTATTTCACCTCTCAAGAGCACCTAAATGATATGCAAATAGGAAAAGCTAATGTTCCTCTATGGAGAAAACCTTGTTGAAGACCCCTGTAATGTGAATAGCTCAGATTGCCTATCTGTATTTACCTATGGTTTGTATTCTCATATCACGCGGATAGATACAAAGTAGAATTGACAAATGGTAATGCTGCCTGGAGGCTCAATTTGTGTTTAAGAATATTTGTCCTTATGTGCTTTAAAGTTTAAACGCTGAATATGTGTTTTTTCCAAATGTTAGCCGTCAATAAATATCAGCTGATGGCTTGTGGGAAACTGGAGTCTCTTAAATGCCAAAAAAAAGTGCTTGTTTAAGGAAAGGCCGGGAATATTCAATCCTGGAATGAATAAAGTTCAAATACATTTCAATTCAAAATTAGCCATCTAGGATACAATATAGTATGCAAAACCATATGATGCTTGCTCTTACAACACAATAGTGTTATGCTGTAGCACCATTTAATGTCATATTTATCATTATTTCCAGGCACAGTGAAAGTTAATGTACTTGCAAAAATATATGCATGTATATTTACTATTGGAAAACAATTAACAACACAAACAATGACAAATATTGTCCAGAAACCCTCACAGGTAGAGTCAAAAGGTGCCAACAACTCAATATTGCCCCAAGGCCCACTAGAGGGTTAATCCAGCCCTGGCCAAGCATGAAGGGACATCAAAACTTTGTTAGTTTGTACATACATCTAAAAACAAAATGGTAATGGATAGACTATACATGCTATAATCTAAACATTCTGTGTAACAATTAAAGGTTTTTTATATAAATATAGGAAGAGGCTTGGACATTAGGGAGTGTGAGTATAGAGTGCTCCAGGGATGAAATATTTTTGTAGGCCAACCAGGAAGTTAGCATTGCCCTGAGTTCCCTCGACAAAAACCCAATGGGATTTTTCCTTTGGCTTTTTGATTATTGCAGAAAATAAACTCTGTGGAAAACACACGTTTATAATAATTACACGTTTTGTTCAGCAAGATAATCTTCACAAATTAACAAAAATAAGTGAAAAGCTACTATTAGTCTGTAAATGAACTACACCACGGTTGCATGAGCGTGAGTAAACACAACGAGGCTGTAAAGGAGGACGAGTCGGCATGATGACGTTTAGTAGTCTCAGTTAGCAACCGCCTTTTTTAAGACACATAAAGGCTCTACAATTCACGAGTGGGGTATTTATTTATGTATTTTATGTCGTCGAACAAAACATAAAATCTCTTATTTAAGGCTGAAGTAGGCAGATTGGAGCAAATATGATGTTAAAAAGTTATTTTTATAAAACGGTCGCTATATCTTGACAGTAGTACATGAGCAGGTAACGTGAAAAAATTCCTGTTCCTCTGTGTCCTCCGGTGTCCTCCAGTGCTCCTAACGGCATCTGCAAGATTTCACAGACCGGAGGAAAACAAGCAATAAGAGCTGATCTGAGGTCCGCTGTCCAGCTGCCGTCTATACCGTCTTCGCTGTCAATCACTTGTGAACTCCGACCAAACAGTCAAACTAGGCAGCGCTGATTAAATATGGATCAATATTCTGTTACGTTAATGCCTATTTCTCTCCTCAGATGTTCTCAGAATCATCTTGTAGTGCACGGTTTAGCTGTAAAATGAAAAAGTTTGTGAAGCGATTGTGAAATCTGATGAAGGAATGCCAAGTTCCGGTCACATGCCAAATTCCGGTCACATGACCAGAGCACAGCCAATAGGAACGCTCTCTCTCTCTCTGAAATGACCTGTGATTGGCCAAAGCCTCCCGTCACAAGACAGATGTTCTAAAGCCTGAAAACAGAGCCATGAGGAGGAGCAGAAGTCTAGTTTTCTCTCAGAACACTTGAATTACAATATGCTGAAAGGTTATTATGGAATTTTTGACCAATGATGCCAAAAATATACTGCCTGGCCCCACTTTAAGGCATCTAACTAAAAACCCATTTAAAAAACCCATTGACTGCCAGACGAAGGAACCGTCAGTGCTAAAATGCTAACTCATTTACGGGTTTTAGGACACATTCCTGTAGCACTCTATTTTACAAATAAGAATTATATTGTATTTGTAAAATGTTTCTAAAGACAATAAAATGTCCCATTATCTCTCCATAAGAAGGTTCCTCTGCCTTTGTGCTGCTCATAGGCTGTAAATGTTCCTTCCATAGAGGGAAATGGTTCATAAAACTGGCAGTACTGTATGTCACTGAAAGATAAGAAAAGGCAGACAGTGACATCACCCAGCACACATAGAAAGACCTTTTCCAGACTTTCCTCTTAACTGCAGAGCTTTCATTAGTGAAGTGAGGCCAGCTCAGTGTTTGCTCTCAGGGATGGAGGATTACAGTTTGTCTTCCACTCTGGACCAGACCTGCCTGCTGAATATCTCACATCCAACCCAACAGCCTCCTTACCGGCCGCAGGGCTGCTGTTGCGACATGACCTGACAGGAGGAGGTGCCGGGCGGTTCAGGTGTGGGTCGTGGCCGGTAGGAGAACTGCTGCGGACTTTGGCCTTGCCTGACGTCACATACTGTATCTCCCCTCACTATTCAGGACTATTACAGCCCTCCAACACAACCAAACAGAGGCGCTAGTGCGTAAACTCTGGTGTTGATACGGAGCAGGATTTCAGTCAAAGGATAGTCACTCTTAGAGCAAAACTGCAAGATACAGAAGCCCATTGGTCACTTTAGGGCGCACATATTCCGTTTGGAGACCAGTTTACGCTTTACTTTTGGACGGAAATAACACAAAAACAATGAATATTCAAAGAATATTACGGCGACAATAATAGGTTATACAAAGAAACTCACCACAAGCAAAGCCCAAACAAGAATAAAGTGAATCCAGGACATATCATAGTGTGAATATGTAGCCACAAACTTCAGCTCCACTTTACGCATGACTTCCGTGGCGAAAACTTCCCCTTGCGCTGCGCACAACAGCTCAGACGAACAGTGAACACAGTTCAAATAATAATAATATGTACATAAATATATATTTATCAACCATCTTACCTTCTCTATGTCTTCTACAGGATCCAAAACGGGCGAGAAAGGAGAGCAAAACGGCGCACAAAATCCACCACTTGTTGGATCGAGTCATGCTGCTGAACGGCGCACTGCTCTGCGCTGAGTGGAAACTACTTTACTACTTAGAAGGAAAACTTCATCACGTTGGAGGGCTGAAGTTGTGACTGCGCGCGTGTGTGTGTGGGTGCGTACTTCCGTTTGATAACACAATGTCACTATGCAGGCGCTATGAAAATGAAATTGCCAGTAATTTCCTGGAGGGATTCTTGAGGAAATAAAATATTCCCCTTGACTCATAACGTTTACGGAGATATTAAAAGAAAAACCAGTGAGGAGTATTAATTATATGTTATCATATTACCTGTCTTCCTTTCTTATCATTCTTTGCCTATGACGTCAATGCTTTAATAGTGAATCATTGTGGACAACCTGTACAATGGCATGTCAGCAGGAAACTTGATCCTGCTATTTAGCACTCACACAAGCTCTCTCTCTCTCTGATGAACTAAGCCCAACCGCAGGTTGCATCTTTACCACCCCTCAACAACACTTTTATCCGCTTCAATTCACCTCACAGTGGTGAGACATTTCCATGGAAGCCCAGCTGTCCGTTCCATTCAGGAGATTGGTACCCGAGTTATGGCCTGTGGAGAGGTTTTGAACCCCCTTTCAGCTCCTCCAGGCCTCTGGGAGTGACACAGCTACTGTAATTGAGCTTCAAGCTGGCACATACTGTATATGTATGCTGGAATTATAACCCGCCAGCCCCTTTGTGCCCCATACTTTCACAACTTAAATGAATTGATCACGCTGTGTTAAATACCACACAAATGTACTATAACACACTATGTTGAGTACAGATGGCTGCACCAGTGCCAAGGCTGCATGATTTGAGACACGGTAGGAGGTCGCCAAGAATAAAAACTCTGGCTTTCACCGCGATACACTGTGGTGGAGTTTATCCTTATCCGAGTCAGAGTCTGAAGACGGGTGTCGTCTACTGTAGCCTACAGATTGTGAAGCCCTCCTGGACCCATTTGTGATTTGGGGACACACAATTCAAATTGACTTGGCTGGTTTTAAGATGAAAGCAAAGGCAATAGTATATGTTAAAGCCACAGTAAACTGGGCTATACTACACGTGTTGGAGACTGCACATGGCCACAAGCAGTAACAATTGTAACAAAATTATTGAAAACATTTTTATGCAGACAAATCATTTTTAAAGATGAATACACCCACAGAGCTTAATAAGTTAAAATAAATTAGTATGATTGTGAATTAATCTTTTAATAAAATGTTGACGGGTCCAAAATGAATGTTTTGTTTATGTCTGAGGAAGACATCTGACGTCTGGTTCTCACTTCTTGGCTTGTGAGCCAATAGTATAACAACGTTGGTATCACGTGGTATCTCTGTGTCGTCAGCAATCACGTTGCCAGTTTAACGGTAAGCGCCCGGCTTCAGTCTGGTACCAACCCCAAGAGCTCAGCGATAAAAGATGCTGCCCTGCCATGCCTGGCAGCACTGACACTGGTGTCTCCATTACGCTGCAGAATATGTGAATGTTTAGTGACATTATTGAAGTGACAACTTACGCTAGCACCTATTAGCTCTCTTCGCTTAATCGTCCGAAAAACAATAACCCATAAAAAAACAATTTGGCATATTTAAACAAAACCAATAACAACGACCAACAGCCTATGTTAGTATCAGTGACAGCTGCACCCAGTTATCTGATGTTAGAGTTCTCCCAAACAATGTTTATCAAAGGTGCACATCACAAGGAATTTAGAAGTGGGTGGCCGACTAAACAGTAAATCAAATAAGGGTTTATTTCAACCACACACACACACACACCTAATGTAGGCCTATAGATAAATGTCTGAAATCACTTTATTACTCTGCCACGATAACAAACAAAATAACATCGCTAATTCTTCCTTCCCGTCTTCCGTCATGTTTGTTTACACTAAAGTCATGTTTGATTGTGAGATATTTTTTCAAAATGTCAATGTTTTTTTTTGTGTCTCTTGTTGTTCATGAATGAATCTGTTAGTGTGTGGTGTGCTGTTTTGGCCAAATCATTGCTCACGATACACTAGAGGAACAAAACTGTTAAATTGAACATAACATGTCGTTATGTTTGAGATCTCTCACATTTTCAAAATCTGTTAAGATTTGAACAAATCTTTTAGTGTGGGCCAGCTTTAACTCTGGGAACACAAGTGACTGTATTTCCTAAAATGTCAAACTATTCCTTCAGGCATGGCATGATATTTTGGACAATATGTGCTTCTAACCTTTATAGTGACAGTTTGGAGAAAACCTTGTCCTGTTTCAACGTGACAGTCTAGGCCTACCTTTTGTGATCGTTCAGTAGTAAGTTCAGTCTGTGGCCGGTTTGAACTTTATTCGTTCGGTTCAGTACAACATTAGGTCGATATGAGCACTGACAATAATCTTCAACACTCAGAAACCACCAATCTACACCAAAGTTAGTGCATCGTGATCTTTGCTGTAGCATCAAGCTTCTAGCCAGGATGTAACATGCTGTATAGGGAAGAGGAGCTCCAGAACACAAAGCCACTGATTCGGTCAGTGTCAAATAATGATACAGTATAGTGATTAGAGCTTAAGGATTCAGTGTTAATGAGTCATTTGTACATTAACTGAACACTTCTACTTATATTGTTAAATACTGTAACTAGGTACTCATAGTCTTGATTAAGGGGTTTGGCTTTTAGATGAATGTTTCAACAGATGAACTGAATATCTTTAGTTTTAGTCTACTGTATTCTTCATAAACTCCACTGCTGTCAAAGAAAGTGAATAGACATTGTTACAAAAGTGATGGCCACACTCAAACTTTTTGTGCTTTCCTCAGATGGTGCCACAGTTGCCAAGAGAAGCACTCTTTCTGGACAAGACTGAGACCGACTGAGACTGGCCCAACTCCCCAGAACAGCTGAGAAAGTTCATAATTGTGTCCTCTCCCTGAAGGGACGCTGAGGTGCCATGAAGCCAGCCTCCTAAACTCTGACTGCTCTCATGGAGCTTGTAAACAGCCAGCAGCAGAAGATGTGGTCATAGGAGGGACTGTGTGGAACTTTACTAGTGTGATGCAGAGTAGGAAGTTCCTACTCGGAACAGAGCAAAGATGTTCAGTCCACCTTCCTTTGGCAAATAAAGGTTTGGAAATACAATAATAAAACATGCTATATCTCTCTAAATTTCATTAAGATAAGAAAATGTGACACAAATTTTATTACTGTAACTGCATGAGTCAGTTATATCAGCCACCCTGAGTAGACTATGACTATTTCATTTTGCATGGGCCAATATCTACCCGAGGAATACTTTTCATGACAAATAGTGTGTCATCGTTATTAGAGGTGTCATATTCTGAGGTGCAGCCTGCTGTATTGTACAAGCAGAGAAGGTGATTTCTGGCATAACTTCACCTACTTCTAAGGTGCATGGAGAGGGGGAATTGGAAATCTCAAGAGAACAAAAGTCCAGCTTGCTGTATTCAAATGGCTTAAGAGCACAAGTGGTTCCAAACAGCAGCCGCCTCCTATGATTTGCAATCTTCTTCCTAAATAGCAGTTTAGGTTTAATGGTAACATTCATTGACAGTGAAGGAGGTAGTGTAGATTCGCAAAAAGTGATAAACATATGTTTAAATATTTGCCTTCCTCATTGGAGACCTATGTTTGAAAAATTGTCATATCTTTTTTGGACTTACATTAAATCTGCACTAATCTATATTATATATTTATATAGATCAAATGTCTATGTGTAATAGGAAAGGTGGTGCTCATACATGACAAAACTGAACAGAAGGATCAGCACCTTTCTGTACTGGAAGCTCTTTACACTACATGTCAGTATTCACTCATTCACACACACATTCATACACTGATGGCAGAGGCTGCCATGCAAGGTGCCACCTGCCCATCAGGATCTAATGTCATTCATACACCGATGGCACAGCTTTCGGGTGCAATTTTGACATGAGGAGCCGGGGATCGAACCGCAGACATTCTGATTGGTGGTGGACCTACTCTACCTCTGAGCCACAGTCGCCCCTTACTGGTCTTACCAACCTTGTTTCCAGTGGCAACAGCTGTTTTTTAAAAAAAAAAAAAAAAAAAACGCAGATGGCTCGGCACCAAACAGCAGTTAACGACTAGCTAAGAGGCAGATATTCCCCTCAGGAATTGAAGGGGACCAAAACTAGTTAAAAAGAGAGTGAATATTAGACGTACGTTTGTCAGTTGGACAGAAACATGGCTCAAAAGGTCCATGTCCATAATATGTCACTGTTGTGTTGACACCTCTTGTGCTGCTCCCAAGTGGCCAAAAACTGAATTAATGCAGGTTAAATCTACATTAACCATAAAGCCATCAACATAATGGGCCCTGTCTTACACCTGGAACAAAGTGCCGAACAGCGCAGCGCAGCCGTCATCGCTAGTTTCAGGCCGACGCAGTTGTCAGTTTCATGCCCAGCACCCACGTTGTGTAAGTAGCAAATGTACTTGCGCCCATCTGTGCACCCTTGGACGTGTTGGTCTTAAAGGTCACCTATTATACAAAATGCACCTTTCCATGTCTTTTAAACATCAATATCTGTCCCCAGTGTGTCTACAGGTCACCATAGTATCATAAAAGACCATCTCTCTTTTTCTCCTGCTCCATCTGTCCGAAAATGGGTCTAAAAAAACGCTGAGCAGCTTTTCCTTAAACTGGTGACGTCGAGGGCGAATTGCAAGCCATATAAGGGTTTCCTGGTGGAACGGTTAGAACCAGAGGAGAACCTGCAGCTAGCTGACCCCACCCACAGCCTGACACTCTCCTCCACCTCGTAACTATGAGCAAAGTCTGCTCCTACTTCTGTTAGTCTGCAAGAACCAGCAGCACAGTCTTCATGTACTCCCATCATCTAAATATAACATGTTCTTTCATAAAGGCTTTATGTAATTACACTGTTTGAACAGGTGATATGAAACATTAATTTGATGTCATGCATGTAGAAGAGTACAGGTAGTAAATAGGGACTGTAAGCAACACAACACATTTCTGTTTCACAGTCAAACTTTATTTGAGTAGACAGATGACAATATTAATTTACACAGCATTTTTAATTCCACCTGCAGTTATGTTGACATGGTACACGATAAAGTCTTTCAGCTATGGTAAACTAAGCTACGGTAAGCTCCGGTAAACTACGGTGCGCTAAACTACGGTAAGCTCCGGTGAGTGTAATGTTAACCGGCCTGTAGTCATGGTAACACAGAGACAGCTCCTACAGTAAATAATATACCATTACTCTGATTACTTTACTACGTTTATCAGGTGTTGTAGTGGCTATCTTTAGTCTTCATACTTCTATCTTCGTATTAACTTACTTTCTTTCGTTAACCACACTTCAAGGACGACATCACAATGTTTTACGCGTTGAGTCGGCCCGGTAGCAACGCCAACGGCAACGCCAACGGCAACGGTAAAACAACCGTGTTGCTCCGCCGGTAACTCATTTATTCACAACTGAACCGTTTCACAATAAAAATCATTTCACAATAAAAGTTCACTTCCTGTCCCTAAGTCACATGTGTACGGAAGCCTAACAGGACTAAACTCAAATTCACAGTGGTAAACATACAGGAAGGAATCACCATATATAGTCATAATATTCTCTTACATTTAACTGAAATATATTTCTGACTGAACTTCAGCAAATAATATTATCAATACAATAAACATAAGCTTGGCACTAGTAAATGGCGCTTACAGGTGTCTTTTACCAGAAATAATGAACTGACTACTGTTTCACATCTTCTATTTTCCACCCTGATGGTCGCTGTGTTTACACAGGAATCTGGACCGCAGATGTTCATCATATGTCGCCGATTTCTGATCAGATTCCTCCGGTAACGTGCGCTGGGTGAAGTTTCTGGTTTATAAACTTTGAAGTAGTTTATAAACTCTTCCTAGCTGCTTCTCTCTCTGTGTAGCTCAGCTAGCTGCAGTCAGAGCTACAGGGAGAGCTCCGGGGAGAAAATGACGCTGTGTTGAGGGCGTTTGATTGACAGCAGAGACCAGGAAACGCTGACCAATCAGAGCAGAGTGGGAGGAGACATGCGCTAAATCAGGATCTCTCAGACAGAGGTTGAAAGAGGCTCCATGCAGGCAGAGTGAGGAGAACAGTATGAGAAGAATAACGTTTTTTTTTTTAACATTACAGCATGTAAACATGTTCTAGTACAACATTAAAATACATCTATGAACCTGGAAATGAGCATAATATAAGACCTTTCAATGAGGTGTGGTCAGGTGCTTTGTTGGTGCATTGCTATCTTGAGGCAGCAGAAAGCGATTGCACCATTGACCAACAAAAACCGTGTCTAAAGTCTGACGCAGTATTTTCCTGCTAAAGGGCTCATTATTCAGTTAGTAAGATGAGTCTACAGGCAGGTTCACAACACGCGTACACTCTGCTGGTTACACACACAGGGACGCTGCAGCGCTCCTCCTCCTCAGTTAAACACAGTGTCGACTCTAGAACAAGGTTTTAATTTATGTTCAGGAAAACAGTAAATTCAGGCGGCAGGTGACAACTCTGAATATAATGAATATAATGAAGTGAGGCTCTCAGGCATTCTGTGTTGCTCAACCTGCAGCGCTCTCAGTGGCGGCGTTTTTAGGCTGATGGATCCACACATTACGCACCGCCTCTCCAGCAGCGCCCGGCTGTACGCCCGTGTGTAATTCACCTCCAGAGGATTCCGCTCAGCCGGTCCGAGCCCCCCCGTGGGTTGTATCGGAAAGCAATATAGTTTTCATATTTATCGATACATGTTTATCATATTTAGCCCAGTGCTTATTATCATATAATGAATTTTGACCCCCCGTGCCGCCTCTACCTCCTATGCAGTCAGAGGGAGTTGTTGATGGGACAGAGGATTGGGAGACGGCGGAGGCAGAGGGTCCACCAGCCAAGCACCCCATACATCTGCTTGCGCAATTTAACACCTATAATTAAGATTAAGATTAACTAAATATAACCCCTTTGCCCATTGCGCCTTACTTTGTGCCCAGATTATGTGCCGCTTAACTAGCAAAAGTGGAGTTGGACATGCCACAGATCATTAAAATTGGGCGTATTGTCACCTTAACCGAGTGGTTTCACGTGCCTTTAATTCACAGGTGCCACTATTGTAGGAATGTCCACTCAGACGAAGTTGGCAGTGAACATGTTGGAGATGTATACAACATAAAACCATCATAAAAACATTTGTCTAATATGTTTAAGGATAGTGTGACCCAATCGCCATTTTAAGTTTCTCCCAAAATGCATTTCAGTTTCTCAAATTAGCATCCTAACCTCTTGCATAATCTCTCAGTAAAGCTTGACTAGTGGGTTATTTTGGATTAACTTTATATCCCAACTAAGAAGTAGTTCTATTCTTTGCATTTACTAGAATAATCTGTAATATAGTAGAAGATGTATGGTAAACTAATTTCATGATGTCTGAATGTGGTGCTTGCATATACAAATAGCAATAATTAAGTTTAAATATATATTGGAAACGGGGCTGCATGGTGGTGCAGTGGTTAGCACTGCTGCCTCACAGCAAGAGGGTCACAGGTTCAATCCCCGGCTTCCACCCGTTAGGTTAGTTGTTGACCCCTAAATTGCGAAGGATGTACCCCAATGACAGCTGGGATCAGCTCCAGCCCCCCAAAGACCCCGAAGGGATAAGCGCTTACAGATAATGGATGGATGGAGATTGGAAACGTTAATACATATGCAGTCAAATGAGCTTCTGATTCCATCTTGTTTCAGGATAATAACACTAACTTTTGCTCTCCTGGAACAAAATAAATCTCCCAAACTGAATTATCTCAACCCATTGACGGATCTTTTCTTGTTTTGAGAAAAATGAGCCTTGAAGGCTAAAAATGATGCTGAATCACTTGTAACACACCAGTCCACAGACTTAGCACTTTGTCAGTGTATGCATGTTTGGTCGTACATCAGTGCACATGTGTGGGATGTCAGTGGACAAGAATGTGCCTGTCTGTGAGACTAATCGTACAATGCTATTACTCACTCTATTCAGGGAAACTGTGTTCCCCACCTTCTGCATGGAAAGTCTTAGAGTGAGAGAAAGTAAAAGTCACATGGTCAAATATGCGGCAAAGCTCTAATGCAATTTCCTGTGTGCTAATTTTCCCACGATATTATGGCCTCAATACAGCTGAAACACTTGAAACAATGCGTTGGAGGGGAAGACTCCTGACACTTGGGCTTGTAGCACATGACATGATGTAATTTGTCTGTCCTTGGTTATGGCTGTGTCCTTATATATAATGTATATATATATATATATAAATTTAATTTATTCATGGATATAAATGTCATGGAAAAGCAACTTTTACTGAAAATTACAACTGACAATGGATTTAAATATTTAATCGCAATTATTCGCACACTTTATCTGTTCAAAATGTACCTTAAAGATACATTTATCAAGTATTTAATCCTCTTATCAACATGGGAGTGGAGAAATATGCTGCTTCATACAAATGTATGTATATATTTATTATTGTAAATCAATTAACAACACAAAACAATGACAGATATTGATCCAGAAACCCTCACAGGTACTGCATTTATCATAAAACATATGCTCAAATCATAACATGTCAAACTGCAGCCCAACAGGAAACAACAGCTGTCAGTGTGTCAGTGTGCTGACTTGACTATGACTTGCCCAGAACTGCATGTGATTATCATAAAGTGGGCATGTCTGTAAAGGGGAGACTCGTGGGTACCCATAGAACCCATTTACAATCACTGATCTGGAGGTCAGAGGTCAAGGGAACCCCTTTGGAAATGGCCATGACAGTTTTTCCTCGCCAAAATTATGATATAGTTGGTACCGATGGATTCATCAGGTTTTTTAGTTTCATATGATACCAGAATCTTCACTGAGCCCACCACCACCTAAAAATGACAGGTTGCGTTAATGTGTTAAAGACATTAGGGGGCATTATTATCGTGTTAACTTTGACATCCCTATCCATATATACATATATACATATATATATATATATATATATATATATATATACTGGGGGGAAAAAGTTCGGAAACTTGTGTTTGGTCGATTATTTCTCTGTTGTTACAATGCTAATGGTCATTGTATTTTACATGGTTGGAAAGCCTGTTTATTGACCTTCACAATGATGTCCAACTTGTAAAGATCATGCATTTGTGGGATGAGCAGCACAGCTGATTATGTGGGTAGCGCCCAAGTAAAATTTGCCAAAATGCTCCGTCAATGGTAAACAGTGTATTCTCCTGTTGGTATTGACTCTTGTTTTGAGTTGTTTGGTGGATTGGATGATTGAACTCTCTATCAGTAACAAGGAACAAACAAGACATATTGATTCATTTAATACACCGTCAGTAGCCTGAGTAGCGGTGGAAGATCCATACGCAGCCACAACAGCCTGGCACCTCCTCCTCATGCTGGTCACCAACCTGGTCACACGTTGCTGTGGGATGGCGTTCCATTTCTCAACCAGGATTGGTTGCAGGTCAGCCAGCGTGGTTGTGTTGGTCACTCTAACACGTACAGCACGCCCAAGCTGATGCCACAAGTGTTCAATTGGGTTGAGGTGTGGACTCTTGGCAGGCCGTTCCATTCTCTCTACTCCCACATTGTGGAGGTAGTCTGTGATAACCCTGGCTCTGTGGGGGCGAGCGTTGTCATCTTGGAAGATGAAGTTAGGTCCCAGATTGTGGAGATATGGGATCGCCACTGGCTGCAGAATCTCATCCTGATATCTCACTGCATTGAGATGGCCTTCAATGATGACAAGCCTTGTTTTGCCAGTGAGGGAGATGCCCCCCCCAAACCATGACACTGCCCGCACCAAAAGCTGTTACTCCATCGGTGCAACAATCAGCATAGCGTTCTCCACATCGTCTCCATACTTTGACCCTGCCATCCAACTTTGGCAGACAGAACCTGGACTCATCACTGAACATGACATTCCCCCACATGTTCAGGTTCCATTGTCTGTGTTGTCGACACCAGCGCCAACGGGCCTGACGGTGAAGGGCAGTCATTGCAGGCTTCCTGGTAGCCTTATGAGAATGCACTGTTTACCATTGGCAGAGCATTTTGGCAAATTTTTCTTTGGCGCTACCCACATAATCAGCTGTGCTGCTCATCCCACAAATGCATGATCCTTACAAGTTGGACATCATTGTGAAGGTAAATAAACAGGCTTTCCAACGATGTAAAATACAATGACCATTAGCATTGTAACAACAGAAAAATAATCAAACAAACACAAGTTTCCAAACTTTTTTTTCCCAGTTTATATATAAAACTGTAGCAACTAATACTTTCATATGTCTCTTAGGACAGTGGTTCCCAAAACAAGATAAATCTGAAGAGTCCCAAGAAGATTATCTAGTTAGGAAAGGAGGAAAATACACATTTCTTCTTCATAAAAATATATTATATGTTATCAAAACAAAAAGGAAACATCGCTCTTTTGATTTACTTCTCAAAACTCATAGATATAAGCAGCCTGTGAGGAGGTAGCCATTGCTTGGCTATAAAAAGGTCACAAGCCAAAGTTGAGGAGAACCGATGCTTTAGGAGGTGATATCTCCATGTCTACATCTGCAGGTCTAAACTGCAACTTTCCAACGGATGTTGGGTTAGCATGAAAACTGGGCTGACAATGACCAAACAGCTCCCCCTTATGGAGAATCAGCAGGCTGCTAACAGTTTAGCGGTAGCCTTGTGAGTTAGTGAAAGACTTACAAACCAGTTCCTTCAAGTTTTTTCATCTAAAAAGTAAAACTCATTTCCTCATCCATACATACATGTTACTCTGCTAACAGAAGTGCACCCATTTGCTGAGCATCTGTAGGTTTTGGTGGGTTGAAGTCTCAGTCTTCAAAGCCATCATTCTGTCCTATTGCAGGCAGTTCTCCCCAAAAGACTTGGATTAAGCCCCGCTCAGGACCACTTCATTCTGTCATACCCTGTTTGGCTCAGATAACACATGCAGTGCTTTAGCTCCATTAGAAATCCTCTGCTGCCAGACATGTCTCAAGCTATGAAGTTTAAAAATAGTCAAATGGCGTTGGTGGGACAGCTCAATATGAGTGATTTAACAAGGTGAGTAATGAAGCGTATTGTTTTGAGCCAAGGGCTTTGCATGCACTTTATTGTGTTAATACTTTTCAAAAAACATTTCCCATTCATACAAGTTCAACTTGAAAATGGTGCTCCTTTATAAGGTTAAACAAAGGTTAAAGAGGTTTACTCTCCACCCCCACGTCCAAACTCCGCAGCTTTGGGGACAGAGCATTCTCCAGGGCAGCTCCCAAGCTCTGGAACTCACTCCCCAATCTCATCAGAGACTCTGATTCCCTCACCACATTCCAGTCCCGCCTCAAAACACATCTTTTTTCATCTGCTTACCCGTAGCCCCCTCCTTCCCCCTACCCATCAGTCCGTGTGTCTGGATGTGATTGTGCCTGTGTATGTCGCTTTTTGTCGTTCGTCTCCTGTCTGTCTGTCTCACACCGTTTTCCCCCCCGACTATGTTAAAGCGTCTTTGAGAATATTATAAAGTGCTATATAAATCTAATATATTATTATTATTATTATTATTAATAATATATTAAAGCAGCCAACAATCTACGTAATTCCACAGTGAGTTAACCTTCAGATCAATAATTAATTTAATGAGTCAGTACAAGTTGTTGTTTGACAAAGGATAGTTCTGCAGCTGGTGGGTGAGAGGGCAGATACATGAATACAGGTTAGCAGTGTGGGTTGAACATGATTCACAGCTACAACACCTGCTGGCTTTAATGTCAAACTCCCCTGTTGGATTCTGTGAGCACCTGGTGCTCTTCATAGTCTGTCACAATATAATCTTTGTAACTTCTCAGGGTGAATAAGCAAATTCAAAGAGGATTTATTGGCATGAAAGTTTCAAAAACAATGTTGCCAAAGCATAAAAACACAATTTTGTCCAAATATTTGGACAGTATAAAATGACAAAATATAAATAGTAATGTGAAAATTAGCACAATAAGATTGATGTATATTAATTGAGTCAGGGCTGTCAAAGATAACGCAATAATAACGCGTAAACGCAAATTCATTTTAAAGCCACAAATTTCTTGAACACATTAACGCAACTTGTGAGTTTTACGTCATAGCTGGCTAAGTTTTAAAGTTTGAGTGAAGATACTAGTATCATATGAAACTAGAAAACCTAAGGAATCCTGTTGTTACCAACATACATGTAGTACATGTCGTACTAGCTTGTCGCCAAGGAGGTTAAATATCACTCCAAATTTAAGCTAAATTTTGGCGAGGGAAAACTGTCATGTCCATTTCCAAAGGGGTCCCTTGACCTCTGACCTCCAGATATGTGAATATAAATGGGTTCTATGGGTACCCACGAGTCTCCCCTTTATAGACGTGCCCACTTTATGATAATCACATGCAGTTTGGGGCAAGTCATAGTCAAGTCAGCACACTGACACACTGACAGCTGTTGTTGCCTGTTGGGCTGCAGTTTGCCATGTTATGATTGGAGCATATTGTTTTATGCTAAATGTAGTACCTGTGAGGGTTTCTGGACAATATCTCTCATTGTTTTGTGTTGTTAATTGATTTCCAGTAATACATATATACATACATTTGTAGGGAAATGGTGTAAGCTTCATATGCGATGCGGAAGTGCGGTGCGCTGCTTGGCTGCGAACCGCGTCCTGGGTTAGCTCTGTTTGAGTCCTATTAAATGTCTTAATTGTTGTTTACTGTTGTTGCCGTCTGTCCGAAATTTCTGCATGTGATGTGTAAGATGAATCATCCGTGGATTACACTGACACTGGCGGGGATCATTACCCATTTGAGATTATGGTCTCTGGCTCACTCACAAACAACAACATATCCGTGTGCCACAATGGACGGTGGTGTCTCCTACAGTCGGGAGACTCTGCTGGAGTTACGTCCTACGTTGATTTCAGCGGATGATAAGCATCCAATATCCCCGACGTTTTTGGACAACACCCCACCTGAGCTGAGAAGGCAGTCAGGCGAAGAAAACGGGAAAGGAGAGGGGGGATCAGGAACCGCCTGCGGCGAAGGCACACACGGCCTCCGCTCCCATCCATCATCCTCAGCAACTTACGCTCTCTGAACAACAAGGTGGACGAGATCCGAGCCTACGCAAGGTACTGCTTTGAATTTCACGAAGCATCCTTACTTTGCTTCTTGGAGAGCTGGCTTCAACCAGAAATGCCTGATTCCCTGTTTGAGATCAGTGGATTCACTTTGGTGCGCGCTAACAGAGACGCCAACTCTGGGAAATGCAAAGGTGGGGGGAATCTGTGTTTACATAAACGATCTTTGGTGCCGTCAGTTAACCGTAAGAGACACAATCTGTGATCCCAATGTTGAGATGCTTTGCGTGACATTGAGACCTTTTTATTTACCGCGGGAATTTGGAAGTGTCCTGCTGTGCGTGGTGTATGTGCAAGCAGCCGCCACCATTTCAGATTGGGTACATAAACTGCAACAGAAACACCCTGACGCACCAGCCATAGTGCTGGGAGACTTAAACCATTGTAACCTGGACAGTTCATTACCCAGCTTCTATCAGTATGTTAAAAACCAGACAAGGAAGGATAAGATCTTAGATAAATGTTATGTAAATGTTAAAATGGCTTAAGAATCCAGAACCAGACCTCCTGTTGCAAACTCTGATCATAACGTTGTGCATTTGATTCCAACTTATAAAACAAAACTAAGAAGTAGTAAGCCAGAGGAGAGGGAAATCAGGTTGTGGTCGCCTGAAAGTAGAGAATAGCTTTGCAGCATGCTTTGATGGTACTGACTGGGAAACATTTCACAGTAATTCCCTCGATGAAACCACTGATGTAACTACGGACTATATTAACTTCTGTGTACAACTGGTTATTCCCACCAAAAGGATAAAAATCTACCCAAATAATCAAATCAAAATCAAATCAATTTATTTTTGTATAGCGTCAAATCACAACAGAAGTTATCTCAAGACGCTTTATAATAAACTGTATGTGACTAAAGACATTAAAAGAAACATCAACGCCAGGAAATTGGTATTTAAAAACAAAGACTCTGTAATCTCAAACAGGTGGAAAGAGACTTAAAGAAGGAACTCAGGGAAGCCAAACAGGCACACAGACAGCGTCTGGAGGAGAACTTTAAAGCAAACTAAAAGACTCTGGGACACTATGAAGAGGATGACGGGAATGTCATCCTCTAACAAACCTACGGTGACAAACAATGAACTTGTGTCTGCAAATGAGCTAAATAGGTTCTTGTTGTAGCCCAGGTAATCCAAACAAAGAAAGAGAGCGAGACACTTGCATGGACTTAACTCTGAACTTTACTGCTTCTCTTCTTCTCTCAATTCTCCTTTCAAAACATGCAGTACAAGGTCACCTGATCTACAGAGCCCTTTAGTGGGTAAACAGTAACTGAATACACAACAGTTCTTCTCTCGGTTTGACTCTGCCAGCTATCATGAGAAATGTGCAGATCTTCTCAAGAATACCTCACCCACTAGTGCAGATAGGATTGTCATTACTGTGGATGAAGTCAGGAGCATTTTCCAACGTGCCAACTCAAGGAAAGCTCTTGGCCCTGACTCATGCAGTGCTCTTGGTTTGAAATCTTTTGCCAGGGAACTGGCCCCTGTTCGGCAGCCCATCTTTCAACTCTCTGTCAACACTCACACCATTCCACTAGCTTGGAAGACATCACATATTAAATCTCTCCCCAAAAAAACACTGTCCTAAGGAATATAATGATTTTCAGCAAATAGCACTCACATCTGTTATCATGAAATCACTGGAGAAGATTATGGTCCGTCATCTCAACAAAGAAATAGGTAATAAACAGGATCCTTTCCAATTTGCCTATAAGCAAGGCCGCAGCACTGAGGATGCAGTTGTCACTCTTGTGCATCTTCTCTCCAAACACCATGACCAATCAAAAAGATTTGCCAGAGTTATTTTCCTGGATTTCTCCTCAGCTTTTAACACAATCCAGCCTGATGTGCTCCTGTCCAAAATGATTCAGTTACAGTTCAACACAAACCTCATTCATTGGTACAATTCATTTCTTACAAACAGAATACAGCGAGTAAAAGTAAATGACACTCTCTCTTCCTCCATCAGGACTAATGTTGGAGCACCTCAAGGATGCATTAGGTCACCTGTGTTATTTACTTTGTACACTGCTGATTGTACCACCAGTGTGCCCAACCAATGTCTGTTAAAGTACTCTGATGATTCCACCTTAATTTCTCTGCTGACTGACAGCGATGACCTCAGTTTGCATCGGTGTAATGTCGACTGGCTGATCGAATGGTGTAACAAAAACGCTCTTATCGTTAACACTAGTAAGACAGAAGAAATCATTTTTGGCCTTCCTCCCGACTGTCAGCTGCCTCCAGTTACAATTCATAATGTAGAAATTAAAAAGGTCTCTTCATACAAATACCTGGGAGTTATGATAGACTCCACCCTATCATGGACCCCTCACATTGACTTTACTTGTAAGAAGATACAGCAGCACATTTACTTTCTTCGCAGACTCAGATCATTTGGAGCCAGTAGCCAGATTATTTTTATATTTTTCAGTTCAGTGATTCAGAGTGTCCTGTTGTACTGCAGCACAGCCTGGCTCAGTAGTATATCTGTAAAACTTATAACTAAACTTTATAACCAAATCAAAATCTGCGTGAAGATCATTGGCCAACCTGTGGCAGCCTCCTTTCAAGCAGCTCACAACAAGAGCATGCTCAGACTTGCCAACAGCATCTCTTCTGATCCCTTACATGTTTTAAATGGGGAATATCAACTTCTGCCCTCCAAGAGGCGGTATCGAAGGTACTGCACTCAGCTGGCTCCGATCCAACCTCACCAACAGATCTCATTTCATCTCCCTTCAAAACAACTCCTCTGCCACATCTACAGTCACACCAGGTGTCCCCCAAGGCTCTGTACTCGGTCCACTCCTTTTCATAATCTACATATTCCCCCTCGGTCAGATCCTCCGCCATGTCAACCTGGACTTCCACTGCTATGCCGATGACACTTAGATTTACCTCAGCACCAACTTCCCCGACAACCCACCCCTCTCCCACATCAGCTCCTGCCTCTCTGCTATTACAACCTGGATGCAACAGAATTTTCTCAAACTCAACAGCCACAAAACAGAACTCCTCCTCATCGGCTCCAAATCTACCCTCACCAAAACCAACAATCTCACACTCACCATTGATGGCACCTCTGTTTCCCCCTACCCCCAGGCACGCAACCTTGGTGTGATTCTTGACCCCACCCTCTCCCTTGAGCCCCACATCCGCCAACTTTTCAAAATATCCTACCACCTACGCAATATTGCAAAGATCCGACCCTCCCTCACACACCCCCGCTGCCGAGAAGCTCATCCACGCCTTCATCTGCTCCTGCCTTGACTACTGCAACTCTCTCCTCTACGGCATCAGCAACACCTCCATCAATAAACTCCAGCTGGTCCAGAATGCAGCTGCCCGACTCCTCACTCACACCAAATCCTGGCATCACATCACCCCATTGTCCATCAGTCCATCTTGTTGCTAAATAATAATGAATGTGCTGCTAAAGACATGTAAATCCAGAGGACAGATGGTAATTTTGTAATGGGTTATGTATGGTTCATTGTGATGTGTTTTGTTTTTTGTCTGATGGTCTTACTTGTCTGTCTGTCTATGGTAACAGTATGTCTATTGTATGTGTACTTTTTCTCAAACTGAGCTGCCTATGGATGCAAAATTAATTTCAGTGCAAACTGACAATAAAGTTGTATCATATCGTATAAAGCAGCATAATTGTCCACTCCCATGTTGATTAGAGTATTAAATACTTGACAAATCTCCCTTTCAGGTACATTTTGAACAGATAGAAAAATGTGCGATTCATTTGCCATTAATGATGATTAACTATGGACAATCGTGTGATTAATTGCGATTGAATATTTTAGTCCATTCACAGCCATAAATTGTATATATAGTCTATCCTATGCATGTATTATTTGTGTATGTGTGTGTGTGTGTGTGTGTGTGTGTGTGTGTGTGTGTGTGTGTCTTTGATTTAAAATGGTGCCACAGTTACGGTCCAAACAATTTATATCACCTACCAAAGCTTTACAAAATGTCCTAACAGTTCATTCCTTCACTGCGGGCAGCCCCATACTGATATGTTTGAAACTTGGAATCGCTTGTCAGCACTGGCAGAGGAGGGTGTACAAAAGCTTTCTCACCTGGGGCTGAATTACAAGCTGCTGTTGCTTGGATATCTAGAGGAAACTACACAACACCACACTGTACATTACTGTTTATAGCCTAGTACAGCTGTTCCCTGGGTGCCGTCTGATCCCAGGTTGCATTAACCTCAAGTCATAGTTAAATATATGAGATGCTTCAATTACATTTCCACAAGATGGTGTTTCATTTTGCATGCAGAGAAAGACAAGTTGACATTATATTTTACACCCCTTACAGGTCTTAAAAGTATGTAGACAAATCATTTTTAAAGATCAATACAACAACAGAGCTTTTAGAAAAGTGTTGAATAAAAGTATGGCTTTTCCTCCCCAAAAAATAGTATGATTGTGAATTAATATTTTTTTTTTAAATGAATGTTCTCTTCATCTCTGTGGGAGCTATCTGACATGTAGTTCACACTTCTAACAAGGCTTATAAGCCAGTAGTATAACAACGTTGGTATCACGTGGTATCTCTGGGTCGGCAGCGATCAAGTTGCCAGTATGACAGTACAGTAATATTTTCCTTTTTTTATGTGTTTATTTTCTCTTTATTTTCTGTTTATCTTTCTTTTCTTATGAAAACTCTAGTCTATGCCATATCACATGAGTGTATGCTCTTAGTTTGTTGAGTTTGTTTTGACAGTGAATTATGAATGACTCTTCTTGATATTTGCATAACAGATGGGTGTTTATGGGATGCATTGTCAAGTACTTTGCTAAACTATGTCTCTGTTTTTTACTATGTCTAAAATTATTGATAGATACAGTACATACAAAATGTGTATATTATATTACTGTCATTATTTCATGTAATATGCTGCCTGGAGATTGCCAGTCTTTAAGCTCCTGGAGGGTTTTTAGGCAATTTCCCATCACATCCTTTGCAATTATATATTGTATCTTTTTTTATTTTTTTATATATGCAAATAAACAAACCTGCTCCTGAACGGATAAGAAAATACTGAAATGATCATCGACTTCAGAACAAAACTAGAAGTGCACTCGGAGAGCGCAGACCTCCGCCAAGGCAGGTTTCATGTACGCCGCTGCCCCCAATTCACATGGTTGATCACCGAAAGAAGGTATAAAAGAGCATGTCAGCGACCTCTAGCGACCGTAGTAATAATGACAGAAGCAGAAGTCAGGTGCTGTAGTATAGACAGTGTGAAACATCCCGTGTGAAACCAACATGTTGTTGTCTTTGTGTTCACAGGCATTAAGTTTCGCTTTTGCTTTTGAAACAGTTATTTTAAGCCAAAACACAATTTTTTTCCCTAAACTTTTTTTGTTGTCTAAACCTAAAGAAGCGGTATTTTGTTGCCTAAGGGAGTCTTTTTCTTGTGTTGAAAATGTGACGTTTCATTCAGTTTTATGTTAGAACGTGCTTTTGTTTTGCTTTTACTTTTACAACGTAGTAGGCTTAGTAGGCCCCTAATGACTCACATCTATGGTGCTTATAGCGACCGATAACACCTATTTAATGGCCTGATAACAGTCAAATCGAGTGGACAGAATGCCTTAACCAGAGCTTCCTCCCCAAAGCTGTGCAGCTGTTGAACACACAAAAGTTGGCCTGATTGTAATTATATGTGGAGTTGTGTAATGTATGTTTCTTTCTTTTTGCACCTACGTCCTTATGTTTGCACTGATGTATGTGGTGTACTGTCACAGCCATTCCATCTGTACTGAGATTAATGCCACCGGTCTAGCTGTGTGGTAATAAAAGAAACTTGAACTAGGGCTGTAAAAAAATGCATTTTAATTGGATTTTCTTTCCTCTGTGCTATTTACATTTAAGTTATACAAGTGAAAACAAGGAAAATCTAACATCATTAAGTTTAACATCCTCACTGCCATCAAGTATCACAGTCACATTAATGCGGCCACCATCTTGTGAAAGAGCATTATTGAAATGTAGTTAGTTTGCTAGGCTTATTGGACAAGTAATTCAAACCCAGACACAAAAGATAATCTGTAAGATCAAGTTTACAAACGTGTCCTTGGAAACAAACAGCTGCTTCTATCTTTTAATCAGTGGTTTCCAAACTTTTTCCGTCTATACCTCCACATCCCTCACGTCAGATGAAATCAAGTGCCCCTTTAATCAACACCAGTTGAAATGTGTTTATTTCAAGTGAATTAAAGTGTAAGAAATGCTAAAAAGTGAATAAGATAAGATAAAATGAACCTTTATTAATCCCCGGAGGGAAATTCAGGTGTCAAAGCAGCAACATCAGCAAACAGAGTGAATCACAGGAGAGGTAAAGGTAGACAAAAATTATAAAGACAATAATAGAGATATAAAAGATACAGAGTGAATGGGTGAACATAGTGTGTACAGTCCGTCAATAAATAAATGTAGAATGTGCAATAAATAAATGTAATATGTACATATGTGCAGTCAGCAATAAAGTGGTAAATAGGATGTATAGTGTAAAGTGAGTGTAAAGTGCGCCAGATAGTGCATGTTAAAAGGTAGATAGTGCATGTTTAAATTTCTTAAAAGTCCTAATAGTTGTCATATGGGGGTCAGCCTTGGTTGTGGAGCCTGATGGCTACCAGCATGAAGGACTGACCCAGGCGCTTTGTGTTGTGCCGAGGAGGGATGAGTCTGTGGCTGAAGGTGCTCCTCATCTTGACTAGCTCATCATGGAGGGGGTGGGAGGGGTTATCCAGGATAGCGTCCAGCTTCCTCCTCATCCTGCCCTCTGCCACCACCTTCAGACCGTCCAACTCAGATCCAACCACAGAGCCAGCCTTCCTCACCAGCCTGTTCAGTCTGTTGGCATCCCTTGTGTTGGTGTTACCCCCCCAACATGCCACAGCAAAGAAGAGGACACTGGCTACTACAGACTGGTAAAACATCTGCAGCAGCCTATTACACACATTTAAAGACCTGAGCCTCCTCAGGAAGAACAGTTTGCTCTGTCCCTTCCTGTAGAGGGCCTCGGTGTTGTCAGTCCAGTCCAGTTTACTGTTCATATGTACTCCCAGGAACTTGTAGGTGTCCACCACCTCCACCTCCTCCCCTCGGATGGTGATGGGAGTTGGGAGCCTCGTGCTCTGCCGGAAGTCCACCACCAGCTCCTTGGTCTTTCCAATGTTGAGCTGGATGTGATTGTTATCACACCACCCTATGAAGTTCTCCACCAGGGCTTTGTACTCCTCCTCATTGTCATCCGTGACGCAGCTGACGATGGAGGAGTCATCGGAGAACTTCTGTAGGTGGCATGTACCCGAGTTGAAGCGGAAGTCGGAGGTGTAGGTGATGAACAGGAAGGGAGACAGCACAGTTCCTTGGGGGGCGCCGGTGTTGCTCACCGGCACATCTGACAGGCTGCCCTGCAGTCTGACATACTGTGATCTGCTGGTGAGGTAGTCACCAGGCCATGATCTACCTGCATCACTGAGAGCTTCTCAGCTAGCCGGAGTGGCAGGATGGTGTTGAAGGCGCTGGAGAAGTAGAAGAACATGATTCTGACGGTGCTGTGCAGCCTCTCCAGGTGTGTGTAGGCTCTGTGGAGCATGTAGATGATGGCATCATCCACACCGATGTTTTCCTGGTATGCAAACTGCAGGGGGTCCAGGGAGTCGCTCACAAGGGGCTTGAGGTGCTGCAGAACCAGTCTCTCAAAGATCTTCATGACGTGTGACGCCAGAGCAACTGGCCTGTAGTCATTGGGGGTGCTGGGGTGTCCCTTCTTGGCCACCGGGACGATGCAGGAGGTCTTCCAGAGCTGGGGCACCTTCTTCAGCCTCAGGGAGAGGCTGAAGAGGTGCTGGAACGCTGCTGCCAGCTCCCCAGCGCACGCCTTGAGCACCCTGGGGTTGATGTTGTCTGGTCCCCTGGCCTTGTTCACGCTGATCTTTGAGAGCTGCTTCCTCACCTGGCTGGTTGTGATGATCAGGGTGGGTGTTGCGATGTCTCCAGGTGTAAAGGACATGCTGTGGCTGTGATCCTCAGGGTAGGTATGGGGGGGGCAAGCTGCTGCTGCCTCCTGGGGAAGGGTGCTGGGGCGAGGAGGAGAGGTGTGGAAGGGGGGGAGGAGGAGGAGGGGAAGGAGGGGAAGGAGAGGTGTGGAGGGGGGGCACTGGTGTTGGTGAGTGAGGACCCAGGCTGTCCTGCTGAGCTCATGGGGGTTGGTTGGTCAAATCTGTTGAAAAACAGGTTTCGCTCATTTGCATGTTCCTGGGTCCCCTCAACAGCAGGGCTTGTCTGTTTGTAGCCAGTTATCTTCCAGATCCCCCCCCCCCCTGGAGCTGTCGGCCTGTAATCTCCCCTCCAGTCTGTCTTTGTAGGTGTCCTTGGCCGCCCTCAGCTCCTTCTTCAGCTCATTCTGGACAACCTTGGCCCCCTCAATGTCCCCGGCCATGAACGCCCTCTTCTTCCTGTTCAACAGGGCTTTAATGTCCCCATTGATCCAGGGCTTGTTGTTAGGAAAGCAGCGCACCTTTTTGGTGGGTACGATGCTCTCCTCACAGAACCTGATGTAGTCTGTGATGCAGTGGGAGAGTCCATCGATGTCCTCACCGTGGACCCTGTCAAACAACTCCCAGTCTGTTGACCTGTAACACTCCCTCAGCTCCTCCTCAACTTCCACTGACCACTGCTGAACAGTCCTGGTGGCGGCGGGCTGCCTCCTGACAACAGGCTTGTATGTTGGCACAAGCCTGATGAGGTTGTGGTCTGATCCGCCAAGGGGGGGGAGAACAGTGGCGCTGTATGCCTCCTTAATGTTGGCATACAGCAGGTCCAGGGTCTTATTGTGTCTGGTGTTACAGGTCACATACTGGGTGAAGTTCGACAGGGCTCTGGAGACCTTCACATGGTTAAAATCACCATTTACAATGATGAATGCGCTGGGGTGCCTCGTCTGTAATCCCGCGACGGTGGAGTGGATGACGTCACTCGCCTGCGCCGCCACAGAAATCGGTTGAATGTAAACAGTTACTGTGATGCAGTGTGAGAACTCTCGAGGCAGATAATATGGCCTCAAACTCACAGCCAGCAGCTCAATGTCCGGGGTACAGATGCGATCCTTTACAGTGATGTGTCTGGGATTACACCATCTGGAGTTAACAAAGACAGCAAGCCCTCCGCCTTTCTTTTTACCGCTCTGTTTGTCTCTGTCAGCTCGCACCACCGTGAAGCCGTCCGGTTCCACTAAGCAGTCTGGTATAATCCCATTCAACCATGTCTCCATAAAGCACAACACACTGGACTCTCGGTATTCCCGTTGGTCTTTCACCAGGGCTGCTAGCTCGTCCGTCTTGTTGGCCAGAGATCTCACATTCCCCATGATCACCGAAGGCAGGACGGGTTTAAATCTCCTCTTTTCCTTCTCCCTCCTCCCCCTCACGATCACACCGGCTCTTGATCCCCGTCTGTGTCGCCATATCTCGGCAGGTAAATCCTTCGGTGGCGCTGCTACTCGGTCCCAAAAGGCGAGGAGCGCTTCAAACGAATACACCGTCCGTTGTCCGATCATGTCCGTTGGTCAGGCTAGCTAAATATAATAACTAAATAAGACGGCTGTGAAAAAGGAAACTATTTACATAAAGTGTGCAGTATACTATCACTGACAAAAACTAAGCGCAGTAGAAAATTTTTGCTAGTTATGTTTATCCATTACTTTTAGCTAGTTGTTTATCCATTACTTTTAGCTAGTTGTTTATCCATTACTTTTAGCTAATTAGTTTATCCATTACTTTTA